>NW_024524155.1:0-600000 GCF_017590135.1 Pyrgilauda ruficollis | reverse complement strand
TAAGCACAAATCAGAAGTAGTAGTAGTACCTTGGTGGTACCTATGAGCTCTGTGGCCCTGGCTTTTTTCTGTGTTTCTGTTGTCTTAGACTGTGAGTAGCCTTACAGGTTAACAAAGTGAGCACTGTGAAAGTGCAAACTATTACCTGTGGTAAGTCTGTCCACACGGACCTTTTTATCATTACTTCTTCTCTCTGCTTCTGAAGTCGCATGCATTTGCTCTCTCTTGTTTTGCCAACCTTAGAGTTTATCTGCCCCCTTGCTTCTATGGTTCCTTTATCTGCTCCCTAAGTGTGAAGTTATTTTACCATGCCTCATCAGCTCAAACTCTTGCAGGACAGCATGGTCCAAAGGCCTTAGGGCAGAGAGTGAGCTGTACAGACAATATTTCACTGCATCACAAAGTTTTCGCTTTTGAATCATTCACAATGCTCACACTCAGTCTGGACATCAAGTCCTTTCACTTTTTAAACTTCAAAAAGTCACTATCTATTGAACATAGAATTTGAGCTCTGGGTACCTCCATATGTTTCTCCAATCATACAGGAATACTGTTTTCATCCTTTTATTTATAAAGGTAGATTACTTGTTGTCATTTCTGAATATATTGCCGCTTCATGATGAAAAATAACACAAATAAGTGCTGTCAAAGTCCAGCTTGCATATGCACATGTAGCCTAACTATCCAGAGCAGCAACATGTCTAGCTAACATCAGGACACAGGTTCTGTTAGTTATCTGCACTCTTTTGTTCAGTGTAGATAAATGACATAATGTAATCAAAATATCCACTGTAACATTGACAGAACAAGGGAGATAGCTTGGTTGGTTGTTGTAAAACTAAGATATTGAAATATCAGAGCAAATATTGAGCTTCTTCACATCAGTTCACTACCACGAGTGCAAACCCACTGAAAACAGTGAAGTTTTGCCAAAATAAGGCAGGTGTCCTTTCTTGCTCTGACTAGGAGTCCTAGCACAAGATCACATGCTTTGAAAAACACTTAAGGCAATAGAATTAGACAGTCTATGTCAGGTAGGATTATGGCCCTATTTCTTTTATTTGGGTGCGTTTTGGTGGTTTTTGTCTGCTTGGTTGATTGGATGGTTGGTTGGTCAGTTGGTTTGGTTTTCATGTTTGGTTTGGTTTGGTTTAGTTTGGTTTGGTTTTCAGGTTTGGTTTGATTTGGCTTTGGTATTCATGTTTTTTTTGACAGGCCATTGGAAATAACGTGAGGTATAGAAGGAAAAGTAGGTTGTTTTCTTCAGGTTTCCAAATGCTCAGTTGCTCTGGGACCTGGTTTTGCTGGATACAGTGGAGGGGAATGATGAAGCTCTGCATCCTCAGTTATACGCTAGCACTGCATTTGTAACCATGAGACCAAAACCAGTTAGGAATCAAATACTTTAAAAACAAAAACACAGTAGTAGGAAAGGGGGAGTAAATTAGTGGTACAATCCTAATTTCTCAAGTGCCTCAGAAAAGAACATCCTTTTGGAGCTGAGCATTCCAGGATCAGATGCAAAGGAGGGTATAAGCAGCAATGGCACTGGGGTGCTCTGCTGCCAAGAAGCTGTTGCTGCACCTCACGTGCAGTGCAGGCAGAACCTGCTGATTCTATTAAATCTGTAGAGGCTTCCCTTAACACAGGGTGTTCCTATTGTGCAAAATGATCTTTGCTTGGAAACAAGTAGTTATTGCAATGCACATCCCTAGTGTGCATGCACATTTGTACATATGCACTCACCTATGCATATACATGACATAAGATCAGAAGTGTGATTGTGGAGGATTGAGAGATTCACTATTCTGCACCCTGTAGAAGCATCTGTACTTCAATTACATTGCCTCTTCCTGGAATTAGACTTCTCATTTTCATCAGATTCTTAGTCATGACAATAGATTCAACTCTGACCTTATTCTTCATCTATTTTCACCGTCTGGATAAAGAAAATGAGAGCATTGCTCCTGTTATCATTATTGCCCCATTCCATTATTCTGTTTTCTTCTAATACAGAACTACCCTTCTAGCATGTGTTACTCTTGGCTCCCTCCTCTACATGCTGTCCAACTGCAAGCAGCTAGGACAACATTTCTCCTGTACCGATCACTCCCTCCCTTTGTTAAAATCCAAAGCCTTGCTCTTGAATTGAAGGCCACATAACAACTTCACTCCTTCTTCTGCACTAGCCAGTCTGGTCTTGTAAAACAATTCTTGCAAAAGAGTAGACTCATTCTTAAACCTTTGCTTGTGAGTTGTAACTAAACAGGTTTCCATAGCAGCATTTACCCCCAGTAACTTTGGATGTTGAAGTTCCCAGTGCCACAACAGCCATTCTGAGAAAAAAAAACAAAACAAAAGGCATTAAGAAAAAGAGACGTGAATATGATACAAATATCTGTAAGCTACTTGTACTATTGCAAATGAATTTCATAACAACTTTCAGGATAGCCTGAAGTGCCTTGTGTGGTGCCTTATGCGAACAGCCAAGGCACTCAAACCCTGCCCATCATACATCATTATTATTAAGAAATGGCCAGTCCATGATCTCCAATTCCTAAATTTCAGGTACCTATCATTATCATTTACCTCTGGCCTTCTTTTTTAGCAGATCCTTGCTGACCTTTATCTCATGAATCAGTTTAGGGGACAGTGCAGCTTCTCCATCTGGAGTACAGCAATGCTACATTTTCCTAAGCATGGGCATTGCAAAGACAAGCAGCACCACACTCACACACAGATGGTGGACCAAGGGGTGAGCATGCATTCTCTGTCAGGAAAGAGAAAAAGGGTTGATGAAATGAATGGTCAGCCATGAAATGGTCATATATTCTGTGTATATGTTCAAATTTCATGACAAGGTCACCATCAAACGGTTCTGCAGCTCATGTCTCCCATTATCAGCAGGTTCAGGATGAATCCACTGTTCATGTAGTGGTAATATGCTGTAATTTAATCAATCATAGACACAGTGGGCAATCTGTGCCAGGGCACTATTTAAAATGCAATTTTATTTGCCATTTTCCCTGGGTAGGTGGGCTGAGAATGGTCAGGAGCACCAATACCTATCTGAGACTGCACAGCTCTGCCAGCTGCTTGACTTCCTGCCATAACAGTGTGGCTTGCTGGCAGGCCATAGACCTGTGGATGGCAGTGGACAATAGATTTGAGAGAGGTAATCATTTCTCTAGCTGCAGTTTTTTCTGATAAATTTATTTCAGGGAAATTAGAGATAAACAAGCCTTTTTTAAATTTAGAGAAACAGAAGTATAACCACTTTCGTCCAAACTCCAATTCTCTGTCGCAATGATCAAGAAATTTTCTGTGAATTGACCTGTGTTTTTTGCATGTGTTACTGTTTATTTCCCATAAAAATATTCTAAACCCATTCTCACAGATTTGTTAATCCTTCACATTCACACAATTCTTCTTTCATTCAGCTTATTTTTAAAATTACTATTACAAGTTACCCTCTCAATGTTTTTCTATAAATGCTTGCCTTGTTTGCTGAAATAGTAGAGAGGGCAGGAAATTGTGACATCAACTATTTTGTACTAATAAACATGAAGACTGTTTCTGGCTATTACCAGGTGAGTTTTATAATAAACAAGGCAGTATTGGTTGGTTGGGCTTGGGGGAAAGGGAAAAGATGCAGTCAGTTTCATTGAACTACACTAATACGTAACAAATCTATCTGGCCTTTACTACCTTCAGTTGTTGCAAAGCTTACTCAGATGGTGAATGTGTTCATAGCTGAGTCAAAAATATCTCAATTCTTTGGAGATGTGCTTTTGGAATGATTACTGGGTTTTGGAAAGGAATTTATCACTTTTTGAAGCATTTGACGTTGAATCACCTGTCTGCTGGTGAGACAAAAATAACTGCATTCCCTTCACGGCGTCTGTATCTGTAACATAAAATAAGGGAATGTATTCTGACTTGCGCCCTACTCAGCAACATCCGTGAATAAACATCCACTAAAATTATCAGTTTCCACCCCCGTTTACAAAAAAAACAAATTTTATTTCCTGTAATGCTATCCCCACAGCATGTGTCCCTGGTATTACTGTAGATGTTTATTTCTGACCCTTATCTCTCTTTTCATTGTTCCTTGCAGCATCCTCGGTTTTATGGCACCCTGTACCTGCAGGCAGTGCTGGCAAAATTAGCAGATGGTTTTATTTTGCAGAATCCAAAGTGTTTTTCTGGGTATAATGTGCCCAGAAGACATTTTTGTTCCTTAACTTCATCTTGGAAAATTTATATTCATTGTTGAAGCACAGTTATGGTACCTAAGCATTTTTATATATGATTTTGGCTTGTATTTTGTTTTTTGACAAAGTTATTCAGTTAAAATCATAAAATCATAAATCATTTTGATATTTTATGGTACTTATCTGATCATTCCATAATGAAAATTTTATCTGGCATTGTAAATGAAATTTACATTCCTCCTAGTGTTCTTTTACCACTCTGCTCTAGAACTGCATTGAGTTAGTTTTGACTGTCTTTCTTCCAGGGAGATGATGACATCATTGTAGCCTTACATGTTTATAGATATAGATGTATCTATATCTATATAGCTGTATCTATGTCTATATCTATATCTATATCTGTATCTATCTTATCTGTTGGCCTTCCTTTTCCTGTTCTGAGCTGAACAGTAGGGTTGTTTTTGAAGTTTTGCATAGCACTAATACATGCAAAATATCTCAAGCCTCTCCTATGATGGGGAATGGTATTTCCCATTATAATGTTTTTTTTCTACTCGTGGACTTGACTTACAAAAGTTTACCTTTTCATAAAAGTACATTTTTAATAGTATCTAAAGACATTCTGGTTTTGGATGGGGGAGGCAGGGAAGGTCCTCAAAAGCTACAGCATGTTCTTCCTTGCATCGGTAACTTTTATCAGCTTATAACCTTAAAAAGGATTGCTCTTACAGAAAAATATTAAAATGGCCATACAGTATCAGTACAGGCTTACTGTAGTCTTCTCTCTTAAAGCCCTGTTGGACATTTGCCATTTTCTTGTGAAGATTTAAGTATTTTACAGTTGCCGAACAAGGTTTCTTTCACACCCATGCAATGAGGAGCAGGAATCCAGGGTGCTGCCTTTGCTGCTGTTTAATGTTGTTTTGTTTGCTTTGCGCTGATTCACGTGTCTCTAGGATGGGAGTCACTTCTGCTACTATACTCAGGCCTCAAGCTGAAGTCTCCATTTCTCTTCCAGATGGGCTGGTCTCTCTCATAAGCCTTTCCTGAAGTGCCACTTCCATAAATACAGAATAATCAGCACCTTTACTCAGAGATGCCCATACACCCAGTAACTAGAACTCAACCATAATGTACAAGCACTAAAGATGATTATATAGAATTAATAAAGGCACAGAAATATCTCATGTAATTCCCACTGATCATAAATCCTTTTACTAAGCATTTTAAGACTGAATGCTCAGAAAAAGTTTAGATACATAACAACAAAATATTTTTAAATAGATTAAAATAGATTTTAATAGATTTTAAATAGATTTTAAATACATTTTTGGCTTCATACATTGGCTAAATAAATTTTAAGAAACATATGTAAAAATTATTAAACAACAGACAAAAAATAACATTTTAAAATTAAAGGATGAATTACTGTTAATTTAGGTCTCAATTTCAAACTATATATTTTACAAGAGAAGAGTCTGGATACAATTTTTTTAATTTCCTGTGTAGCTTCTGATTTCTTGTGTTATTTAAATCTATTTACATCTAGCCACTATGCCAAGCAGTGTTACCAAGCAATCAAAATCTGGAAGCATACAAGTGTCACTGAGGACAAAACATATAGATCCTGTATTTTGAAAAGCATGTTACCCTTTTGTGTCAAAAATATTATCCAGCAACTCTGTTCCAACTGGATGTCAACCAAAAAAATAAGACAAGTTGAAAATCAGTGGAGTTAAACCCCTTGGAGAGATGTAATACTGTGAGTATAATTGAAATGTTAATAATTACATTCATGCTGATAATTACCAAGAATACTTTGGTATAGTAGTTACAGAGCTCACCTTTCATCTCTGGGTCTTGGATTTGATTTCTACCTGGGAGTGCATGAAAAGAGTTCAATTATCTCCACCTGCCTTTTAGTGGAAGGATTTTCCACCCCATTCATACTTTAAAAGTAAACAAAAATAAAAATAGATGGACAGAAAGAACATTTTATGCCCCCCAATCAGCTAATTAATATGAAATTCTGGGCGTTATTTTTAATAAAATTTGAGAGGAAGTATAACAGTTTAGACCATTTGGAAAAGACACAAAATTACTGAAAATCTGTAAACTGAAAACAAATCTCTATTCCTTCCTCTACCATTTCTTTTAGTATTTTGAGTATAACATACAAAAATTACTGTAGTGTCACAATGTAAAGATAAAACACTCGTTGCTGTGCAACAGCCTCATAGCTATGAATCCAACCTTATCAACACAACACAAACACTTTAGCACAACACTTATCCTATTCAGTCTAACACATAATGAGAAAAGGAAATAAATTACAGTTTATACACAGGACTAACAACAGAAGTTCAAAAAATACATTAAACAGTCTCAGTATTTCGATGCTGGGTTTTAATTAGCCAATTGCCTCCATCTACCTGCCACATATAGCAGGAAAAGTGTAATGATTGCTGGACTATGTAGGGATCTAAGCACATGTGTCTCTTAACTTTAAGGTTTCAGAGAATTTATAAAGTTCTGCTCACTTTGCAGGGCATCTCTTTAATACCATGATAATAAGAGCTGGGCAATACCTGAAGCCCTGATGTTATGAGGCAGTACACCACTGGGAATTGAAGAACCAGTGAAGGTTGTTTTATCATGAAAAATGAAATCTCAGACAGTCCTGCAGTGATGGGCAAAAATTAAGAAATAAAGATCAAAATTTAACAGCAGTCATTGTTTATGAGACAATGCAGTTGGTTTCCATCAGTTACATGCCATTCACTGTAGTAAACATTGATTTAATCTGTGATTTATGTAAGTCTGAAAAAAACCCACAAACACCAAAATCTGCCATGTTTCCACAATAGGCAAAGCTGCATTCCTTAACTGTATCAAGAAGATAATCCAAAGGGGATTTTATTCCATTCCTATCTGAAAGAAATACCATCATTATCTTCTTTCTTATTGTTCTAGATGCTGAGATAAAACAGGAAATGAAACCATATCTAGGCATCATGAAGAGTGTATTTTAGAAAATTTAGATTCTAGTACTTTAAAACAATTAGACTGGAAAATAAATATAGTTAAAGCATGGAAATGAACTGGAATTCTCCCATGGATTTCAGCAGTATTCAAGATAAATTTGAAATAAATGGGGCTAATAGCAAGAACATGAGAGTATTCAGCTCAGCTTGGAATTGAAATATGCAGAAAATTCTCCAGTTACTGATAGTAAGACACCCCCATTGCTCCATTGCTCTCTCCCTTGCCCTGGTTTTTAGTTACAAGTGCTTTGATTTTAAGTTAAAGGATAAATACTGTGTTTATATATGCTTTGTCCCTTTTCTTTCAGCAGTGTTGTGAGATTTAAGTGGAACAGAAGGTACTGGGGGTAATGCAGTCAAGCGTCAGGCCAATATTTTTTAAAATCAATATTCACTAATGCTGATTCCCTAACTCTGCCTGAGATGCAGGCAGATACATAGGGACAAAACCCTTGCCTTCTGTAGAATATGTCCATGCAGTTTCCTGTGTGTTTTTTTTTAATTTTTGCTTAGATTATGAATAGTTTTATTTTTTTCAGAATTCCTCTGGGACAAATCAAATATATGTCCTACAATTATGACACCTGCTCTGTTTCTTCTGAGTACCTTACTTGCTTGATTCCTTCTAGGTGGTAGAGCCAATTAAAGTCACTTTCTCTAACAAAAGTACTTTTTGATTCTTTAGGTCTCTCTATGCTGAGACAAGGTAACCATAACCCTAAGTGGACAAATTGGCTACAAGAGGTTATTTGGATTCATTTAGGTTATAAAAGACCTCTGAGATCATTGAGTGCGACTGTTAACTCACCACTGCCAAGTCCACCACTAAACCTTGTCCCTAAGTGGCACATCACACCTTTTAAATACCTTCAGGAGTGGTAACTCACCCACTTCTCTGGGCTGCCCAAAAAAAAGTTTCCTAATACTTTTTTCCTCCCGCAGTGCAATTTGAAGCCCTGTCCTGTTGTTCTGTTGCTTGTTGCCTGGGAGAAGAGCCCGACACCCACCTGGCTACAGCCTCCTTTCAGGCAGTTGTAGACACTAATAAGGTGAGCCCTGAGCCTCCTTTTCTCCAGCCAAAACACCTCCAGCTCCCTCAGCCACTCCTCATCAGATTTGTGCTCCAGAGCTGCCACCAGCTCTGTTGCCCTTCTCTGGGCATGCTCCATCACCTCAGTGTCTTTCCTGCCAGGAGGGGCCCAGAACTGGATGCAGGATTAGAGATGTGGCCTCACCCGTGTCTAGCACAGGGGGACAATCACTGCCCTGGTCCTGGCCACATTATTTCTGATACAAGTCAGGATGCCATTGGCCTTCTTGGCCACCTGGGCACACTCTGGCTCGTGTTGAGCTGCTGTCTCCCAGCACCCCTAGGTTCTTTTCCCCTTTGCATCCACTCTGCCCCTGCTCTGTAGCACTGGCTTTACAACCCAAGGGTAGGACCCAACACTTGGCCTTATTCAGCCTCACACAATTGGCCTCAGGCCATGGATCCAGCCTGTTCCAAATCTGTCTGCAGAGCTTTCCTGCCCTCCAGCAGATCAACCTCCATCCAACTTGGTGTCATCTGCAGCCTGACTAAGGGTGCACTCGACACCCTCATCCAGATGAAGATACTGAAAAGGATTGAACACAAGACGGAGCCCTGGGGAGCACCAGCAGCAATCATGAGCCAAGTGGATTAAACTCCATTTGACACCACTCTTTGGCATCACCCATTCAGACCATCCTATACCCAGCAAACACTGCACCTGTCCAAGCCATGACCAGACAGTTTCTCCAGGAGAATGCTGTGGGTAATAGTGTCAAATCCTTTGTTGAAGTCCAAGTGAAAAACATTTTTCCCTCATCTACCACACTTGTCACTTTGACATGGAACATTCATTTATTAACAGAACAGTCATTTATTTAACAACACTAAAGGTTGGTTTCACACTGCTAGCAGGAAACTTTATGTGTGAGCCATACTTCCATTTGGCAAAAATATGAATTGTTCACCATTTACCATGTCTACAGTTTTAAATGCTACAATTATAACACATGAAAAGACTATGTACCTTACTGAAAATGGAGAACTGTGAATTATCCTAGCTTTTCTTTGTAAAGCATCAAGATTGTTTTTTCATCCAGTGGCATTTGAAGGTCTTCCTGAGAAGAAAAATACCAAATGAGCCTTGCATTTACTGCTGTGAAATAAACACTGTAGCCTCTGCATTAAAAAACCAATAATGTTGGTAGCAAAATTGCTAATTACGTGGATAATAATCTGCCTGGTAATAAAAGCAACTAAAAAAAGGAGAAGAAGGACAAAGTAATGCTGTGGCTGTGGGAGCTGTAAGATGAATAAAGGAATATGGAAAACATCTTGCCCCAAGTCTCACTATAAAAAGACCAGAGTCAGAGGAGAGGGGTTGAAAGGCCTTGCTGCGCACATTTGTCTTATCTGAGGGATGAGCACAGGCACAGCCCTGCAGGACTGTGCAGTGTGTGACAATCTGCCCATGCCCTGCTTCATTCTCTGGCTGCATTTCACCTGTGGCATTGCCAGTCACATTTTTTAAAAATTACAAACCCACATCAACAAGAATCTTACAGCAAAAGTTACCTAGCAATTAAATGTATTTTGAAAACCTTGAAGTGATAAAATGCATTAATCTGCAGGGAATGCCTGAGACACAGGAAGGAATAGGGCAGTAAAGAAGAACCCCCTCAGTTAAACATAATCAAAGGCTTTGATATTTAATGTACAGCTGCTGTAATGCACCCACAGAGTTTCAAAACAGTTAATACAAGGTTTTCACTCCTTGGGCTTTAAAACAGGAAAAATACTAAACCCCAAGTGAAACTGTGAAAATGGAGAATCCATTAAAGATATTCTCACAGTAGGGCACAAGAAGCCTTCTATTTAGTGGCTTACAGATAACGGGTTTGCAAAGCACACAGTTATCAAGTCAATGACAGATGAAGGAACTTAAAATGGTGAGTTCAAATCTGTATTTCTTCAGCCTTGCTCTAATTAAGAGAAGTTTATCTAAAAAATGTTTAGATACCAAAAGGCCTTGAAACTCCTTTCACATCTGTTTTACGTCATTATCTCATACATTCATGATCCCTTTCAAAAATATAAACATTTCCACTTCTTCAGGTATAGCTTGACTTATTTGTGTCCCTGAATCCTCTAATTTCTCAAGAAGATATATCTGGTGCTAGTGGTCACTACGCATGTACTCTGTGTTATGTTTTTCTCCTCTACTAAATGTTCTTCTTATTGACTTCATAAGCATTTCAGTACATCTGAGGGTATAAACACACACAGCATTTCAAGCACAGATGCATTAACACCATGTGTCTTGCAAACACTGCTGCTTTTTGTTTGTGCACTTATTCACAATGTTTCACCAACACCAGCCTGTGCTTCAGTTTTTAACTTTACATTCATTTTTCGTATCTTTAAAACTCCGCCTATTTCTAAACTTGACTTCTAAAGAGCTAGTCCCCAGTTTTTATGCACCCTATTGATTGTCTTTCCTGTGCCATATATATGGCCTTGCACTTGCTGGTATTTAATCTTATTGTCAGATGCAAATTTTCAGTCATGCATCTTCTAAGCAATTTTTTGTCATTGTTGGTTTTGTACCATGAATGTTCTAATCCTTGCCCATATCTTTATTTTCTTTGGAATTATCTCACTGCTTTAGACCATCATATGTCCTCACATGTGCAGCCAGCTCCACTGTGAAAGCTGTTGCCTGTTGTGTATTTAACACAAGTTTGTCAAAGGTTCTGGAATGGTCACTTGCTCTGAGACCTGGCATTACACAAAATAGTGGTCCAGGTCATAATCATGCTCAGGTCCTTTCCTTCCACTTTATCCAGCTCATTTTGACATTTTCAGGCTCTAACGGCTGTTTTTCCTATTGGAAAATGTAAAACACTGTGAAGAGGCAGTGGGTGGGCAAATATTTCAGTGGAAGAAAAACAGCTCTGTACTCTTTCATATGTTGCTGTCCTTTGATGATATCACAGGTCTACAGAAGTACTTTCACACCTGCTGTCAGTAGGACTCCTGTAAGTTACTCCTCTGTACTCTCTCTTCTTTCTCCTTTAAGGTGCAAATTTTACACAGTATTTTCTATAGGCATGAGCTGGGAATTAAATACCCATTAAGGCATTGCTTGTCACAGCAGCTGTCAGTGATCCGTCTGCCAGCAGCCCAGTGCCACAGCGCAGGCAGCTGCTCGGCCAGGACCCGGAGCAGGCTGGCCAGAGGATCCCCAGCCCTGCACAGCTCCCACTTGGGCTCAGCTGCAGCCTCAAACAGGCACATTCCACTTAGCACTGAGCTAGCTACACCAGGGACTAGTAAGGGGGCTCTGATAGTCTACCTGAACTAGAAATATCCTTCATTTTTATATTAACTTTTCTTTTTCCTTCTTCTTAACACTGCTGCATTTTTTTCCCTCTGTGGAATGATGCAAACTTTCCATGATTTTTTTCTTCAAACAAGACAGATTTCTTCCACTTGATCAGAGTTTTCCTTGCGTATAGATTATGGTTTACATTTAAATTTAATTGAAATATTTTATGACATTAAAAGTACTGGATGGCCACAAGAAAAGAAATCTGCCTTGACCTGTCCTTTATCACTCGTGGCAGACCTGTTCCAGTTCATCTGACGTTTTGGCATCTCTAATTGATTTCTTTTGGCAAATCATTGACTGAGTTTTTTAGACACCTGGGTTTTTTCACTGGGTATTTTTTGTAAATAAGTATGCATGCTCTACACTACAACATGTTAGCTTGGTTAAAGAGCTTTCTCTCCATTTTTCCACAAATACTGTTCTGTTGCAAATGAAGTCGTAGGGCATTGGTTTTCTGTGTGTCTTTGTAAATTGACTCTGCTTTTTGTTGTTGATGTTGTTGTGTGCCCTCCCTCTTCCCTCTGTCTTCTTCATATTTCTATGGCTGGAAGACAAAACTGAGCTGGTTATTGAGACAGTATCATTTATTTGTGTTCTTTAAGCAGGCTGTAGCAGAGCCAGAAGATAATGGGCACCTCATTTATTCAGGCTTTGAATGATCATATTTAATTCCCAGTGACAGCTGTCTTCACCATATTAGCATTGCAAATCAGCACTGTTTTGTAATGGCCTTCTATTGAACATGATTCAATTATGTGTGGTCCGTAGCGAGGCAGGATACGGTCTTAGTATCTATAGCAATATTTCTGCAAGCTGCTGCTCTTTACACTGCTCACATTTAAGCTGTCTGTTTATCACAATGCTTTCCTTGAACTACACTGAACTCTCTTCATTTTGCAGCGAAATAAAGAAGAATGAATATAATTTGTTAAAGCAGTTATCTGGTCAGCTATATTACATACCCTATCTCCTCTACACATGCCTGGAATCAGGAAACACTTGTTAAAATAATTGTTATTATACTTAAAACATTTACATTACAAAAGTGATTAAAACAGATTTAAATTACTATACAGTATTAGGTGGTACTACATACTAAAGGTCAATGCTGGCTTGAAGAAAAATTGTAATAACATATCCAACAGGTAAATTTTGTGTTACTGTCATAGTTTCCCAAGAAAAGGGCAGCTAGGTTTAACTTTTATGAAAGTAGTTAAAAGTCATAAGATTTTTAACAATTAGGATTCCAAAAGCTTTCAGAAGTTCTATTTCATTTACTGTGGAACGGCTAAATCCTGCGTCCCATAAATTCTTCTTTTCCTGCATTGTGAGCTGACACGTGCATATGACACTTCAGACTATGCTATTGAAGGCCTGGATTTCAAGACCACAACTTAAAGGGTGTATGTGTTTGTTATAATATAAAAACCTTTATAAATTCTGATTCTACAACATTTAGCTTTTTTCTTGCAGAAATCTCATTATACACAATACAACTATCTCCAGCCCCAGGGCTCTTATCCTTCATCTTAGTGACAAAGTGCACCTATAGCAGAAATACATTGTTTGTTCCACAAACTAGAATGCTGGGCCATCATTCTAAAGAATTTGGTAGATAACAAGATGGAAGGTTTTTTAATTATAGACTGATCTTGAACTGTTTAAAGGTACTTTCTAGGCAATTGCAACAGAGGAGTTGACAGTCCCAGTTTGAGGTTGGTCCAGCCAAAGATGCCCCAGGTGGGGTGGAAGGTCACAGAGAGCCATGCTAGCCATACTATTTCCTCCAGTGACACTGCACTGGATACCACTGTGCTTATATCACATTCATCCACTTTTTAAAGGACTTCTTAAGGTGTTTTTTTTCTTAAGTCTTCCTTCAAAACTTTCCTCTACACTGTCTCCTCCAACAGATTCTGTTGTCTTTTTTGCAAAGATTTGATACATATTAATTTCTTGATTGCATTTCATTTATGAAATCTTACTACATTTTTGAAACCAAAGCGCTTATGTGAAAATAGTGACTGCTTCATCACTCACAGAGAGGGCTCACTGCATTTTTTTAAAGAAAGATCCATTTGTTGCTCATGACTGGGGATTTTTTTTTACATATATCAAATTCTACACTCATCTAACTGGGAAACAAACTGGGATGTATAGAACAGTTTCATATCTTTTTATCATGCCTACTTTAAAAAAGTATTAAAAAAAAAAAAAAAACCTATGTATGTACAAGAAAATACCTGTACATGCTATTTTTGCACATGGTCCTTCATGAAGCCATTCCAAGAGCCTAATAAGAGTCAATTACATTAACAGGGTCTCAGGCCCCAGTCCTAAGAGGTATTTAGATATATAGTGCCCATAAATTACATGCAATGTCAAAGTCTGCTGTGGCCAGATATCCAGAAAAGGGAGGTGTCTCCATTTATATTACACTGCTTGAGCCTTTCAATTGGTTAAAAAATGTTTACAAAGGGAATTAAATAATACAAGTAATGGATAGTGGAATAAACCATACATTTTTACTCACATTCTCTAAACTCCTCACAGACAATCAGAGATTTTTAAAAATTAGGAGGAAGTTGTTAAGGTTTTTAATACATTTTTTCTTTTATTTTTGGCATACTGCCTTGAAATATTTAAATTAAAACTCTTTTTCTTAACACAAACTAACAACAGCAATAAAACTTTGTTTAAGGATGAATAATGGAACAATGTGAAAGAGCAAAGGAAAGCAAAAGCACACATTACAAGCTCTACAGGGAAGAACACAGTGAAAGGCTTTACAAAACAAAGTGAAGGAAGAACAAGGTCTTATCTGTGCTCTTGTGTTCTTTCTGAAGAGAGAAATAGCAAATGGTAAAATGGGTATTTCCCCATTTTGGAAAAATGGGAATTTCCGAATTTTGGTAAAATGGGTATTTCCATTGTGCTTAGTAAACAGCCCAACTATGTCATCATGAAGAAACTTGTAGATATCTGTCCTTGGTTTGACTGGGATAGAGTTAATTTTCTTTCTAGTAGCTGGTACACTGCTCTGTTTTGGATTCTGTATGAGAATAATGCTGATATCACACGAATATTGTAGATGTTGCTATGTTGTGCTTACCCCAAGTCCGGGTCTTTCCGTGTCTCACGCTCTGCCAGTGAGGAGGTACAAAAAGCTGGGAGGCAGCCTGGCCAGGGCAGCTGATCAAGCTGACCAAAGGAATGTTTGGTGATATAGAATGTCATTCCCAATGTAGAAACTGGGGGGAGTTGGGCAGGGGGGACTGAGCACTGCTTGAGGGCAGGCTGTACATCTGTCAGTGGATAGTGAGCAATTCTATTGTGTATCACTCTTGTTGCTCTTGGGGTTTATTACCATCTCTCATTTTTTTAGGTCCCTTTTCCTCCTCTGCCTCCTTCTCCCTATTATTATTGTTGTTGTTGTTATTGTTATTATTATTATATTTTACTTTGTTTCAGTTACTAACCTGCTTTTATCTCACCCCACAGGTTTTACCTTCTTATGATTCTCCCATCCATCCCACAGAGGCAGGGCATGGAGTGAGCAAGCAGCTGCAGGGTACTCAGCTGCTGGCTGGGGTTAAAATGCAACAATACCAAAATATGTCCCTTTTTAATCACATGAGGTCTTTCCCCTCAGAAAAATTGCACTGTGACTAAAAAGGAAGAGCCAGGGGAAAGCCGACACTGTGGGAGATCCTGGTGGGGCTCCTAGTGGAGCATAATGCCCTGCTGCACCAGTCCGTCACGTGGGTCATACTGTATCACCCTTCTAGATCATTCTCAGGTGCACGTTTGGATATTGACTTTTGCACAAAATATTTTTCACTGTTTCTTTGTCTAGGGAAATGTGGTTTCTCTTACCACTGTATCTTCCTCTCATCTAATTTCACACACACACAATCACTGTTAACCCAAATTTGAAACCTACAAACGATTCACTCCTACAGTTTTCCTGAAGACCAGCAGTTAGCAAGAAATTCTAAAGGACAGGAATGTATGTCTGCCCCAGAGGAGCACAAATAGCCTTTGCAGCTGCCAATGCAGCTGGCACAAACGCTGACAGGCGGTCCATGTGTGGCACCCACATCACTGCTTGGTTTAGGACACTAGAGAGGACTTTGAGGGAGGTGGAAAAGGTCTGCTGGACACAGTAGACCCTAAAACATAGGCACCCAGGCCCCACTGGTTTTATCACCCAGGAGAAACTTCTTTACTCTGAAATAAGTAAGATCTTTTTACATGAAAACTATACAAAAAAAAAAATCACCTCTTGAGGGTTTATTGCTGTTATGTAAGAGTGGTCATGCTTACAGTCAATTACCACAGAAAACCAGGGAGTTTCTTTCTATATTGCTGTATGTAATGGATACTAATGACAACTTCCTCCACCTGTCGTGTAATTTGGTGTAATTAATGTAATTTGTTCTGGTAATTGAAGAAGGTCAGGATCAGAGTTCATGAAATATGAATCACTTCCACATATTCAATATTTATCATCCTGTGCTACCCACACATGCCACTATTATACAAATAACTTAATTGAGAAACAATAAATGTTTCTATAAAATAAAATAAACCTTTCATAGGAGTAAGGAAATGAAAAGTAAATCCCTTAACACCTTATTGTTCAGCCAGAGGTACATGTTCTGTAGCATTCATATAGCATAGGCCACCACCCCAATATCTCCTAGAAGTGCCAGCCTTCCAAAATCATTACTTATCAACTGAATTACAGTAACACTGTTTATGCTACTTGCCCCTGCCTCAGACAACTTATTTTGCAAAGTACAGAGGAAATTAATGCAAGCACCAATGGCAGAGATAAAGCAACCAGCATTGCTCAGCTTGATCTCAGGAGACTGTGCTCATGCTCTCATGTATTAGTCTTAGTTAAGAAGAATATTAATCAGGGATTTGGAGGATAATGGAGTAGATTGGGTCTGCTTATAGGGATATTCCTGTTTCCCAGCTTAGGTGTAGGTATAGAAGCACTACAGGGGAAAAAACAAATGCGTCTGCCTGGAACTTCAACAAGTAGGTGGAGAAGGCTGGGCTTCAATTAGGTTTTCTAAATCTGATCACAGATTTTCTGGCCTTCCTTCTGCATCTGAATATTTGATAGTCTTCAGATTTGTTTCTTGATTTGAAAACATGCTTTCTGATCTATTTGCTGCCTGACTGCATGCAGTAGTGCTATGTTTTCCTGAAGCTGTTGTTGTTTGTGATGAATAGGAACTACTGGAATAATGTGTAGTGATGCTAATTCACATTCACTTGTAGTGCTGCTGCCTAGATACATAGTAATTGTTCCAGAGCCAACTGGAGCTTGGTGTTCACCCTCAATCTTGAAGATAAGGACCTAAGTATGCTGCAAACTGTTGTGAAAAACCTCGAGAATCAATCAACAGCTTAAGTTTAGTGAAGAAAGGGGGGATGGATTTTGCAAAGCAAGGGAATTAAAGGTAATAGAAACAAAGGAAAGAAGACCTTTGCAGCAATATGAAGAATTGTCAGAGGAACAAAATTACAACAAAAACCAAAAAAATACGCCATAGTATTGGAGTCACAAGATAATGCCAACTTCTGCTACATGAAAAGAAAGGAAATATTTGAAATGTTGCAGCAAGAATCATCAAGACAGCCTGAATGGGAAAAATAACCCACACAGCAAACCCATCCTGTGTGCCTCATTGACAAGTCTAGCAGCATTCATACTCAGAAAATGAAATTGTAGACTGGAATTAGAATCAAAGGTAGTAGCTGTCTCTGAATTGAACATGAGTTCACAGGTCTCTTGGACATGATATGAGAAAGTTGGTCTAAGATTTCAATTTGGACAAAATAAGTCAAGATTGGCATAGAGAAACAGGCTTGTGAGGCCTCTTCTAAAAGGTTGTCAAATTCGTATTTTCACAGGCAGATATGTAGTGATGCAGTTCACCCAGACCACCACCAAGGTATTAAACAGGACGTGCCCCAGCACTGAGCCCTGGGGAGCCCCCCTGGTGTCTGGCTGCCAGCTGGGTGTAGCTCCTTTCACAGCCACCCCCTGGGCCTGAGCACACAGACCGCTTTTCACCCAGCAAAAGGACACAGCACCTGTCCAAGCTTCTCCAGGAGAATGCTGTGGGACACAGTAGCAAAGGCTTAGCTGGAGGCCACGTAGAAAATATCCACAGCCTTTCCCTCATGTGGATCAGCTGGTTTTGAAAGTTCAGGCAGATCAAGCAGGACCTGCCTTTTCTAAACCCATTCTGGATGGGCCTGGTCCCCAGCTTGTCCTGTAGGTGCCTTGTGATGCACTCCAGGTAATCTGCTCCATAACCTTCCCTGGAACTGAGCCCAGGCTGGCAGGCCTGTACCTTCTTCCAGCTCTTCTTATAGGTAAGGATCACAATGGCTAACTTCCACTTGTCTGATGCCTCCCTGGTTAGCCTGAACTGATGGTAAATGATGGAACAATTTCACCAGGTTTCTCACTGAACAATTCCTAGGTGGATCCCATCTGGCCATGCAGACAGCACAGAATCTAGTAAAACCCAAGAATAATTTGAGAAAACACAGTGTACCCATTTGGAAAAGGTTCTGCAGTTACTTCATCGACAATCTTTTGCAAGTCAATATATCCAAATATCCTACCCAAATAAATTTATGTCTTTGTGGTCAGTGGTTCTGGAGTTTTTGGGAAACCAAAAGCAATAGTTTCTCAATATTTTCTTAATATGATTTAATGAAGGCTACTGCAATGAACCATCAGCACTTTAAAAGGCATTATTTATCAATGGTAGTTACTGACAAAAATGGAGTTGTTACGGGTAAGGAGGAAATAAATGCCTAGATTTTAAATTGAAAAACATGTGTTTGATTCTTTAGATATACGATAGAGATTTCCTTTGCTAAGAGATAGCACTATTAAGGGAGAGTATTATATTTTTTTAATTAGTTCCTAAAAACAGAATGTCAGTAGACAAAGTGGTATCCAAGACATTCATACTTTAAATACATTGTGGCACACAAAATTCAAACAATATACATCACATTTTTTCAACTGATTAGTCACGTTATTTTAGGGTTAATAAAGCCATACATGTACATCGACGTATATACCTGTCCTTTTGCTTCTCTTCATTAGGAAAAAACAGTGCAGTTCTGAGCTTAAAGAGAAAATTCGTTAAAAATCAGCGATTTCTTCATCATGAATATTTGTCCTTATCAGAGTGGAGGATCCTGCAACAATTACTATGTATCTAGGCAGCAGCACTACAAGTGAATTTGAATTAGCATCACTAGATTATTCCAAACAACAACAGCTTCAGGAAAACACAACAGTACCACATGTGACCAGAGAGAGGATATATTAGAAAGCACGTTTTTGAATCAAGAAACAAATCTGAAGACTATCAAAAATGCAGATGCAGAAGGAAGGCCAGAGAACATGTGCTCAAATTTAGAAAATCTAATAGAACTTTTTAATAATATCTGACAACTGCACCACAAAATGTGTTACTTGTACAACACGAAAGGCTACAATCAGAAAATCCATTCAGACAGTTGCCTTGCCAGAGAGTACTGGCAGGTAAAAAAAAAACAAACCACCATTCTCTGTCACATTCTCCAACACCGTTGTTGCTCTACTACCCTATAGAAATGTCATGCAATTAATAGAGTATAATGCATGTTAAAATGTGTCCCGTATATAAAAAAGTATGGGAAAACATAATTATTATTAGGATGAAGAATATTTTGCACTGTAACTTCACTGTTTTAATCCTAGAAAATGAGAATAAATATGCCTGCTCTCCCCATCCTTCCTCCAGTTATTAATTATCACCAGTATAATTGCATGCAAGCAGCACTAGATCCCACTTTTATGTTAAATTGTTGAAGTTTCACAACTAAACACACAAAGAACAAATGCATTGTTTAATGCATTAATTTTGGGTGGATACTTTAGAATAAAATTTTATCAACTTTGCTTGAAATTTGAAAAATCTTAGTTTTGACAGCAGAAACTATACTGTTAAGAGAAAGAGAGTGCACATTTTAAGATATTACAGTCTGAATATTGTTACAAGAATTTACAACTATTTTCCAGTATTTTGTTCCTAGGTAGGAGAGGTGCTATTGTTTATACCTTACTTATATCAGACTCACTTCAGTGGCCCAGCATTTCTGTGAGTACACAAACCAAAAAACAGCCTCATTTCTGAAGCCCAAAGCAAACTTCCAGGGATAAGTCACCAAGAAGGTAAGTTTCTATTTTACCATTCTCAAATGTTTTGAGGAAATATTTTTTTCCTTCATACTAATTTTTATTAAAATAATTCCAAAATTGTATTGTCAACTTAAAATACAATATAAATTTCCAGTATGATCAAGATTCATGATCTTCTTTTTAACAGCATGAAGAAATGAAACCTGTGAGTCTTGGATATTTCATTTAAAATTGCAGAGTAACAGCAGGAACTGAATCCTGCTCTTTCTTTTCACCCAATACTTTTCACTACCCCACAGAAAACAAACCTACACAGATACTATCTCACATAGACTGCAAATAAGGAATTTTTTCATTTTGAATATTCCTACTTCAGCATAAATGCAGATCCCATTTTTATTCTGGTTTCATTGAGCTGTCTTTCCAGGAGCTCAAGAGGTGAGTTCAGCACAGTTGTGCAAATAACTAGTTGATTCCACCAGGTGCAAACATACGTCAAACATAATCAGAAAGCAATTGGCAGTGACCATGATGCATTAGACATGGCAGAGAGGATGAGAAAAATGTGGAAATTTCAAGACAATAATTTTGCAGTCTAATCTTCACTGATACCTGCATTCAATTTGCATCTCAGTTTTTGACACAAATTCCTCAAAGTGCCTAAATGTGGACGCTGAAGTACATGCAATGACACCTGAGCCCTGCTCAGGGAGAAATGTTCTCAGAGTCTGTCCGAGTCTCAAAGATGGGGATGTTTGTGCCGTGCTCAGGACAGTGCTTCTCTTACAGCACAGGCTTTCAGCCTGACAGGAGCATTGCCCATTGCATTATGCAGTATATCCAACACCACCAGTAGCCACCCCCACTTGGTGTGTCCAGCCAGTCCAACCTGACACAGCAGACATGCTGCTCTTACAGCTGGAACCTGTCCAGAGGCACACACATCATCACAGGAAACCAGTGCCCTGTCTAATGCTGCCAGACCTCTTATCCTGGAAGCAAATATCAGTCCAAGTCCCAGCTCCATTAGGAAGCTGCCTGAGTGGTGGGACACCCATTCAAATGAGCTTTGTCATTCTTCAGCTTTCAGAAGTGAATATTCCAAAAAATACAACAGTACCTGTTCATAAATTTCAAATTACTATGAGAACACTTGGTCCTTGAAAGTTCAACTCAGTATTTCAGTTGTTGAAAGCAATTTTAACAGCTAACCTTTCCATTTTCTCTCATTTCTCCCACCATGGCATGAGCTCTAAGGGCTTCATTCTTCCTCAAATATTTGGGCCCCTTTTTTTTTTTTTTTTCCAACTCTTTCTCAGCTTTGCAGTCAGGAGAATCTCATTTTCTCTCCTCAGAAGAAATCCTCAGGATTTTTCCCTCACTCTCAGTGACAACTCTGCTAACAGAGTTAGCTTTGTATCTAACAGACATCTCTGCTTTGTAGACCTTCCATGTGCCAATTCCAAAATTGTAGTTTTGTTCATGCTCGGCCTTGACAGAGAAAGGATCATTGTCACATTAGCTTTGAAGATTTGTGAAGACCCTAACATTCTCCAACCAGGCTGTTTTCTGTTCCCACAGAAATCACACATTTAGTGGGAGTAGCCCTTGAAATTAATGGAATCTCCACATTCATACAGTAATAAAGAACAAAAACCACCTGGGTTACTGTTCTTCTGGTACTATTTTGTGAACATAAAGATATTGTGAATACTTAACCATTCATTCCTTCCTAATTTTACTTCACTAAAGCAAAATTAGAGAAAGCATAGAGAAACTGAATTAGCATCCCTTGCTAGATTGTGGAGATATATCTCTCCTATTTGTCCTTAAGCCATACAATACTTATTGAGTCTCAAGTTGTATATTCTATATTTATTCCTTTTCCTTAGTAACATTGAAAATATTTGTATACCATTACATACATGATAAATGTCTAAAAAGTGTCATTTAATAGAAGGTTTTGGTTAGATTATTATTGACATATTATTGATTCAGAAGTGCTCAGTTATATGACATTTAATCATGCCGCCCAAAAGAAAGCAGGTTAGCTTTTATATTGACAATAGGCTGGGATAAAGGATAGCAGAATCAGAGCTTGCATACTTAGTGTTGAATAAACCATATTTTCTAGGCTGCTTTACATAAAAACAGATATGCTAGATCAAACTAAAAACCAAAAGATTTTTCTCAGCTAGTGGCCCACACCTGATGTTAAGAAAAAAAAAGAACATATGAAAGGGGGAAAGTAGAACAGTAGCTGCCAGCTACTTCTGTTTCAAATAATCCGTCTCATGTTTAATAGCTCTTCACGATCTTTCTTTACAAAATTGTTTAATCATTTTTAAAACTTATTTGTAATTTTGGCATCCAATGAAAATGAATCTCAACATGTAATGTTGTTATGCAGGAAAGAGCTTTCTTTTGTTTGTTTTAAACCTGCTGCCTAATAGTTTCCTTGGGTACCCCACAGTGAGTAATCATTCCCTATTCAGTTTCTTCATGTCATTCATAATTTGCTATTCCTCCCTCACACCCACATTTTGTTGCCTCTTTTCCAAGCTGAGAACTGCTACACAGTTATATCTCACAGAAGTTGTCCCATACCTCTAGCCCTCCCTCTCTGCTCTTCTCTCTGCCCTTTCTAGGTCTATTTTCCTCTATACTTCCACAAACCATTTACTATGATTCCATCTCATCAATATACATATAATGAAGCTTTCTAATGCTTTTTTCATTATTATTTCTATTCTTTCCCAGTGCTTCCTAGTATCCTGTTTTTCTTTTGATAGCAGTGGCTGAGATTTGGGGTAATGTCTTAAAGGAATTAATCAGAAGAATTTCGAGATCTTTGCTAATTTAGAGTCCACCACTATGAGCTTCATCATTAAAACTGTTTTTCCCTCAGGAGGTTTACTTAGAATTAATTTAATCTTTTCTCAACCAACCACTCAACACTAATTCCTTACACAACTCTTTACATTAAGATTTGGCTATCTTGAATAATTTCATATCTGCCAAAAACTGTCTCATTATTTGCTCCCTTTGCTAGACCAATTAAAAATATATTGAGTGGAGTGCAGCTCCATCCATTCATCTACAAAATCTTTTAGAAAACAATAAACTATCCTACTCTTTTTTCCCGCTGTTTTTTAACCCATTTCTAATTCAGGAATCAATTTATTCCATGTCCAATTTGTGGAAAGATGGCTGGCAGTAAAATCAGAGGAAACTGAGAAGCAATATTCACATCCTAAAAGGAGTTACAACTGTATGGATATTGTAGGGTAAAATATAGCTGCTGCTCCCTGGATGGAAAGCAGCTGGCATGCTCCAGGAAGATTCCTGACACAGCTGTAAGCACCTGCTGAGGGGCGCGGAATGGAGGGTGGAGCAGAGTGGAGACACCACGGGCCAGGCTCTGTTGAAATCCTTGCGGGGAGGGGAACTCAACGGCACCTTTCAGCTGATAAACAGCATAGCACCTCTCAGCCAAGGGAGGGGAGGTGTCCTGCTGCTGAGCCAACAGCTCTGGCAAAATCCCTCTCCTTACATTCACTGGTTCTCTCTCTTGGCTCATTATAGCCTAATTGTAATGTTAGCACGTATATCCTCCCCAGAGTTACCCCCGAGGGACAACCAGTACAGCCACCCCTCACTGGGTATGGGCTCTATATTGTTGTGACTGTATCTTTAACAGCAAAGCAAGAGAATTGCACACGAATCAGTAACAAAGGTATTTATATAGACTCGAGTCACTCAAGCTCCGCCTAAACATAAAGAAATGGTATGAAAGTAAGTTGAGAATGGGGGGAAAGTTAGGGAAGTCTCCATTGTAACTGCTGGGATCTGCTGAACCTGTCTCCCCCCAGAGGGACTCCTATTGGGTAACAATCACACTCTGTGTTTGTGGAATACTTTAACTGGGGATTAGCACTTTTCTGTGTATTGCTTTAAATATGTGTTTGAAGCCAGGTACTATCACCGACAATCCCCGAACCTTAACCTGTCACAATTTTATATCAACAGAGACTGTTATTCCATAAACTGTTGGTTTGAGTCCTTCACAGGTTCTGGCAGTTGCCAGCTGAGCGTAACACATGCAAACAGAGAGGAAAACCCACTGAGGGGTCAAAAAGTGGGAAGACCAGCTGAGGGGTCTCCCTTATGCTGTTGGCAAATTTCCCTGGGCCGCTCTCCAATACTCCAAGTCTGCCCCCAGCCTGTAGTATTGTCTGCGGTTGTTGTGGCCCAAGGACAGGACTCAGCACTTCACCTCATTGAAGCTAACCCAGTTGGCCTGGGGCCATGGATCCAGCCTGTCCAGATCCCTCCAGAGCCTTCCCACCCTCCACCCTGTTAACACTCCCTCCCAACTTGGTGTTGTCTGTGAACTTGCTGGCAGGCCCACAGCTCCCAGATCTTCCTTCCCGCCCTTCTTGTAGATAAGCATCACATTGCCTGGCTTCCAGTCATGTGGGACCTCCCCAGTTAACCAGGTTCACCCAGATCACAGTGAAATTTATTCAGGGATACAAATAGTGCTTGATAATTTTTTTCTCAATGGCTTTGTTTTTACCCAGATTGGTTTTGGGGTTTTGTTCCAGCTCAGTGAGCTCCCTTGAAATAAGATCAGAATGAAGACTTGCTTGTTTAACCCAGAGATAAATTCACGAAGGCCACCCCAGCACAGTGAGGAATAGTCAGTGTGTGAGAAAAAAGGTGCATATCAATAAACATGTGTTGAATGGCCTAAAACCCCTGTGCCATGAAGCAAATATTGAACATACATTTCAAAGGTGAATAAAGGGGACTAAAGACTTTATTTGGGCCTCTTACTTTCTTAAGTGAGTATGAAACCAGGAATAATTTCCAGGACTGCCTGAAATTTAAATAATAAGAGCTGAAGAATGTCAGCACCACTGCCAAGAGGAATTTTCCATCTTGTAATTACATGGATTGCAACCAAAGCCCTCTTCTATGCACTTCATACAAGAAAAGCAATATTTTTCTTTCAAATACACTTAAAATACTGCACACAACCACGTTATGCAAGAATGTAGAGAAATCTGATTTAGTCAATCTAAGATATACACAAGCATCCACAAATCTATGGACACAATATTGAAAATAATTTCAACTATATGTAAATCTGGTTTTGCAACAAACTTTTATTAATAGAAAACCAAAAAAGGTATTTTTTTTCTTTACCCTCTTCAAAATTAATGCATTTTTTCCCCCATTTCTCTACACCTTGCTCTGTTGATTTTTTCCCTGACATTTTTAGATTATATTTTCTCTTCTTCATAGCCCTGTACATTCTTTTATTTGTCTACCTAACTTTCTTCCTCTTTTTAGCCTCTCTTGATTTATTTCGTTGTGTTCAAATAGAAGTGGAACCTGGAACACAGCCTCTCTCTAAGCCAACCTCAGCTAATTTACATTTCTTTCATAAGAGGGTGCCCAGGGAATAAAGGCCCTTTTCCCTCAGGATCCAGGTGCAGTCTTGTCATAGAGCCATCTTAAAATAGTAATAATAGGAAACATAATGGCTTTGGGATCTGTACACCTATTTGCATTCAAAGTAGAAAATAGATAACCTCCTGTGCTGTCTTCTTTCTTCTCTAGTTTTCCATTTGTTTTGTTCAATATTATTTTGTTATAAAAATAACATAAAACTGGTTGTCTCTTTTCTCCAAGTGATGCTTCTTATGTCCTCCTTCTGTCTCTGTGACGCTGGACCGTTCATCCGTAACAGAGGCACTTCCCACACAGCAGCCAGGAGAACATGGAGCCAGGAAAGAAGAATGGAAGCCACATTTGTCTTGCAAACCTTATCTTACAATTTCACCACTGAACTTTCTGGTTCTATGGAATTTATTTGTAGAAAGATGGCCTGTGATGGCTATGAAGCCATGTTAACAGCAGTGAAATGCCTGACAACAGCCCTCAGAGAACTTCACACAAACACAGACCCAGGCTCCAGCTGAGACAAAAGCCAGATAAGTTATCCAGGAGTCAAACAATCATTTGCACATCTTTTCTTGCCAACATCATGAGGTTTTCAAGGACAACACTCCACCCTAGTACTCTTGCTCTAATTAACTCACAGTATAATCAATGGGATGTGTAGATGTGAAGCTCTGAAGAGATTTTGTCTGTGTGTAAAACATTAGAATGAAAGTTTTTTTTGTTGAGTATACATCTATTCACATAAGCTAACAGGTGTTTGCTCCACTTTCTGCAATTTAAATGTCTAACCTTCAATGCTATTAAAATCTATTGATGAGAAGAGGAGGTTCTTTTAACAGAGTGTTAGCAAAGCATTCATGAAGCCTTCTCAAGCATACTCTGCCAATTATTTCTCCATGAAGTTCTTGTAAGAAAAAAAAAAAAAAATCTGCCTTAACTTGTAACAAGTTCTGCATCCCAGAAGTACCTGAGCTTGAGACTCTGCATTTTTCTACATTTCTCTTAGCCAAAAACCCACAAATTCATTAATGAAGAAATAGATCACAATGTACTCTTTTTAGAGGGTGAAATCAGCAGAATATTAGAGCTGTCAGTTTATCTAATCTTTAGCATTTTTTTAAAAGATTGAATGAAATTCCTGTAAGTGAGAGATTCCTTCTTCAGAAGTGTTTTAATTAATAATAAAAATAACCATGGATTCTACTGGGAATCACTTAATTGTTTACACTTACTAATAAATCAAGCCATCCAATGCATCTGCAAAAATAGAATAATTGGCCCAATCTTATGTTAATAGATTTGTAACCTTCACAGACATCAAAGTCATACCTTAAATAGTAATGCCATAACAAGATTGGTTGTTAGCCTCTTGGGCAATAAAGTGGTAGATAAACTCCTTGAACAGAGTTCTTTATTTTGCCTATACCTTGGTTGAAGTGTTGGATTGTCACTGATTCCTTTTTTTTATGCACTTCATGGCCTTTATTACTTGTTATTTATGCACTCATAAATAAAGTTCTTTACTAATTGATTAAATAATCACACTGTGTTTCTTTTTAGGGTTCTTGTTATGTTGTCAAAACAGTTTCACTTTTCCTCTGTGTTGATATAATGGGTTTTTTTCCAGTTATTTTGGAGTACTATTGGTAAAGAATTGTCCTGATGGAGCAGAAAACCCACACACATTTACCTTTGCAATAGGCACCTGTACATATTTGCCACATTTCAAGTTATGCCTCATTGTTCCACCTAGTCATATTTCAAATGTGGCCTATTTTCAGTTTTGAGTTGCAGGGGTTTTGGCTGCTCTGCTACTTGCTATGGCATGTTTTCTGTCCAGAGACTCTTCAAGTGAAGCGACATGCCAGGTCAAAGAAGCAGTAACCAACCTCTGTTCAGATGCAGTCTAGCACTAAAAAGAAAAGTACATCATGCTTCCCACAGATACTTTAATTGTAGATTTATTTTGAGTTGCATGTTTAAAACAAAAATTATGAGGCCTTGAAAGCAGAAGCTACCATGGATTGTGGCAACATAATTTCCAATACACTAATAAAATGTTTCTGAAAAATCTTTTGTTAGTGCTCTTTATTATCTGGATGCAAGGTGATTTAGATGGCTGTGTGCCTATTGTATCCCACCAGAAAAGAAAGCAGTGGTGTACCTCGAAGTCCAGCAGGAGGCAGGAGGAAAGTTGCCCTGAGGAAGAATGCCAGGACACACAGTCCTGTACCCAGAGGAGCAAGCAGCTGCTCCACACCGCCATGTGAAGAGAGGCGCAGTGCCAGATGAGTGAGCATGACAGACAAGACACAGGCAAACCACATCACATCTTACAAAGGCTCTCAACAGCAAACTACTGAAAACTATGAGAGGAATCCACGAGCTAAGAAGCACTGTTGGAACATGTAATAGAACTGCCTTGCTCAGTAGCAGTGAGAAATGGTTTGATGAATGTTAATCGTTTTTCCCATAGAGAGTTGCAAAAGCAATTTGTGCAGCAACTGCTAATATGAAAAAGGATCTGCTATTCCACTTCAATGCTTACACGTAGTTTGTCTTGTCTTTTCATAGTGTTTAAGTACACAGACAGTGGAACCAGATCAGTGACCATTCTCAGTGATAAAGAGACCTTGTGTTGACAGACATGCCAGAAACAAGGAGACAGCAATTGAAAAATATGTATCTCTTTGATAACAACTTACAAAACTGGCATGGGCAACTCAAGCTGTAGTTAAAATAAGAAATAGAGGATCAACACAAAAACATTATCCTTATCTCCAGAAGAAAAAATAAAGTAAGAGATCATTTTTAAGGTGTATTAAACAGACAACTGCTCAAAACAAAAATAAATCTCATAGTCTAAGCAGGGTAATTTTGGCATTTTAGGAAGGAAGTCTCTTTGGGCTGTCCAACAATCAGAGAGTTCTAACATGGCATAGTGGGATTAGGTAACTACAGGCTTGCTCAAAGTGGCAAAGAGAACATTAAATACTTGCTCTTTGTCTGAGCGTGCCTGGTCACCAGAAGGGCTGGAGAAAGGAATCATTATGAAATTGCACTGGACAGAGTATTAAAATACCCTTAACAACTGGCATGGGATCATGTTGGTAACTGTTTGTGGCAGTGGCATTGCACAGTTTTGCTGATCAGAATAATAGCATGCTACCAACTGCAGATTTTAATCCCTCCCTGCTCCCCTGTCAGTGTCCTGTCAGGAACATATTTTGTCTTTTCCTCATCTCCCAAGGTAACACTGTCACATAGCAAAATTGCCAGAGTTGGATGGTAGGTGCCTCTTTTCATTGAGAAAAACGTCAGTAATGTAGGCGAAGGCTATCTGTGATAGATGGTGAGATATTTCTTTGGGAAAACACGCCTTTTACAAGTTTTATGATTAAAAGAAATGTCCTGAGATATCCAAAAAGAAATAAATTTATTGGCTGAATATTTCCAGAATTATTAAATGCAGGTATATCTTTTTTTCATTCCAGTTTGTGCTATAGCAGGTCTCTTGCATGAAATCAGAATTCTGCAGGAACACAGAGAACTGAGTTTTGCTCCTGTGTCTAGGGCTGTGAAAGAGCCACAAGTCTTGCCAAGGCAAGGCTTTCAATGCAACATGTGACACACCACAAAACCACCAAGCAGAACAAAGAGGATTTGAAGAATGGAAACAACCAGCAGCTCTGCAGCAGAAGGGATGCAAGGGGAAACTTATCTCACCATCTCCCTGCAAAAGCTTTTAATTTTGCAAGCCCAAGGACCATTAATGCCATATGTAAATGCCATAAAATTGCTTAAAGTATTTCTCAGGATCCTCTGGGATGATAATTCATCTACTTGCTCTATACCAAAGTGCAGGAAAGTAGCTGGATTGGAATGGGGGAAAAAAACTAAACTATTAGTTGGGTTTTCTAGTGCTGAGGAGCAATGTTATTCTATATCTTCTTCATACTTGTATTGTTCAGTGGAAAGATTAATTATAGAGAAAGTGTTTCCCCAAAGCAAACTGAACTTCTGCACTGCAGGAAGTGAGTTTCCCAGCTTTGAAGCCAAGATGTGGGACTGACAGGTGAGGGGGTTTTAACACTCCTGGGTCACATTACTCCCTGCATCACATTTACCGTCACTCAGTGAAAATTAGCCAGCATAACCAACAGTCATCTCTCACTATGGTATCATTTCAAACAGAAAAATTCCTGGTGCAGATATACACTGCAGATTACTCCAAAGAGTAAATAAAACAAGATTATCATTCTTTTTCTAAAGAAAGGGTATTTTTTGAATAAGAATCTTTTAGTAAACAAGACCATAGCCAGGAAACAGTCTTGTTGTCCTTTTTGGATTTAATCTGAATTGAAATGCAGTAACAAATAATATGCATTTTTTAAAAGACCCTTTCAAACCATACAGCTGTCCTTATGCCTCAGAGTTAATTCTTTAATAATTTGCATGAAAAATACTAAGGGCCAGAAAGTGGAGTAGGGCACAGAGGAAAATGAGATTGAGATTCACTTTCATTATAATCTCTATTCAACTCCAGGAAAATACAAATTTGTTGAGGCTGGAAATCTTTCCTTTTCTGAAGTACAATTTCCATTTCAATTTTTTAAAAACCTCAAGTATGCACCAGAAAATGGTGTTTTTCCAACATTATGTTTTCGTTATGCTAATTCAGATAGAAAGCAAACACTGTTTTCCAAGTCAGATAGATATTTAAGATGTTTATTTTTTTATGTAAATTTTAAGAAATTGCATGCTGTCAGATTCATGCTTTCAACTCCTTTCTCTAAGCTGATAAATGCAAAAAAGTGTATATCTGCTTGGTGACATTCCCAATATATAAATGCATACTTTCAACAACGGCATGTCCTTTCCTAACATTTTTTTGGTTTGCATTTAACAAAATAACTGCAAATGTCAGGTATTAGAAGGGTTGAAACAACCTTTTCTATTTTGTTGTCTTTAGAACCCCATCTTTTATTCATGACTTTTCTCTTAGTGCTGGAAGGGAGGCTGTGTTGCTATAGCAATGCCCTGCATATCCTTGTGGATAGCTTACAGTTTCACTTTTTTTAAGCAACAAAGAGCCATTGATACTACATGTTGCCAAAGGTTACAAAAGTTGAATTCTAAAATGGAAATATTTCTTCTATAAGGCTGCATAGGATATATGCCATGCAAATTCAAATCTTCAAGTAAGCATACAGTCCTTTTGTGAATACAGATGAACCTAGGATAGTACTGTTTGGCTTCAATATCATATTTGGAAGAAATGTGTTTAAAATATACTTGTTATCTACTCTTTTCAAGACATAAATGTACCAAAATGTATGACCTACTATTACACCTTTCTGACCTGCAGTAGAAATAAAACCTTTCTACATTTTAACAGATCTGGAAAATAAAACACAAGCTCATATTCCAATTATGATTTAATAGTAAATACACTTCCAATGTCAGGGAACAGTCACCTTATAGAAGCTTCTCTGCCCACAATGGATATTAAATATTGTTGAGTGTCCTTCAAGACTTCTTCAAGTATGGGGGTTTTTCCTACCCTAATTGATTTCTCTTTTGTCAGATTTGCCTCCCACAGATAGATGTTTACATAGTACAAATTCAATAACAGTTCAACAAGTTAAATCAAATAAAGAGTTAGAAGGAAAAAATTAGGGTTACAGGCATAAAAAAGAAATTTATACCCATGATTCATCAGGCAGCAGCAATTTACTCAGAGCAGATCAAAGAGGGTAACATGGGCAAAACATCACCCATCGCGACCACGGAGCAGTAAATTAGAGAGGAAATCCAAACTTTTGCACCCTCAAAAGCCTTCTGTGCTGGTTTTAAGCGGGTGCTGCTGCCTCACTGCGCTGGTGGGAGGAACGAAACCCCTCAGAAGCCGCTCCCATTGCGCCATTCCGTTTTCTGTGCAATCGCCCTAACGCCGCTGCCCGGCAGCCACAAGGGCCAGGTTCGATTCCCAAACCACTGAAACCCTTCACAAGGAGACTCGCTCTCCGTTCCACAGAAACCTGGCAGAGGGAGGCCACGTCTCGACAGACAGCGACAATGCCAGCTGCAGCCCTTCCCGTGCCGGGCGGGCTCAGCCCGGCCCGCTCCTTCCCTGCCGCGGCACTGCGGCACTCCGCTGGGCTCGGGCAGCGGCCAGCTCAGGAAAACGCTGTCCTGTCGCCTAAAACAGCTGGTTTAGGTTCCAGATCTCACCAGATTTAGAAACGCGTGAACGGCTGCTAAAACTACTGCAGGGTAGACCACAACACAGGAAAGCAAGGGAATAGCCATCAAGTGTTATTCAGAGCATCCTGAATTATTCGGGTTCTGAACGATCCACCTCCACTATCAAGCAGAGTGGGACATGCAGAGTTAAACAGACTTTGCTTAATTAGAGAAAAAACATTGAAAACAGGAAAAGTAAAAACATACAAGATTCACGAGAGCCAACACCACTGCCCCAACAGAGCCTCCAGCAATTTTCCTGACCCTGTCTTCCTCCAGGTGCTCCTGATCCCATGTTCCTTCTGAGAGCCTGGTCTGCTGGAACTGGTTCTGCTGCTGAGGATCTGGTCAGCTCTGCTGCTCTGCCAACCCACCTTTCACATCAGCCCTGTGCAGCACAGTGGGACAGTGACATGGCAAATCCACGCAAGGACTTTGTTCCAAAGGAGCTTTGGCACTTTTTTTCTTTTCTCTGCAAACCCTGAACAGCAGAATTGGATTATGGTGGCTCCTTTGTCCCAAGAAAAACTAGACCGCTTGAGGTTTTCCCAGCCTGTTTATAACATTTCTGTTTTTCCTGGTTTTTCAGTTTTATTTTGCAGCTTGGAAAAAAACCCTTGGAAGTTTAAGAAGCTACCAGTAGGGACAGGTTTCACTGCCACAGTTTACCCACCTATGCCAGCCATTGCTTTCCAAAACAGTCTCAGAGGGACAGGAAAGCTCTGAACTCAGATTCCTGGAGAAGAACTGATCTTTGTCCTCCTTTACATCCACAGTCAGGCATATGAGGAAATGTTAACAACCACAAATAAAAGACTAGAGTGCCACAACATCAGCTCGTATTCTCCAGATTGCCACAGAACATTTTGTAAAACAAATATGTTAATGTTCCTTTTTTTAAATTATGACAGTGCCACAAAGCTTGCTAGGAGTTCCTTGCTAGACATCTGCAAGAGTGCTGCGTGTGAGTCTGCTCCCCTTCTCAAATGGTCCACAGAAAGAGTCTTCAGGCCATGACTTCCTTGCCCCAGAGAAACCAGGAGAGTTAGGAGGGCAAACCCTGTTGTACTCCCCTAGACAGTTCCAGCTGCTGTCCTCATGCCCATGCAGCTCCAGTGAGTGAGGCAGAGGCTGCCAGCACGGGGATGCAGAAGGCAGAATCCAAGCTGTCTGTGAAACCTGTTTGTCTTGTGGCATTTGATGTCACATTCTTTTTCTGGAACATTTTACCTTGCTGCAAGGGGGAATGATGTGTGCACTGGTGATGGGCCAGGAATGCTGTACTCAGACGTGCTGCACATACATTGCTGTTGAGGTAGGGCCAAGAACAGGCAAAACAAAATTCACCCTATACCTCCTCTTGTAAGCTCATCTCAAGTACGTGGTGGAGGCCAGATTTTGTGCGTGTGTGTTGGTTGCGACTTATTGGTCACAGTATTGATTCTGAGTTCAGGCACGGGTTTATCTCTGATTCAAAGACACTCTAACCTCTCCACTGAAATGGGAAGCACCAGTTCATTTTAAACCCCACAAATTGGTTTAGCACAGCTTTTCTAGAGCCCCAAGTTGTGGGCACCCTGGGCTTACTTTTTTCCAACAGTTTCCTCTGTCAGTGCCCCTCCCAGAAGTACTGTTGGGTACCTGGGTTTCCAGCAGGATCCATTGCTTTGGCTTCTCACCTGCAGGCATATCACCAGAGCACAGATGACAAAGAAATCCCTGCTTAAAATAAAGTTCTCAGCCTGATACAAGGTGTGCAATTCTAAATGCAGCTAACAGACTCTACACATCAACTTCCCCAAAATATCCTACGCAGCTTTTATTATTTACACCTCCAAAACCTGGGCCAAGCTGTGACCATGAGCCACAGCTGAGCTGGAACCCAAACTGGTCAGGCTCACCAAGTCTCCATTTGGAAAAATCCTGCAACTACCACACTAACACATCTGAATCTTTTATGCTCGTTCTCTTGGGCTCTCCCTACTAGCAGGCTGCCTGTTAAAGCCAGCCTTTGTGGGTTACACAAAGCAGCAGTTTGAGGTGGTTGGGAAATTTTGTCTTGTGGGTTTGTTAAAAATAATTGCCTTTGCCAGCTGTTTAATATTCATAAGGATTTTTGTTTCACGAATTGTGGGATTCAGTGTTTGAAAAGTTGCTCGTTCAGTGACAAATTCATTTGTGTCTTCCTACTTTAACCAAAATTACAACTTCTGGGTTGGCCTGCTTGCTCCAGTTTCCACTGTGACAGAACCTGGCATCACAGTCTTTCCCCAGTATAGATACCTGTAGACACTCCTCCCAAATTACATGCACTACTGCTACCTTTCCCTCTTCACAAACCCTCTCTAGTCTTATTTTCATGCTTTCCTCACATTGCTAGTTTAACTTTTGACCCTTACTCATCCTTTTTCTCTGACATGTTCTACAAATGTCTTCTTTACCGTATGTCTGCTCTCACAATGCCAAGTCCCACCTCAACGTGCTCTTAAAGATGAAGTCTTGGCTTATAACCACAGAACATATATGTGAAAAGTACTCCTGGACAACAGTTCCACACTCAAGATTGGTGTTGGGCAACAAAGAGTTGTCACAGTCTAATTTATAAAAGCCTTATATGTAGTTGTGTTTGTCTTCATTTCTTTGCTGTGTTTGAACATAGGGTTTCATGTTGCAACTTATACATAAAGCAACATGCACTGGGCCTCCCTCTGAAGCAGAGATCAGTGCTTATTGACAGATAAAAACTCCAGGAAGATGCAACTGAATTAAGATGATTGATGCAAGGACTTGGGGTAAAATCATTACAGGGCTGAATTGTAACCATTCTAAAAATCAGATTTATAAACCTGGTAAAATCAGGGTAAATCACACTTGAAATAAATCCAAATATGTGAAAATACCTAGGGTATTGTTATATGCCTTTTTTTTTTGTTTCATATTGAAGGGCCTTACACACTGGCCTGAAGTAACACAAGCTAATAATCATGAGATTCTGATTTGGCAAATCTCATTGTTGAGGCCAAGTTAAGAGAGCTGCAGCTATTCCATGGAGCGATATTGAAGAGAAGGGTTTTAGCATAGCTTTTTGGGAATTTGTTCTTAAAAGTGTAATAGGAGATGCTACAGCAGACCATGAGAAAATTAAAAATTTCCACAAATGCAAACGGGCTCTTTGATGATGAGGGATTTAATGCTTCTATGTCCAGTTAAAATCAAACTTTTAAAGAAGAATTAATTTTTTATGTTTTCTTGGTCTCACAACAGAAAGGGTAGTCATTCACAGAAAAAGAAAATATGCAGGAATTTTTTACATTACTAACTTCTTAATTATTTTCAAATTAATTTGCATATTGAAATGCAATATTTCTTTGGAAGAAAAGTGCAATCCTGAGTCCATCCCATTTTCTGAAGAAAATCTCTGTAGCATTCATATGTGACAGAGGAATATTTGTCATGTATTAAAGAGCCCTCCAGTGGAGGAGATCTGGGTTGCTACCTCTTTCCTAAATCAAACAACATGGCAATAGGAATGTAGGTTTCTACATTCTTGGTGAGAGTCTTGGTTACTGATTATAGATAGTTTTAGGCATTTTCTCCTTACTCTTCCTGTGAAGGCTCCCTAACACCCTAAAATTTGTATTCAACCAAAATCATGGATCAAATTTCACTGGAATGTGCAAAGTTTTTCCTTTCACTTGAAACTTTCTGCTGAAAAAATATCCTACTGGGCACATTAATTATTAATCAAATTAGAGACAGCACTCTTGTGTTCATTTTCAGCTTTGAGAACTATGGTTAATAACTGGAGAAACATCTTCAGTTAGAAAGAGTTCATCTGTTTTATAACAGGATGATTTACTGTAGAAAGTACTAAAAGATGAAGAAGAATTCTCCTCCTTAATCTCCTGTCCTTTTCAGTTATAGCTGATAATAACAAAAAAAAAAAAAACCAAACAAACCAGCTTCAATGAGTCCCTTCCTTATTCGTTGCACAGTTCTAGATTACCAAATACATGCTGGGAATCCCATAGGCCCATTTGATTCTAACTAGGTTTATGGAGTGTCAAGCAGATAAACTGCCCTCCTGGGATTCCAGTAATGTGTGCAGAAGAGATCTCATAACACCCAATACAGAAACCACTTGGCAAGAAGTGAAAAAAACCCCATCCTTTCTAAAGGACTGGTTTTCCATGTGTCAGGACCCTGATGGAAACAATCCGTCAGGAAGCTGAAAAAAAATTGACCAGAAATATTTTTGACAGGTAATTTTATACCAGAGGGGTTATAGGAGGCAAGAGCATAACAGAACTAAACTGATACTGCTGCATGCATAAAACCAGTAATATTTGCAAAGTCACTAGATTTTAAGTAACAAAGTCCTATAATCAATGTATAAAAATAAATTAGAGTTTCTTATTGTAGGAAGTCTGGTGAAATCAAAGCCAAGTTTTCAGAAGACTCAGCAAGAGAAGGGACGATTCCTCTAAGGTGATGGGAGCAGCTGAAGTGCTGTGAGACCCAGGCACAGGAGGTGGTAGTGTGCTGCCCCCCAGAGACTGCACTGCTTCTCGTAACATCCACTTTTTTACCACTGACAGCAAAATCTTGAGTCCTTGCTTTGCCCTTGGCCCAAACAGCTCTGATCCAGTCAGTCCTGAGTTTTGTATGCCTCAATAGGGAGGAAAAGGGATTGTTCTTTTGAGGGAAAGGAATAATCTTCTTTATTGCTACAGCTGAAATTTGATTCTAAAGGCAATAGATAGATGCAGTGTCCTCTGCTTTTTGTTATTCTATATCTGAAGGTGCCAATTTACTTGCAGTCATAACAAAAAAAATTATATATACTGTTTTCTCATACAGAATCACATGCTACCCATACTTCTTTTTCTGTTTGTGTTTAAAAATTTTAACAGCATGAGAGATTTGATGGCACTTTATCTTATCTGCTTAGCAATCATCAAAACATACCAAGGTGAGGAAGGCTTCCCACTCATTCTTCCAAAGCTCCTCTTGCTGGGCTCTTGTTTGGTCTTGAAAAAGCAGTAAATGTTTTTTGCACAACTGCAATGGCACCAAAAGTCATACAAAGTTATGGATGTTTATGTAATATAGGAAATAGTTTTATCACTTAAAAAACTAGGACTAGGGTTAAGACCTCTGGGTTCAAACACTCAAGGCTGACACACTGGTTCAGCCATTCCTGCCATTCTATATGTATTTGTTTTTTCATTAGATCTCTCCAACCTCCTCTGAGAAAATAAGTCTCAAGTATCTCCTCCTCTATTTTATCTGTCTCATTCTCTTTATTTTGGTCCCCATTCCCTTTTCTTTTTCAGAATTCTGAAATTACTTCTTTCCAATCCTTGTCTTTTCTTCCTAGAACTCTCTTCTCATATTGCTGATTTCAACTGTAGGTTTCACAGTCTAGAAGCCAAAGTCTATTCAAAGTTAATGGAGTGTGGAGTTAAGATGCCCACAGTATTTTTCAACTAGGCTTTACCACTTCAGCATCCTTTTTCCACCTCTACATCCACATTCCTCCCCTTTTCCCTCTGAGGCCTTTAAGGCTAGATCTATTTTGTTAAAACTCAAAAGTAGAAGAAAACCCTAGTAGAGAATATTTGGTGTAAGGCATTATTGTATCAAGGAATGACAATTACCCATTTCTTTCCTGTCCTTCCTCTTTAATCAGAATGGAAGTTTGATACCTACAAGAGGCTGAGAACTTGTCCTGTTATCTGCTGCTGCAGAAAGCTCACAGGCACCTTGAAGGCAGGAGAAGTGATCTAGAAAAGGCAATGTTAGTTCCATGGGAGATGGACTGCCAAGCAAACACACATCATCTGAGTGACAGCTCAGGCTTTTTCCTGAAGCAAGTGGGAAATGAGATGCAGGATATGTAACATGAAGTGGCGTGTACGTGGCTTCCCCTTCTGCAAGACATTTCTGACCCATACGAATTCTTGAGGGGATATTTTCACAACACTGAAAGCAAAGATATACACACAGATAAATGGTAGAGGTGTATCCCCAACCAGTTCATCAAATGAGCAGATTTGAACTCGCAACCCCTGCTTGAAGTGCAGGATGTTTCTCACAGCTCTGTTATCTGATCTAACACAGCTCTGTTAATCTTCAAGGAAAACCACTATTCCTTGTCCGAAGGACTGCAGGAAGAGCCCACAAGGACAGGTATAGTCTTGCATACTATGCCTATTTCAAGCCAAGGAACACTTCTCAAGCCACTGATTCAGATCAGACCATCTCAGGTGTAGGCCAATACAGAGCTCAGAGCCATTAACTCCCACCTCCAACTTTTTTCCTTAATTGCTGGATGAAAAGCTCTCACTACCTGCTGTCCAACTAATTTAACAGAGTAGTTTTAACAGTTGCAAATAGCAGTTTTTAATTTCAGCAGACGTAAGCTAGAATTAAAACAACAACCACAAAATTTTTTTGAAGTGTGGTTTGTAATCACCAGCAAAATGCAATAAAACCCCACTTTCAACAGAAGGAATTTTTATATTTAACACATATTTTATTTAAGGGAGTGAGAGATACAACAGAGTGTCTGCCACTTTCCGTCTTGAATTCACCAATCTTGGGTCAACATTTGAAAAAGATCGCCACTTTATCAAAATCATACGCAAAAATAGCCAGATGAGGGAAGTCTTGTCCTACACTTATCTCACTCAGCTGCCTCTGGCATTTCACGTAAGAACAAGGACGCGTGCACTGTATAGGTGAACAAACAAGAGGGTGCATGCTTAGAAGCAAACCGCAGCGGTAATCACATCAATTGTAAGCTTTAGGAGAATGCAAAGCCTGCTGTGAGCAGAGCAAGAGCTCAGGTAGGCGCTCAGAGCTGCCGTGCCAGTGCAGCCAGGGCCCAGGTGATGGGAAGAGGGGAGCGCACGGCACACCCGCGGGAACGGTGGCCCATGGTGGTGGGTGTCCCCTTTTAGAGGAGCAATCAAACGGGTTTGATTGTCACTGTGTGCTTTTGTCCAGCCCTGACCTGCACATTGCGCTGAGGGACATCTTTGTCTCACTTCTCTTTGGTCACGGAGTTCATGGAGCTCAATGGGCTGCGGCCGGCAGTCCATTAACGGGGGTGCTGGGCTCAGTCCCAGGCCACCCAGGAGCCCGGCTGCATGTTCTCACTGAATGGCTTCACTGGTGGCCCATTCAAATGCGATAATGTCAGAAAAAAGGGTTGAATGGAGGAGCCAATGTACACCATTGCTCAGGCAAAGTGACTGCAGCCTCCAACAAAGCCTCCCCTGTGGCGATGTTAAGCAGAGTTATCAATAGTGCTAAGGCAGAGCAAGAACTAATGCTCCAATCATGTCATCCACAGGTGGCACAGATGGAGCCACTTCAATACAGAAACCACAGGGCAACATTTCCTGGTAATTCTATCCTCTTTCCAGTGCTAACGTACAGAAAAATGTGCAGATGTCATGTGGATCACTTGTAGTGTGTCAGACCCCCTTCAACCGAGCTCCAAAGGACTTTTTTGTTTCCTGTTCCTTTTACTATTCACACCAACTGTAGGCAATGTTAAATTCTCATTTTGTGGGAAGCAGAAAACTTGGGTTTTAACGTACACATAAATAAATTCCCTTACTTTTTCTGAGCTGCAAGATTGGACCTTGTGAGCAAGAATGGAAACTGCTTCAGTATTCACAACAGTACAGGACACATTATTACACCATTCCATTCATTCTTAGAGGGCACACTAAGTTATTTTGATTATGTAAAAAAAAAAATTTAATTAAATCAAAACATAATTTCACTCACATCCACTATGAGCACGAATATATTTTCTTCTCAGCTGAGTACAATATTCATCTCTAAAATTTCAGAGACAAAACAGAACACAATAAAAACAGAGCTCCTAACATTTCTGAATGCAGCATCTATACAAAGTGAATTTGCAAAGCACATCTGAGGCAAAGAACTGCCACAGTTTCTGCTCTAATTAACAACTCATAACTTTGTGAATTTCCGTAAATGTGCGGCAGAAGGGAAGTAAACAGCTCCATAAAACACATTATTTCTGAACAAGACAGACACCTTCCTTGCTTAGGCCTAAATACTTGCACTCATTTTCAAATCCTTCATATGAGACAGAAGGGGAGAAAACAAAAACACTAAAGAAAATTCCTCTGCCTAAGGAAATTCCATCACTCAAAGGGTCTGAGATAGGATTCATTCCAAAAGGGGTTCCCACAATTACAGGCAATCAGTCAGGACAGGCCACAGGTCATACATGCAGACCACTCACCAAAAAGCTTTGCTTAACTGAAACTAACCAAAAACCAAAACCCAGGACCCTGAGTCACACAGACACAGAAGAACACACCAGTGTTCTAGGTCTTTATTCTACAGTGAACTGGTGAAGTACAATTCCCAGATAATTTTAGGAAGATAATTAAGCACAGCCATACAAAGGTAAGAGGAAAACTTCACTAGCAGTCCAACCTGGGTGAAAAAAAATTCTCTTGTTTGGACTTTGCCTCTTGCTTGAATCCCTTGATTACCTGCAGGGGACATCTTCCACTCTAAAGAGAAATAAGAGAAACTATGGGCCAGAAACATGAAGTAGGGAGTAGACAGTTCTACACAAGAAACAGAAATTCAACATTTCTCCACTCCAATGCAAAGCAAATCCACTGTAATGACAGAATTGAGAAAGAGTGCTGAGATTAATGAGAAACAGGTAGGATATTCCCATTGGCATCATGTGGTCTGGTGCATAGATTTACCGTCAGAAGGTGGGTTATTTCCTGAGCTGCTGTAACTATTTTCAAAATCTATTATTCTGAATACAGAATTCTTTATATCAATACAATTGCTGAACTAATATTTTATTTTAGTTCTAGGTTTGACAGTCTGGATATGACTTGCCAAAAAAAAAAAAAACTAAGTATTCTTACTTATCAGTAAGTATTCTTCACTTGTGGATAACTAAGCTATTGAAATCTCAGGCAAATAACATTTAAAATTGTGATACAGAGCGATAATATTTTAAAATAATCATTACATCAACCTGGGTGTGGGATATATGTTTACCTATTGAAAGCAGTAGGAAGGCCTACTGAAGAAAAAGAAGTTTTGCTTTAAATTCTATAAATATATAGAGAAATTACCGTAAGACACAAATGAGCCCTATATAGACGTCTGTCCATTTGCATCAGGTTTTCTATGGCCATTTGCACAAAACTTTATACATGTTTGCTTGCTTTCTCTAAGCATTCAAAAGACATAAGGAAATGGAAAAGATAGTCTGATAAAATAAATGTTTTTTTACCTTACTGTTAGCTAATTGATAATAATTGTTTTCCACTTCACATCCAGCATACAGACATTCCAGAGAATTTAAGAGAAATTTTGTCCAAGAAGATGTCTAACCTGCAGATTTCAAGAACACTTAAAGCAGTGTTCATCATCATTACACATTTTGTAATACTGTTGTAAACTTCCATTACAGTTGGAACTTCTTAGAGGTTTTCAATCCAGATTTTTTTTTGGTGTGTTTTGACCTTAAATGCTGCTATACAATTTCAAAGGGATGTCATAAAAGATTCTACCAGAATAACACAACAAGAAACCTTTTCAAACTAATTTTCCCCAAGGAAAACTACATTCACTTAGTGCAGAATCACCTGCTTTTCATTATTTCTGCCTTATTTTTCTCTCTATGTCTATGACCATGAAGGCTCAGCAGACCTCTGTGGAACTTTAAATCAGGAAAGAAACTCCTGCTGTTTTGTATGACGTAGTCTTCAATGCCATTATAAATGTGTACAAAACCACAAACTGCAATAATTTCACAGCTGGCCTTCTCCTTCCATGTCTCCAATTCTACGGTTCTAAGAATTTCCCTTTCGTGTTGCTGTCCCTCATGGCCAGCAAACTGAGGAACCTGAGGCCTCCCCCAGAGGAATGAGCAGGAGGCTTCAGTACTAGCTGGTACAACAGCTTTTTAAACACAATTTTTTGGCCTTAATGTGTATGCCAAACTGTCTTACAGGATGACATTTATTTCTTAATTTCTTTTTAATCTTTCTGAAATTCACAATTAATAGCTCCTAGCTGCTTTTCAGAATGTTAGGATTTACAATGCTGGTTTCTTCTGTTCAGCCAGGTCTTCTCACTACATTGAGAACATGTGGTAACAGAACATACAGTGAGGACTGGAAGATTGTATGTGTATTGTCTCACCCCTACAAACATGCTTAACACTGTCTTTTACACTTAAAGGAGTAATTCATTTAACTAAAGCAGGTTTTGGCTAGAATAATTTTTATTATATTTTTTAATATATATTTTTATATATCCAACTATAAAGCAGAATCTCTTTCTTCAGTACTGGTTGGTATCTTGAGATGAGGAAAAAAAATCAAGATTTAATTCTTTATATTTTAATGAAAAAGAAAAGAATATTTGTGTTTAAAATATTACAGCTGGCTTACAAATAGCTTCATTCCTACTGGGAAGCAGCATCTTCAGTTCTCCATAGTGTTACATTTATTGCTGTGTAATAAAAATCTGTGTGCCTTACAAATTCTGTAATAGGCAGGTCAACTACTTAATAACACATCATTCATGTAAACACACACAGCACTTGAGCTTTACATAGATCTCACATGTTGTCACTTCAAAGGAGTTCAGAATAGAAGTAGTAAAAGAAATTAAGCAGTAAGAGAAAATGTGTTCTTTGTTTAACGCAAATGGGCTCTTTTTTAAAGACATGTTTTTAAAAACCATCACATCACATTAAATAAGTTGCATTTTGGCTACTTGAATTAAATATCTTTACAATTGTCTGATAGTTTAAAAATTAAACTCAAAGAGATTGCTCATAAGTTGAAAATGACGGCTAGAATCAGCACTGAAACAACTCCATTAGAACAGCTACAACGACAGAGTTCAGTTCCGTTTTGCTGCACTTGCAGGTTGTCTGTGTGTCGTGAGGATTCCGTCAGCCCACCTGCTACAGAGCAAGAAAATAACCCCTGTCCCAGCATTTGACAATGCAATGTACAGTGTACAGTGGTCTACAACAGTTTCTGCATTCAATGGGAAAGAAAACAAAACAAAACAAACAGCCCCCCATCCTGCTCCAACCATAAAACAATTGTATCCAACTTGACAATGCCTGGAACACAGACCTTGCAGGACACAATCATTCTGCAGACTGGGGGAAAGGTACAGTTCTCCCATCAGCACAGAGCAGTTAAATCAGGGCTGAGCACATTCTTGAACATTCTGTAATACAAAGGCATGAAAAATAACACCAAAAAAAAAAAAAACCGTTGCAAAGAATATCTGTCGATAACTTGTAGGAAAAACCTGTGTGAATTTCTATCATTCACAAATACTTAAGAAAATGAGCAGACTTTTAAATGGTCACAGATTTCATAACCAGAGGGCTTTTCCATGTACTTAATTAACTGTGACCTACTAGTATTTTCAGATTCTAATTCCAGTGCAAACTTGAAACAGAGAGAAGTGTTTGACTCCAGCTACTGTGTCCTGCAAGAACTAAATCTGGGAGTGAGTAAGATTTCTTCCACCACTACTAGAAGCAAGCAAGCTCTGCCTTAGTTTAGTAAGCTGTTGACCCAGTTTCCAGCCAGCCAGGAGAGACCTTTTCACTGCCTCTGTAATCTACCAACAGTTCACATAAAACCAGAGAGTGGGAGAATCCCACAGGGATCAAAATTCAGATGAGGATCTAGTAGCAGAGGTCTAAGCCCATAAAGAAGCCACCCCCATCTCTTTTCTCCCACTCACACACAAGAGGCACTCGAAATATTCTTCACTAGGCAGGCCGAGAGACAACCAGTACAGGGATGGAAACACTGTGGCTGGGGAACTCTTTTTGCAGTGTGATGCTCTTTTCTTTTTATTCCACTTCATCCTAAAACATTCTGTAACTTCCATGCTACCTTCTGCTCCCATGTGCAAAATTCCCTCCATCGTTTCCTTCCGTAGTGTTCAGTGGAGCATTGGGGTTATTGGTGATGTTACCCTTTCCACCTTGTTGAGCAAGGATATACTTTTCTGCCACCTCATTCTCCATTCACACCAGACAGGAACACGCATGTGCTCCCATCATCTGTCTTCTTGCAGAGCACAGCAGTAGCCTCTGCTTTTAAGAAAAAGGAACTTGAATCAAACCTCTTTTTTTGTCCTTGACAATATATGGCAGAGAAAGGAGAGAGACAAGACTTCAAGTAACAACAAAATAATGAGATACTGCAATCATGAAATCAAATAATGAAGTCAAATCATTGAAGTAATGAAATCATAAAAATTCTGAGCTGAAATAGTTTTCAAGAAATCATTTAGCTCAGCAGGATGCATTAAGGAAGAGATCTCTCTGCTGACAATACTAGTGGTGGGCTGTTAATACTACCATTCCAGCCCTGCAACTTCTCATCAGAGTATTCGGTCCTTCATAGTCACTTTTTTTTCTTTTCCGCCTTTAAATCACACATAGTTTGTGCTATCACTCAGCAAGGACCCAGACTAATTCATCTCTCAGAACATGCCACTGGCTTCAGACACCCTTTCCCCCATGGTGCATTTTGATTGGTTCTGGAGACACCTTTGCTCAAGGAATTTCTTGTTCCTGTGAGTCACTCAATAAAGGGAAAGGTTAAGTGAAAGAGTAGATGTTCTACTAAGCCCATTGAAATTGCATTTGTTACATCCAGCTGGATTTTTTTCAAGCAGTGCACTAGATTGACAAGAAAGCAGTTGCTCTGCGGTAAATGAGTGAAAATTCATAGGAGACCAAGGCAAAAGAAAGACTGTGGGTTTTGCTCACCGCCGTCAAATTGATGGGATTTAGAAGAGCACCCTTTGATCTCTCCCAGATTAATTACTGCCCTGAGTTTGACTGCTTAGTACATTAGTTGTCCTTCATAGAAAAATGCAGCCATTGTAATACAAATCTGTGCTGGAAATAAAGGTGAAAATACAGCATCCAATAACAAAAAATAGCAAAAGTCATCCATCAGAATACCCAGGTCACACAACTTTTTTCAAGTGTTCTTCAGCTGAGCAGCAGCACCTGCACTGGCTGTTAAAATTAAACAGTTCTAAAAAGGAAAAGCATGTGTCTAAGAGCAAAACAGATCAACACATACAGAGCTCTATCATGCATATTGTATTTCTTCATATTTTTTTTCCAATATGAAGTTGCCACATACTGTTGATTTAAACTATAAACTACCAATATAAATCCTATGTATGTGGAATTTTTTCCATAGTAAATTCGTCTACTGCATCCAGGAGTGGGATGTTCACAGAACACATGACCCTTGCTGCCAACAGATGATGAGCAAATTTCAGATATAGTTATACATAGGTTGTACTTTCAGCTTGTACAGGTAAGGCAAAGGAGGGAGTAAGTTAAAACTTTCTTAGGGTAAGAAGGAATAAAACTGTGAGATGAACACAACCTACTTACCACATTGCACAGCAATGTATCATCCAACATGCGTTGAAAACAGCCCCTTTTGCAGCCTGAGCCTTTACCTGTGAGTCTAGAGCTGGGATGGCTACAACTGTGTCTGGCTCAGGGTTACCTCCTTTACCAGATCTAGGTTTATGAGCAACATGTTTACTGTCAAGCAGCCTGGTGCGATGGTGGCACCTCTAGTGTGGATTCAGATAAGAGCAGCATGTCACCAGCAGGCTCCTGTGTTCCTGCTATTGTCATTAGCAAGGGCACAGATCTACTGCCCCCTTGGAGCCGGGCACCATGCCACTCCACGTCTGTCACAGCATCCACCAGCACACCCGTGACAAATTCAGCAGCAAAAAGCTCACCACTCCCATTGCCCATGTTCAAGGTGGGGGCTCATGTCTCAGCAAAGGTCTGTCTGACAGGCCAAGCACCATGAGGCACCTGTGGGAAGAGATCTTGGATTTTGCTACAGAGTCACCAAGAAGCACCCAAGCTTTTGATTCTACAGGAAACCACATCCTGCACCAAGTAACTCTGCCTATGAAATAGGCTTGATAATAACATACTAAACCATCATGCTGTCACAGAAAGAATACTTCATTTCTTGAAATAAGATTATTTTTGAGCTGTGATAAATCTGATCAAATAAACATTTTAGGGGGTGAGTTACATGTATTGGATGTAGCATAGTAGGTTTGTAGTCTCCCTTTGAGGAGGCTGGTCTATACTTGCATATAAATGCACATTTACTTGTATGTGTAAGTCTGTGTGGATATATTGTAAGCTCAACACAAATTAGACCAAAAGATGGAGAAGCTTGAATACCCTTCCAAAAAGGCTTTTATTTTTTATAATTATTACTCAAAAACATGTTTTTATAACAGACATCTATATTTCTCTGCTATTAGAAAAAGAAAAACCTGCTATACCATAAAATAATTTGCATAGACAAGAATCACTACATGTCAAAAGCCATCTCTTCAACTTCTATGAAATCTCAAAGGTAATGTCTCTTTGGTGGTTTGGGGTTTTTTTCAGCTTTGGTTCTGGAAATATAAAGTTTTATACTTTATTTTATACTTATATTTTATTTTATACTTAAGACAAAATTACAGAGGCTTAACTCATATTATTCCAGAAATACCTGGTGTCACTGTATTGGTGCAAATCTTACACACCTCTGCTTTTATTAGCTTTCCCTCCTGTTAAGATTGCACTACACTTGAAGCTGTCTTTAAAACAAAGCTGTTGCACGGTACTGAGCATCTGAGGATTTACTAACAAACACTAGTAGACATGTATCACTTATATCACGCAACAGCACAGCAAAGAAATTACCAATTTTTGCTGTTGTCTGCAGCTCAAGGAAATTTCACGGTGACAGTATCAGATTTCCTTATCCAAATAATTGAGTGTCCATTTATGCTGAAAATATCAGAAGTCCAGTATTCTTTCTTACCTTAAGCGAATCCACAGCCACTTGTATTCCAAAAATTGCAGTTTGTGCTTGTATTACAGGTCATGAATATTATGAAGTTAGTGGCAGATAAAAGCTGCTTAAAAGTGGGTATTCACTAAGCATAAATTAAGATTGAAAAATAAATACTTTTAAAAGGACAATACACAAATGCTAACGTACCAATTGCATGTGAGGATATGTGTGCATATTTTCACTTTTTATTCAATGATTTAAATGAAGAGAATTTACTGTAACACTTCCATCATTTCACAAAATCAAGAACCTAAAGAGGAGTTAAACCCAACTTAGTATGCAGCTTTTAAAAATGCACCCTCATAGCTTCCTCCAACTCGTTAGCTAAGGGCCAGCATGCCCCAGGCTGTCCTCTGAGGCACCTTGCAGCAGGCATTAGTCACTGAGGAGCTGGCTTCCCATTGCCCTCACTGCACTAACCCAGCACTGACAAGACAGAGACAAACTGCAAAGAGCAGTTGATTTAAGAGAGAAATAAATCAGAGATAGAAATGTGGTCCTATGGCCACCACACTGCAGGACTGTGCACTCTTCTACGTTCTGATAGCCAACCCTGAATTCACAGAAGAGGTGATCTTGAGCATCCTTTGTATCTAGTCCAATTGCTCCACATTTTCTGTTTGCATGTGTAAAACTGGTACATTCTTTTAATTTGCATACTACTAAGAAAAAAATGCCCATAGCTTTCCTAAACAGATCTTATGAAAAGCATTAAAATATAAATTATATCGTACACAAAGTCAACAGAAATTTTTATTTATGCCACAGCTCACACCAGTACCTACCAGCATCAATGGGATATTATCAATAACACAGAGAGTAGCTTTGGTATTACAGCAGTACACAAATTCCAAATATAAAATCAGAGAGCTGACAGATTGTTCTCCCTCTTTCCTAAACACCAAAAGCCCAATCCTCTGGAACTTGTACATCTACAAAAGCCAGTTTTATACCTCTGCAGTTCTACTTCCATGTAAGCAAGGCCTTGCAAGAATGTAAAGTTCATGCACAGTATTCTCAGGTATGAGAAAACAGGCCACCTATTTTGAGAATACCTAATATGTACAGAAATAGCATCAATAGACTTACCTACAGCATCAAACTATAAAAGCTAAATGGTTGGAATTTAATACCAGGCATTCAAAACAACTAGAGTAGTACTCTTCTCTCTTTACATTTACCCTCTGCAAGTCATACCAGCAACACAGACTGGTTGGGTTTACATATCTTTCTCAAAATTATTGTGCCATTGCTCTGCACGAAGAGGTCCTGGTTTCTTATGATCCCAGTAAAAGAAGCACTCAGACACTCTGAATTATCACTTAAAATACCACTTAGTGGAGCTAATACCATAAAAAAAAAAAGCTGAGGATAGTATAAAGGATTTTACTTCTCTTCAGATACTGAGAATCCTGAGCTGCACAGCATCAGATGGGGATCCAATCAGTGCTCAGCATGCTGCACTGATCTCTACCCCATTTGGGGCTTTTAAGCTTTTATGGGATTTCCCTCAAACATTTCTATTCATTTCTACTGTCAAACAAAAAGCATTCACAGGAGAACTTGTTGCCGCAGTTTCAGACAGAGACATGGACACCTGGGTGCTGTGATCACTGGTACCACCTGGGAGCTGCCTGCACACTCCATCATCTCAGCTCACTGGCAATGTTTATCCTGTGGCCAAGCTGTACATGCAGCTCTGAAAGCAAAGCTATAAATGCAGTATATAAGCTGCTAAAGAAGTGCAGCAGAGGCCTGTAAATCCTCAGGCAAACTCCCATCACTTGGTCAAGCATCACTAAACCATGTTTATTTTTCTGCTTTATTAAAGAATTCTCAAAAAAACTCACAAAGAAAATAATTATCTATTATACATATTAAAACTTGTTGCACCAACCCTAAAAATAAAATTTCTAAATATACTGACTGATATGCACAGAAAACCCCAAAATATGGCCATAATACTCTTTTTGCAATTATGTTAGATTACTTCCTATCAGTTTAGAAAAGAATTGACATATCTGTAGACCACAGGATATCTATAAAATAGCAGGCAGTACTATGAGTATTTAAGATTAAATTTATAATTAATGTATAAAGCATTATAAAAGTTATGAAAAAAATGTAAAAGGAACAAAACCCTTTTCCTGGCTTAGGTTTCTTTACTCACTATTTTAAATACACATACCTAGCATAGTTTTCCAAGCAAATGAGACTGATACAGCTATACCAGCTGTTTGTCCATCAGTCCTTTCTCTCTAAAATGTTCTTTATCAGCTTTAATTACATCAGACAAGGCAGAAAGAGGATTCAGAGAAAGCACTTTGCTACAGGGAGCAAGAATTTGTGGGTTGGAGGTAACAGCCTGAGTTGTTGTTCCCTTTGGAGGGAGTGAGAGGAGACCTGAGGGAAGAGGCTAATGTCATTCTTGCTACTCTTCCACCAACTACAACATCTGCCACTTCTTGCCTTTAAAGCATCAGGAATGCTTCTGCTGCCCAGTCCTGGCTGGAGGGGTTTAACCTTAAGGCCAGGGAAGTGGCTTCCCACTCACTTTGGAATAGCTCCTTCAGCCGGGGTCAGGATTCTCACCCGCTGGTCCTTCCAACGAAGGGATGCCAAATTCTAAAAGCTGGTGGTGTTGAAAATTTTTCCAAATTATTATCACCAACTGTGATTGCTAACATTCTGCTTCTGTATGTTTCCAAATTTAAAATTGAAGATAATGAGATTAGCCTGATACTAGGTATTGGGAGATACCCCTTGCTGTGATAGCCTTCTTCATAAAATAAAAAATGAGTGGGATATAGTCAGTCCTCTGTAATAAAAATATTTATTGTATTATAAAGGAAAATAATAAAGCAACCCACACTCTGAATCCTACATAACAAGGAAAAAAAATATTCTATACAATTTCCAACAATACTGGGTTATTTATATCCCAGAAAGGGAAAAAAACAACCACCACCACCAACAGACCAATCAACCAACCAGAAACCCACAAAGTATTATTTAAAATGAGAAACAATGAGCTTTCTCCAAGTTTGTGTGTGAAATTTTTATGATAGAACCCCATTCAGATGAAGCCTGATTAAACAATGTTCATTTGTAGGCAAGTTGGAGTTGGCTGACTACTGCCTAATCATTAGGAATATTTATATGCATCTCAAACTATTTAAAATACAAACACTGGAAGAATTAAAGAAAAAAAAAAAACCTAAACCAAACCAAAAATGCATTTCATCCCAAAAAGCTTTCCTTTGGTTTCTATTTAGAGATCTAATGAATACTCCAGTCATACAAGCAGCAAGACCACACAATCAGAGAATGAAAGACCCTGGACAAAGATGAGAATTTAGTAAATGTTGTGCAACTAATAATATATTTTATCACATGATCTCACAACTTTTTCCATAGGTGCTAAGTTTTAGGCTGTTCATCACAAGTGAGTTTTGGAGACAGAAATTATACACTCACAAAACTGATTTGTGATTTCATTCTTGCTATTAAAATGATAAAAATGACTTGAAAAGGTCAGCTAGTGTTTACATACCTTGCACAGATTTTGCCTTACTGCAGTTATTCTTCAATCCAATGAGCATTCCAATAAAATAATTCTTTGAATGACTGGAAACTAGATCCTGCTTCATAATTTTAAATGGAAAATAACTTATTTATTGTATTGGGCTCAAAATACATTCTGTGTAACATGACTGCCTATTTTTGTTAGTTCTAGGATCCCCCACAACCAAATAGTCTGATAAATCAATGTCAAACACCTTAAACTTCATGGCTTCCCCTCAAGGAAGCTATTTAATAAGTGAGGACAGATGAGTGCAGGGATTAAGAGCCAAACTCTCAGTAGTACCTAAGAACCAAGTAGCAAAGCTTTGCCTGATTCTGAGGCAAGAGCAAACACAGAGTCATTGCCTGCAGCCGGCTACGACATCTCTGACTCAAACACACATCCCTTTCTGGCCAGGCACCGAAGCTGTGTGTGCACACCTGCAGGGAGTGTCCTCAGCACCAATTCTCAGCGACTTGCACTTTCACTTGTTGAAGTTGTTGCCTATGTTATCATTAATATTTACTGTAAGCACTTCAGCGTGTGGTTACCACCAATGTGTAGGGCTTTTGCATATTGAATAATTTTGCCACTAGACAGCACCCAATGCCTTCTGCTGGTTGCTTCCAGCTTCAGAAAGCCTGGCAACAGATGTAAGAAATAAGCCATGTGGGATTAGGCTGAAAATAACCAAACATTGAAACCAAACATTGAATATTAGCAAACAAAAAACCAAACAAACCCCACACGTTTCAGGGATTGGGCTTGCCCTAAATTTCCCACTTCTAGGGTACCCCCGGTATTCAGGCCAGTTAGCAGGGCAGCAGCCACACTGAGAACAGATTGGGCTGCTCAACTGCTTGAGGCTTGAAAAACAGGCTGAAAAGAGGCCTGAAAAAGGACCTTCAACTTTGATCCTCCAAGGTTTTGGGCATGTGCCCTTTCCTACCTTGCATTTTATAAGAAAGGCTGGATATTATTTGGTTGGTTAAAACGAGGTCAGGGATCAAAAGAACATTGAATTGACTCAGCCTCTAGGAAGTTGTAGATGGTTTAGGAATCAAGAAATTTGTAATAACATTAGTAAGCATATGAGCATCAGTATAGCGTTAGCTACAGAAAATTAGGAATTCGGTATTTTACAGATCCTGAACAGTGTTGGAGCACAGCATGGTGTTCGGCATGAGGTAAGAGGTAAATTGTGACAGTTTTTCATTACTGTGAGATAATACAAAATTTGTAGTGATAACACTTAAGAGTTTATCAGTTACAGTAGGCTTTGTAGTTTTGAGAAACTCCAAGCAACTTTGTCCATTGAAAAACTGAAAAATTGTGCCTTCAGAAGTCTTACCTGTGGTAGGTGTCCTAAAATATTGAGGATTTAAATGTGTTTAAACACCCTCGACCTAATCCTAACCTTGCTTCCCCCTCCCCCCAAAAAGGAGGGGAAATCAATGCACTTTTCTAGGGTTTGGGGGGATGCTTTTTTTGATGATACTTACACTGATAGAGTTTATTAGCTGGACTAATGCTTCAGATGCTTTAGAAATCAGTGTAAATACAGCCAAACATAACAATACACACAGACACACCCGAGGATGAGGCGACTGGTTGCTTGAGGAATAAAAGGCAGGGAGATCTCAAATTCCTACCCCAGAAAATGCTACAAATCAGTCTTTTTCTCCCTTTTCTCCATTTCCCTTTTGGTTTGGTGTGAGGAGGGATGTTGGACACACTTTGCCTCTGCAGCAGAGCTGGCTCTCTGTGTCCATTCAGTGTTTCCTCCAGTTTGTTTCCACCCCAAGGTACAGAGCCCTGGGAATACATGTTAAATCAAGGCTGCTATGTCCTCAGCAGGACTGTAAGAAATTATTCAGTCCACATAGAAGCCTGGCAAGCAAATGCAGATGCGCCACATAAAGTACTTCCAAGGTCAACATTTTCTGTGTAAGGTAGATTCTGATATTTTAGCCATGTTTTGGCATAGTCATCTGAACTTGAAGTCATACATTGAACTGAATGCAGAATTTTTTTGACTTTTCCTTCAGTCTGAAGGAAATAAAGATAAGAACCATATACCATAATTCTTTTTTTTTTTTTTTTTTTTTTTTTTTTTGTGAAGGGTAGTGTTGGTAGTGTCAAAGCCAACCAATTTCCATCCACCTCCCAGGGCCACACACTGAGAAGTGCTAAATAAGAGATCTTACCATGGAAATAAGTCCCTACAATTTATAAATAGCAGAATGTAGTCACCTTCAGGGTTAAGCTAACAAAGAGAAGTAACAATCACTGCTACATTTCTGAACTTTGTAGTGAAATTTTATGGCAGAAGAATGAGAAAGAAAAATCTGAGAACATGACTTAAACACCTTTTAAAAATAAATAGTGTTTCAAGAGAAACCTCAAAGTGCCCTCTCCTGGCACCTGGCACTAACTGTGGGCTCTAAAACATCCTTAACCCACAGCACTTACTATCTGGCAAAAAGGAAGTTCTTTTGACACACATTTTTTGTTAAGAAATTGTCTTTATTAGCTATAGAGCAAAGATAAGAAACTATTTGCATAATCTTATAGAATAAGAAACACTGAAGTGATCTGTTAAAAATTATTTTAAAGTGTAATTAAACTGTTCATACTGTTTAGCTTTTTTCAAAAAAAAAAGATATGTGCATAAGATTCATTTAATTGTATTATTAGTATCACATTATATTAATGTTATTAACCTGCAACAGTATTGACGTAAATTTGCACTGCATTACTTACTGCTGATTATTATTGACACTCCTTTTTATAGATTCACCCTAGGAGGCAAAACATTTTTGGTTTTAGTTAATCAAGCACAAAAAGTGCAGTAAGTGAAAATTGCATTAGCAAAATAAACCTGAACCCTCTTTTTATTTCTGGGTTTGGTGTTGCAGGTTAAAACACTCATTGCATTGTCCCACCTTTCCTTAACACTTTCATCGGTGTGAGAGATGTATTTAATTTTGTTTAATTACATATTTTGTTTCTATGGCAACTAGACAGAATCTAATCCATTTCTGTTCCTTCCTAAGCCTTTACATAGTGATTTTCTTTCACAGTATAGTAGCAAAAGATAATCCTCCTTTAGAACTCTGAGTACTGTTCTTTCCAAATATCCCTTAATTAGTATGCATTAGGATTAAAACCAGTTGTAGTTGTGCTATAACTAAGAGAAACTGTGAAAAAAATCTAACAGGATCCAGACAGAAAATTCGAGACTACCCTCAAGTAGCTTCAGCATAAATTTACTGCCACCTGCAGGCAGGCATTCACCATCATGGATCTCCAGAGCATGGGAGCAGCGGGAGGAAGGAAAGCAAATTCAGTGTTCCAACTCTGGCCAATTGATTCAGACTTATTTTACTTATAGGAAAAGGAGAATCCACTGTTAAATGAAATAATGCCACTTATTTTAATTTCTGTCTTCCTATTCCAGCTTGCTTCTATTTGTGAAGACAGTGGTGACGTGTGAAGATATTCCTTCCGTAATAAAGGACACAAATTCTACTGCTGCTAAGCACCTCTTGAACAGTGTGCTTTCTGTATTCTTCTATTTTTCAAAGAAATTACTATGTTCTGAAATTTAAGCCAGATTTTTTAAAAATCTAGCAAGTCAAATCTTACAAAAAATATCTTGTCTGTGGTTGAAATACCTGTTCTGAGAAAATTTGGAGATTACTGCCTTACTAAAATGGCCTGAAGTCCTATACATTCATATTCTTTCACACAGAGAAACCACACTGAAAAAGTAACATTGACACTCATGGAGCTTACAAATACCAAATGTAAAGTTTACCTAAAGGCCTTTTTTTGAATCCATTACCATCTGAAACAATTCTAACTTACAAAATCATACATTTTCTCCTATCAGAAAGTGATGCTTTCTCAGTCAGTGCCTAGGGTAACTAAGGCTAAATTAATCTAGCCCTAGACTAGGGCTAGTGAATCTGTCAGATTATTTTCAGCCTTCAGACCTTTCATGCAACATCTGGGAAAGTTAAATTTCTAGAAGTGAGGTCTGCAGGACTGCCAGCACACTGAAATAGGAGTCAGCTCAAAACATCAATTTTCAACTTTAAAAAAAAAAACAAACCAGTAATGAATCTTAAATGGTGGAAGTCATATCTGATCCATCAGGACCATTTTCCATGAAAAGAAACAAAAGCTTACATAATGCCATGCAGGTACATTTAGGTTGGCATTTCCAGGAAATATCAAGTATACTGAATACATGCTGTGCTTTTGCTTCAATTCTAGACTGCAAATTCCATTCCAGAGGTAATATACTGTCTACCTGGTCTTAATTCCAGCAGCAACCATGCTTCTGCTTGGGAATAGCATATTTAAGAACTTTCTCAGGAATGATCATGTGCCCTCAGAAGAGAGCTTACTTTGCCACGTGCAAAAGGCTGTGTGGACAGGGCTGTCATCTGTCATCATAGATTTATAGAAAGGTTTGGGTTGAAAGGGACCTTTAAGATCACCAAGTTTCATCCCCTCTACCATGGACAGGGACACCTTCCACTAGACCAGGTTGCTCAAAGCCTCATATGGATTAAAGCCCTGAAGATTTTAGCTATTGAAAGGCAAAGTCTATTAGACACATGGTTTCTTTCTCCTTACCTCTCTCCCTTGTCTTCTAAAAGAAGTGGGGGGGAGGCTGTTCTTTCCCACAGTCATAATTGAAGAATTTCTCCAGGAGATGGGAAGCTGTATTAGCATGTCTCTCTTTTGATAAAAATCTAAGCCTATTTTTTTTACTACTTAAAAATAAAAAAAAAAATATTTTAAAAATTTAAAAAAATTTAAAAAAAACCAGAACAAAACCAGACAAAACCTCACACAACAAACTGAACCTATTGTTAGAAGACAGCACAGGTTTTAAAATGAGTACTGAAAATTTCAGTACTTAATCATCCCTTACCACTTGATGGGGGTGGTGAGCTACTTACACAGGCCTTGGCTTACAAATACAGAGTAAGATGTTCACGGACCATAAATAGCCCATTTTTATAGTTTAAAAACAAACACACTACAATAAAGTGCCAAAATTCAAATGCATTTGGAAAGTTTAAGACCTGCTTATTATGAAACACCTAACCTAAATTCAACATGATACTTACACAGTAAGTATTGTCAGGTTAAATCAATTGCATTCCAACTAAATATATCAGATTGTAGGAAAGATGAGCAGATCAATTTGCTCTATGTGTTTGGCAGAAACCAAACTGCATCTCCTCTGAAACATAACCATTGACAAAGAAGCCTTTTCTATACATGTACAGAAAGTTATTTTTGTCATTCACTGCCTCTTGTTCTTCACTTACTTACCTTTTCACATATTACAGAATTCCTTTCAGCACTTCACAGATCTAAATCCAATTTTTAGGTTAAAACAATGCTATCAAAGCTTGAAAAAATTTAATGCAGTGGTGTAAAAGATGAAACAGATGGACAAGAGGTTAACTATTTCTCTACTTCCAAGGACTAAAATCTGTGGAAGACCCCTCTTACATTTTACGTTGGATCAAGCAAAACATTAACTGCTCAAATATTAAAAAGATACAAAGCATGTACCAAATATGATTCACCTAAGAATGAAATAATTTACCAGTTATAAACAAAAACCAACCTTGCAGCTCTCCCATCACATACGCAGAAATGGTGACAAGTCAAAAAGGAAAGCCACAGCTCAGTTTCCTGTACTCCTAGTAATGGAATGAGTAGGTCCCAGTTGTCTGATCAATTCACACTGCTATGATTATTACCTCTCATGTTGATATGAATGACCTTTATTCTGAATTAAGAAACCACACTCACAAAGTGTCAGTCCAAACTTCAAGGCTCTATGAAGGAAAGTGTTGCTTTGTAGAAGAGAAAAAACTGTAGGAATAATCAACTGCAGCTAGAGAGATGCAAAATACAGAAGCGGCAGAAGGAAAGGGGTGAATCACAAAACCAGTTTAGAGTACCAAACGTGGCCTAAATACAAATTATTTCAAGCATGTCAACAGTAATGAGATTCTTAATTGTGCTTATGTTTGATTTGTGTCACAGAATAAAGCTTCCATAAAATATTTTCTATAAGTTTGTAAAAACAAACAAAATGTATACATACAAACTCTCAGAAATCAAAAGAAAAAGGTGCAAGTCAAAAGTTTTTTTAAAAAGCTTTAGGCCTTCTGATTATTTAAAAATATTTCCCTTTGCCATTTGGTAGATCAACAATTCCAACAAGACTAGAAAATCAAAGAGCAAAACAGAAAAGATGTCCACTACCACAGATCATTTATTTATATACTAAGATAAAAAATGCAAATATTTAATTACAAAAAGTTTATCAAACAACTGTGTACATACTGTTCATATTGTTAAAAGCCAACATGTCAATTGATACTTTATGTACATTTGATTTATAATCTCATACAATTGTAGAAAAGCATCACTTAGCAGAAACTGATTTGGCATTTGGAAAGTACTTACCACCCTGCACTAGAAGAGACGATTAATTTATATGTTACAATAAAAATATTTGTTTGCTGTGATCATTTAAAGCAAATGGATGCTTTATTTTCTCCAAGAAGAATCATCATAAGTGGAGAGTAAAGTGCACATAACCAACGCATTAACAATTCTTCAACAATCCCATCTATCATTCTAGTTGCTCGAAGCACATCACAGTAACACCAAGGATTTAGGACTTTTCTCTGTGGCTAAAAGAGCAAGACTTCAAAAGACACTCAGCTTCCTAAGCTGCATGAAATACTTCTGGTGTACAGTAAGATGAAATGGGGTACAGAAATTTTGAAAATAGTGTTTGGTGAAAAACTCAGTGTAAATTCTCCCAGATATATGACTTCTGGGGAAATATTTTCCTTTCCTAACAAAAATTCATCATATTTCATACAACTGTGGACCAAACATGCAGGCCATGCAACAGCATTTATGTAACCATCCCCCCAGTTGTTCTTTGTGGGCTACATGTAACACAGGCTGGAGCAACACTGTCCACCTTATGCATAAATTTTGCTGGCAATCAAGAAAAAACATCACCAATGATTTGTCTGCTATAGAATAGGGTCCTACACTAGAAAAGTGCTCTTCAAAAACATAGTTCAAAATATTGGCTTTGTCTCATTACAAGCAACATAGTAAATCTTACAAAATATAACACAGTCGGTACTAGCAGAGCTGTTGAGGACAATAATTTAAATAAATCAGTACACTTTGGATAACAGGATGCTTATGCATTTTACAATCTATTCAAAAGCAACAGCTGAGCAGGCTAAATTTACATCCACAAGAGAAGCATGACACAGTCACTGAAAATAAAGTGAGTTGCTGGTAATTATGGTTATCATTTTTTTCACACCAACTGGTCACCAATGGAAAAATAATTTTTTAAAAAATTACAAATATGTTAACTTTTGAAGTGTTATACTTGAAGAGCATACTTCACATCTTAGGCACAGGACCCAATTTAGAGGCAAAATGTCTGTTAACAGGATTTACCCTCCTCAGGTTTCTGAAGGCCGTCCATATGGAGCTTACATACAGCACGACCAACACACATTAGATACTGCTGTAAATATACAAGGAATACAAAACACTATTAAATACAATTTTCACCCCATGGCACATCACGCATGGCAATACCACTTGTTTCACTTGTTGTCCGCTGAGCAACGGTCAGTTGTGGTTATGCTTTATTGAATATTTTCCTTTCTGTAGCTGAGAAATATACAGCTTAGACTTGCTTCCATCCGGTCTTTTAAACCACACTTCATCATGGTTAATTGTTGTAATTATGGCACTACAGAAAATGAGGGAAGAAGGGTCAGGGGAAGAAAAACAAGAAGAATTTAGAAAGTTTATAAGCTAAAAATAACCTCAAAACTGCAGCTGTATTTCCACACAGTAAATGAAAATATGCATTAGTTGTAAATGCTAGGCCCAAAAGATATTAGCACCACTCTAAGGATAGTTTTAATATAATTCCTTGGCAACTGCCTGTGTCTTTAGTGAAGGCAGCTAGTGTTTCAGTCATCTATTTCATTCTCTTACAAGAAAACCCTAACAGGTATTTCAATTGTTTAAAAGAACAACAGTCACACAGGAAAAACACAATAAACTACCCATAGGAAAAAAAAAAAACAAGAAAAGCCTTGAAATGACATTGAATATGAAATACTTGAAAAAAGTTGAACAACCTGAAGTCATGATTTAAAGCACAAAATATATTAAACTCTTACTCATTATGCCAAGATCACAAGAAATGAACTGAAAACTGACTTATTGATTCACTGTTAAATGAGCCCTGCTTTTATGGTCCTTGTGGTATCCTTTAACACAAATAGTGAACAAAACTCCCTCCTCATCCCCACAGAAAAAATACCATTTCAAGTACATTGGTGGGGAAAACAGAAAGCACAAAACCAAAGAGCAAAACAATTAATAGACCAAAGATCTACTGCATACTGAGTATGACAACTCCCTCTAGTCTTAGAAGCTGTGGGGGTCTTGAAAGCCCAGGAAAGCTCCACTGCATGACTGCCCTGTTAAGCATCAGCTTTTAGCTTTTGTCAAACACTGGATACCAAGATCTTTACTTGGCCCAGTACAACTGCTGAGTTCTGCTAAATTAATCCAGAGGGTTTTTTAATTTCAGACACAATCTATATTTACTAAAATACCTTGCTGTTTCAGCCCTGAAGAAATACCAAAATCACCAACATTTGTTCCTCTTCACCATACATAAGGAACAAAAGAAACAGCCAGTTCTACAGTAAACTACTGACATATGAAATTAAAGTCAATTTTCCTGAGTACATGTGCACATTTAATCAACACCAGGCTTAGACTTATTTACCCCATTAGGTAAAAGGTAAGATAAAAATTTAATTTTAAATACACTCAGACTTTTAGAATTTCCAAATATTATCCATACAGAGGAAACACATTTATAGATCTTAAACATTCAACCAAATTTGCACTCTAATATTTAGACTGTTCCAAGGTAGAAACTTTCTTAAGAGAAGAAAATACCATTAAAAAGTTCCTCTCTTCTTTCAGAGCACTAATCAATGGAAAACAAGGCTTATCTTCAACAGCATAAAGTGTTTTTCCATAATTAAGTATTTTTGGGTGGGCCAACCGATCAAATTCTCAAAGCAACAAACTCCCAAGATACTAGAAAAAAAACTACTCCAAGGCTATCAGAAACTAGTGACAGCTAAAATTGTTAAGAGAGATGCTAATTTGACAACCCTTCAGTGAATTACATCCTTTACTAGCCTCTTTCACAAGTCAGCACTCATTTTAATACCCATCTTCCAAGGTGAACTAGTAAACGTCACTGAGGTGGCAGTATTTCCACGTAGGCCTTACCCTTCCATGCCATCATCCTAGTTATTGCTTAACATGAATGTACAGAGCTGCATAAGCTAAGCAATCTTTACCTTGTAGGACATTCATCTTTCTTATCAATGCATATCGTCTGCCCTCGTCCATACCATTCGCCGTCATAATAGAGTCTTCCTTCTTCAGATCTAGCACTATGTAGATGCTTTTCTAATTTGACAGGTGCTAAATTAAGTAATAAAAGTCATTTAATATTAACTTTACAAAAATCAGTAAAATACATTTTCATCAAGTTATTTACACAGAATACACATTTTTTTTCCAACAGTAGTCTGTCTCTTAATAATTGCATTGGAAAATTGGAAGCAATATACCTTTTTATTTCCAGTCAGATAATTAAAAGTTATGTTTTCATTTTCAAATAGAAGCTATAACCTGCATGCCTACTGTCCCTTCTCCTCCTCACCTCCAAATATGTCATTTTACTTAGCATGAACATGCTTCTCACTTCAGTGCCAAATATGAATACCACTCCTTTCCCACAGCTCTGCTTTTTCAAGGTTGTAGCTTGCAGTCAATGTGAGCAAACTGAAATGCACCCGAAAGGTCCAGATGCTCTCAGCTTTCTGCTTCACCTTGTGCAAACACTGGCATAGCTTGCTAACATGAATTGCTGTAAACCACTGTCAGAAGTCTGAATTTTTTTATATTTTTCTAGAATTTGTGTCAACAGAAGCAACAGCAATGTAGCTGCAGGTATCAGCACCTGAGAGAGGAGAAAGACAAAAGCCACATCTTCCAGCTACTTCACCCCATCCTCCACCACTATACCAGTACTATAACAAATACAATCTGCATGGATGCACTTTGCATCACTGTACACAGCAAGTTCTGCCTTGTGAAACTAGGCCATGTTTACTTACGTTCTGGCTTTACCCTGTGCGGTCCCAGCGTAGCCATTGCCTTAAAACACAAAAGAAAATTAGTCAGCAGGCAGAGTCATTTTGCCTTAACTGCCAGCTTTAGTTGTGCAGTAACAGGCAGTTGTACTTGCTTTTATATGGAAGTATATACTTGCATTTACACACAAAAAATACAATGAGAATTCTAAAATAAAAATGTGTTCAATGGTGACTCAATAGCTAAATAAAAAAGCATCTTGAAGGTGAAAAAAAATCACCTTCTTTATTAAGTTTTGATTTCAATAACTCGAGTTTTTCTAAGTGAAATCCTCAAAATTGCCCTTATATCATTCTGTCAAGAAAACACAAAATTACATTAACTCATTCTGAAAAAAAAATGCTATATGAACAACCTAATCTTTTAACTTATATGTTATAAGCTCACAAATATTACTTCATGTAAACTCCAGACCAATCATAACCTTGGGGAAAAAAAGGATCACTGAAGAGCTTTTGGAGGTTCATTTGTTTGATTTTGGGGATTTTTAAAATTATTTCCAGAAAAGCCAAAACCCTAGTAGATCCTGGGTTTGTTGCTATTGTTTACAATTATGTAAAACTACAGAAAAAGAACTCTAAGGAAAGATATTTTGTGTCTGTTCCTTTGAGAAAAGAAAGAGAAAAGTCAGACAAGTTGTCATATAAAGGTCATATTTTACTTCTTGTTCAGGAAAGAGGTACAGGGATAAAAACAAGATAGAAACTGACTCAGAGCCAACTCCCCACCAAGTTTCTGAATTTACCTAAATGGATTGCTATCCCATAAGCTGGGAGGCACTAGGATACGAGGGGAAGCTTTCTGACTGCAGGTGCAAGGCAAGGATAGCATTTCATTACAGCAAGATCCTTCAACAGCCCTACCATCTAAAAAAGGCATTATGAAATTAAAAGCTGGATTTATTTTTTCAAATATATCAATTGACAAACAAATTTCTTTTCCTCTAAACCACGATTCTCTTGTAGTCTGAGAAAAGCACAGCTCCCCATTTTTGTGTAAATAAGTGTAAGTAAAAAAAAGTTTAAAAAGTAAAAAAAAAGTATAAGTAAAGCACATTTTTTCATGGAAAATTATGGACTCCCCATTTCAGAGATATCCTCTTGCACCCCTTTAATGGATTCCTCTGTATTATTTGGGTAGAATCACAGAAGAAATAGCAATTACACGCTTGAAGTGAAAGGATTAACTCACTACTGAAGAAATAAAAAGCTATTTAGTGTTTTGATCACGTAAGAAATCCAGTTACATATTTTTAAGTAGCAGAAGGACTAGACATGAGCCCAACTAAATCCACAGGCATTGGCATTCATCCTTTCTTCTTACCTTCCTTATTGTTGTCCAGTCTTCAAGTATATCAAGGTCTTGTAACATATAAACTATATAAGGGCGTGGAAACGTTAGGGAAAACTCTTTCAAACAGAAATAATAAAAACACTCTAATGTTTGTAGAAAGATATTAATAGCTCTGTTCTGCTGATCTTCCCCAAAAAGTATACCAATACAAAGTAAAAGATCAGTGCAAACACATCCATCTTTGAATTATGCAACCTGGAAATACACTTTAAGAATTATTAAAAGAGGTAATAATAGTATATAGATACTCAGGCTACTGGAGTTCAACATAAGGATAGGATAAATAGCTGAGATATACAACCATTCTTCCTATCAGTTCAAAAATTATTCTATTTGCAATAATTCAAATTACAGTTAAAATTCATTGCCATTTCAATGTACCACTGCAGAATAGCACCTATACTAGTATCAGCTCAAATAAAATAATTATTTTTACAGTATTCTGCAACACGTATCTTCAAGAGAAAAGTATGGTCAGCACCACATATCTGAATATTAAATATCTAAAAACAGGAGGTAGAAAGGTAAAGCCCCCTTCCTTAAACTATCAACTGCAAAGTAAAAAATGTGTATTGGAACAATACATGAACTTCAGAACAAAATTCCATATAGTACAGCTATTGCATTACAATAGTCTTCATGTTTTATTTTGTTTCTACTCATTTTATCTCTGAAAAATAAGCTTAGCAAAAGGTGCTATGGATGTTTAAAAAAAGAATCTTCTAAAATGGAGAGCAGGCTTAAACTTAAAATTCCATTTGAAAATTTAAAAATCTTTAACCACTTTCAAATTTGTTTTTCTCTAAATAGCAAAAAATTAAAAATGAAAAGGTGGGTAAGATTTCTAGTATTTGCTTTGCACTTATCTGACAGGTTCACAACTATTTCTAAACTACAATCAAAAAGAATTTGTTTACTTTAAAACTGAAAGGATTTTTAGCTTTACAAACAGACTGAAATTGCTGAGATTTTATACTAATACCATATTAGTATTTTTGGTTTGGAATATACTCTAAAATGGCAAGGTAACTCATAATTCACAGAATCCAGTGCTATTTATATGGTGAACTTGGTGAAGTTCAATTGGCCTAACTTGATTCTGCTTTTGCCTTGTAACTATTTTTCTTTAAGAGTTAGAAAAATCAACTTTTAGAAACATTTTCTATTTAAAACTAGTAACTAGGTAGGAGAATCTTAATTTCAATTTTCATGATGGGAGGATGTGTCAATATGGCTTCTCTAATCTGAATAACGTCTGCCATGAAAAATCAGTTTGGATAATGAATTATCACTTCAACTTGATATTAATGACACGTAATAAAATTAACTATAAAACTGCAAACACTACTAGAAAGAAAATTTCAGTAAAAGGATATCTGATACAACAACAGGTTTCTTCTTATCTGGGCTAAATGGATCCTTCCTTTTCTTCCTGGACTGGAGCTCATCATTCCATAATTCTGAAAAGACATAATAAGAACATGGTATGAATCAGAAACATTTACATGTTTAGCTCTTTTTATAGCAGAAAATATTGTCCAAAACAAAAAATAACATTTTCAGGTGAGATGCTGTTTCTGAACAGAATAAAGGTGTTTATTCAGGATTCAAAGAATTACAAGACTATGTAGATACAGATTAATACTCTCAAAACACACAAGGGATGCTGACAAGTATTAAACCAAAGTTGAAGCTTAAATTCAACCCCCTGCCCAAAGTCTACAGCTGAACAGTATTCTACCAGACAACCTAAAACTCACCAAACATACTATGTGTACAGTCAACTAATCAGTACCCAGCAGAAGATTAAAAACAAGTAATAAAAAAGCAAACTGAATTTCCATCCACCTGAGGTAATGTCAATGCTATGTCTGTCTTCTTCAAGTCTTCTAATCTTCTCTTCTAGTTCACTTTGTACAGTATCATATAAGAGAAGCTTTTCACTCTGCAAAAGCAAGGTTACAGATTTTTACGTTAGTGAGTTCAATAATCTAAATACTGACAATTTAAGGCATCAGTGGATGGAACGTAAGAATAGCTTTTTCGGAAGCCACAAAGCATATGACATCTCCCTCTATCCACTTTCTTAGCATGAGACCCTAACTCCTTAAAGACAGCACACTCGCTTAGCACAAGTGAAAATATAATTACATATTTATCAACTACTGGTACCAGGAGTAATTAAAAGCATGCAGCTATCTTTACAGAATAACTCTTTGCATTTTGACATAAACACAGTATTTTTGTGTATAGAAAAGATTTATTCACAATGGGTAAAGTTGTAACCTCTAAGCCACCTATCATTACAAATCACAAAAGCTAATGTTTTCATGGAAAGCTTTCTATAAAGCTACCTCCTACACTAAATTACACAGTATCTTACAGATCAGTTACTTTTAGCATGAAAACCCACTAAATTCTCTTAAAGAGTAACTTGGAATTAAGCTGAGTTCCAAGCCTTAAGGAAATAACTTTACTGTTCTTTCACAAGCTTGCACATTTCCAAAGCTAGGAGTAGAAAATACAGCCAATTGTTTGATTTTAACATTCACTTTCAATGAGCAATGTCTTCAACAACTCTGGAAAACAGAGAGCTTGGACTCACTGAAAAAACAGCGTAAGCAGCTCAAGTCAATGCATCCAGCTACCTGCTACCATGTCTGTCAGAAGCTGCAGTTCCCTACAGCCAAATGAGATGCCTGCACCTCAACTGCTCTTGCCCACAGCACAGTAACAGAAATTTCCCTTTACCTGTGTTCAAGCTAGTTTGCTAGAGTGAAGCAAATCAGTCAAGGAATGGACAAATAACCCTATTTCACTAAATGACTGTCAGGCTTACCATTCCGTCAAGTTACACAGTATTCAAATTCTGAAGACCTCCTTTCACATATTTTTCAACCCATCATTATAAAAAAACATTTCCCAGGTGGATTTAAAAGGCAGAAGCCTCTTTACATGTATCTGAAGTGACAATTGAGTGTTATCTGTTCTGAGACCACTTTAAAATTAAACAGTGCATGTGTTTAGATTCACATAGCTGGTAACAAATAAGGTGTGAAAAGCTATTACAGGCATCAGAGGTATTCTTGCTGAATACTTATATTCCAGAGCAACAGTAATTCTACAAGCAGCATTTCTGATTTAATAGAGCTTTTCCCCCCAAGAGACTTGTACTGGATGGTGAATTCTGAATGTTTCACATAACAGCAAAACAAGGGACAAAGACCACCTCAAACAGGAATAATACACAGCCAAAGCAAATCATTCAAGCATGGATAAGAGACCTTCCAAGTCTTAAAGGATTCTGTCCAGCCTCAGGACTATTCACAGGAGCAAAGACAGCCAGCAGAGACATCCTTCATAATACCTAATTCTTTGCCAAGAATCATCAAGAAAATGGAAACTTTTCTAAAGTACATATGCATATTCTTGCTTTATTGGTATAGTAGGTATCTAGGAATCTAGGAATTCTGGAATATAGTGAACTACTCAGAAGAAAACACCTTTAAGCAACTGTAGGGGGTTGAGGAGTACTAGGATGAAAACAGGATCTAAACAGCTATGTACAGCATTGGACATACATGCACTTGAGTGTTTGTACTACAGTATCCACTATTTAGATACATGAACAGGAACCTTTATGTTCAGGGAGAGAAATATATTTGTCTTGTAACTGCTTTTGAAATGACAATTCTATCAGTAGCTTTGCAACGCATCTCAAAAAGACTTCTTTGATTTTGTTATTAAAATCTAAGGCGTTTTTGGCTAAAATTATGTCAGATATTTTAGTTACTTTCCTGGTAATCTTTTTATAAAAAAGGTAAAAAAACATGTGGGAATCTATTAATAAGAACTTGATAATGAAAAAATAAGAACATATATATATATGCATGCAAAGTCAAACTAATAAAAAGCTCTTCAGCATCTTCATTAACAACTCAGACACAGGTCTTGAAGAAATACTAAGTTTGCCAACAACACTAAATTGGGAGGGGCTGCTGACTCCCTCAAGGGCAGAGAGGCCCTGCAGAGAGACCTTGACAAATCAGAAGGCTGGGCAATTGCCAACCAAATGAAGTTAAAAAAGAACAAGTGCTGGATTCTGCATCTGGGACAGGGTAATCCTGGATGTACAGACAGACTGGGGAATGAGAGGCTGGAGAGCAGCACCACAGAAAGCGACCTGGGGGCTCTGGCTGACTGAAAGCTGAATCTGAGCAAGCAGTGCCCTGGCAGCCAGGAGGGACAGCTGTGTTCTGGGGTGCATCAGACACAGCATCACCAGCTGGGCAAGGGAGGAGATTCTACTGCTCTGCTCTGCACTGGGGCAGCCTCACCTCAAGTGCTGGGGGCAGTTCTGGGTACCACAATATCAGAAACCTATTAAGCTACTAGAGTGTCCAGAGGAGGGCCAGGAGGATAGTGAAGGCTCTTGGAAGGGAAGACATACGAGGAGCAGCTGAGGTCACTTGGTCTGTTCAGCGTGGAGTAGACTGAAGGGAGACCTCATCTTGGCCTTCAATATGCTCACAAGGGGAAGCAGAAGGGCATGTATCTCTTTACTCTAGTGACTAGGGACAGGATTTGAGGAAAAGGCATGAAGCTGAGCCAGGGGAGATTTAAGTTGAGTATCAGGATAAGGTTCTTCACCCAGAGGGTGGTTGAGCACTAGAACAGGCTCCCCAGAAAAGTGAACCCAGCTTGTCTGAGTTCAAGAAGTGTTTGGACAACACTCCCAGGCACACAGTTTGATTCTTCAGTGTCCTGCACAGGGCCAGGAATTGGACTACGTGATCTTGATGGATCTCTTCTAAATCAGCACATTCTATGATTCTTATTTTCAGATGCTTTGAAAAACCTCTTGCATGGGCTTAAATATTACACAGCAGTTGCATTCAAATAGCAAATAACAGCAATAATACAAACATGCACTGAACCTGAAAAGCATGACAGACAGTAAAGTTAGATGAGATTAGCTATCAATGTGAAACAGCTGGCACAACCTCACAGTGCTGTCGAGAGGCTTGAATTTCACATTCATATTTGTTCTTCACAGATTCCAGACACAGCTCTCTATAGATACCTGTAATCAGACATATTACAGCAATATTACTTTCTTTAGCAAATATCTGACTTCAGAATTCTATTTTAAGACTGCCTGCAAGTCCCAACACATGCACACAGTAGAAAATACAGATACATTACATTAGGCACTTAGAGTGGCTGGCTGCTTAAAAGAATAAAAATAAGAACAAGTAAATCCTTAATTCTGAAGATATGAGAAAAACTAAATGCTAAGTCAATAAATTATACGCGTGGTCAGACTAACTTTAGAAAATATGTCTATTTCATATATGATCAAACTATCCTGAATATTATCAGTTTTCAAACTTAAGTACCGAATGGCCTCTTCTATTTTCTAATTAGAGTTTAAAATAAGGTTTTGAGATTTTAAACAGTTAGAAAACTGATTGAAAGGAAAAGATTTTACAAATTAATATTTGAAATAAGACTTACTTTATAATGCATGACCTTATTAAATTACAATTAACAAGACTGTTCCATTCTTAAAAACAGTCACCTTGTGATTAAGGGTACCACTTCTAAGCATTAGGAGCATTTTTAGACATTTCTGGAAACGTGTCCACTAAGCAGCTGAAACAAACCTGAGAGGTACCTGAAATGTAGTATCTGGCAAGCACCTATAGAACTTCATTCAATATATTCAACAGAAAACACTTATATTCCTTCAGATCAGAAACTTGAGGAGTTGAGTTTACACACAGTGGTGGTGTCCTGCAACCAAAGAACTTCCAAAACCAACTTCCCTTATAGTTCAACTTACTATAAATGAATACTACTAGGGGAACAGAACTAGCAGCAATCCCTCTGAAAAACAAACCACTAAGTATTGCGTCAATCACCTTTCCACAGTTAAGCTATTCTAGAATTCAAAATGTTCTTTTCTTACATTGCTATCTTATGCTGGCTTTTATTTTCTTAATATTTACAGCTGACTGGCATATTTAGGTCACTGTTTATTTGCCTAAAATTGAAAAGTACAGGTATAACCGTTCTGGAAGAAACAGTTGATTTTTTTACTTGCTGTAATAGTCAAGATCCACATTTTGTGTGAATAGTGCCTTAGAGAGCCAAGGAACACAGTTTCTTTTTGAACAGAGATGCAATTATATCCAAAGTTTAGCTAAATATAGTTTAGTTTAGGGGTTTTGTCACCACTTCCTCCCCTTTCTTAGGCAACCATAGGTCCTTATGGGCTACTTGCTGGAACTCAAGTCCTGCTATTACCCACTTCTGTCAAGGCTCTCAAAGAGTAGGAGCAAATAAGCCAGTTCTGCAGTCTCTTGCTTTCTCTGGAATAATTTTATCAAGGTCATTCAGTTGAGGATAAATGGAAAAAAACCCTCCTATTTTGTATTCTCAGCTACAAGGAAACTGTTGTTTTTAAGCCGGGCTTTTTTTACATGGAAACATGGCTCTTCCATGGTGCTGAAGACCAATCAGGAGAATGTGTAATATGCTGCATATCCCATACTCTACATGAAAGCACTGATGGACAGCCACATTTAAAACTGAAAATTAAAAGCCTGGATTAAGGTTGCTTTTATATCAAACCTTTTGCAAGTTTAACTGAGACCCTCCTGCAAAGCCTAAGTGGGCTGCTTAGGACTAGCCATATAAATTTGGGCTAAGGACTTAAAACCCAGTAATGTTGGGTCAGCAGCTGAGAAAAAGCATTATGGATAAGACCTGGAGGGAAAGAAATGCAACAGATCAAAAGATTTCAAATTCTCAAAGTCAGAAGTACCAATGAAGACATACTGGGTAGTACTGAAACAGCACTAGTATTATGAAAAGTATAAGGTGGCCTGCCATTTTTCACTTAGCCTGCAACATGTTTCTGCTCAATTTCTTAGAAAAGACACTGCTTCTCTGCCTACAGAGATCACCGGTGTCTGTCTTTTGGCTCTCTGACAACCTGTGTTAGGTAACCCTTAGACAGCTGAATCCTCCTAACAGAATCAAGCTGTAACATGAAACAAATTTCAATAGAGAAGTACAGAACTTTGTCTTCCTAAATATTATCATTCCTATGAATATATGGTTGTATATAAGAAGATAAATGTTCTTGCCTTCTTCTATGAGCACAAAAACCTGTAAAAACCTTAGTTTTAATAACTAAAATTCAGCTTAGAGAAAAGTACTAAGGACAAGAGGTTCTTCCTCTTTCCTTAGACAGAACAGAAGGATAGGAACAGAGGAGAAGAGACAGACTAGAAGAGCAGGAAAAAATGTCATCATATTAGATAGCAAACATTTAATGACATAGCACCTATATATCTCTTCAAGAGTGACCATTATGTAGACTTGATCCCAAACCTTCTGACAAAAAAAAAAATTAGCTTTTACTCAGTAATTTTGTTCTTACTACACAAAGACAGGCAGCTATTAAGTAAAACATTAAAGAAGCCATATTTTTAGTGGATGTTATTAGGCAACTTATGTATGGAAGTTAGCAACATATTCATTCTGATTTAAAAACTACTTTATATTTAAAATTATGCTACAATATTTCTAACTTTAAAACACACTCCTTCAACAATTCTAAAGAAAACAGAATATTAACCTTAAAATGAATAACAAGTTTATACTTTGAAACGGCAATACCCATTTTATATGCCTACCTGCCACCTTGGTTCGGATTTGCATATTTTCTTGTAAAGCTGCCAATGGTTCTAAATATTCAGGTGCTTTTCCAGCTATGACCTCTTGTAGCTTTGCATCCACTTGGCTTAATCTTTCTTTGTAAAGTCTTAAAGTAATAGAAATAAAAATATGTATTTCATTTAAAATAAAACAAAAGTCAGAAGAAATATTTTTAAAGTAAGTATTTGTCATCCCTTTGTTAATGCTATGGAACACTGAAACAAAATGAGGATTTGCTAGCATTTGAATTTTTCAATACATATTTTCTTTTTGAACAACAGTATCCATGTCTACCAAGCCTTTCTGAAAAGCAAATGCAAACAATTAGAAGTGCAGAAAGGATAAAATTAAATGTATCTCCATCTCTAAGGAAGAAAAAAAAATTGCACATCTGTTAATAAGAGAACACGAATCAACATGGAAGAGGAGATTAAAAGGTAATACAGTGCATAAGAACAAACTGGGTTATGTCATGACAGAGAAAGATAGACAGTTTGTCAACAGAAATGATCATTCACATTTTATGTCCACATATCTGCTCCCACACTACCATAAAACAAGGAAAAAGAGATGCAGATGCTTAATAAAGCAATACTCAATTCATCTCCTGTGAAAACCTACATGTTGCATACTATTATAAATATAATTTCTGACATATTACATTCCTGCCAAAAGGAAGTGTAATTAAAAGATTTTTATTTTACCTGAAATTCAATCATTCCAAAAAAGCTGATATTTTCAGGATGACAATGAATAAATCTGCTTGCACTTTGAAGAATTTAATGTAGTATCAATTACAAACATTTCAATCTCAATAAAGCTCCACGTACTTGTAACTGTCCATGTCAGAATCATCAATATAACTAACTTCTGTTCTCATTTTTCACCTTGCACACCACAATCAAAAGGTGCAAGATTAAAGTAAGCATGTACAAAGTCTGTAAGTGTTACAAACACATCAGGTGCTACCTGTTTACACAGACATAACAGATGTCCTTGGGACAAGGATGCTGCTTTTCACTTATTTAAAGTGCACAGGTTAATTAATTAGACAAAATAAAGTTCATTTATACTGTTATATCAAGACTTCTGAGAAATAACTGCCTGTTCACCTTGCCACCAGGATTTGTCCTGCAGTCAGCTACCACAGCCTGCAGCTGACCAAACCCCACTTTGCTGGACTTAACCCCTGATGAGCATGCTCTGCACATGGTGGTTAGCACAGAGCTACAGCAGAATTATTTAGCCAGACCATAAGCCTGGGTGCACATTGCACCTGACTGGGTCAGTCACTAACATTTGATTACATAGCACCAAGTACCAGCTACGTAAGAGCAAGCAGTTATGGACTGGGTGCTGTCAGCACTTGGTACCATGCAATAGTTGATGGACTGCAACTATTTATCCAGTACTTTCAAACAATGATTTGTCTAAAATGAATAAATGCTACCGAACCACTGTAAATGCTAGTTATCTCGTAACATACAATTTCAGTTTCCCTGAAATGGATGAGGAGGCAGACCCAATCATTACACCATCTCTGCTGTTAGTTGTGACAAAAATCACATTGTTTAGGCATCTTTTTCTACTTTCCCAATGTCATCATTTCCCTACTCACAGCTGCTTCTCCCTATAATCCCTCTTCCATCATTCTAATGCTCCATTTCTAGTATCCCCACCATCACTGTTCTTCCAGCCCACACAAATACCTCTATCTCTGAACTAACCAACGTGTCTCTGCAATGCCTTCCTCCATATACCACAGCCTTCCACTTCCCAAACACTATTTATAAGCCTTAAGCGCCCAGAAGTACTTGCTTCCTTCCTCCCAGGACCACCACCCTCCTTCATATTCACTTCTTAAAGATCTGTTTTCACAAATCGTTTTCAGTCATCCAAGCTGTTGAACAGATGGTTGACAGTTTTCAAAAGCTGAGTTTTCCAAATGCCAAACCAATCAGCACCAACTGGCTCCAGTACTCATCAGTTGGCTGCATTTCCCAGGTTTTTCCATGCTCAGCCCAAAGAGCAGGACAAATAGTCTTCTCTGGACACTACAGCAAGGAATTTCTTGTTGGGCAATTCTTTCCAGACCCTATTATTTCCAGACCTCACAGTATCCTGTTATGCAAAGCAAGTTATATGTCTCAGTTCTGTAGCAGAAACAACTATCTCACAATATAAATATGCATCTGGACCATAAGAACAACTGACTAAGTTTTCAATTAAAGCATATGGCCCAAGAACAGACCAGGTCTTCTCAAGGTTTCACTTACCAAGTATCTTATTAAGTTAGTTGCCAAAATACCATCAATTTTAAACTTGAACAGATGCATCTAACTTGAAGTTAAAACAAGTTTAACTTCACTGCTGGAGCATGTCCAGAGAAGGACAATGAAGCTGGTGAAGGGTCTGGAGCACAAGTCCTGTGAGCAGCAGCTGAGGGAGCTGTGGTTGTTCAGCCTGGGGAAAAAGAGGCTCACAGAGATCTTACTGCTCTCTACAACTACCTGAAAGAAGTTTGTAGCAAGATGAGGGTCAGTCTGTGCTACCTGGTAACAAGAGGCAGGACTAGAGAAAACGGTTGCACCAGGGGAGACTTAGATTGGATATTAGAAAAAATTTCTTCGCTGAGTGTTCAAGCATTGGCAAAGGAAATGGTGGAATCCTTGAAAGTGCTCAAAAATATGCACAGATGTGCTGCTTAGAGACATGGCTTAGTAGTGGATCTGGCACTGTTAGGTAAATGGCTGGACTTCATTATTTTAGAGGTCTTTCCCAACCTTAATGATTCTATTATACAAATGACAGGCTGTAATACAAATGACAGTCACTTTTGAATAACTGTGGCTATTAAGTTTATCTCTTCTTTTAAGTAGGTTTTTACTAGCTACTTATGTAGGTATTATGGCAGACTGAGAGATAACAGTATTCTCATTTTATTTGTACTGGTACCCGGTTTGCAGTAATCACAAGAAACTTTCACTGGTACCAACTATAAAAACTGTTGCTGTAAAAAAACCCCCAACCTAATTCCTTACTTAGCAAAGACAATGCACTTAGGTCTGTCCCACATATATAAAAGCATGAGAATGATATTGAATGAATAAGCAATTAAACAAAATCTCAAATTTCCCTAAAATCCAAATTCCTTGGTTCTACTAGGAAGTTTGATACAACAGACCCAGACTAGCCTTTCACAGGAACAACATTTCAAAACCATCCTTACAGCAAAACGAAAAATACACGAATACACAGAAGCATTCTACAGCAACTGTCTGCAAGTAATTTCAGAATTCCCACTCCTTACTCTTCTCCAAAAGTAGCATCCACATGAAAGACAAGAAACACCAGCTACACACAATATTTTCATGGAACGGATCCTCAAGCGAGGTACTTGAAACATGACAATACTTACTGATCTTTAAGGTCTGTAAATTGCTTTTCAAGATTGGACATTTCATCTAAACATTCCATCCTTCTTCTTTCACAGTCCTCATCATCCATTTCTAGGAATAATAATAAAAAAAAAAATTAACAATGTATAATAAACCAAATAAACTGGGTATTTTGTTTCTAGTGAATGCAGAAGGGTGCCTGAATTATAGCCATGAACAGTTTCCCTCTTATATTACTATTCTCATAAAGCAGAATATTAGAAATCACTTGGCATATAAGCTAAAAGAAAGAAACCTATATCTAATTCTAGAATAAACTCCATAAACAGCAATTCTTCCTCAAAACAGGAAAGAACAGCACTATAAGATCTCAAAAGGGTAATTTCATAACTGAAATACAAAGAATACATAAGAATGCATGAAACAGAAAAACTAAACAATGTGTATCACACCAAATGAAAGACAACATTAAGCATGAGCTGTTATAAGCCACCACTGAAAATTCAAGTGTATCCTGGGTTAGTACAAACAAAAGCAATGCCTGGAATGCAAGCACAGCTCAGTGTTACATTTGCCATATAAAATTCAAGATTTGTTTTATTCATACTCCTAAAAGAAAAGGTAACATATAATATTGAAACAGGTTTCATCCTGTCCAATTGGAAGTCCTTTGAAGCTGAAATATTAATGTGAAAACATCTGCAGTTCATTTTAATGAGCATTTAAAATCACTCCAATTAAACATTTCTTAACCTGAAAAGTCTAGAACACTGCAGACATTTGACTTTATATGCTTTTATGCAGAAAGAGTAGCTCATGTTAAACTCTTTTCACAGATTTTATTTTAATTTATACTCCTGATTCTTTTTCGTAAATTACGTAGGGAAGATAAAGTGACATAAATACACAATCTTTTGCCAAAACTTTTGACACTGCCATTGAGATTTCCGATGTTACTAAACATCAGTTGTTACCTCCACTGGCCTTTCTTAGGACTAGAAAATTGAGAAACTAAGATACGAAATTCTTGACTCTTTCCCAGCCTTCCCAGGAAAAAAAAAAAAAAAAAAAGCTTTTGTTAAGCCATATTCAAGTCAGATAAGTGAAACTGCTTTATAACAGCAGTATCTGCAGGAATTAGCTCCCTACAGTCACACTACAGCTGTAGCTGTACACTATCAACCGGCAGCAGGCATGCAGAAGGGATGGCCATGCACTCAGGAACTGAACTGGTGCAAACAGGCCAGATGCTCAAGAGAAGGCACTGTCCTAAGGAGCCCTTACTTATGTAAGCAGTTACTCTGGCAAGAGAAATCCTACCTCCTGACAGAGAGGAAAAGTAGGATCCTGAACCCAGCAGGGATCACTCTTTTAGGCTATAAACAACTCTGAGCTTTTTGCTTCTTCGTCACTCACATTTTTCCAACAAACATGTTGTTTAACTGCTTTATGCTGTCTCCTACACCAACTACAGAATGCAGCATTCTTCATTCTTACTGTTTTTCAAAACAGTATGGCAATTTGTAAAGCTGATGAGGTGAAAGGAGTAGCTTCAGGGCCACCAGCTACTTGGAAGGATCCCACTAAATCAGATTGTCTACTCAGATCTCCCAGCACTTAATTTCTTCCTGAAATCACCACAAGCTGTCAAGACTAAAAAACTGTACTAACCTTCTCTGCCTGGACATGAAAACCAGCAGTCAGCACAGCAATACCAATCAGTATTACAATGGCAACTGAGTCCCAATTAAAGACCTAGTGCAGTCTGTCATACTACTGTTTGTACAGTCAAAAAGGAAGTCTTAAAACACTATATAACCTGAATTACTTGAAGGCAGAGCAAGAAAATTTGAAGACAGAACTCAAAAAAAATACAATGAATGGGGAGGGTGGGGGAAGAACATATCAGGCTGATAAGAGATACTATTTATATAAAAACATTGTTCTCAAAAGTAAAGCAAAACCATAATCCCAGAATAAGGCTGAAAATCATATGAAAAAACAAAGTTTTATGTGACTGTTGGACACAATATCTGAGCCAAAATCGATTTAGCAATTTATAATTTGGCCAGATTTAAGGAATGTGGCAATCATATTACTCAGAGTTGCCTAAAGCATTTCTGTGCTACAAAAATAAAGCTTCTTTAAAATGTGAAGGCACCTCCCAGTGAAACCAAACAGGAACAAGCACTGGGATACCACAGTTTTTCCCCTTTATTCTCAAACATGTTTCAAGTGTGCTCTGCTATGCTTTTGATTCTAAGTATGTTTTAGTAAGGAGTTCACTCATAAACTTCTTAAATTAACATGGATTTTATAGTTTGCGTATGTTTAGGGAGTACAAAGCAAAGAAAATGAGAACTGTGATCATGGCTGAGGATCAGAGCACACCTACAGTTGGATGAGAAAGGGACCTCAGCTTACATTTTAAGCTTGTGTTGCAAGGAAATTGCTACTCATTGGCATCTGAGGGTATAGCTGACTTCCTTGCAGATAAAGAAATAACACATAGCGCTCTCTGATCTCCTCTCAGCTACAAATACTCTCAAGAGTCTTTGACTTTCTGCCTCCAAGTCTTCATTCTGCCTATCATTCACACTAAATGTCAATTCACACGCCAAGTTCAATTGTGTTATCTGTATTCTTCCTCCAATAAGATTCATAAAATGATGAAGATTTTCAGAGTCCTCAAATATATTTAATTCCCCACTTACGGAATTTCTTCTTCATGGCCTTAAACAACATACAGACTACGGAATATGCATTGCTGAAAAAATAAAATGCTGTAAGATCAAATCTTGTGGCTTTCCAATTGAAAATTAACATCACAGGAGGTGGAAGATTGCTCATTCCATATTAAAACAGTTGCTGACAGATCCATCTTATCTCAAAACTTCAGATTTACCATACAGTTTCATACTGAAAAAAGCATTTAGGGCACTTTAAAACACTTTCAAAATCACAGTTGTTTTTTCCTACTATACTCAAGCAGTCTAACACAGTAATCAGGGCAACCTGGTTTAAAGATAAAAAAATCCACACAGTACTTAAAATGTAACAGCACCTAAAATAGCTTTTTTAATAAGCTGTGGCCTACATAAAGTGCTTCAAAAAATGGCCAAATTCTCCTCTGGGACAGTGAGCATAACTTGTGGCTTTTTTAATTCATCCCTAACAAACTATTCTATATCCAAGTCAATAAAACACTTTTACTAAATATACAACATGAAAATGAACAGGATAGAAAGAGTGCCAGCTCTCAAGGATGAGTCATGCTTCCTCTAACAGCACCTTTTGTATTCTCAGGCATCTAGTGGAGACAGAAAAAAAAAAGAAGTCTGAATGTAAGTAAAGCAAATGAACAATTTGACAAAAAAAAAAGTCATTACTAATTTCAACTGAGACTTATTTCTTGGGGTGCTAATAATTTTAAGTCTGTAGGAACAATATGCTTACAAGGAGTATGTTCATCTTGGTCAAGACACTAAGACAAGCATGTAATTTTCTGTAATCATCAGACTTTAAGTACTCCCTTAAAAGCATTTCTCTGTGGAATGCAACAAAAATTATCTTGAGAGCTTCTTGTATTGTTTTAAAGAAACATGAACAGACTACATTCACTTAAAACACACTTACTCCTTCCTAATCCCAGACTCTCAGGCACATGATTCTTGGGTGTCCTGTGCAGAGTCGGGAGTTGGTTTTAATGATCCTTCTGGGTCCCTTCCAACTCAGCATATTCTATGGTTTTAATTTGGTGATATAGGGGTCTCAGCATTAAATCACTTAAGCTGCCAAAACCACAAGTCAAGACTAGGACTGGTCCTGGTCCTCATGGACATCAGGACTTTTCTCAATTCACTAACCCTGTCCAAATTCCTTTCCATCCACTGTCTTGATCTCATCGCTAGTCAAATGAGGCACCACAAACTCCTACTGGTTATCACCTGGAAACATGTTTTAAGATCAAAGACAGAAAGCAGTAATCACAAGGAAACTTAGAACAGATAAGAATAACTTTCTTAACAACACAGTGTAAACTAAGCTTAGAAATAGTGATCCTTTTAAACAAATGTAATTAAAAATCTACAGTCCAGATGGAAACTACGGAAAAAAGAAGGGACCTTCAACTGAGCAGAGGCTGAAGTGATTTGCAAAAGAGGCCAGTGGTATTGACAGGGCTTCCAACATCCCTCCAAAGACAGGTTTTAAAACACCTAGTTGAAATTCATGAGCTTGCATGGAAATACGTACTTATCTGTACGTACACACGTGTTCATGTATGCACACGTACGCATGTATGCCAAGCCCTTAAGTGGAGACCGCAGCGAGGAGTTCCTCTGCGAGGACGCACTCAAGCCCAGCAGGGCACAGCCCACGGCTCTCCCCCGGAGCGGAGCAGCGCGGCCCAGCCGGCCATGGCCGGGTACCAGCCTGCCCCGGAGGCGGCGGCTCGGGGCTCAGCGGGGCTCCCTGCCCATGCGCCCCGCCCCGTTCCTGCGCCCTGGCCGCCGGCCCGAAGAGGAGCAGCCGAGCCGAAACAGAGGCTGGGCCGGGGCGGGGTCACGGGGGGAGGAGAAGGGGGGGGACACCGACAGCCACCAGAGCCGGGGCGGAACCGGTGTGTCCCCGGGACAGCACCGAGCGCTGAGGGAGCCGCCGCGGCGCCTTCTCAGCGGCGCTGCCTTGCGGGCGGCTGTGGTACCTGAGCTGTCCCCCTCCTCGGAGACGGACGAGCTCTCGGTCTCCTCCTCCTCAGAGCTGCTGCCCTCGTTCTCTCCGTAGTCCACCTCCATCTCATCGTGATTATTCTCCTTCTTCTCCCGGGAATGGACCGGCATCGTCCCCGCCGCTGCTGTGGAGCCCCGAGCCCGCCCTTCCCGCCGCCGCTCCGCCGCTGCCACCGGCCGCTCCTCCCCGCCCGGTGCGTGCGCGCCCGCCCATTGGCCGAGTCCCGCCGCCGTCTAGCGTCACCACGCGCGCGGCGTTCTGGGAATTGTGGTCCGGCTCTGAGAGGGCCGGCGGGGCTCTGTGAGGGGCCGGGAGCGTAGCGGGGGCTTATTCGCGCCCCTCTCCTGTCCCGGGACACTCACAGGAGTGCTCGGCGCCGAGAGAGGCTTCATCGCGGCGGGGCAGAGTTTTGTACCTGCCCGCGTCTCCCTCAGGACGCCGAGCGAGGCTGGGCCCTGTGCGGTGGGGGGTTCGGTTGTGGCCGTTCCCTGCCGGAGTGGCGGAGGCACAACGCGGGGCCTCACGTGTGGCCCCAGCACCGTCCTGCCGAGGAGTTTTGCATCCTGGCAAGGCGTCCCTTATGGCCCGGATCTCAGAAGGGAGAGTCCTTGTGGTTATTGAGGGGAAATGTATTACTGTGAAGGTGGTGAGGAACTGGAACAGGTTGCCCAGAGAAGCTGTGGATGTCTCATCCCTGAAGTGTTCCAGGAACTTTTGGAACAAGATGATCTTTAAGGTCCCTTCCAACTCAAACTATTTTATGATTCTATGAATAGTGGCCTCCCCAGCAGAACTTGCTTCATCTCCAGTGTCATATGCTGTCCTGTAACCAGTGTGATATACTTTAAGTCAGACTTAACTGAAAGTGGCAGCTGTCCACTGAGAGTGGATATGAGAAGTGACTAAAGAAATAATACTGCAATCTGTGCAGGTTTGGGATCATCTTTTTGGCTTTGGGTATCAGTACTTGTCTGTTCATTCACCAATTGATGTTAATTGTGGTACATAAGATGTACTTAATAGAAGTTACACTTTCTGGAAAAAGCTGTCCAAGTGTTCCCCTTGCTCTGAGGGACTGATTAGCTTCACCTCAGGACATAAGCACATACAAGAAGTCTGGCAGGGATCCCCAAGAGTGCTGAAATACAGAGCTGTCGTGGCCTGCAGGTCAGTGTGGGTGATATCTTTGGGGCAAAGGTGAGCTCGCTTGTACTGCACAGGCTCACTCTTGAAATCTGGGCCAGCTGCAAGAGCAGTAGAAAAGCACAGTGTGTGTCAGTGATGTGATGTGCCACTTCAAAGAAGTTGTGTGTGCCTGGCAGGAGCAGCTCTTCATATTGAGATCCAAATTTAGTCGCTCTGCACTGTCTGGATGGATGTTACGGAGGCTGTATTGTGAGGCAGTTAATAACTTCTGCATTTCCCTCTGGATCTCCACCTCCATAGCAATAGCTGCCCACCTCAACCACAATAACCATTGCTGTTCATTAGTCACTTCTTTTCTCCCACATCTCTGTATATCCAGTGCAAGTAATTTCCCTGTATCTCCCCCAAGAGTGTATATAGGTGTTCCACCTCTTCTCCAAGAGCACTGAGAGAAAAATTAGACATAACTGACCTCCCACCCTTCAGTGTGCAAACTCCATCCCTTCTCTTCTTGCTGTCTCTGGCTTTGTAGTCACCCAGGGACACAGCACAACTTGACATGCTTTCTCCATATCCATTACGATTTTAATTTTTTTTTTCCTAGACCCATAGAATGGTTTCAGATTGAAAGGACTTTAAAGTTAATCTAAAGTTAAAGTTAGTCTGCCATGGGCAGGGACACCTTCCACTAGCTGCTCAGAGCCCTATCCAAACGGGCCTTGAACATTTCCAGGGATGGGGCATCCACAGCTTCTCTGGCTAACCCACTCCAGTTCCTCATGTCCTTCACAGTAAAGAATGTCTTCCTAACATCGAACACAAACCTATGATTTGTAAAAGAACTGCTGTAGCCCGCGTGGGAATCCTGAGTGCGTTCCTATATCCGCAGCAGTGGGCAGTGCAGTTGCCGAAGCCATCTTTCTCCTGCCCGCACTCCTCGCTGCGCTCCCGGCTCCCAGCACCGCCGGCCCTGCAGCGGGAAGAGGCGGCCGAGCGTGCCCCGGCCGGGCCGGACTCGGCCTAAGGGAGCTGGCCTGGCACAGCGTTTTTAAATGTTTAACGGAGCAACAGCCGCTGAACTTGTACCCAGGTTTTTCCCAGGAAACTTGTGAGTCCCAGAAGCCTGGCCAAGTGCTGGTTCACATAGCTTTAAAAACTGACCAAAGTAGTTGCCAAGGTCCTTCCCCCCGCCCCCCCAACCCCAATCTGGTATTCTTTTGCGGTAGCCCAGTTAAAGTGTTAGTAGTGATGACTGATAGTCAAATGGCTAAAAGGAGCTAGGAGATGGCCTGAAACAACACCGAGACACCCAGAAGAAAACCAGGAAATTTCACTAGCTGGATCTGATTTTTTTTTTTTTATAAGATATCCGTAGGGATTCAGAAAGGGAAAAAAAAACCCCACAAAACTAGAAGTAAAAATGTCTAACAATCCCTAATTCAGGTGTTGCCTTTTGGATTAGCAAGATAAAAAGACTAGAAATCAAAGGTTCTGGACTAGGAAAAAAAAAAAAAGGAACTCTACTGGAAATAGTTGCAGGGAAAGGAATGGCAGAAAAACAGGAAACCTTTGGCTTGATTGTAATTTCCTATTCAAACAGTTGGAACTAGGTCTAAAGGAGCTAAAAATAAACCCCAGAAGGAAATCAAAGTTCTCATGCCCTGGTGGAAATCAGCAACCAAGATGAGGAGTTAAGACAGAAACTTTTTTTAATAACACACAACTCTGCATGCTTCTATTCTGTTTATAGCCAGGAGAGGGGGGGATTACCCAGCTAAAGCAATATAAACATCTGTTGTGTGGAGAAAAAAGAAGTACTGGTAGAAGTTCACTTGACTGTCCAAATGGAGTGCTAGAAAATGTAAGAGCAAAGGGTACTTCTGAGCACTACATATGGGCACAGGGCTTATGGCAGCTTATAGTTTATTTCCAGACTATAAAGCTAATTTATCAGATCACTTATAAACCCTTAACATATAAAGTGGCAACACCTATCTTAACCAGCTCTCTAGGGGCAAATGCTAGAAGGAGTGGAGAAAGAAGAAATTCTATTTGGCCTGTTAGAGGACTTGCAAAGATTTTTGTTTAGTGTGTATAAATACATCTATGAATCCAGCCAAGTACCAGAGGACCAGACTCTGGACTGACCATTTCATCAATATAAATGAATGCAAGTGTAATGTGCCTACAAAGGTGTGATTTTTTTTTTTTCTGGCTCATGAGTTATGCCCTTCATTAGATTAAAATAACTATTAAGAAGGTGATTGTCATCATCCTCATCTGCTCAGCTCTGCATTTAATAGGGAGGTGGGGATTAACAGCTGGAGTTTTGTTTTTCTGTTATTTTCCAACAGTTAGAAAGGGACCATTAACAGGGACAGTTGGCAACCATGTAAAAATTCAAAAGTGGAAATTCTGTTGAAAACTGGTATTGAAAAAATTTGGATGCAATAACAATTATTTTAAGTAAGATGCTGGCTAGTAAAGATGTTAGTATCTCCTTTCCCAATTTGGGACGCCTTTAGAAAAAGCTAGGAAGGAAAGCTGTAATTTTACACCTAATTTATTGAATGGAGGTAGTGAGTATGTATCACTTTAGATTCTGAAAAGCAGTTACTAACTTTCTGATTACAAACCTGATTGCCAGCTTTTGTTGCAGTGAGTAGTTGCACAGTAACTGAGTATTTCTGACAAGAAGAAGACTGTAAAGGGAGAAACCAGAAATATATATATAATGTGAGTCATTAGGATACAGGTATAGATGAAACCTCAAAGGAGAAGCAGGGATGAAAGAGCTTTTGCCATGTGTGCAATATAGTGCACTATATCTTAATGAGCTGGAAATAACTTCTCATTAGGAGTCTCTCCCATTTCAAAGATGTAGCATGTCTTGGACTGGTTATCACAGGTCTGGCTGTTAGGGGTGAAGTCCTCCAGAGGTGACAGAAGAGCAACCTATTAACCAGAAAGAAGTGGTTGCCCTGGGGGGTTTGGACTCCAGCAAACCAAACTATTTCACTTTCTATCACCAAAAAATGATACACACTTTATTAAATCTAATTCTTCACTGTTGGGGACTCTTCACGTGTTGAGGGACGAGGCTTGATTCCATTTCAGAAGGTTGATTTATTATGTTAAATATTATATTAAAATACTACATTAAGACTATACTAAAAGAACAGAGAGATCAGAAGGCTACAACAAGAATAGAACAAAATAGAATAGAATAACAAAATCCTGTGACTAATCACAACCTTGGCACAGGTGGCTGTGATTGGTCATCAATAGAAAATAATCTACATGGACCAATCACAGATGCACCTGTTGCATTCTGCAGCAGCAGATAGTAATTGTTTACATTTCTCTCCTGAGGCTCCTCAGCTTCTCAGGAGAGGAAAAATCTCAGCAAAGGATTTTTCATAATATCATAGCTACACTTCACCCTCAGTTTGAAAGTGCAATATTAGGAGGTAGGTCACAAGAACTCTGAAAAGACTATTCTGCATGCAGGTCAAGATCAGCAGCAATTGAAAGTAGCAGTCATGGAGTGCCAGTTATGAGCTATGTTTGAAGGCTACTGGATTATGTTCATTCTTCAGATCATGTTTTTTTCAGGCAAAATACTGTGATATATGCTGCAAAAGGTGTAAAGTTATAGTAATCAAAATAAACACAAAGAGATACGACCTATTTCTAAAATATCAATTTTCCTCCTACGAGTGACATAACAGGAAAGACGGGGGCAAAATATTTCTTTTGATAGGAAATAGTCTGTACAAAATTCTCTCTCCCCTAGAGGCTGGCAGACATGCAGGGTTTCTTTTGTGCATTTGTCAATATTGCAAAACTATTTCAGAAGTTGGGAAAGAAAAGTAAAACATCTCAGTGGTTGAGTGTTGGAGTACTTTTGGTTAAAAGTTGTTGCAACTTCCACTCTATCAGAGTGTTCACATTTCAAAAGCTCTTTCCTATCAGATATGGGTGCTAGTGCTTACATTAGAATTCAAACATTGTGAGTTGGAGGTGACTTTGCATAGCAAAAGTCTAAATTCTCTGGCACTGCTGGCCAGGAATTAGTAATGATTACACCAGTTTTAAATAACTTCCACGTGTATGAGAGTTTCTGGTCATGACAAGCTCTTTACACCTTCTGTTCTTTGACACAGTCCTAACATGCTAAAAAGAAGGCTGACACAGTCCTAACATGCCAAAAAGCAAAACTTAGGTAATGGTTGTCTGTTGGTTTTGGTGATTTATTTGGTTGGTTTGAAGTTTGTTGTTTTTGGTTTTTTTTCCCCCATTGCACTCTCCCTGCTACTTTTGAAGCCATTGTCTGATTTTGATCTTATATTACATGACAGCATGAGTATTAAAGATATCAAGTTTCTTCATGTCTTGTGAAACAGCATTTGGAACAAAACCTAGTAATGTCCCAGAGGGGAATATGCGTTCACTTATCTTTTGTCCAAGGGACAGTGTCTTGGTTTGAAAAGACAGGTGTCTGCTAAGGAAGGCAGGAGCCTCTCTTGAAATGGAAAATGTAAACACCCTCCCTCTGAATTATTACAATTTTGAAATTAAGGGACTCTCAGGCAAAGATGTGGGAATAGGAATAACAGTTCTCTACTAGGAAAATTAAAACAAAAATGCAGTAATACAAAAAAAACACTGACAGAGTCAGAATACCACCTGGCACCCTGTTAGTCAGGGTGTTGGTAGCAGTCCCATTAAATGGTGGCTGCAGTCCTCCTGCAGTGACAGTGTGGTTCTGTTGAAACAGGGATCCTGTAGAAGGCTAGAGTTTTCCTCTGGAGATCCAGTGCTGGTGTAGATGGGCCTGGTCTTCCTCTGGGAATCAAACGGATAAATGCTCTCCTGGTGTTCCAAATCTCAGATTATATCCAGGTAGGAACACTTGGCTCCTCCCCCTGGGTGGAGCATCTCACAATGGGATGATGTAATTTTATCAGTCATGCCGTGAGACGCAATGGACCACTGACAGAAGGTATCTCCCTGGGCTGAGGATGGGATAAACTACACACGTAGTTAAGACTTAACTGCAGTCCAGCCTCTTGCCCATCCAGAACAGGTAGGGGAGGACTAAACAAAGGAAGGCTTATGGTGTGATGGGAGGTGATTCATGGCTTTCAGTGGCTAGAAAACAAATTTGGAGGAAATCTGGCTTCATGACTTCTGTAGTTCTTGGAAAAATTTATTCAAACTTGTGATCTTCAGTGCTTGGAAAGACTGCAGTGTTCTGGCTTTGTATAACACAGAGGTGTTAATGCTGATACACTGCTAATGACACAAAAGCAGAGTATAAGCTCATGAAAAGCTCCTTCCCTTAAACACAGAAGTATATAAGTTCCAGATTTCATCTGTGAGACACAGAGTTGTGCAAATGCAATGGGAAATCATGGGAATCATCATCTTCATAGGAAGAGGATTTTGTAAAGGGACAGCTAGCTGTTCCATTATTATTATACTAGAAATATATTAGAGGATCCTGATATTTGACTGCTTAGGTGAAAGTAGCAAACATCTCTAGTATCAATATGTTACACTAGAGTATTAAATTGTACAGTACTGTGGTTTTGACTACTCAAACTTAAATATCTAGTTTTGGGGGCCTTTTTCATAAAGTAAATAGTTGCCAATTAAATAAAAATTTGTTACTCCTGATGAACAGGAATACTGCTGCACAGGCAAAGCCATATATGCAGAGGTTCACAGCACAGTTTAAAGAGCCTTCTTTCTCAAAAGCAAGACAACCCTCATAGGAAGGACACTGAAGCTAAATATGAAAAGATCAGAAGCAGTGACACTTGAAAAAAATTCTTTTAAATTTCTTCTTTTCTTGAGAGACCATGTGGGCAAATAGGTCTTCAGTGCATACACCTCAAAGGGGTCAGGTTTTAAGATCCCACCCAAAAGATGGGAAATACTTAGTGAAAATCTGAATCACTTTAACTCACTTTTAATCATGTACCCGTATGTAGTGTAAATATCAGTAAGGCAAGAATTCCAGAAACTTAGATATCTGTAGCTGTATCAAAGAATTCAAAACATAATCTATCCATTGAGCATGTTGAACTGTTGAATTTGGCCACAGTTGAAGGGTTTGTGCTCTCTAGGATATATTAAAAAATACCTATATGTTTTCTGAAGTATTTGGCAACAGCTGAAATCTTAGGAAATCATAAATCCTAGATAAACTGGGAGAAGTTTTTTTATTGTATGAATGTGGTCCAATAGCCCCTCACTACTTTAAGTGTCCAATGGGGCCCTGTAGAGATCACAGAACCACAGAATCTGCTGAGTTGGAAGTGACCTACCAGGATCATCGAGTCCAGCTCCTGGCCCTGCTCAGGACCATCCCCAAGAGGCACACCATGTGCCTGAGAGAATTATCCAAATGCTTTCTGAACTCTGTCAGGCTTGATGACAGATAATAGAAGGAGGGAATAAAGTTCTGCAGCATTTCATTGTCTACAGTACTCCTCTAAAAGTTCAGTTAAACTTAGTTATGACAGTCCCCTTGTATCTGGACAGAAACATTTTAAAAATTTTCTCTTTAAAGTGGAAATGCCAAGAATTGGGCACAGTAATAGCAGCCTGGAATGCAGCAGAACCTAACCTCTGCCTAACTAATCCTGCTCTTTTCTAACCTTGTCCTTCATGCTTATTCAAAGAACCGAAGTCACATGCTTCAAAGTCAAGCCTTTGCACGATCATGGCTTTTCCTGTGCACAGAACATGCCCTTCCTGCCCGGTGTGCCTGCACAAGGAGGTTATCTATAGAAGCCATTATTATCTTGGTTAACACCACTCCCTCCTGTCATTTAATATTTTAGTGATGTCTTGCTCTATTATTTTTAATCTCATCTTGAGTTAAAGATCTAAAAATTAACAGAAAAGCAAGCAAATTATCCAAAGAAAAGATATCTCAAAGTTTTTCAATATGCAGAATTGTGTTTAGAATTAATGAAATTTAGAAATCAAAGTACATAAATCAATGTATCATTGTTAGATCTTAGAGAGCTAAAATGTACTGTGTTATACTAAACTAAATAATTGTAATACTAGCTAGTACCCAACATGCTGATCTTCAGATCTGATTTACAGAGATGGTAGAATATTTGAAATGCTTTGGGGCAGACCACATAAGTAGGCAGACAACACTGAGTCCCTCACTGATGCCCTGCTGGCTTTGTTCCCACTGCCCTTGTGCTTCTGACATTAACTGTTATCCGTCATTATTTTAAACACTTGGATTATTTATGTGACAGGTCTGTAAATGTTGACAATTCTTGGAATTTTAGGACAAGTCTCAAATAATGAAATATTTCCAATATTAAAAACTCCAGCTGTTCCAATCAGACTCTTAGCTCACAGAAGTGATCCTCAATCCAAAACAGAGTACCAGTGTCTGTTTAAAAATGTCCAAGTAAAGAGACACTGGAAAGAGTCTTAAATGATACTACAGCAGATGTCCATTGGAAAGTCCAAGGATTCTCTATCTCATGAATGCAAGCAAACTTTTAGGAGAAACTTGGGACTTTTTCAATACTAGTAATTCCATCCTCAGCAAGAGTTGATATGGCACCTCATCCATTTTCCTGGCTGTTGTTTGCCTTGCTGTGAGGTTGTGCATGGGACTGAGCCAAACATGTTCTCTTGAGCTCATTTGGCTTTGCTGTAGGAGCAGAAAGGACATGACCATCCTAACAGAGCGCAGAAGAAATGAGGATACCTCAGACCTTCGTGCCTGATGGTTCGGTCTCGATGCCAGCACCGCAGCTGAAGGCGTAGGCAGTGAAATCGGGGAGAAGCAATTTGGGCAGGAGCTCGGCGTGAGGAGTTGCAGCACTTTGAGGATCAGTGTGGAAAGAGGAACTATGAGACACATCGTTGCTTGTTGCACAACTAATGCTTGAGTAAAAGGTTTGGAGTCGCTGCCGTGATGAATACGGTCCCCACCTGGATTTTATTTCCTTATTGCTCACAGGATTGCCCCCTTACCCTGCAGTTTCTCTGTACAGCCAGCGTAGCTGTGCAATGGGATAACTTTACATTTCACTTACAAACAGCAGAAGTGCCGTTTCCTGCCCCAGTTAGTGCTGCCGAGCTGCGCAGGGGTGCTGCAGCGAGCCCCCAGCAGTCCCGCTCCGGGGCCTCTCCCCATCCTCGGCCCGGGCTGCGGGGGAGCGCGCGGCGCGGCCCCGCCCGGCGCGCCTCGGAGGTGCGCGGGGTAACGCCGCCGTGACGTCGCGACGCGGTTGCCATGGGGACGCCTGGGGTCGTACCTGACGGCTGTCGTGAAGCAGCGGGAGGAAAGCGAGGGAGGAAGAAGGGGGAGTCCAGGCCCAGCCCGGCCCCCGGCCCGCGGGGAGTTGGCTCCGCGCCGCGCCCCTCCGCCCTCGCCGCATCGCAGTCGGAGTCGGGAGGCGGCGGAGGTGGCGGCGGCGCTGCCGCCTCTGGCTATGTAGGGGCCCCAGAGCGGGCAGATCCGGAGGCCGCTGTCCGCCTCTGGAGCTCGGCGCCGGGGCCGGGCCCGGGGCCGGGCCCGGCGGGATGTTTTCCAAGAAGCCGCACGGGGACGTGCGGAAATCCACGCAGAAGGTGCTGGACACCCGCAAGGACCCACTCACCCGACTCAAGCACCTCCGCGTCCTTATCGGTGAGGCGGCCGGGAGGGGGGAAGGGAGGGGTCAGCGGGAACCGCGGGTCCCGGCGTGGGAAAGACCGGGAATTTGGAGGGACCAGCCGGCCGCCGGGGTGGGAGGCGGACTCGGGGCTCAGCCCCGGCGAAGAACCCAGCCGGCGAGCGGGGGAGACCCCCGCCCGGCATGGCGGGCCGGCGGGGCGAGACCGCAGCGATGTGCCGGGGGCTGCGGGACCCCGCGGGCGCGGCGCGGGATGCTGCGCTCGGCGCTTTTGTACTGGGACACGGGCGTTTCCGACTGACGGTGGCATTGCTTTGGGAACTGTGGAAGGAGGCGAAAAAGTGGTGTTCTTTCCACGTGAATTATTCTCTAGCATACACAAAGTGCTAAGTTGCTGCGCATGAATAAAAGTGGCTGGCGAGCGCAAATGGTGCCTGTAACTCCTGAGTCAATTTCCCTTACGTTCTTACAGTAACAATTTATATTTGTGTACATTTTCAAGGTAAGAGCTACAGTAGTAAGTGCTCACTAGCATAGATGTGAAGGAGCTTCTATACAGCCAGATTTAAAACACTTTTGATTTGCTAGTTGGTAAAGGAGGACACACAAGCCCTGAAGGGCTGCTGCAGTTCCATGTGAACTGCCATTTAACCTGACCAGTGAATTAGAAATTGTGATTATACGGCATAATTGCCTAATGAAAAAACCAGGGGAAACAAAAACAAACCTAGTTAACCATTCCAAGCTATCTGTTAGTTGCACTTGTTTGTAAAAATCTAAGTCATTGTCATCAAGCTATCCTTGAAAAAAGAAGCTTGGTCTGGAGTATCTTTTGGTGCTTCCGCCCTGTGAATGCGTGTGTTGCTTCTGACAGTTTATCAACACGTGAACAGGGCTGGGTCAAGGGCAACTGCATTCCGTGTTTAGCACAGAGTGCTGAATGGATTATTTTGGGTTCTGCCCACTGTCTGCTGGTATTTATGTATCTTGTCCTCCAAAGCTGGATTCTTTCTTTTCAAAGGAAAACGGCTATTGCTCCCTTGTTTTGTTTTGGTGTTTAAAGGAGCAGGTGTTCCCATATTGCACCATCTGCTGCTTCATGAGTTATTTTCTGCAACATAGTAATTATTGAGACTTGAAATGGAGAATAGTTGTGTAGCTATCTAAGCGACTTCAGAAGTCAGATGCATCCCCTTGCCTCACGCAGAGCGTACCACTCTTCCTAACTAGCTGTACTGGGCCAGCTGTGGCTGCTCTGTGTTGGTTTTTAGCTCAGTGGAAACATAAGAGGAAAAAACATTCTAAAGAAACTAAGTACCTCTCTGAATTCAGATTTCCTGGCTAAAGTATGTTGAGTATTTCTAGTTTTGCTTTTGTCTGCAAAACACTCTGAATGATTTTGATCTGATCTGTTCTAAATTTTCCATTTATGTTGCTTGCAATTGATTTACAACATTTTTTTCTTCAGCTTTCTTAATAATTGGATGACTTCTGTAAGTTGCAAGCCATAAGCTATGCCAAGCAGACATTCTTATCTAATCTAAGGTTTCAGTTTACTGGCTGTAGGACAGACTGAATTGGCTGGGGATGTTTTCATGTCCATCCTCCCCCCTCATTGTGTGTATCTCAGCTGTTGAAGCACAGCTCCCATGCATCGTTTCTCCAAGTTTGGGAGAACACAACGTGTGAGTGGCTGTGTAATTAGGGAAAGGCATAACGATACTCTTCAGCTTGTCTGTTTTGGATACATCCACAAGATTTTCTTAGGTGCAGATATTCTTAGGTGCATGAGATACAAAAATAAGGCCTTTTTCTAGACCAGAAGAGGAAGGTATTTCCATACATATTCCCACTGTAGAGCACGAGAAGTATACAGCAGATTATTTAAAGTCTGTCTTCTGGTGTGATCACTTCCTTGCCTTAATCCTTTCTCTGCTGCCTCAAGTGGCTTCCAAAACATAAATTCTATGCCCTTTCTTCTGCAGTTTTTTCTCTGACTATTCTTCAGAACCAGATTTTAAAAAATTAAGGTGTCCATGTAAGACAGACTGCTTCCTGTGGTGGCTTCTCATACAGGCACCATCCCACAGCTTGAGCAGTGAAGTGCTGCACATCATTTTGTCCTCAGTGATCATTCCCCCAGAATAATAATTGCCATGTTTCCCATGTGTGCAGAGGAGGCGTGTTAGCTATTGCCAGCAGACTCTCTGAGGGGATAGGGCAGGAAATCTCAGGTCAGCTGTGTTCAGCATCTTCCTGAAGGAAAAGTGATTTATTTTGTTTATTGCTCTTAGCCTCTGCACACTGGAGACTGAAAGGCTATCCGGAAGAGAATTTTCTGCAGTTTCACACCCAGGAAAAGAGAGAGAATTTTCTCTTGTTCTTTAATTTAGAATACTTTCAGTAGGCCTTCAAAGCATATTGGACCAGAGTTTTCTTTTTTTTTTTTCTCTGTACATTTTAGTCTTTGGTCAACAACAATAAACAGAACAATAAACAGGTATGGCCTTGATTTCATGGTTAAGACTTGAAGGGAGGAAAGGGAGTTCATTTTCCTGCTATTTTACCGAGTCATCCAAAGCAGCAGTTTTCCAGTAAGCCAAAATAATAGAATAGTCATGAATTGAGGTGCCTGCTTGTGCTTGTATGTATAGATTGCTGGCTGTCTACTAGTCAAAGAGAAATCTTAAAAATTTAATTATGGTACAAGACTGAGTTTGCATCCTCCAAGGTGTAAGTCAGGCACCATATAGTCTAAAAATATTTAAATTAGTATAATGCCACTTTTAGTAAGGATCAGAAGATACTGAACAATACAAAGCACGTGATATGAAGCTAAATGGATCGATAGCATAAAGGCCTGTGGCTTTTATTTTTAACAAATTAAGAGTAGTGTACATTAGATGGAATTTTTAAAATATCTTTTACAGAATAGCTTAGAGTGCAGTGATTTGTATTCTTTTAGGAAAATATCCTGTCATTGGTGACAACTCAGGTTAAATTTAGTAAAAATGCAAAAGAGTCTGCATAAGGATATATAGAAAATTTTGTGTCTTTTGTGAAGCAGTGACATACCATTGTATCAACTACCATTGCAGCTTTAGGAGTCTCATTGCTATAGTCATTATTTAGAAGATTTAGATATGGGATTAACTCAGATGAGAGTGAAACTTTAATATGAAAAGACACTGAAAGCTTTAAAATTCCTTTGTGTAGGGACAGAGGGTGAAAAGTACCTAAACATATATGAGAAAGTCTAGGAAATAACATCTGTTAAGGCTTGCCAAATTTGAAGTTGCAATAAATGATTTTTGTCCTGGGAAGCTCTTGAATGCTAGGCTAGTGATCAGTTGTAGGAATGCTGTGGGGAAATGCATTTGTTGTGGTTTGGGTTTTGTTTTTGTTTTTTCTGTTTTTGTTTTTTTTTTCTGAAACGCTTTGGTAGATAACTGCTCTTTGCTCTTCAGTCCCGTGTCATTCTCTGGGTCTCTGATCTACTTCAGTTTGGCTCCATTCAGCCTTTTTTTTGTAATTCAGGAGCTGGAGAAAATTCTGTGAAATTCAGGTGACTAAATCAGAATTGATTAAATTATTTTTTAAATACAATATATGACACATTTATGCATGTCACAGGTCCAAGGTTTTTTTAGTAGAAGTTAAAGCCTTTAGAAGACCTCTAAGAAATATTATTCTTGCTTAGAAATGCTAAGATTTGTAAAGATTGAAGTCTCATGTCTTGGGACTTAGCAGTGTATGAATAAAGGTAATCTACCTTTCATTGTTATCTTGCTGCAGTATATTTCTTGAAACAAATGTAACTATCTGGTTTCATAGATTTTATTCTTTTGAGATGTATTCCTTTCTTCCCATAGGGAAGTGTTTACCCCATCCTTCTCCATTTGGTTTTTTCTTCTCAGTTCTAGGAAGTGCCTGAGAGTCTCATACAGTTCCCTGGTGCTGATTTGGTCAATGTCAATGGTCAATGAGTTTTTAGCAAACTGCTCTGCTGTCTTGTCTTCCTGTATGCTGAAAATGCTGTGACAGCTGTGTTTACTATGTGTGACTGCAGTAGTTGGAGCATCCGAACCTTGACCGGGAATGTCGAACGAGATTCCCTTGGGTCTGTGTGGCAGCAGCGGGGCCTTGCTGGAAGGAAGGCTGCAGTGGTGCAGGTGTGATCACTGGGGCTTCTCTAGCTCATGGAAGGGAGGCACACTGTGTACCTTACAGAGTTAGGTATTGCCTGTACAATGATTTCCAGAAAAAATATTTCTATTATATATATATGTGTGTATATATATGTGTGTGTATATATATATATATATATTAACAATCCCCAGTCAACTAGCAGCTAATTGCAATTTTTAGGGTCATTAAAGTGGAAATAATATTGCATTATTCTTTTATATATTCTCTGTTTCATCAGATTTCAACATCAAACTAAAATGATATGATTTTTAAATGGTAATTTATAAAAGTTCATGCTAGTAATCTTTCAAACATCAGGTCTGGGTTTATATGTCCTTTTGCTAAAACAGAGCTTTGAACATTCTGCAAATAATTAAGACAGCTAGGTATGTTACCCTTCATAAGGTCATACTTTAACAATATTGACTTTTCATTTTGATATTCAGTATGTTGGTGTTTGATTAACCCTGTTGAATTTGAAGATTCAATCTGATGTTGGAAATGTATGTATTTTTTTAAAGCTAAAATCTCTAAATATTTGATGATTTTTGTAACATCCTACTGTGTGCAAGTAAATCAAATAAATCTATGGGTATAACATTTTCTTATAGGTCTGAGTTCTTAAAATACTTGCTTTCTTGTTGGATTTTTTTTTCCTCTCTCCTTTTTCACTTTTTTGTAGAGTAGAAGATACAGGTTTGAAATCTGTTAATCCAGAGTAAAGAAAAAAGGAAGTACATAGTTTCTCATGAATTACTTTATTTGCATCTGCTATCTGAAACTATGCTTCTTTTATCTCTGCAGCCATGGAGAGAATAATTGCAAAATGTGAGAAAACAGAGTAACTAAAGTGTAGGGAGTTTATGTTATCATTTTGTTTTGTTTTCTTGGTGATTGGTTAGTGCTGGACATCTCATGTAAATAGTCTTTGAAAGGGAAAAGTCAAATTACATGGGACAGAATGAAATGGACTGCATTGGACTTCCATTCTGATATATTGTTTAATATTAAACAATATACTTAAACAAAGACTGCATTCATTTAAAGGGATTTTAATTTAAGAAATCTATTTCGCTGGCAGTTAGCCCTAATGCTTCAGCTGGATGGCATTCATTGGTGTTGCACATCATCAATTTCAGTCATAAATGAAAAATGTTTTATCATTGTTAAAGTGACAACAAATGGGGAGCTACAACAAAAGTAGCTACCTGGAGTTCCGGTGGGTGTGCAAGGTTTTGGGGATTTTTTTGCAGGAGTCGTAGATTTTTTTTTTCTTTCGTGGTTAGTCTAACTGCAGAGAACATGTCACCGCTCACTGCTCAGGGATCTGGATGTGGATTGCATGAAGTGTAAGGACTCGGGCTTCATGTTCTGTCACTCTTGACTTTAACCCTGAACATGTTTTGGTCAGGAGCAGAGGGGGAAGATTTACTCTGCTTCAGTATTTTGGCTAATGTTACACTCGACTTGCAGAGTTCAGCAGTGGCGAGGGCTGCTGAACTGCAAGGCTGAGGGCTGGAGCCAGATCAAAGCTCCAGGGCAGACAAAAGGGAGGCTCTGACCACTCGGTTGCAAAGGAAAGGTGTGTAGGTTTAGCTTTGACAGTTCGGAATGAAAATATGTGCATTACTATGGAAGTGTTTGAAGTTGCTTAAATAAAAGCTTAAGCTCTGGAACACGTGTGAATTGTTGTGGATTTCTTAAGAGTTTACTAGTGTAACTCTGAGTCTGCAAGCATCATTAGAGAATTCGCTTGGGAAGCTGGCAGCTGCTTCTGCTCATTCCTGTAGGGCACTGGTGTTGTACCAGTATGTACGCAGATGATGTTCATTGGTTCTGTTAACCTACTTATTCATTTGTGATTTTTTTTTTCATTTGTATGTAAAGATTGTGATCAGGAGTTCAGACCTGTCTGATGCAAAATAGAAGCCCATCAGAAGATTTCTTTAAGTTACATTCCTTTTTCAGTACCAAAACCTTCAAGAATATTTTATTTGACAAAATTACCTTTTTTTAAAAAATGCTTTTGCTAAATAGCTGTTGGTTAGCTCTGAAACAGTAAGGGCTAATGTGAAGCGTTTGTGTGATAGATTTGCATTTGTGGTCTGTTATCAGGGCTCTTTCACTTTGGCAGTCTCTTAACTATGCCAGAGCCACCAGTTAGTTCCCGAGGTTTTCCGCTTAACCTTTCTCAGTTACATGCTTTTCTATTCGAGACGGTCCTTATGTAACCAGATCTCTCTACTGTTTTGTTCTAAAGAAACCCTTAAATATTTCAGCATGGAGAATTAAGAATTAATAAGTTTGATTATCCATTGAGAACATAGAAACCTTTGCTTTCTGGTGGCACCACTTTGTTACAGGGGTTGATACTGACCGTGTCAGTCCACGGCAGGCCTCTGCTTTACAAAAATAGATCCAGAATTCTGGCGGTCTTCCAGGTCATTGTTTGCTGCAGTTGTCAGTTTGGGTTTTGGTAAGGGCAAGGGAAAGTGACTTGAAAGCCAGCAAGTCTTGGAATTAGACAGGAAAATGTTTTCATTATACTAAGTGCTCTCACAATTTTACTTATAAACGTAGTATTACATTCTAAAACTCTTAAAATAGAGCACAAAATTAGCCACAACCTAATCTGTAATGATACAGACTGTTTTATTTAATTTCTGCAATGCACTGTGAAATGATGAGAGTTCTTTTCAGAAGAGTTTAAATATATGTCTGAAATCTGTTTTGGCAGGGTTTGTTTCAAGGAGAAAATGACATGTAAGCACAAAGAGACACAATACTGTGTGAAATTAAAATATTGTAAAGCAAGTAAGCTAGTACTTTTCTGCAAAGGACAGAACTTTAAAGGTAAACAATTAAAATATAAAATTAAAGCAAACCCTGCCAAAACAAAAAAAAAGCACCCTTGAACACAGAGATAGTATGGAGATCAGATTTGTACCAGTTTTTAAATTACAGAAAATTGTTAAGGAAAAAGCAGCAAAGATCCATGTTTTTTGCTGTTGTAAAGCATGGAGAAAACTGCATTTTCTTGACACACGGCTTTCACGAAATGCTGAAAATCTGGATTTTAGTGTATTGAACCTGTGCTTTGTACAGTAGAAACTTCAGTTTTTACCTCCCTTTGGAGTCCCAGTTTTCCCTTTCACATTCTGAGGAGCTTTTCTAACTGCTTCATATGGTGCCAGATCTATTTCTGCGTCCTTCCCTCCTCCGAGTCTGGACATAAGTGAGAACGCAAGGAGTACATTAGTTTGTGTTAGTTACATGATCTGTGGTAGAAGAATTAGTTTGTGTTAGTTACATGATCTGTGGTAGAAGAATATAAAGTGCTTTTGTTTAAAATGAAAAAATAGGAATGCACTGGAAGTTGTAGAGGAAAGCCTGTTTCTGTTTAATCCCATTTCACATTAAAAAAAGGCTATGTCTCTTTTCTTAAAAAGACAAAATACTTAAGTAGCCAAAGCAGAGGAGCAACTTCCTGCAAATTCTCAGTTCAGGGCTGTCTGAAAAGGATATGCTGCTTGTAGAGAAAAGACTTTTACATCTATGCAACATGCATGATACTTTGAGAGAGCACAGAGAAGAGACAGTGAGATGGTATTGGAGAAAATGGTTGTGACATGAGAATTGAGGAGATGCTTTTTTAGCTGATAACAAGAATAAAGGTAAACTGAATATTTTAGAGACATTGGGAAAAAACCCCAAATCCTTACTTAAGGAAGGAAGCTATAACAGCAGCATATAACTGGGAGTTTTAATGGTACAGTAATCAAGGAGAGCAGTATTCTCTCCATGCATTAGTGTGTGGACTGTGTTCAGTATAGATATAGCTGTGAAATTGAATGATGTGTACAGGTGGCCAGATCAAGCCCTCTTAAGGTCTACATAATTATCTCCATGCTGTATCTGCTAATTTTTGCCCTTCTCCTTCTTGCCATGATTCGTGTCAATGTGAATTTTAAACTTCTCAACAAATGCAAGGTTCCAAATTTGCACACCAGCAGCTTACTGAGTCACTATAGGCATCCTTTGATGATGAGCAGATGTTTCCTTTTGCTGTAGGTGGCAAGCCTGTCAGATGAACAACTGTTTTCCCTCCCTTAGGAGGAAAGCTGGTTTTCAGCATTAACAAAAGGAGTTAGTGGGTTTCTTAAAAAGCATTATTTTCACTTAATAAAAGAATAAAATTCCCATTAAATAAAATGTTATACTTTCTTCCATCTGAAGCAATAGTATTTATTACAGAATATAGTTGTTGTTAACTGGTTTCAATTTTAAAAACTTGCTTTTGATTTTGCTATCAAGTGTGATCTTAGAAAGGAATCAGAGTGAAATGCATTTGCTGTAGAAATTGCGAAGTCAAGGAATTTTTTACTCTCCTCCGAGTCTTGCAAGCTATAACAATATTTTGAAGGTATGCTTTTAAAGTTAATTGGGTGTTAGTGGTAGTAATACAGGTCTACCAATGCTTCTTCAATCATTTTTGAGGTGTTTGACACATTTTTCTTAAATACATACAAAACAAACTAACAAAAAATTTTTAAAAGGACAGACTTCTGAAATTACACTTCACCTTCCACTGAAAGGCAGAATGTCTTACCACAGTACCAGTTGTGCATATGCAATTATGTGGTAAAATGACAGTCACTGTTCAGCTGGTTATGAAGACAAGCCTTCAGTTTGTTTCCTGAAGAATTTAGGAATAGCGTCTCCAAAAATTACTGACTGTTGTGTTAAGATTGAGTGTTTAAAAGAATACATTTGGTTGAGGCATTTGGGGTTTTTCTGTTGGTCTGCTTCAGAGCCGACCCATGTCTGAGGAAAGAATAAGGGCCTGTTTCAGGAAACAAAACATTTAACATGTCTGCAAAAATGCAGCACTCTTGTGTTTTGATTGGAAGAGACCCTGTTTAACTGCTTCCTATCCTTTTCAGTATTTGGAATCAGTATTTTCTGCACCTTTGCACTGAGTGAACCATTCCACTGCTGTCTACATGCAATCCCTATATAGTCCTATAAACTACAAGATACCTTCTGTCACCCTTCTTTCTCCTGAAAGCCTCAATTCTTGCTTTCTTTTTCTTCTTTAATCCTTCCATCTCAAACTTTTGATTTTTCTTCTGGTATTTTCTTGTCCCTAGCCTAGAACTCACTTAGGGCTCTACCCATGAGTGGAAGCAGTTGTAATGGTTGTGCCTATGCTCTAGTCACAGCTCCATTTTGTGTGCTTTCCCTGATCAACTGAAAATCATCATTCAGCTTCTTTGAAGTGGAATTGGTTTTTGTTGTCCTAAACTGTAGCAGTTCAGCTGCTGATCTGTAGGTGGTGTGGCAGTTTCTGCAAACCCGGGGGTTTGGTAAGCCTGTGGATGGTCAGGCACATACTTGCTGCTCTGGACCACTGTTTATTCCAGCTGAGCTGCCTTGCTTAAGAGTTGATCTTGGATGCTGATATAGCACTATCTGCTCCAAGAGCACCCTGGCTCTACTGCACTCATTATGCAGGATGTTGGCAGAATGCTGTGATACAGCAAAAGTTAAAGCTGTGTTGGAAACTTTTTTAGCAAAACTTGTGTCAAAATTGAGTTAATAGTCCTTTAGAGCTATATAAGAAAACATAACTGAAAATAAGCCATGCTTTTGGCCATCCTTTCAGTTCATTGTTCCTGACTTTATACTCTACCATTTATATATCCAGTCATGTGAGATGATAAAAATTGATGTCATTCTAAAAAGGCTTAAAAACTCTGTGATCCAATACAGAATTAGAAGGAGCTTTTTAGAAGACGGTGAAAGAGGATGTTTCAGTGTATACAGCTGGTGAATGGGTATAAAGGTTTTGTTTGACTCACCTTTCTTCATGTTTTGCTTTTGTTTGTTACACATCAGTATTCTGAATAAGGAGCGTTTTGTCATTTAAAATGCTGTCTTCCTGTTCCTCTGTGCTTCCATGGTATTGTTTTATCCACCTAGTTTCTCAAGTCTTATGTAGTTGAATAACAGGACAGGGAGTGTCTAGACAGTCTGTACTAAGGCTTGATTGTTTAAAGTGATCACTTTAAAATTAATCTGGATAAATCACTGTGTATTTCTATGTCAGGAATTTGCAGAAAACCATCTAGAGGGTTAAGGAAGAGAGTCTGGAAAGCTTCCTGGGGTACACAAGAAAGCACATTCCCCTATATTTAGAGTGATGTTTCTGCCTCAGGGTATCCCTGAGATCCCATTTTCTGATTTCCCTAGACCACACAATCAAAGGAGTGTGAGGGACTAAACCAGACTAGAAAGTAAAGTGCATCTTGAAACTTGGAGGGAATAAGAAGGCAACAGTGGGAATCCAGTGCTGCTGTTTGCATCCTCCCAGCTTATCTATCAATGGAGCAGATGTGTTCCTCACTTAACATCCTTCTTCCACTTTCTTTAGTAAACTTAGTTGTGCTTAGTAATTGCAGTTGGAGATTGTGATGGTCTTTCTGTTGTAGAGTTTGGGCAGTGTCACAAGCTTTATTTCTATTAAATTAACAATTGAAAACAGATTCATCTGTACAGTGCTAGTCCTGATGGAATTTGGGTTCATGACTGGCATTTGTTGGCATTACTATCATGCAAACAATGGGTGTGCAAGAAGATGCTGCTTCCCATTCTAAAATTCACTCGGCACTTACGGCATGCCATACTGAATTTCATTAGCCTCAGAGTAAAGAATTAAAACTTCAATGGTTTCTTTAATTATTCAGTTATTTATTTAAAAACCAATAATTTTTATTTTAAATATCTTCAGTTCTTACTGCTGGATAATGGTGTGTAGTGGTTGACTCTGAATATTTGAAATAAATATAAATAATGTTCTGTTCTGTTTTTCAGACAATGCAGAATCAATTGATCTCAAACAGTTTTTTGACCTACATTTTTCACATATATATTATGTGTTCTTCGAAAACTTTGTGACTATTGAAGTGGGCCTTAAACAAAAAGGTAAGTATTTCAGACAGAACTCTTTTTGTTTTGATGCTTGTGCCTTTGTTATGAAATAAAGTAGGGTGCTATAAATAAAGCTCTGTGTGGTCACAAATGACAACATCAATCGTGCAGAAGTATGTCTAAGAACTAACTTTGCAAATGAAGGCAGAGCAGTGAGATATGCATTCAGTGGAGGTGAGCAAAAAGTGTTTGTTCTCTGATGACTGTGTTTGCCCTTTTGCAAAGTGAGGATTCTTAATGTGTTATACTTTGTATTCTGCAGAATTATTCTTTAACAAGATATTGTGCGACTTAATCTCTCCCAGTTGTGGATGCCACAACAGGAAGTTATGCAAATTGTAGCTGCTATACACTGTATTTGTGGAGTATAATTTTTATTTGTAGAAGCAGTGCAAAGTTATGGTTGTATAAACACATTTAAGGATCTTTGTTTTGATAATGAAAGTGCATCTTCTATTTATATTTAACTGTTTTAACTATTTATTTTTGCAACTAGGTCACAAGTCTCAGAGAGAAGAATTAGATTCTATTCTTTTTATTTTTGAGGTAAGATATTTTCAATATTTTTTGCTTTAAGTCCTATTATTCTACAGTTATCTGTAAATACACTTTGCATTTAACTGCATTCTGTCTTACTTCTGCATAGGGCTGAATTTATGTGCTTTGTTTTAAAAATAAAAATTTGACTTGCGGTTTTGCAAGATGTCTAAACTGGAAAAACATGTTTTTGTGTCTCTAGATAGTTGATTACTCTTTGGTGGTGGTATTTCCCCATCATGTGTTATACACATTGAAATTCATGGAAAGGTGATCTCTGTTTAGTCATGATGTTTTTGACCTTTTTATTGCATGTTATCTCTGATTTTTCTCATAATAGATTGCTACTGCAGAATTTTTTTTTATAGATCCTTTAAAAAAATATTCCTTATTTTAAAAAATATTATTTGAAAATTGCATTTCATTATATTCTTTCCAAAAGCATATATTGACATAATTAAGATGCAATAGACACTAATGAAATAATTTAATAAAATCAGAACATTTCTAAGCAGACACTATGGTTTAGAAATAGCTTAGAACGTCACGTTTTTGTCTCTTCTTTTTGATGGAGGCTTCTAATTATAGAGCAAGGATTGTGTTTCTTAAAAATATGCAAGGTTAAGAGCTGATCAATGCTTATCACATGGTTGAGTACAAATTCAGTTGTTATTTTTTATTAGTGAGGTACACTGGTGAATATGAAAAAGAGCTAGTTCATTTGTTCACTAGTTCCTGCATAAAGGAATATTAGGTGATCTGTGCTTTGGAAGCACTTGCATGGTGTGCTGGAGGGCACAGCCAGGAAAAATCAGGTTATTTACAAGTTGCAAATGCCTCTAGTGTAAATGTTGCAAGTCTTACATGGTAGATTTGGAATTACTAACTGTGCTGTGTTTCTTGTTTCTGGAGATGATCATTCTATTTGTAGAGGTCTTGTCTTCACTGTTTTGCTGTAGTAAAAATGAGGGCTTATTTCCCCTTGGTGGAGAAGGCTGAAGCACATGTTTGCTTGTGCCACAGAGGCAAGTAGACAGCTGAACATCCTACCTGAAGCCGTTAGAAAGGTGAAATAACTTAATGCAATCTGTTGTGAACCAGAGCAGCTGAGACAGACCCTGATCTCATTCCATTCCCTATGTTTAAGCAGCAGTGTCTGTCAGAGGAGTAGTGCAGCCAGATGACCTGCAGTGACATCTGAAGTCTCCAGTGCAGGACTTACAGACAGGCTGTCAGAGCCTTTGGGCTTCTTAACATTAGGAATGGGGTCACCTTGAAAGGACAACAATGCTTCCAAGGAAAACATTGTGGGAATTTTCTAAGTTGATGCTTCAGCTTCTGATCTGTGGCCTTGTGAAAGGGCTGTTTGGTCTTTCAAGAGTGATATCTGCAACATACATCCTTGGGTTTTGGTTTTTTTAGAAAATTTTACAACTCCTTCCTGAAAGGATTCATCAGAGGTGGCAATTTCATAGTATTGGTAAGTTGATTTTCTTTCCCTCTCCCTTTCCCTCTCCCTTTCATTTTACTTTTTATTAGTAGCTACCAGTTAGTGGCTACTATGCCATTCATTTCCTTAAAGTTTAAGAGGCTTAACAGGGGTTATGGTCCAGAGAATTTTGCAAGCTAGGTGAAGGAAAATAAAAAAGAAAAAAAAAAAAAACAGACAAACCCCCCCCGCCAATGTAATGAATACTCTTCTGTATAGATTTATATCTGGGAATATAGAAATAGAAGAGTGGCTGAGAAAGAACAAGGACAGGTGAAAAGTTTGGAGTTTGAAATTTTTTTTTCCTTATTTTCTTTCTCTTAGTAATACATTTCAAAACTGACATGAGATGTTTGTAAATAGGGAATTCTGATTTTATGCATTGTGATGACTTGATTTACTTTTAATGTTCACATCTCAAAAGTCTTTGAGAAAAAATTCTATGAGTAGGCTGTGAAAGGTGATACTTGATTTTTTTTCCCTTCTGGCATAGAGTCAGTTGCTTGAAGGTATCAAGGTCACCAAGATTAAATTGGAGATTGCCAAGGACTTGTTTAAAAGTGGCTATCAAGTCTGACCGAGAACTCTGACATTTTACTTAATGTAGAAAGAATAAAAGCAAACAAATTTTTTTTCTCCTTTTTTTTTTAGGGTTGATTTTAAAGAAGCTTCTTCACACTGGAAATTCATTAAAGGTACTGCAAAAAGTTGCATGCAATTTTGTCTACAATACTTAAAAATAGAAATAAGAACTTAAGGGCAAATTTTTACAGTAAAAACCTAGGAATGAGAACTAGATCATGACTTGCGTATCGTGCAAGAATGACTCCAAATCATCAGCTTTATCTCAGTAAAACTACTTACAGTAGTAATGTGTTTATATAGTGTAGCCAGCAGTTTCGAGGATTTTGCATTAACAAAGTAGTAAGTATTGATTGTTCATTGTTAGGGCAAGGATGCTGATTTTGGGGCTCAGTCTACCTTGGAAGTGGAAGATTATCTGTGCCAGAGAGGCCTGCTGGTGGGTAATTTGAATGGTTGGGACAAAACAGCTGCACCACTCCTCTGTAAACCACCTGCAGGCTTCTCTGGTACTGATATTCTCCAGTATGAGAGCCAGGAAGGGAGTGCTCTAGGACTCTACCTTTTTTGAAGAAGAAATGGAAGCTGGTAGAAACGGCCTTTCTGGTACAGAGTGCTCACTCGGTCAGTTGTTATAATTAATGAACATATTTAGAAATTTTATGTTGGTCTTTGTATTTTCTGAAAAATTCATATGGCATCTTGCAGTGGTGTAGTCAAGCAAGTGACAAGACATGTTGGTTTTCTTCCTCTTCTTTCAGAGAAACTCCTGTGAGAAGTTCTTTGAGGCAAACAGCAGTGAAGGTGCCAGGCTTGCCCTTGCATTTCATCAGGAGCAGCAGATGTGTTAGTTTCACTCTGCTGATTGCTGGGGGTCATACTGTCTGTCATAATTTTTTTTATCTCTCCCCTTCTCCCTTCAGGACAAATGCTTTTTTGTTTTTTCTGGCACAAGATAACTTATTCCATGTTTTTTCCTTTAAGATACGTCGAGAGGGTGTGCGTCTCTTTCTTTTGTGGCTGCAAGCACTTCAAAATAACTGTAGTAGAGAACAATTATGGATGTTTTCTTGCTTGATTCCTGGATTTTCATCACCACAGTCTGAATATGGCCCCCGAACACTAGATAATCTCATTAACCCTCCCCTTAATGTCCAAGAAAGTAAGTAATTTGGTAATATTACTCAATCCTCAACATAATTCAAATCTTGTCACAGACGAGGGAGGTTGAAGTAACTGATACACATACATACCCAGGGAGATAATGGAGCTGAGATGAGTTTCTTAGCAGTTTGTCAGGTCTTCTGTAGCAATTTCTGTCTTTTTTGTTGTTGTTCAGAATTAGTTGTTTTTTGTGGTTGTTGGGGTTTTTCCCTCCAAGTTGGTTATTGTAGTTTTTGTTGTTGTTCAGAATTAGTTGTTTTTTGTGGTTGTTGGGGTTTTTTTCTCCAGGTTGGTTATTGTAACTTAATGCATAGTGGTGAAAATAAACTGACCAATTGTGTGTAATTCTTAAAAATTGCAAGAGGATCCTGCATTTACTGCAAACTTGCACAGGTGAATTCTCCTTGTGCTGTACACTTGCACTGGCTCTGTTCATCCTCCAGGGGGCAGGCTGCGCAAAGATGTTTTTGGTGTGCCCTTCAAGAGAATGGGTGGTTGTTAGGCCAGTGTATAAGGACAAATGTGTCTGTGTATCACCAGGTAATTAAAGTTGTCGTATTCTTGCAACTTAGAATCTTCAAAAAGAAACAGACCTTGTAAATTGCAAAACTTGAGGTCTTAAAAGGTTTGCATGAGTGGAAAAGCTTGACCATTCTGAGATGAGGTTTTTATACTTTCTGGGGTTTTGTTTGTTCGGGTTTTTTTTAATGGTAAGGTAATTATTTTGGCTCTAATCAATAGAGTGAGGATGATTTTTCTCTTAAGGTGATTCTTAGGACAGTTTTTCCTTTGTACACTCTAGTATTAAAGTGCCTCCTAACTCAATTTATTCTTGATAGTGGGATTTGAAGCTCATTTATTAATGATTTGCAATTGGATGGTGTCTTTGAATGTAACTGCAAACTGTGCATTCACATAAATAGGACTAAAAACTTGAATGCTTTTTCCCCTGAATGTTGTGATTTGCCTTCTTTCCATCTTCTCTTAGTATTTGAGTATTTTATTGCTTGTAGAGGAAAGCAGCATCTCCATGACTAGTAATTAAATTTGCTGGAACACACCAGACAAATTTCATGGCAGGATAGCTCTGCAAGTAAAATTTTGCTGCCTACTTAAGCCCTTTTTGGAGTTATCTTGTGAAATTCGGAGTGCAAAGAAATTCAGAGTGCAAAGATTGAAATGTGAACATCTAACTACAGGAGCAGGAGAAAAATCAACTCTGAACTAGCTTTACTGCAGAGGCAAAGAAGAATACAGATAGTAAAACTTAAAGGAAATGTAACTGATCAACTGCTAAATGGGAAAATGGTGAAAGATATAAAGATTTGGCATTTGTGTAGCACAGGTGTTACACTATTGTTTGCATAAATTCCAAACAAAATTTAAAAAAAATTTTTAAAAATTTGGGGTTGGCAGGTAGGTTCCAAAAGTGCATAGAGAATACCTACTTATTGTCTGCTGTGCTTTTTATATATGTAAGAAATTAGATCCATGGTGGTTTAGAAGTTAAAATTTCCTGATTTTCATTAATCTATGGGTGGACTGTTTTACCTGTGACTGTCTCTGCTGCTGCAGTGCATTTCTACTTTCATAACTTCATAGATGTTTGCGCATGAGAAGAAACGGTCTAAATGTTAAATGTACTTCTGTTTTTTCTTTAAATAGCTCAAGTGACTATAGAAGAAATCACTCCACTTGTTCCTCCGCAATCAGGAGATAAAGGACAAGAAGATTTAACAAGCTATTTTTTAGAAGCACTTTTGAAGTACATGGTAATTCAGGTATGTTCCATAGTTTTCAAGCAAACAAGTGTGAAACAATTTACACCTCTTTGTTCTTTACAGTAAGTTTTTTACTTGCAGCACTGCAAATGCATATAAAAATGTTTTGAAGAATCCTTCCTTGCCACTCCCTTTTTTATAAATAGCAAATTCTTCTAGAAAAATGTTCCCTTGTCTTCTGTGTGAAGATTCCTAGATCTTTTGCCAGAGGATCTTCCATCAGATTGTAGCACGGAGGCAAAACAAGACTTGTCAGTCACTTCTAGCAATACTGATTTCAGCTCCATTCTCATTTTCATCTTCCCTTCCCTGTCCAGTTGCCTTCAACCAGTGGATCAACTGTGTGCAGAAAATGAAGAGTTGAATGAGTATTTAGTCCATGGTGTGCAACTCGGACACATCATGTTCTTCCCTTTGGAGTTTGACAATTCCATGATCTCAGCCAGTATGGGGCATAGCAACATCTTCTGTCAAAAACTGTGGCTCAGCTGTTACATGTTATGTAATTGATTTGCCGGCCAGTTAGCACATGCAGCTTCTGAGCCTGCTGTGCTGTCATGTGCTGCATGACATGGTAGGTGTTGCTGGTCCTGCCTTCAGTGTCAGACTTGTCCCTCAGAACCCAGCTGGGTACCTATAAATTTTTCTTCACACTTAGACAGGTTTTGCTAGAGAAGGTGGACAGTGTACAAATATATGTTAAACATTTCATGGCTTCCCTTTATCCATCTTTCTCGGTGCACTTGCCATGCTGGAATAATTTCCAGCCTCATTTTATTGCTTCCAGCATCTCCCACTTTGAATAGAGGTCTTCATACTTGTGATCTGTAGGGTTAGCTTAATGCTGGCTATTTACTTTGAAGAAAAATAGAAAAACATAGTTGTCTTATATTTTTGAAGACAACTGCCTTTTCTGTAATAAATTGTTAGTATTATATTTAAATTCCCATAAGTCATTGAGGCAGGTGTCATAGAGCTTGTTTGCTGTATGAGTGCTGAAGTAGTTCTCTGAAGTCCCTTTAGAGGCCACTGATAATTGCAAGGTTCTTTGATACTAAGTTCTGATAAAGGACTTTGTGTCACTAAATTATATATATATCTCAGCTATCTGTTGAGTTATATTGGGGGTGAAATATATGCATATATATTCCACTCTAGACATCTGTTGCCCTGAAAGTGAATCATAATAGAACTGTGGCCTTTGAGTAAGAAATGGAGAAGTAGAGGGGAAAGGGAAAAAAAAAAAAAAAAGAGAAGGGAGTCTTCCTTTCAAAAAAAAAAAAAAAAAAAAAAAAAAAAAAGAGAGAGAAGGGAGTCTTCCTTTATATTATTTGTGATAGATTTGGTAGATTACCTAGCTCTGCAGGAAGATGGATTCTCATGTATTTCTTGAGGATCACTTACCATGCTTGGTACTGCTTACCATGTAGGAAAACATTTCATAAAGAGGAATGCTTAGCACTCACAATCCATGAAAGTACATTTGTGTAACTGAACTTCAAAGTTGTATCTTCTGCTGCTTGTGGTTGAAAAATGTTTGTTTGATGTCGCCAATTACACAAATGAATCCAAATACCTATTATAATGACTATATGGACACTTGTAAGTCAAAATGTCTAAAAATGTCTAAAAATTTGTCAAAGAAATATTTTGAATGGCATGGGTAGTTACTCTTTTTTAAATTAAACATTTTGAAATATAAAATCAGTATCATCAAAACCAGTCAATTTGGGCATGCTCCCTGCTTTGGCAAGATGACTGCAAAAGCAAGTGTATTTCTGTTGGTTTCAGTATTTTATGTGTTCAAGTTCATTTTGAAACAATATTTTGGAAGAGAATGGTCTTTGTTTCATTGACATTTCCCAGCTAGTTTCTGTTTCATCTTTCTAAAACTGTTTATTAAAATATATATGATTTTGTTTCAAAGAAATAACTTAAAAAGAGGGCTTTTCATCAGTTACCTGTTTCTTCTACTTGTAGATATTTACTTTGTCCAAATTCTTGTTTTAAGGTTAAGAGTTTAGAATGGAAGAACAAGGAAAACCAGGAAAAGGGATTTTCATTTTTATTCTCAAATTTTAAGAAATACTACTTACCTTCTATTTTCCCAAACATCTGTAAGGAGACCAGCTTGTATAACCCTATACTTGGTAAGTGTTAACACAGCTGATAAAATCATTACATTTTATCTAATGTTATGATCTGATTAGTGAGAGATGCCTCTGCCCAAGTTAAGGTGACAACAAGACCAAATGCTGGTTCAACAGTACTGACTTTTTTTTGTAACATTGATTGCATGGGGAAAGAAAGGACAGAGAGAGAGGGAGAGAGGGAAAAGGAGAGAGAAAGAGTGGAAGCAGAAGCTGGTCACCACCCATGGATCCAGGGGTGTCTTGTTGGGCCTTCACCCTGGGCTTGGTGTTGGGTGTGGGTCCTGGTTTGTTCATCTGTTAGTAAGTTCTGTGCTGAAGGGGGTGCTGTGTCCACAGTCAAATCTTTTCAGTATTTGTACATTTTAGAAACAAATGAATTACTGCTTATTGGCAATAAGTAATATAGTTCTTTTATTAATTAGTATTCCATCTTCTATTGGTTAAATGCATCTTATGCTAATTAGTCTGCTTGTTCAGTCTTTCTCTTCTTTTGGGATGGTGGGTTTCTTAGGTTGGTGATGCAGTGTGGAATTACCTTTTACCCAGCTGGAACTGATTTCATTAGAATTGCTGAGATGGTTTTAATAATTTCTTCCATATCTTCTGCCAAATGTTCTTATGGCCCCTAAATTCTGCATTCTTTGTATCCACTATCGTTCTTCCTAATACATCATTCTTCCTAAGCTTTGTAAACTTCTCCCTAGGTCCTAACACCTGGACAGCAGTACTGCTGATATACAGTCCAGGTTCCAGGTGTCCACAGGGGTGTGTTTGGGGGAGCTTTGGTGGCCATTGGTGGCCGCAGATGCTGCCTTGCCGTAACTTGGGATGATATTTCTTTGACCGGTGATATGCATATAAGCAGGTCCTTCTTGTCACACAGTCTGTCACAGAGGGAGTGTGATAACCAGGATGTGCTAACCAGATCTTGCCTCTGTCAGGCCTGGAATTAGCACCTTCCTGTCACAAATTCCTCCCTTCTGTGGCCTTAGCAATGTTTGAGACAAGTAATTGTGTTTTCTAACTCTTAACAAGACAATATAGCAAAGCAATGTTCAGTTTGAGTTGTGTTGCCCATGAAGGGCATTCTTCAAAAGTATTTGCCAAGGAAGAGCATGTTAAGATTCCTGTTTATGATTTCGAGTTCTTTGTTTGTGGAAGCTTCTGACCCTTTCATTAGAGTCAATCTTGCTCTGTTAACCTGAATGAAGTCAATTAAATGTTCTTGTAAAACCTTTCTCTAATGTAACCATTGCTGATATCAGTTGTGCTCTGAAGAGAAACCACTGCTGAAAAAATAAAAGGTGTTAGTGTGCTGTTCTTTGGGTGTGTTAGTTTTATCTGAACAGAATCATAGTGTTTGGATTATACAGTGCTTGTTCAAATTTCTGAAAGGGCAAAGTTAGGTTTTTGTGCCAACTTCATTTTATTTATCAAGACCTTGCAGTAGGGTCTAGCACGGATGCTAAATGATGCTAGGGTTTAGCACAGTCTTCAAAGCTGATGGTGCTAGAATGTATCTTTCCATATAAAGAGTGGAATATTCAGTGTTTTCTAAGCAAACCTGAGTTTTACTCCGTGCTTTTAGCACATTTTAAGCCAGAATGTTGTTTGCAAATCTTGATTTTGTTCTCTCAGGTTTGCATGCACCCATACACATGTTGGTTGTAGGCCAACAGAATTCAAGACTCCTCTTTGCAAAGCAATACCTTGTACACAGGCTTTAAGTTACCATTTCATCACTTCAGTCATACAGTCACATCACCATTCTTCTTATCTGTTCATGCAGCATCTCAGAAGGACTCTCCAGAGTAGTGATCTCCAGACACAATTCCATATTCTAAAATTAGGCTGTTGGGGAAGTTTGTTGAAAAGGTCTTAGCTTCTTCTGGTCCATGTACATTTATTAAAATTTGAGAGATGATTGTGTCAAAGCCATGTTCTCTTGGGAAAGACAAACACTGGACTTTCTCATCTACAGGAGAAGAACCAGTATAAATACAGCCATAAGTAACAGTAGAATGAGAGTTATTGCGCAGATGCTGAAGAGGTTGAGTGATAAAATAGCTACAAGAGGGACAGTAAGCGGTGCTGAGAAAGCAAACCTACTGTTGATTGTTGCTTCAGAACAAGAAATATGGAAATGCTGTTTTTCTCTTTCTGTGAAGATCTTGATTGAGTCTTCCACAGAAGTGTTACTGTAGTCCTCTGTTTTTCTGTAAATGGTAAACAAGAAACTTCCAAGGCCTTAGTAAAGAAGAGGACAATGAGAAACAAGAAGAAATGTGCACAGATCCCAAGAATTACTGTGAGTGCCTTAGACTGTGCACAGTGAGCAACTATAATGAGGACTTTTGGAACGATACAGTGATGAAAACAGCATAAGCATTGGTAAGTTGAATATTTTTTTCTCCCCAAATATGTTCTTCTCTGGCACGCATCTTCCCAAACTATTTCAAAATAATCCTGTACTTGTTCTTAATTTACAGCCTTGAGGCAGAAGGCAGGGCAAACTTGGGCACTGAGCCTGCTACTAAGAACAGTTCTCATGCTACTGGTGTAATGTTTAATTTAGGAGAAGTCGTGAGGTACAAATCAGAACAGTAGTTTCAGTAAGCCAGCATTGATACAGGGCTTTACTGGAGACAGTTTACTGCACTGAGATTGCTTTCCTGATAAGTATGTTGCCTACAGCAACAAGCACCAAGCATTCCAGTTACAAGAAGGCTAAGTATTGTGGCTCCAAATTCTGGCTTTAGTATTGCAGACTTAGAAGAGGAATACAGCATTAGAAATTCCCATGAGATTTTTTTTTGAGGGGGGTTGTTTTTTTTTGGTTTTTTTTTTTTTTTTTTTTTTTTTTTTTGGTTTTTTTTTTTTTTTTTTTTTTTGTTTTTTTTTTTTTTTTTTTTTTTTTTTTTTGCCTTAATGTTTATTTTGTTTGTAAAATCTTTGTTAAATATCTGTTGAGATTGAGTTAGAAGTTGTTTAGTAAGAGCTACAGATACTGCAGTAATATTCTAGGGGCATTCCATCTTTTGTCATAGTAATGTGCCTTTCTGTGCCATTTCCAAGCCATTTAGATAGGCTCCTTCATTTACAGGGAGACACTAATGGGGGCTGTTGTACGGCTCTCTTTACCTCTTCATTCCTTATGAACCCTTTATTGTCTTAAAAATTAGGCATGGTTAAAGCTTACAGGCGTGCATTGTGTTTTGCTAGCCTGTTCACTTTCTACCCTGTGTATGTCTTCCAGCACCTTCGGCTTCCTTTTCTTTCTGTCATCAGCTCACATCAGGTTCCCAGAGGGGGAAGGGCAGGGGATGGGGAAAGCCCAAAACACAATAGAAAGAAAAAATGGAAAGTTGGGGAAAGGGAATGTTTACTCTTGTGCTGTTTGAGTCCATCTAACAAGCTCTGTTTTGCTTTGGTTTTATGTCTGTGTTCTCATCTGAAGACTTGATACCTTCTTTCAAGATGGACAGAATTTGAAAATGCACGAAGCAGCTGGAATGAGGATACATTTGAGAAGTAGCTGGAAGGAGGATACATTTGAGAAGCAGCTGCAGCACATAATGCAGTTGAAACAAGTTATAGAAAGAGGATGTTCTGAGAGGTTATCATGAAACAAGGAGGAGACAGTGTGCTGCAAAAACATGTTTATTGCATGTTTTACTGTTCTTCTGAAAATACTGCCAGTATTGCAGCCTTTGCACTCTGCTGAATGCTAGTAGATACTGGAGAGAACTGACTTTTCCATCTTTAAATGCTGTGCTACCAGGCATTTCTTCATTTTTCACAGATTGTACTGTTACACATGCTTGTTTAAGATACCTTAATTTTTAATTTTCTTACTAACCTGATGCTTTCCACAGAATGAAAACAATGTACTGGGGTTTTATTATTTGCAGTAAATAAACCATTTGTAAACTTGTCAGAGAGTATTCTGTGCATTTGTTATGTACTTAGGTACATGGTACGCAAGAATCATGGGGTTTAAAAATAATGCTTTCATTGAAAAGTGTGGATATAGTTTTGAAGTTCATACAGGAAACATTCCTCAGTTTAGCAGCATCATGATGGGTCTATCTCTACTTATGTATGTGGCTTTTGAAATGACACTGAGATAAACCAGTGTGGATATCCTCAGTTTGGGTGCTGGATCTTGTGTATTTGTAATGGTAACAGGTGAATCTTTACAGCAGTCTGGCAGATACACTGGTTGCACTTTAGATGCCTTAAAAAGGCTCTCATAATATAATTGCTTAGACAATAGTTGATTATTTCTTCACTGCTGTCCAGATTTGTCCCTCTTGGATTCTGTCATCATAAACTGGCAAAGTTACACAGAATCCTTTCAAACAACTCTTGACTTTGCTTTAAGAAGATACAGTCAGGGAATACCTTTGTATTGTTCAGTGTGACTTTTTAAAATCTTCTTTGATTCTCACCATTAGTATCCTTTAACTGCTTTCTGGTTGGCCTGTAAAACCATGGAAACCTTCTCTTGCTCGTGCACTGCAGGCTACAGAAGAGTTAAGGCAGTGCTGACATAACCGTCTCTGGTCAATCTGTCACTCTGTTTATGGATATGACCATAATTTTTCCATGCTTCTGTCTTTTTGTTAGTTGTTTTTTTGGTTTGGATTTTTGTTTATTTTGTGTTTGTTTCAGTTTCAGTTTCCTGGAGTTCTTTTTGCTGTCACTAGATGGAAATCATGATACTGAAACACTAGCATCAGGGTGTCCTGACAGCACATATTATAATCAGTTCTCACACAAATATCTGTCTTTTTGTTTTGGAGTATACCTCATATTTGCCCTTATAGGACTAGGACTGGTAGGTTGGCATACCACTTTCAGAGAAATGTCATTTGCACATGAAAGTATCATTGCTGCTTCACGTTGATGATGGTAATGCAGAACTACTCTGCACCATGTCTTGGGCTGTAAAACCCAGAAATGACATTTTGCACTGTTAAGTCACAGAAAAACGCACAATTAAAAAATGTTATCCATGCGTCCCCCATCTTTGTAGTGCTTTTACCACATAAGTTAATTCCATCCACATTGAGTTAAGTACTGTCATGGTTTTTTTTTGAAGCAGATTCAGGAGTACCGATAACTCTAGCGCAATAGAGAATGAGAAAAGCTAAACAGTTCTGAACCATCATGGGATGGCGAAAATGGAGTTGTCAGTTCTAGTCCCCAGACAATCACAGTTCCTGCCAGCTGATGTACCCCTGAGCATCCTTCATTACATTCCCTACAAGCCAGTATAGAAGCCTCAGAGTCATCTTGCAGCTAAGTCATAGGAAAATGTACGTGCCTGTGGTCTGGCAGCAAAGTCCAGCAAAATTAGCCAGTGCAAGTGGGGCCCTAGGTGAAGCTGCAAAGCTCATGTGGCTTTGCAGCAGGATTTCTCTGTTCTATTCATCTTTATCCTTTTGCAGGGCCAGAAGAGGCTGTGTTTATTGCATTTGCATTTTGGAATTACATATCTCCCACTGTAGCCATGACTGGATTTGTCAATATATTAGTTTTATATGAAAGTAGATTTCTACTACTTTCATATAAAACTACTAGGAGAAAATTCAAGTGTTTTGATGTCTTACATTTTGATGTCTTACATGTTCTTGACATTTTCTCTGTTGCATCCATTCCAGTGCATCTTGGAATGAGTGGTGCAACAGTGAAAGCAACAAAACTGCACCTCTGGAAGTTCATGTGTATTGGTTATGGTTCTAGGATTTCTTTCTTATGCAGATCTTTCTCTCTGCCTGTATTTTTAAGATGTTGTATTTTCGTACAGATATACCACAAATGAGACCAAAGCCACACTACGTAATAGTTAAGAAAGATGCTGAAACCAATGAGGCAATCTATTGCACAAAGGAACCTTTCATTAAGGCTCGTGTTATTGTCATTCGATGGTTGGTGTCCTTCTGGCTTGAGCCAAAACCTCATACAGGACCTCATATTCCTGGGATGGAAGGTGAAAATGTGCCAAAGAATATTCAGGTAAAACCAAATACACAAAAATATCTTTGTTTTCATGTTTTTGGTTTAACTGTTATGTCAGCAGTGTGCTCTCCTCCAATAATTACAACTAATGAAAAGTTTAAAAAAACCAGTAATTTCTAAACAAATTGTATGTTTAGTAATTCAGTTTGAAAGGACCTGCAATGCTACTTTCTTTTTTCAAATTTTGTGATTTGTTTTTAATCACCTGGACATTACAAGCCTTGAAATGAAGTAAGTCCTTTTGTTTGTTTGTTTGTTCTTTAATTCTTTGTGCTGTTTAAATTATGCTTAAATTCTGTTGATTTATTGCTGTACTAAAAATGAACTATGGAATATTTAATTTTCTTTTTTTTCAGAGAGCAGCTGCTAGCATGGCTTCAAGGGAGGACAGCAAAAATGACAGTACTGATAAGCAGGATAGAAATGCAGAACCAGAACAATCTCATTCCAATACAAGTACTCTAACAGAGAGAGAACCAAGTTCTTCCAGCCTCTGCAGTATTGATGAAGAGCATTTAACTGATATTGAAATTGTCCGGAAAGTCTTCTCTTCTAAAAGAAACAATGTTAATTTTCTAACTGAGATTTTTCGACAGGTAAAAAAATCTCTTTAGAATGCAAGAATCTTGATTATTATATTGTATATTTTTATCATGTCATGGTTTTCTTTCAAGAGCACTTGTTAAGCAGAACATTATACCAAGTTACAGGTTTTTTCTGTCATCCTGCCTTCAAAAATCAAGAAGCTAACATTCTGAAATACATTCTGTGTAGAATACCCCCAGTTTCTGATTTTTCTAATTTTATGTCTTTAGCAACCAGTTTAGCAACATTTAACTTGGACTTCACAGTTCCCCATAGATGGGAATGTTTAATCTTTTCATACATCAACACTGTAGGTATTAGAACTCACAGCCAACCATATTAACAGAAACCTCCTGTGGGAGTCTGCAGCTGTTACAGAGCTGTTTTAGAAGCATCCGAATGTCTTTTCCTTGATAGTGTTCATCAGAAGAGTAGGACAGATGGCTATAAAAGGTAGCAGCTTCTGTTTCTAACTTCACTACAACCAGAAATGTTAGCTGAGCATACTCAGAATAGTATTTCTCTACTGGAAACTATTAAAACAAATTTAAACTGAGAACATATGCCAGAATATGGAGTCTTCATTAATAGTAACTTAGAGTTCAGTGTGGGAGAATAGAATAAGATAAACTTTCTTTATTCCCCATGCTATAGATCAAAAGACAAACAGATATTTCTGAATAATAGTAAAGAACGATATATAAGTTTCAAGTTAAATGCACAACACTAATTGCTTTAAACAGCAGAAAGCTGAACATTTTAAAACTTGTTTATCTGGATGGAGTAAATATTTTTGAATGAGGCAAATAAATGCCAGAAGCTTATCCACATCCCTTGTATTCAAGAGTTTGGACACATTACTGAAGGACATAGCAGAGCTACCCAAATTCAGCTGACACTCAAGGGTTTACAGAGTCTAAGACATTGAATGTACAGTATAAATTATCAGTGGTCTACTTTTCACTGTCCCTGCAGTGAAAAGAAGCAAAGGCAATTTTCTTCATTCTTTTTGAAAGTCACTCTGTGAGTTTATGTAGATGATTTGGATTTCATGTCCAATTATGAGATCTTATTTACATCATTATTTAGTCAGGAGTTTTCAGTGTAAACTAATTTCTAATACTTAAGATATTTGTAATGTTTCTAAAACATGAGGACTAAGTTATTCCTGTCAAGAGGAGGTTTCAGTGGTACAGGGTGGTGGAAAGATTGTCTGTAGAGAACTAGTTTTATGCGTTTTAGACTTGAGGGTGCAAAAAATTTATATGGACTTGCAGGAGAATGTTAAACTTGATGAGGAAGTATGTGATTGAACTTGTCAGTTTAATCCTGTAATACACAGCTGAATTCTTTTTAATGTGATAATTGGTATGAAATCTCTGTTTCCAAAGTGAATGTACAACCTGCGTTAAGTGGGCCCTCCTTAAAGACATGGACAGCTAGTTTTCAACAGTCACAGCACAGACCCTGTAAAACTGTGTGTTAGTGTAGTTTATCTCTTCTTCTAAATGTATAATTAGGGCATCGTGGTCTCTGATAAGTGTATTTGTAGTTAGTTGAAATCTGACTAGTGTTAAAAGTTTCTGGTCTACGACTACTTGTTACCAGCACAGCCAATACAGAAAACCTTCTGAAGAGGGCACTGATCAGCCATCAAACCAACTCAAATGCATGATTTTTAGAAACAATAATACAATATTTCAGGGAGTAATTCACTTTAAGGGCACTGTTTTGTAAAATCTTAATTAGCTAAAAATAGGATAGAAGACTACCAGTATTGTGTGTCACTTGAATTTTTCTTAGTCACTTAGAGCTGATTTAACTCCACTTGTCCAAATCTTCTGAATGAAAGATGTTGTAATAGAAATTTCTGCTCATTTGTTTTGCATATTTTGATGGGTGCTTGGGTCTTAATTTCAGCAGGCTAGGTGCTAAGTAGGTACGCCCACATGGATTCTTATCTTTCAAAGTATTTCTTGATAAGCTTTATTGTTTAAATGTGGGGTTTTTTCATGTTTTCAGTTTACATATGAAGAAAGTGAGCAAACATTTAAGTTTGGCAATAGTTTGTATGCTGGGATCCAACAGTGGCTGTCTTTATCCATCTTTATCTCTTTGAACTTGTACATTATAGAGCCCAACTTATTTCAAATACTGTAACGGTGTTTTGTTTCTTTCTTTTTCTACTTTCAGGCATTTCTGTTGCCGATATGTGAAGCAGCTGCCATGAGGAAGGTGGTGAAGGTGTATCAAGAATGGATTCAACAAGAAGACAAACCTTTATTTATGAAGGAACCTGAGGAAATAATGCAGTGCACAGCTGTAGATTGTGATGAAAATGTTGACCATAATTCATCAGAGAAAGGAAAAGAAAGAGAAGAGGTAAAATATTATTTGTTAATATTTGTGCATTATTCTACCAGTAGACAGATAAGTGGCTTCCTTGCTAGTTTATTTGTGTTTTTCTTTGGTGTCAGAGCATTTATTGGGGAAAATCAATGGTAAAACACTGTATGGACAAGCTACCAATTTTATCCATTTTCTGTAGCTTTTTAATGTGCTTAGTTCAATTTAAAATTTCGTATAATTTTATGAACTGTTTTCAAGATGTGGATTATACAGTATGCTAATTATCAACTGTGTAAAAATTATATACAAATAAAAGGGTGACAAAAATAGTAGTTACTTCATTCAGGGACTTTAAGATAATTGCTACAAGCCTCATGAAATATTGTTGTGTCTCAGGTGCATTTACCTGCTGTTGTTTATTATTTAGTACCTATTATATACTTTTTCATTTAATATAAAGCCAAAATACTTGTCTAAAACTCTGTGGAATTCTAAGAAAAAATCTCTTTCAGGAAAAAGGGATGAACTCCGGTCATGGAGTTAGAAATTCCAGCTGGGCAAGAAATGGCTGTTATGAAGACGCTTTGCATAAAACATCTGAAATTGATACTGAAGAGCAAAATGTACGAGCTGGAGTGCAGTCAGTATTGCAGGTATGAAACAGACTTGGTATTTAATTTTATCTAAATTATCTATCTGAAATTACCTAAAATTCTTGTTATCAGCACATAGAGAGTGGAATGTAGTGCAGTATTTTGCCAGGGAATCCCATGCATCTGTAAAGCATCTCTAAATTTTAAAATTATTTTATATGCAACAAGTATGATGATAAAGGTTAGACAAATGACACTGGTTCACTATATCTTTATTGACCTGAAGTAGGACAATGTATAGACCAGTGATGGGTAACACAATAAAAAAAAATTAATTTTGCATTGGAACATGCATTCTCCTCTGTATTATATTAGAGAAAAAATAATCCTCATGCTACTGCAACATCTTTAAATATAATTAAGCTTTTTATGAGAATGTTTAGAGGCTTTTTGCTTTTACACTATTGGTCACAAAAGCCAAAACATCCAACCCTCTAGTTTTTTTAGTCCTATTAATAAGGTGTACAGGGATATTTTTTAATCTTTTTCTGAATTTACAGCAGTTTGAAAAGGTTGATGAGGCGCCATAACTCTCTGGTGATATCATTAAGGAAAGCAAGAGTTCAGTTGTACCCTAACAGATGTTTTTTAACAGCTTCTATGCAGTTTGACAGGGTAGAAATCATGTTAATTTCAAATGTTTAGGAAAGATGCTTCACTGAAGATGAAGCTGTGGAAAATTGGGAGGGTATAATTTGAAGGTCTTTGAAATACTCTTATGGTTATAAAGTCTGTGCATTTTATGTATGTGTGTGTGCACATAAATTCGTACAGGTGGGTATATTACTCTAGCCTCCATAATGTTCTTATATCCAGCAGAAAATTGATTCTAAACAAAATAAAATAATGTGCATTTACCACTTTACAGTGTGCACTTCTGCTGCGTGTGACCATACTAAGGAAAACTCATTTTTACTACAGCTTGAATAATTTTATGAATAGAGTTTTCTTTTGTGCTGTACACTGTTATACATATAAACAAACTTTGTAATTGAAATCACTTTTAAATTCAAATACATTAAAATAATTTAAGCTTCATAATCTTTGTTTTCAACAGCGTTTTAGAATATGAAGTGTTACTGAGAAAAAAAGTACAAAGTATCTGTATCTGTTTGCAATATACTACTGAGGCTTACACATCTGACAATGTCTTGAAGATTATGCATGTTGAAGTTTTTTAGACAAAGGTTCATTTGACTACCAGATATCTTTTTTTTTTTTCCGTAGCCTGAAACAGAGTCAAGACATCATTCTAATCCAGTACCATGTCTTAATTTGAGAGGTTTCCTGACCTGGAACCATGTTTGATTTTCCCTGTGAATCAATAATCCAAGACTTCTGTCTTGAGTTTTTTTCCCATTTAATGCTTGCACAGACTTATTTCTAGGCGTTTAGAGTAGGTTAAGTTCATTAGTTGAGGCTAGTGAATGTAAAAGTGCATACTAATAGTTTTTAATTATTAAAAATCCAAAGCTTTCATTAGAGGGAAGTTATGACTTTAGTACCAATGACTTCCTGTACATGTAAAAAATAATTGAAAATGTAGATTTGAGATTCAAGTGCTTTCTAAACTTACATAAAAATATAGTAACACTTCAGTAACTGCTTCTGTAGCTCCTACAGTGTCCTGGCCTACTTTTTTTTCGTAACTTTCATTCTGAAGGCCCTAATTTACTGCCCACTGAAGTCAGTCACTTTCGGGAACGTGTCAAGATTCCTGCTTTTGGTAAGCCTTACTGATCCCAGTGGGATGAATGCTTTAGTTTCCCAGAACATAATACAGGCTGTGTCATGCTGAGACACACACAGTGTACCAGGACTATTTCAAGCAGTTTACCATATATTGTACTGGTCAGTTCCTGGCTTAGGGATGGAACTTTTGTGCAGTGTACTTCTTACTGGGACATTTTTGTCCTATCATATTAAACTAATCATACTGAGTAGTTAGTTGAATCATCTAAGAGAACAAAAATATACAAATAGGTTTTGTAGAAAAAACAGGGAAAAGGTCAGTCTCGTTGTTGCTTAATCATTACTTCAAACTGACATATTTAAACATGCACTTCTGTGTGCATGTACAACCTTTTCTTATAAAGATTTTCTTTTACAGATTTTTTTCTTCCTGGTTCTACCCACTGAATTGCTGAAAACATCAAAGTGTTGCATGATCATGACATCCTCTCTTTCCTGCTTTCAGGTTTTTATAATAAATTCTTCAAATATATTTTTTCTTGAACCTGCAAATGAGTTTAAATCTCTGCTGGATGAACACACTGATATGTGCAAACGCGTTCTCAATATCTACCGCCACATGGTAGTCCAAGTGACTATGGACAAGAAGACATGGTAAAATGCTAATTTAATTAGTGCTTTTAACTTACATTATTAGTTCACAACAGAAATGTGAAAATTTACTTGGTCGTAAACACTGTAGAGTGGTATTGGTCATATGAACCAGTTCCTCTAAATCAGTAAATGCACAAACTTGAACACCACAGACAACTTAGCACAGGAGAGATTGTCTGTTCTCTTAAAGCTTCCAGTAAGCTCCTGGTTAATCTGTGGCCGCTTAGACCTCAGTGCAAAAAGGACTAAGCTGGGATATACAGATTATTGTTGAGGAGCTACTGATGATTTTTTGCAGGGCATTTTGCTCATGTATCAAAGTGTTAAAATGTTGAAACATATGAAGCTTCACAGCCTTATTTAAAAATTCTTTTAAAAGCCCCAGACAAGCATGGATAATCATTACGATCAGATGTGTGTTGTTCTTGACCTGTAATTGTATACAGGAGTCTGTGTACTATGTAAGTGTTGTGCCTTTCCAGTTCTTATGGTGCCTAGCAGGTACAGGAGACTCTGCTTTAAAGGAATTACTAGTATTTCCCACTCCTTTAAATAGCAGTCTGTAATCAGGTGCTATATTGCCTCCATCCTCCATTACAAAGAAGAAGTAGTGAGGGGATTTCAAATATCTGATTTATTCCATTTTAACTTGACTTCCACTCAATCTGTCTTGAACTCTGGGTAAGTAAAGCTGGCCCTACATGTCATGTGAATCTTGTTTCCTCTTCTGAGGAGCCAATTTAGCTGGCCACTGGGAAATTTGGGAGTCATAACAGTAAACAGATTCTACTAGATTGTTGTTTTCTTTCCCAGTTTCACATCAATGTAAAGAACTGACTCTAGACCACAATGGCAAAGATTGTGCCACACAAAATAATTGGTGGAGTATGTTAATGATAATGTAAAGTTACCAAAACCTGTAATTCATAGAAAAAGCTCAGATGGAAAATACAGTTAAAACTTTGCCTCTAATTTCAGACCATTGAAGGTGATAGCAGTTGAATTACTTGGAAGAAGTGCTCACTCTTAAGCGTGAAAAAAGACTGGAATATTTTTTTTTTTTGCAGTAACCAAGTTAGGGTCTTTGTAATCATTATGACATTTTTGGAATGTGTTCGAGCAAATAAGGCCTGATTATTACCTTTAAAAATACCTTGGCATATACAGAGGTATAGCAAAATGGTAACTCTAAGTTTAATACTGTTTTGCAGGGAGCAGATGCTGCTTGTGCTGCTCAGGGTAACTGAATCTGTGCTGAAAATACCACCCCAAACTTTCTTGCAGTATCAAGGAAGAAAAACCTCCACTTTAGCTGGAAGACTTGCAGGACCTCTTTTCCAGGCGAGTAAACATAAATTCACTTCAATTAATTAAGCCTAATTTTCATTAATAGATTGGATACGGCAACCACTGTTGGCTACTTTGTCATCTTATATCACTGGTATGTTACCCAGATGATGTGAATGCTGTGGGTCAAAGAGCTGGTTACATTTATTGCTTTCTGTCTTATATTTTAATGGCACTGTGGCAGCAGCATTTGAGGTACTGTAAAATTCAAGGATTGCTGTCCTTTAGTTGGGTTGGAATAACTGGCAAAGATTACTGGCAGTGTGTGCAGTTTTAGCCTGCTGCCATAGCAAAATTAGCTCAAGTCAGCATGAAATGTTTTGTGTTATCCATTCCTAACTGATGGATTTTTTTATTCCTTAGAGAATTCTGTCATTGCTTACAGAAAGCTGTAGCAAATCCTTTCAGAGTTTATAGTTGCAAAGTGCTGTTGTGGTGAGTTCCCAGTGACTAGGATCTGTAGTCTCCAGTGACTTTAGCAGAGCAAAAAAGAATACACAGGGTAAGATAAGGGTCAAACCAGTTGCTCCTGTGTCTAAGTCAGTTAACACTGACTCTGTTAACACTTGGTAATTCATTAAAAATCTGTATGTATTGGTGAGGAAAAGAATGTCAGGACTACACAAAAATTTCTGTGGCAGTTTGAAGTTTTCTTTGAAACAGAAACATTTGAATGTTGTTAGCTTATGCTCACAATCCAACTTTTCTCTGTTCTTTTAGACTCTTATAGTAGCTTGGATCAAAGCAAATCTAAATGTGTACATTTCTCGAGAACTTTGGGATGACTTGCTGTCTGTGATGTCATCACTGACATACTGGGAAGAGCTGGCCACTGAGTGGTCACTGACAATGGAGACACTTACTAAAGTATTAGCTAGAAACTTGTATAGCCTGGACCTCAGTGACCTGCCACTGGATAAATTAAGTGAGCAGAAACAGAAAAAACACAAAGGCAAAGGTAAGACAACACTGTATGGACATAATTTGAATTTGAGCTGGTATTGGGCACAGGACAATTTTGGTCTCACTTTTTTTTGTATACCTAATTAGGCATCTCTATCACCCAAAATAACCCTGTTTATTTCAGGTTTCTTTAAGGTAAATCTTCTTAGAACTGCCACAACATGATCGTGTTATTTCTGCAAATAGGCACATATGGAATGTAGTTCTTCAAAGTGTGTTGAATTTAAACTAAAATGTTACACTGTAGTGGGTTATGCCTTTCTCCTTTTATCAAAGCAATTAAATTGTTGAGTCCCAATCATAACTTCTTGAAAATAACAAACACTACTCAACTGGTGAAAACTAAGCCATTACAAGCACAATTGGAATATTGATCCTGAAATGTTAAAAGATGAAATGTAAGATGAACATAGCTTTGTTTGGTACTAACTGATCACTGGGCCATCGTAAAGACAGGTTTGGTTACAATGAGACCTTGTGGGCTACATAAGAGAAAGTATAGTTTACTAATCCATGAGTGGTACCTGTTTTTAAACTGATTCCTAAAAAATGCATAAAATACTCTGTAATAAAATGGGAAGAGGAGGTGGCTGCTTACAATGGCAGAGTTTTGGAATTGGTAAGGGACAGGAAGTTTGTCCTCCTGGAGAGAGGTCTGGGTTGAAAGTTGCAAAACATGGATTCTTTTCTAAGTTTGGAGACAGACCTTTTGGTTGTGACCATTGGAAATCACTTCATTTCCACTTTTGTAAAACATGGATAATGATAATATTCTCCTTTTAAAAGAGCATTGTGATCTAATAGTGAGAGGCAGGATTATATTTAGGGTGTGTAACAAAGATGTGAAATCATGTTATTTTTAGGCTACTTTTTTTCTCTTCAGTCAAACCTGAGGGAAGGTGCTTCCTAGTACTATCTTAGGGTTTGTCAGTAAGAAGCCACCTATGTGGATTCCCTCTCTTAAAGAGGATGTTGCTATAGGCTTTTTTTTGCTAAAAACATTTCACATACTTCTGTGCCTCATCTTAAGCAGAGTCACTATTCAGCATTTTGTTTTGGTTTCTGCTGTGTGATAGCTAGGCAGAAATACATCTCTCTGTAGTTGCCCTTGAGAGGTCGTTCCAGACCATGCATTTTTTGTTTTCCTATACTACGCAGCTTTCTTCTTTTTCTTACTAAAAAAAACACAGGTTAAACAAAACAAAACAAACAAAAACAAACACCAAGAAAACAAACAAACAAAAAAACCCAAAACAAAACCAAACCCCCCCAAAAAACAAAACCAAAAAAACTCCAAACAGCAAAAAAAGGAACAGTCTAGTATAGGATAAGAATGTGTACAATTATTTAAATATATGCTTTTAAAAGCATTTTGAATCACCTGAGCAACATGAGGAAAGTTTATGTTAACTTTTAGTGACAGAGTTTCAGAGAAAGCCTCCATTGCTAAATGTGAGTTGCACAGTCAAGTCCAGCTTTAGAATTAATAGATACCATACAATTATGCCAAATTTCTTTGCCCCTGTTTGTTTGCCAGTAATAATGAACATGTTGGACTAGAGCTCACTTTTTCCAAAGAGATGCCCCTTTAATGATTGTAATTGTGTCAGTTTGGATTAGTAATGAGCTCAATCTGGATAAGGAAATATATTACAAATATTCTTTACTTCAGTACTTCTTTTTTTTTAACAAGCTGTTTTTGATAGCTCCTCATATGAGGTTTATTTGCTTAAATATATATGTAAAATCTGAATTTGTTCCATCTTAATCTTTCTATAGTATTTTCTGTCAATTTCCAAAGTTCTCTGAGCCCATAATCTATTTTTTTTTTGCTTTTGCACTTTGTGTAAAATTATGTTATCCTTTTTTTATGTTCCTCAATGTTGCAAAATTATTTGGAAACCTTCCCCCCCATCCCCCCCTTATTAATGTTTTGAAATTAATTACTTCGTGTATCTTATCTAGTAGGAGCAGCAAAGGAAAAGTTACATGTAGTATCAGACTACTACCTGTGTGAGCCCATTTTTTCAGAAAAGAGAATGACAGTAGTTTAATAGCACCAACATTTCTGAAAAAGTTTGAGTGTCCCTCAGTTAGTCCTGGCTGAGCTTTTGAATTAATGCTTGCTTTGGTAACTTAACTTATTCCATCCAGCTTTAAATTTTTTTTGAAAGAACACATCTACAGTAATCTGATAGCAGAATAGTAGTGAATAGATTTGCAATTTTATTTTTGCAGGCGTTGGGCATGAATTCCCAAAGTCTTCTGTTGATAAGTCCTTTTCCAGAGGCTGGAGCCGTGACCAGCCTGGACAGGCACCCATGAGACAGCGCAGCGCTACAACCACCGGCTCTCCGGGAACGGAAAAGGCAAGGAGCATAGTACGGCAGAAAACAGTTGGTAAGTATCTGTAGGAGCTGAGAAAAGTGACATTTGGGAAAGGCTAAGGCATTAATAACTGACTTCTGTAGCAATGTGGATGGCTTCTTTCCACAAAGGTGTATTATCTATAATGATGTGCACATTAGTTAAAGCATGAATTATGCAGCCTTATGTGCTTTGAGGGTAGCTGAATAGATTGTATTTACTAGAATTACAGTTATTGAAAGTGAAAGTAATGCAGTTGCTATATTAATTCTTAATGAATTTGATCACATGCTTAAGCTGGATTGGAAAATAATACTATGTATATGAAGGAGAAAAAAGCTGAGTGGTTTGAGCTATGGTGCTGATAGGTGGGTAAGAGAAGGTTTTTTAAGTGTGTGTTTTCATACACTGCATGAGATGGGTTGAGTATTTTCAAACTGTGCGAAGAAAACTGGGGAAAATATTCATAAGTCTGCATAGTTTATTAAATGTGCTGTCTTTTACTCTACCCTGAATATTACAATAATGAAAGATTGACTGATGTGTGCAATTCTCCTTTTCTGAAGTCACCTATTTCTGAATTTTATTACTTGCAAGTACTCTTTGCTGTGTTATAAATGAGTTATACTGAACAATGCTTTAGGTGAACTCCTCAAAAGAAGACTCATTTGTGTTCATATGATTTTCTTAGACTATGTTAACAGGAACTGAACTACAAATTTCTTTACTCTGTTGTCTCATCTTGATCTCAGTGCTATTGCTTACATGAAGGAAAGTTAAGCTGGTTCTAATTTTGTATTTAAAGAAGAACCTTTTAAGGAATATCTCTTGCTTTTTTGCTGTTTTTATAGTAGTAGTGACTTTGGTTATTGTGTGCTGTTGCTTCGCTGATACTTCTTGGAAGTAGGTACATTCTGACAGTTTTAAAAATTTAGGATGCATATCAGCAGTTGAATATATAATTGTGCTAGCTTTTCAGAAATTAAGATTTTCTTTCTTTTTCCAAAAATATTTGAAGTTAATTTTTTTGAGTCACAGAGGTTATTTAGACAAAGTTTCTATTTGACTATTCCTCAAAATTTTCCATTTTAAATTTTTTTCTCTCCTAAGACTCTTATGTGGGAGAATTAATTGTTCTGTAAGGCATACAGAAATTAGGGAACTCATCCCTGTATGCCTTACAGCACAATTAATTCCCTACTCCAAAATTTCCTGTCTCTTTTGCATATTCAAATGCTACACAGCTTTTCCTGTATCTCATGCTGACAGCACCTAGTTTTCCTCATGGATCACAGATGCTTAAAATGTAATTTCTGCTTCTCTGTAGTCTGTGATTAAGTGTAATGGTGGTTTTGTTTTAAATCTTAATTGTTTTAACAAGATAAAGCTCATGTTAAAATTTCTCCTTCACAAATTGTTAATATTTCAGATATTCTGTCAGAAGGTTATGTTGTTTGGTCAATTTATTAATGCTTTTGTTTTGCTGCAATTTGAAAGATGGCTATTTATATGATGTTAGCCTTGAAATGACTGGAATTTATCCTAATCAAGCTATATATTGACCTGATTAGCAGCAAAGTAATCTGATTTTAGTTTCACTGCACTTTAGCTTCCATGGTTTTGTTCCTTTCCTCCAATTACCTTACATATTTGATATTAATAAGCCAAGTTTGCATTACTGCAACCAGTTAAAATTTCAACTTTATTAATGTTGCAGAATACCAGCTGTGGACAAGCATCTCAGCATCACAGCATTGCTAGGATGATTTTAAAAGACAATAAATCCAAAAAGAGTTGCCGGAACCAGAATCCCAAACTCCTCAGTTTTTTTAGATCTTAATGAGGAAAATGTTACCAAATGTTACATATATCTTAACTGCCTGAAAATAGTTGTTTGTTGCTGTCTCTCTGGTGTGCAAAGAGAGCTGTCCAGCTGCTTCTTAATCTGTGCCTTAAATTCAGGGTCAAATAATAAAAATATAATCACAATAAGTAAAATCTAGAACACTTTGCTGGTCAGATCTTCTCCTTCAGTTTATCGTTAGGTTTGCAAGCTAAGCCTGGAATTGAGTCAGACCTTAAATGTATTGCATGATATGTGATTTGTATTACATTCCCTTTGATTGAGAGTAATGTATACTCTTAATATCTGAGTAGGGGGGATGTGCATGTTGAATATTTTATGGTAAGACAAAGCTGGAGTTTCTTTCTCATCTGTTTTATGTTGTACACATTTTTGTGTACATTTTTGCACCTCTATTTTTTGAGCCATCATCATGCCAGCACACATTTATTGCTGCACCAAATATGTGTGTGTGCGTGTTACTCAAATAAAAATCAAAGCTGTTTTGATATGCAGTTGTACATTTTTAGCTTGAGCTTATTTAAATAATTTTTGAAAGGGCCTTTAAGCAAAGTATGCATATGGGTTGAAAAATCTGTAAGGTTAGATACAGGAGTTTGGCTTAGGCAGCAGGTTGTGGTCCTATAAAAATATCGTGTCAGAAAGAATTTACTTACCTATTGTTCTGCTTTTATGTAGACAACAGTGGAAGGTTATAACCTATCAAATATCTACATGTTCTGATATTGTCTGCCTCCACCTAACTATTTAATTGAATGTAATATGGTGGAAAAAAGTCCAGTCAAATTAAAAGAAAAACTTTATATTAAGATTTGTAATCAACACAGTATCCAATGTCAAAAGCCTGATTTATTTAGAATAATTTAGCCTGGAAAAGATCCTTGATATTTACTGTGTGGTTTTTATTTTTTCTCTTGCCTACATTCAGTGTAAGATTCACAGTGATGAACGATATGCATCTAACTATAACTATATCCTGAATTTTATTACTGTATCTCTTAATCAAACTGATACTAGAGCCTTACACATAATTACCCTTTTTAAAAAAAATAGTTTCTGTCATACAAAGTTTACTAGAGCAGTGTTAAAAGGTCTGTCTTTCTGAATTGTTTTTTCAAACTGAATTTAGAACTCCACTTAAGTTGTGCTGCATTTGTCAAACGTATTTTCTGCTCAATGTGACCTACCCAGGTTACCTGCATGTTATTATTAGCAATTATTCTTTAACCTGGTTTTGAAGTGTGATGTGCTCAACTTTCACTGCACTCCATTCACGTACATTGGATTCCCATGCAGATCAGGAGCACCAAGATCCTAAGTCTGTGTTGTTTTGAAAAAATAGATATATAGAGAAAAATTCAGACTGATTAAGTATTGCAGTGGCAATATTTATGCTAGATACTCTGAATTTTCCTTAAGCATTTTATCAGCAATAATTTTAAAACAAGTTAGCAAATTTACAACAGTATGAAACGAAGCTACTTGAAGCACAGGATATTACTTTTTTAAGAACTTCCAGAGTACTTTGAGGTTGAATGCAGTATTAGTTCTTGCTGTGTCTTACTCTGACAGAGAAAAGCAAATGTCCAAGATTCATTTAAATCTATTAGAAAAGCTGCAGATATAACCTTGATTGTAATACCACAATTCTTATGTACATTTTGTATTCTGTAGGACTGTTGCAGAATGTGAGATATGAAAAGGTGAATAAACATCAGTTTGGCAAGATTTATCCAGTATCAATTAAAAGCCAGACCCCATGGATAAAAAAAAAATTTAATGCTTTTTGTTGTTAAAACACTTCACTTCAGTCTTTTCATTTTTAATGTGGAACTATAACAAGCTTTATTGCAAATTTCTCCACTGAACTGATAATTTTCTCCTTATGATTTTGAATCTCTTTTGGAGAACATGAATTCAAGAGTATGGGCATATGTATGATACAGAGATGCATTTTCAGGATAAAATCAAAGGAAACTAGAAACTACATTGAAATGTAGTACAAGTTACTTTTCCTGTTAAAAAAAATCAAATTCAGAATGCTTGTGGAGTAACTTTGATTTTTCAACCCCTGATGCAGTGGGAAAATGTGTTAATTAGCTTCTTGATTTCAAATGCAAAATCTCTGTAATCGTCACAATAAAGGCATTGTTGCTGCTTTACATAAAAGTTGAAAACTCAGAATGTCTTATGTGTCCACTGATTTTTTTCTTTCTTACAGCTCTGCCAATATCTGCCGTGCTGAAATGTTTTAATTTTTGAACTTTCTTCCTTTTTATCTTTGTTTTCTCTGTTGCTGCTTTTTCTGTGACACAAGCCTTTCATTATAGTCACTCTTCTTTTTTCCTTCCCCACTTCTTTCTTTTCCTTTTTAAAGCCATGAGAAGCCGATCCATTGGTGAATGTGCTCTGCCATCGGCCTATATACGCAGTGCTAAAAGTGCTCCTGTTCTGATCCATACTTCCAAACCCTTCTTGCCTGATATTGTTCTCACTCCCCTTTCTGATGAGCTTTCAGGTAGTGCCACCTCTGCTAATTTCTGCACCCCCTTTATCACTTTTTTAAACCTTCTGCTTTCAAATTCTGCTAAACCATTAAATTTTTCAAAGTAAAAATATTTTGGGGATGGTGGGAGAGGGGAAGAGATTAAGAATTAATATTTTGAGTTTTGCAAGATACCATGCCATTTTACAATTCATTCTGGAACTGTTAGAAGTTAGTGCTGTGCCAATGTTTACTATCATAAAAGAAAATTTGAGAAATCTTTCAGCTTTTCCAATTTATTGGTAAGCAGTAATACAATATCTGTCTACCAGAGAGTACGACTAATCTAAATTTTTTTTTTTTGATGAGTGAGGGAGGGAAAGGAAGAAATTTTACTTTGATTTGCCATTTACATCCTTCTGTGTAAATTTTTTTAATTCAGTGTCATAGATGTTGTGTGAACAACCATGATGATACACTTTAGCTCCCATGAAAAAAGAATATGGTATCATATAATACCCTTTAGAGTATGCCTGGTTTTCATTACTATATAAAAACATGAAAAAAAAAATCTGTAGTGTGGAATTCTCGTGTGATGTTTTGGTGTTATTTTCCAAATGATCAATTTTTTCGGATTGTGGTTTTCCTCAACATTCTGTTTGGTCAAGCAGGGTGGTTGGCTACAAGTTGAACGGCAGCTTACTTTGGATACTTTTCTTTGAACAAATAGATTCAACAACTAGAGTGAGCACAGACTTCTAAAATACATGTTTTCAGATAAAGTAATTTTTCCAGATATTACACACATATAAATTCGTAATGTGTTATGGCTGACTATGCCTTTGTATCAATGCGTGGAAAAAAAATGAAAGCACAGTTTGAGGACTATATATAATCAAAATGGCATACAAATATAGGGACTTCATGGCAATAATATTTTTATGAAATTTTTTTTTCTTTTCTGTCTCTCCTGCCTGTCTTTGTTACCCAAGAAGTACCAAGAACTGTATCTTCATAATCGCATTTTGTCATGTGTCGCATGTCACAAAATTCTTGTTGTGAAACAGAAACTTGATGCCTTAGTATTCAGCCTGAAAACATTATTGAAAAATCAGGAAAGTTCAAAAGAACCCACTCTAGAGAGACCAGACTTTCACAATGAACAATTACAAAGTAGTTGAATACAGTTCTTGACACCACAAACAAAATTTAATAAAATACAAATTATATGTAATAAATAATAAAAGTCTGAGTGCAAAGAGTATCTCTTCTGAGATACAAGTGATTATAACTTAGAAGATAGAGATTTTATAACAATGGTACCTAAACAACCCATTAGAAAATGTGTCCTACCTGGCCATAGTGATGTTGGAAATTGTCAGTGCTTAAAGAAGACCTTAAGAACACCCACAGAAGGGTTATGAGCTTTCACAGTGAAATACTAATTCATCACATAATCACTGATACTTAATTACTCTCTCTTAAACAAAACAAAGTGCTTTTGTAGTCAGTTTTATCATCCATATTCCTGAAAAGTCCTGGCTTGCATATTACTTTTAATGTGTCCCAGACCTGCTGGCTCTCCTTCTGTTTTTCTTGATGTTGATACTCATACAATCCAAAAACTGCATGACCAATGTAATTATAAAAGTAAAGTGACATTACAGACTGTTGCACTTCTAATATAGAAAAAGTCCTAAGCCCTTCCTGGTTTTGATGTCTTCTCAAACAAATGAGTGTTGCAGCAGCTTCATGATGTGCCCAAGAATCCTGAACATTGTCAGAAAACTAAAAAGCTCTAGTGAAAAAAACAAGCTATTAGAGTGTTGATGGGGAAGCAGCAGAGAAAGAGAAACACAGTCCACTGGATCAGAGTGCACTTTGCGCTTTTAATTTTCTGCATTTTTAATTGTGCTCTCTTTCTTCTTCCCTTTTTATTTAAACATGAAGCTTTATCATTTTCTTGCCTTTTCTTCTTACATTAAATATATTATTTTCTAAAAGCCTTCTGTTTCCAGATGTACAGCATGTAATTTGGGAAGGAATCAAATTGTTTCTGTTGCGTGTTCTAGGTAATGAATGATGTTTAGCTAGTTGTGACAGCTGTTCCTCTTACTACAGGATTATAAGAATATCCCTGTTATCCAGAATTACTTTATATTCCAACACAACCTGAAGTAGAGGGCATTTCAAATTATTCCAGAATAACAGGCTGCCTAATATTAAGTTTTTGGAAGTAGTTTTCAGCTTCTTTTTAGCTGTGAAACTCATCATTGAGAGGTGGACCCACTGAACACTGGTGAATCTGGGCAGGTAGTCTAACAGAAAGCATTTATGACCAGACTTTTACCTTATGTACTCTATATTAATTTTCAAGAGTAAGGCAGAAAACCTTAGTATAATTTGTGAGACATAATTTGAAGATCAATCAGTAGGTTGATAAAATATGTTGCAGAAGTTCAATATTGGCATCCAGTCATCTAGTATCATAGAGGATGATTTTCCTAAGATTGTATTTCCTTCATGTAATTTCAGTTATGCTGTATTTCCATGTGCAGAATATTTGCAACTTTTCAAGTAGTGTCTAGAAAGTGGAAGTGATTTATACTCTAAGGTGTTTAGTGATTTAGTATAGTATATCTATTGCAAATCTGCAATATTTCTAAAAAGAACTTTCCTTTAGTCTGTGAGAATCATAAGAAATCCAGTCTTACACATTTACAAGATAACTAGGGAAATGACCATTTATTCTGTAACACTTGGGGATTTTCAGGTACAAGACCTGAAAAAAGTGTCAGTGAAGTGTAGGCAAGATTCCTAGAAGCAGTGGACAAACTAATTAGTTGTGGGTGGGAGATTTTTCCTTATCTACTGGGACTAAAAGAGTCAAGTATTAACATGAATGGGAGATTCATATGTCTTTAAACCTTACTCCCAAATAATTCAGTAATCATTAAGATGAAATAGAAAGAAATCATAATTGTAATGTCAGTATGGCTGTAATTATTCTTTAATCCTAGAAACTCACAGAATGCCTGTGTTCTCTTTAAAAAAACCCCAACTATTGAAAGCTAAGAAGCAAAACATGTTATTTTTTCTCCACTTCCCAGTCTTTGCATGATGAAATATAAACCCGCCCCAGTGTTATGCAGGGATCTTCCATTAGCACTCATGTCTTGTCAGAATGTGTCTGTCCATGAGTATGTATATCTATCTATGTATATAGTTTTAGCATATCTATCTCACACTTGATGCTGAAAAGCTGTCTTCTCTTTCTGCCTTCTAGCAGCAAAAGGAGAGGCAAGGTTGACTTAGGACAGTAGTGATTGTGTGAGGTTGGCCAGATGTACCAATTACAATCTTTTCCATACTGTACCATGTGAGGAATCAGGGCAGTGTTTCTCCTAAGGGTACTCAGGGTCAGATACACAGGGTCAGCCTGCTGGCACACAAACCCCATGGGAGTTTTGGGTGTCCCAGTCTGACTGTACACCTGTGTGCAAGGGTGAGCCCTGGTTGTGCAGGAGCAGTTCATTTGGGTTTTTAAATATTGTCTGTGTTTTCAGTGCTGGTATTGCAATAACATTTTTCATTTCCTTAGTTTCTTCCCATTCTACAAAAAAGGAATCAATATTGGTGCAAGCACATGTTTGTCTGAAAATGTGTACTTGTATGTGCTTGTCATGAATATGTGAGCACCTAAAATTAATTTTGGATCAACATTGAAATGAATCTAGCTGAATTTATTTCAATGTGTGGAGCTGCTTTGTGTGCATTGTGAGTTCTCTGTCTGATTATTTTTAACATCCTAGAAGGTCATGATCACTGCATGCATGCACAGCATGGGATTTCTAGGCTGCTGCTTTAGATAAGGTTGAGTTTATAATCGATCTGAAAAATGCATACTGAGGGCTCAAGATGAGATCACTGTATCATAGTTGCATGTATCAATTTCATATATAGCATCGTCCATACTTTTGACTGAATCCTATGGTCCCTTCTTTACAGCTGTAAGAAATAGCTTGAGACTATGCTAGCATAACTTCTGTTAATCCGTGCCTAAGTCAGTAGGGAGTTTGAAATAACACTTTCAGTTAGAGAGAGACATGATTCATTTCAGAGGGTGTTAATTCATGCAGTTAGTAGTAAGTTGAACAAGAACAATGATGGGAAGTTCGTCACTTATCAAAGCTGAAGAGAAAATGCTGTATTCGATGATTTTTCAGTTCATGTTTATTTTCTGAGATAGCTTGGATGCCTATTCTCTTTTTCCAATATAGATCTCTCTCCATTTCCTGTCTAACAGCTTCTTTACAGTTCAGTAAACTTTGTATAAGGTGAAACTGTTACTCTCAAATTTTAACTTCTTTGTAAAATTGAGCATGGAAATAGCACTTTTCATCTTCTTGGAACACATATTTAGTTAAATATGGACGTATCTCATTCACCTGGTTTATGTGCTTTGTTCCGAAGGAGAATATAAGAACGTGCAGCTCCATCTCTGACATTGTCAGAAAAGCGTAAGCAGCTCAAAATAGGTTTTAAGGGGACTTCAGATTATCAATATTCAATATTACTGAAATATATATATAGAAATATACATTAAATACTTAGTTATATTTATATATAAAATTTAGTAATAATAGAAATATTTTAAAATGTAATTACGTACATAGTTACTTTATTTTAGCTGTAACACATTAAAGTTAGGGGAAGGAAAGGGGCTTAAATTTTGTTCTGATATTAAGTGAATTCACCGTTGCAGTCCTGAAGTTAAATCATCTAGATAGAACAACAAGGTAAGTCTGTTTATTGTGGCAAATAACTCTTCAGCTGGTGTTCATTTAAGCTATTTACTGTTATTCCTGAATTTGAAAGCATCTCTACAACTTTTTAAGTACTAGGTAATAAAAAATTAATCTAGGGAATGAAAGATTCTATCAAAAAGAAACCAGCAGAAAATTGAGTAAACTGGTTTTACCTTGCTGTTTAAGTGCTTATCTCATAAAAGGACTGGAAGGGATAGCAGTTAGTTTACTCATCTGTAAAGGATATTTAGTCTTGCCTACAGTGGTAATTCGATAGTATATAGTATTCTTATGACATAGTAGGAAATCTGAAGAGATGCATCAAGGTTCTTTATTTTTGTGGATGATGTGAAATGAGCTGAAGATACTTCTGTACAATTCCTAGGTGATCCATGTTGGAACTGCAGGTTTCATTACAGTTAACTGATTTTTACTGACACTAACATATTAAGAGTCTCAACAGAAACAAGGAATCACTAATTTAAATGGTAATAACAAATTATATTCTTTTCATACACAAAGTGGGTTTACTTTAACGTTGGCTGTTGTGAGGCTGCAGGATGTTTTTTGGTATCAGAGTACTTAATTCTGTAATACTCATAAATGTTACATTTGCTGGAGTAAAACTGGAAGAAGAGGAGTAGGTAAGCCTTCATTAGGTATTTAGTTTCATATTTTGAAGATGAGGGACAAAACATTCTTCTGGGGGAAGAGAGCATATCTTTAAATTGTCTGTTATGTATAGTCATCTTTTTTGTATAGGGCCAGCTCTTGCTTGTCATTTAAAAGCTTTAGTCCTTAGAGGTACACTATCAAAATACTTAAAATCATGTGATAGTATTCTTTCAGAAATCTCAGTAATTTATATATATACACACATATACATATATACATATTTTAATTAATGATTTGCCACTTCAACAGACAACCCCAATTTTCCAAAAAACATCCTTGTTCTCTTTGGAGTTGCCCATTTTTCTGAAGATGTAAATTCCACTAAAGGGAGTAGTGCTGTTGAGCTCATTTGTATTCCAATAACCATTTCCTGAAGAAACTAGCTGGAATAATATTGGTTGAATTATTGAACTTATTGGCACAGCTCTAGCTTTAACTGTATTTCCAAACGTTACATGACCTCACTGTTTGGTCTCATGCATGTTAACATTTAAAACTGTGTTCTGATGGTCTAACTCATTTATATTGCATTCTGTACTTGATATTATGTCCGTGTGTTTTTAACACTCTAGTATTGAAAAAAGTGTTTTTGTTGTACCTAAGAAAACAAGGTTCTGAATTTTTCTGGCTTTTAAACTCACATCATTAGGTTGTAGTGGTAGATATATATTGTCTCTGTATGTAAATTTTGGTGCATGTTACATATACTTTTTTCCTACAGACATTGATGATGCTCAAATTCTTCCACGTCCACCTCGAGTCAGACATTTTTCTCAGAGTGAGGATGCTCCAAGTGAAGTTTTTGGTGCATTAAATGAAGAACAGCCACTGCCACGAAGCAGCAGCACCTCTGACATCCTGGAACCATTCGCAGTTGAACGAGCCAAAGGTGCAGTTCCTGTCATTGACAGTTCATCCCATCATGCTCCAAGCTTACAGAATTCCACTGAGACCTCTTCAATGCATAGATCCACTGAAAGTCATATCACTGATACAAATAGCAGAGAGTCCTCCTTGGAAGTTGGGGATAGTATTTATGACCATCTTTGTCATTTAATAGGGCCGGTAGAATTTGCAAACACTGCCTTTGAACAAAACCAGTATGTTGACCTTGAAGGTGAAGATGATCTCCTTTCCTCTCTGAGAGAATATCTTATTAAAGAAAAAGAAGAACTTTGCGGTAACTTTCAGATAGATAAATCTGAGGCTTCTGCTCATGAAGTTGATACATCAGTAAGTAGGAACGATAGATTACCACTGGATGGATTAGAAAATAGAGATCAGACTGGTCAATGCACAACTAGCAACACTGTTGCAGAAAAAGCCAATAACACAGAGCTGCAACTAGAACAAAACCCAAGTGGCTTTATGAGTAATATTGCACCTACTCAAGTAGACTTTTTTACAAAAAATCAAGCGCTCAATAAAGCCAGACAGTTAGATATTGATAAACAATATGAAAGCGTGTTTGATCATGGGTCCAGTAGTCCTAGCTGCAAAGAAGGGAAGAGATATCTATATAGGCAAGCAGCCACTGAAACTGATGTAGATTTAGTTGTGGAAGCACCGGTAGCTGAAAAGCATAAAAGTGTCCAGTTTAATGAGAAAGTGACCAACTCGCGTATTGTCCATGCAAAGAAAATTCTTCCTAAAGCACAAGTTGATCCTCAAATGCCTCACATCACAGGCACAAGCAAACTGGCACCAGCTAAAAGAAGTATATCTGAAACTGTAACTCATAGGGCCAAAATCATGAAAATAACAACTAAAAAAAGAAACAGCGTTCATGTTACTTTTAGGCCATCTACAGAATCGGTTCAGTTTTACAATCCTCTTGAGAACAAAGAGGCTGCTTGGAAAGCAAGACTTCGTAAACTTGGTGGCTTCAGTAGCAGCAGTAGTGGTAGCAGCAACAGCAGTACCAGTGCAAGCAGTAGCTCATCAGCTGCCACAGAGCTGGTTAGACCTGGAATATATAGGCATCTAGAGGCAGTCAACACTGCTTCAGCTGGCAGCAAGCAAGTTAAGGAATCTGCAGAAACTCAAGCAGCTGTGTTGCAGAAAGAAGGTCTTGCCGTTAGTCAGTTCCAATGTCGTAGTGCCTTTAGAACATCAGGTCAGGAGTCGGCACAACAGCAGGGCTCCCTGGGTGGTGTTTATAAAACTGTTGTACATGCTCTTTCGAAGCCGAAGGCAAATGTTTCCCCACAGAGGCAGAACAGAATGCCAGCAGAGGCTCCACTGAGGGATCTGTACAGTCATGTAATGGGCTATTTTGGAAGGAAAGCTGCAGGTGAGCACTAACAGTGTGCAGAGCGCAAAAGGAGAAAGGCAGCACCAGTTTGGCTTAATGCAAGTGAAGCAAGCTCTGATAAGCAATCAAAAGGCTTTGGGATGATCACTGCTTTCCCTGTTTGGTTATGCATGCGCCTATAGCCAGCTGATTTTTCTCCCAGCATAAGTTACATTTATGTACTTTAAATTACTAATTTTCCTTTTCAAGATACTTAGTTGAACCTCTTTTCTGCTGAAGATCATCAGATTAGGGAAGAGGAAGAGACAGTAAATGACCTAATAAAGGATTAAGCCTTGAGACTTTTGAATTTTTATCTACATTGCAGAGCCTTCAAATTAAGCCTACTGAAGTATTGGCAATGCATATTTTATCAGAATATGTTATTCCACTCTGAGTGTAGTTTTCATTTGTCAGAAGGACCTGGCTCCCAACCAACTAGGTTGAACTAATTGTATTTCTGGTTCATTTAGTGTGTTTTCTTCTTCCTCCTCATCCTCTTCCTCCTTTTCCTCCTCCAAAACAAAACCAAAAAAGAGCCCCTCAAATTTACATTTGGAGGTAATTTTAGATATTTTTTTTAAATAGTCCGAAATAGCAATTTGCTATTACTAGAATGATTTTATTACAACAGTTCTCTGAGTCTAATCATAAGATTTTATTCGAGTCTGTTTCAAACCATGTCATAGGCCTTCCTATATGCATTCATCCAAATGGCTGCAGTTAAATCTTGGCAACATCTTCCATTACTTTCTTTTTTTCTTGGAATCTTGGATGTTTGTAAAGGTCTTGTGATAGTCTTTCGCCTGCTAATTATGAGACCTCTGTGGACTGATCAAAAAAGAAGGCTGCAACTCTAATATACATTGTCTTAGTTCCTATAAATGAACAATAACCATAAAAGAACAATAAATTAACTTTCAGCAGTAATGCAGGTTTTCTTTTTTCCCCATTGTTATGCTGGCATGATTAACAAAGGATTCTGCAATGCATACTGCATCATGATGTTAATGCCACCTGAGGGCAGTCTCTGTAAGCACAGCACCTGAGAGCAGTACTGTCACAAAAATTATTTGCTGCTCTTCAGAAATTAGACTTCTGAAAAAGTCATATTTAGGAAGTACCAATTTTAGAAGTGCCTGTTATTTAAAATCCAACATTTAACAGAAACTCATTGTTAGAATAAACTGCACTGTGGTCTCATGAGAGATGACACTGAGGGAAAAATTTGTATAAAGATAACATGAACTGGAATAACTTGAAGATTTTAAAGGCTGATATCATAAAGTCAGATGTAACAGCCACAGCTAAATATGAACAGTATAGTTATATCAAAAAATATAACACTAATAAAGGAGTGAACTTCATTAATTGCTCATAACCATTGATCATCTAGAGTTAGAACTTTCATTCCATGTATTAGCATGTAATTTTATTCTGTAACATTTTGTTTGCACTATTCATACTAACTATATACAGTGCCACATTGCCATTTGTCATTAGTATCTATTACAACCTAGTTTACTTTTCTCACTACATGGCTTTTCATTAGGAATGCAATGAAGAAGGAGCCTGAAGAAATCGTAATTTTTTTAGAATTTGTTACTTACTTGTGATATGGAGGAAGAACATATGCTTTATCCTTAAAACAAGCATTAACAACTTTGAGTAGTGCTTACCTATAAGCTTCCTGCTCTTAAAGGTGGAATTGGAAATCAACTAACCCCTGCTTAGTGGGAAGAAGAAGCCATACTAATTCTGAAAGTAGAATCTGCTTTAAAAGAGGGACATTCTTAAAATGCATGTTTGGCAATTTTGATTTTTGAATTTCTGTTAACTAGCAGGTTTTTTTCATTTGTTACATTTTGTTTTGAAAATGTCTTGATGCGTTCTTTACTATAAATGGTTGTTCATTTGCTTTTAGCTAATAGAGAGGACATGAGTCAAAAGCTGCACCCTATTGATAGTGATATTGGCAGTAGCAATACAAATGTTCCTGACCTCATGGACGAATTTATAGCTGAGAGACTCCGCAGTGGTAATGCACTGGTAAGCCTTTAAACTTGCTACACTTCAATACTTAAGTCTCCATATATGTGTGAACTTGTCAATGGCATGATAAATCAGTTCACTAAAAAGAATTTCTGTGGCTTTTATGAAGAATTAAGAATATTGCTTAATTATTCCTTGCCTTTGGCATAGATTCTTGCCATTGTATATAATTTGTGTTTTCATATCTATTGAATCTTCATCGTGGAAGCAATGTAGAAGTTACTGTCAGATGAATAGTCTCATTGAATGGAGCAGCCTTAATTGCACCTGCAAAGATGCCTGCCTGTACATAGACATTTTCAGAATGCTAGTTTAAATGTAAATTTGCAGTCCTCAGCATGGCATGTAGTTGAGTAACATGCTGTAGTACAGTACTGTTCTCTATAGGTAAAGTCAATGCAACAGACCACAAAACTGCTCAAATATATATTTTTCTTTATTTTTGTATTTCACTTCCAAGTGTTGAATAATTTCTTGTAAATAGTGCTCTTTTAATCAAATCAGCTTTCCATTTGCTGCCTTCTTACACTTTTCCAAAAGCATCATGTTGTTTGGAATGGCATTCATAATAAGTTTTAATCAATTTTAAATTAAGAATTTCTGGTTACTGTTGAGTGCTTACAGAAGGAGACAACTGATTTGAAGAATTAAGTGCTTATTAAGTAATAAAGGGAAAATACTAAAAAAAAAAAAAAGTTGCAAGTTAAGAACAGAATGGGTAACAATTTAAAGATACTGTTTCAAAATGGTTTAGTTCCTTTTTCTTTAAAGTTTTCAAGGTCATTTGAAGACATGCTCCTGTAAGACATATTCCTATAGAAAATTGTCAGTAGAGAAGTTGGTGACAAGAAGGGACAGAAGAAGATTCTTCAAAGTTATTAAAAGATTATTTTTCATCATCTTTTATAAATGGCAAGAGAAGATCTATGGAGTTTGTCCATATGTATACTTTTTTTCTCTTTTGTGTTGAACTCATGTTTATAAAACTTGATTGTTGGCACAAAGTATTCTTGTTAGTAAGTCTTGAGTTGCACAACAAAATGCTAACTTGTAGTCTGTGAAAAAGGTTAACTTAGTCTGAAAATTAATAAACCAGAAATCATCACATCCGGTTCCAGAAGAAAGAAAGGGAAGGATTACTCTTTGTTTGGAGAAGTAATACTTTCCTCAGGTAGCAGAAAAGAGCTGAGATAAGTTTGAGTAAATACTCAAACTACCAAAACTATTGCTCATTTTTTTCAAGTAGCACACAACAGACATGCCTCCTTAAAATAGTACCAACTTACTAAGATTAATTTTAGATTTCTTTATCTATTGAATGCTAAAACCACATCATGAAAAGCTTATTAGTCTTAGTTATCCTAAAATTAGTAGTAGAGTAGTAAAAGAATGCAGAACTGACTGGGCCTGTTGTAAAAGGAAGGCATCTTTAGTCTCATAATGCATACAAATTTCAAGCCATTTCATAAAATGGCATTTCTACTTCGATATCTCTTTCTCAAGCAAACAGTGCTATCTGTGGAAAAAAAAGCCTTAAAGAAAGACTTCAAATAGGTCACCACCTTACTTGTAAATGAGCAAATCTGCATGCCTTACTTCTGTTATGTGTAGTCTTTTGTGTTCCAAACCAGTACTGAAGTGGTGTTTTAATCATACGATGATCAATGCAAGAATTAATAAATTAATTTGCTCCTTCTATAAATTAAGTTTTTGATTATAGTGTGGTGGCCTATAGGCCATTTGGTCTGAAACCATGATTTGCAAGTTTTCTTTAGTTATTTAGATGTAATGTACTTTTTAACTATTTTGCTCTCTCATGTCTTACCTACCATGTGGCCCATGCTACTCTGAGTCTCAGACTTTTACAGTATGTGTCCAAAAATCCACTGTACAGATAAAATTTGTATTTATGAAATTCTTTGACTGCATGGGTTCTTCATTTGGGGGTTTGGAAAGTCTTGGTATTTAGAATGATGGCAATTTCTGGTTTAGGTACTTAAGAGCTGTTTGTTACATTCTGATTTCACCAAATGTGGGACTGTTTTTTCCATTTTATGTAAATAAGCCATCCAAGATTGTAAGATAATTGTGTATCTTCAACGTTTAGAATGTGACAAGAAGAGGAAGCAGCCCTGGCAGCCTGGAAGTTCCTAAAGACCTTCCTGATATATTGAACAAGCAGAATCAGATGCGTCCTGTGGATGACCCAGGTGTGCCTTCCGAGTGGACGTCGCCTGCCAGCGCGGGCAGCAGTGACCTCATCAGCTCAGACAGCCACTCCGACTCCTTCAGCGCCTTCCAGTATGAGAGCCGCAAATTTGAAAGCAAGTACATTTTTCCAAAAGTAATAGCATTTTTGATTAATGTAGTGCAGATTTCCTTTGTTTCATCTGTTGTTTTATTTTTTCCCCCCGGATAAAGTTGTATGCCAGCAGTTTTCTGTTGAGAGAGATTATTTTGATTTTCCATTGAAATCATTAGCAAGTTAATGGAACAAGGAAGGTTCTTACAAGAGGCTATTGTTTTTTTAGTTATACCAAAACAAAAGAGCACTGGAGTACTACTACGCAAAGAGGAGAACATACTTGACCAGGAGTTAGAAAGAAATATTGTAACCTCTGTGGAGCGTATCTATCTGTTTTGCACCAAATATGAAAATTAAAAGTTATTTATTTTGGAAATTATTTTAATTCTTTTGGAAAGTGATTAGGTAAAACTTGAAGAATGGCTTCTGATATTTTTACAGTGGTCTTTGTGTAGCTAGAGATTAATCAAGATATTAAGTGTAATATGGTACAATTATTGTGTTTTGTTAAAATTAGTGTGCTTTGTTTAATAACATAATGCTTTTCATTCATTTTATTTATCTATTCCCACTCTTGTTTAACGAAGGGGTCATTATGGCTGGTAGGAATTATGATATCATATATATATAAGATAAAAATAATATGTACATAGAATTTTTGGAAGAAATTACAATTTTTATATATGTCTCCATTATGCAAATAGTCATGGCATTTAAACCTACATTTCAGCCTGACATTTTTTTCGTTAATGTTGAGGACAACATTTGTTAGTGTCATTTGCTGTAAAATTTTCAGTTTGAAGTTAGTGCTTTCACAATAAACTTGAATATTTCTTCCGGCTTGTAAATTTTACAAGGAGATCCGATCCGCTCACCTGCCGGACTCCAAAGAGGAAGTCTCTCTGGGAGTGCTCTGCTTTTAACCCCTGTGTGTTCTCAGAGGCGTATCCAAGTCCCCAGTGGCCACACCCGGTGCCAATCCAAAATCTGGCCACTGATTGGTTTGACCATAAGTTTCCCAAAACCTCACTTCCTGGTCAAACCATGACAAAAATAAATTCCTTAATGTATGATTGCATTATTTTTGCGTTATTCAGATGCAGATGCACTTACAACAACAAAGCAGAATACAGACAGGCAACAAGAATGTCTTCTGCAGACACCAGTTCATGGGTTTATGACAGGAAAGAGAATATTCCTAATAGTCAATACTTTCTGCTGTTGTATTTTATTTAAATTTTGCAACAGTGTGCTAGTAGCATAGAAGATGCACATTCAAGGTTTCTGTTCAGTTTGGCGGTCCTGGGGTTTTTTCATATTAGTGGTATTTTTATGCTGTAAGTTAATACAATGCTTTCCTCATACAGATTTCAACTTTGGCACTGAGGCGGGGACACCAGCTCCTACTGACGTTGATGCAATTTCAGGACAGCAACAAAGTGCTGAGGAACAAGAAGTGGCCAGTCTAACTACACTCCACATAGATTCAGAAACAAGTAGTCTCAATCAGCAACCATTGTCTGCTGAAGCTGCCACTATTACTGGTAAAGTAGATTTTTTAAAAAAAAAATATTTATTTCAGAAATTTTTCACCCATCCTGAAGAATGCAACTTCCAGCTTCTGCCAAGAGTCTATATTCTATTTAAGATTATTCCCTTATTTCAATTATTTTTTGACTGCTATTGAAAAGTAATACGTGAAATAACATAAGTGGAAAACCTTTGTCTGACTTAGTTATCCATGGTCCTAAATGTACTTTAAACCCTTCATAAGAAAATCTGTACAATTACCAAGGAGAAACTCTTACAACATAATGTATGCTAGATCTCTTACAAATGTCCTTCTATTACTGGTAGTTAAATAATTAATTTTCATGAACTGTTTTTGCTTTGGAAGGTTTTCACAGTGCTCCTTTAAACCAGTGTATCATATTGAAGTATCTTGGGATTCTTTTATATGCATCCATCTTAATATCTCTTTGTATTGTCTGTTGTGTAACTGAGAGGCTTTATTATGCAAAATGTAACTTATTTGACCATGTAACATCACTTTGTATTTGTATAACTGAAAAGTGATGCAGTTAACCAAAATTGAGTGGGCTCCTGTGTGAAAGAGAGAATGCTTCTCTATGAGGATGATCTGAAAGAATGATCTCTTACTAGATTTTGTACATGAGAAGTAAAGATGCCCATAGTCATTTTCATACTCCTTGTTCCATAGCTCTTATACACTACCATTCCTGTTGCAACCCTAGTTGTAACAAGTAACAAGTTGCAACAATTATCTATATTTCTATGAAAGCTTATACCTACATATTGTGTCTTGTTCTCTGTTAGAAATCAAACTCTTCATTTTCAGAGATATGGAAAGACATCTTTACTTCCTCTGCCATAACTTTTTAAAAGTGCCCTTCTGCTGAAAGAACCATTGTACTGGCTTTCATGGACATTGTTGTTCAGCTTGTTCCACAATGTTCAGCTTGACTTGTGTTCTCTTCATCTTTCTATTTGCTGTGTGCTTGTTGAAAGTCTTTGCTGTAGATCTGTTCTTTTTCTTTTTGTTTGTATGTTTTTATATGTTAATAACTTCATTACTGTTTGGTATTTTTGTCCAAGTGTACACTATAATTTAATTGATAAGATTGCAGTTAATGACTGAGTTGTCTACTGAGAGATTCTGTGGTTAACTCTTCTTGCTTGAACCACTGTTCTAGAGAGGCAGCTCTTGTGTGTCACATGCATTTAGCTGGGTTTTCTGAGGAAACAATACTTGTGCAATTGTTTTGTCTATCTCTGACTGTTCCATGCACCCAACAATATTGCAGCCTATTGTCTAATTTTTGCTAAATTGACATATAAGAAATCAAAAGGATGTTATTTTCTTTGATGTTTTATGAAAGGTAGGCACCTATCTAGTGAAAATTGCATGCACACAGACTCTCATGATGGAAGCTGCAATGCGAATTTCACTATATTAGATGACAGCAAATGAATGTAGAAACTCAGCCTCAAAACACACTTATAATAAATAAGTTTTCAGTGGTTCTGCTGATCAGAAAACTACTCTTCCTGAATCTGAAGGGTTTTGGAAGGATGATACAGTTTTGGTATATGAGCATTACATCATATTCCAAGTAAATGATAAAGTTGACTCTTGTCTGCTGTTTACTAGTCCTAGAACAAGTTGTACCTGTGGAAGTCCCAGTCAAAGTCGGATCCACGTATGCTGGAGTATCTTTTAATGACAGACTCCTGTAGTTCTGTAAATTTTCCATAATTGATTCTGTCCATTCTTTTCCCTCCTTTCTCTGCTCCCTGCCTTCCTTGCCTTCTCTTTCTTTCCATCTCATTCACTTTCTTTCCCTTCTATCCCACTCTCTCTCAGTTTCTCTCATCCTCATCACTCTTTCTTGCTTCTTTTTTTAACTACTTTCATCTGTCCTCAACTAATGAGCAGGATGGAAATGAAGTAAGAAAATACTTCTTTGAGCATCTTTGAAGGGTGTATTTTAGTTTATCTGTGTAAGCATGTGGAAAACTGCTGGTCAGTAGCAAGTCGCATGAGACAGCGGTGTGTGTGCGAAGCAGTAGTGTCCCTCTATCCTGCATAGAGGTGTTGATTTAAATTGATAGTAAAAGCTTCATTGTCTTAGCCATGTAAAGGAGATAGAGACCTTTGCAGTTTAACAACATAATAAAGATTGTTTTCTGCAATTTCTATTCTGATAACAGTGATAACATTTTCTGTTAAGTTCTTTAAACAATTTGTTCTCTTTATAAAAAAGAGCACTTTTCTCAAATGAGAAATTTTCTTCAATTATTCTCACAATAATTTGGGAAAATTACTATTTAAAAGACTCACTTTTCAATTGCTGTCCCTAAAGTTCACTTGATCACTAATACTGAACTTTACACATAATATTTTTGTGTCTCTGTTACATTTATCTATTAAAATTAATAGGAATTCTTCCATTTTAACATGTGCTGATGTGTAGAAAAGTCTGTCGTGAATATTCATTCTCTTTGTCTGCCATGTGACTGTTCTGGCTGAACTCAGCTATTTATAAGGATCTTTAGACAAATTCAGGATGTGAAACATAAGATAGTACAGAAGAAAAATACAGCTACTTGCTCCTTCTCCATAGATCACACAGTGGAGACCACATCATTGTGTAGACAGGTTGCTCAGAGACTATTACAGAAAAATGCCTTTGTAGCACTGTCATTCAGACACTTGTGATTTCCTGTTTTACAGGAAATAACACCCCTCTAATTATACAGAACTTTCCCATCCTGTGGATTTTCTCAGCTCAATCAGTAGATAAACACTGAAGATTATCAGTTACTGATTTGAGGTTTTATTTATATATTAACTTGCATGCATCTATAACCCTGGAAAAACATTTGTTCCAGGAAAACTTTTGCTTAAACTTTCTACTAGAGAGAAATTTAGGTGAGGGAATGTGATGAGAAATTTAGCTGGTTCAAAACACTGAAAGTGATGCAAAACAACCACATTTAGAATTATTTGGACCTAAAATACAGGTCTGCTGGTCCACTTACCTGTCTGATTTTGATGTTCATCTTTCAGTTTTTCTGCATGTACTTTGTTTTCTTTCAGAACACCACTCACAGGGAGATCTGCTTACTGTTTTTTACTTTTCTTGGCCCAATTTGATACATAAAAGCAGCTCAGTTCTCTGTTAACTCTGTATTTAGACAACATATCAATAGCTCAAGAAAATAGAAAAGGCTTTTAAGGTAACTGTTAAAAATTACATTTGCAGGCTCTGAAAGTGCTTCTCCAATCCAATCTGCTCTTGGATCCCGATCACAGACACCCTCTCCTGCCACTCTGCATGCAGATCATATTGAGCAGAAGGATCTGCAACTGGATGAGAAGCTCCACCACTCTGTTTTGCAGACGCCAGATGACCTAGGCAATATCTGGAATAGAAAATACAAACTTGTTCTTTCTTTCTTTCTTTTTTCTAATGCAATGTAGTGAAGTAGCTAGTATCACATGAGTTGTAAACAATCCTGTACAAGGCTATTTCATCTGCACTCCAAAAATATTTAATTACAGTGATTGCTTTTAAAAGTAAACAAAAACCTTTTGCATTTTAACCTGCATTTCATTGGACTTTTTGGCGGTGGATTAATAGTCCACATATTAAAATTGTTCTTTTAGTTGCTTAGAATTGTGGCAGCTGAATCTAGCATGTGGTCCTGCCATGGACTGTTTTATCACTGATGAACAAATAATAAGATATAATTTCATAATCTTATAATTTCTCCTTGCAAGTTTGGTTCATTTCCCTTTCTTATCTAAACTAATTTGTAATTACGTCAACTATCATAGCTATGGAATTCTAAGATACATTTTCTTTGTAAATGCGATGTGAATATTTCTCCCACATTTGGTCTCATTGAAACAGAAGAGTGTCTGCCATGTATTTCAGATCCTATTTCTTTAAGTAGCCTACTGATGGACAGAAAGATCATTTTGCTTTGTACTTCAAAATCTACAGCCTAGTAACCAATAGTGTCTCTACCACAGTGGCCCAGAAGTTCAAAAGAAGAGGCTATGTGATTAGGCTGGATTCAGATTTAATTTTGATTTGGTGTGCCTATAGGGGCTACAAAATTTTCAGAAGATCCCAACGAATTATCCACCTGAGGGGTTGGAAAGACAATTCTGAATGCCTGCTGCTCTCAAGCTGGCTCATTTTCTAGTATTTTGTGGCTGCCTAGGTAGTTAAGCGTGACCTGAGTAGACTTGAGCCATCTTAATCTATTGAAGGTTTCTTTATATGGGCAGTCTAGATTAATCATCTTCCACTTTAAAAAGAATGGTTTTTCATGTAGCACTGATGTGCGGAAAGAGCTAGCTGTGTGTTAAGACTGTGGTGCTAAGTTACTGAATGTTCCATCTCCACTCATACAAATTAGCTGTTTAAAAGACAATAGCTAGAGACAAGTTTAGTCACACTTCAACTTGCAATAACATGCTTTCCTAGTAGATTCTGAAAAAAATAGTCTTTATGCATTATTAGGAAAAATGTAAAGTTGAAAGATAATTTTACTTGAAAGCAGCCAGGTGGGGTTCTGGAGACTCCTGGACTTCAAGGAATGTAAGAAAATACTTACAAGAGGAGTGGCCTTACTAGGTCCATCAGATCTGTATTAGAGCTCCAGCAGTGACCTTAAATGTTATTTCATGGAAGAATATAAGAAACAGGACAGTTCTTACTCTACAGAGCTTATTATAGACCAAGCTTAATATATACAGTGTTGAGGTGGCTGAATGGGTAAAAAATAGCTTATTCTGAAAACCCGATCATTCAGTTTTATGAGGAGTGTATATTTAATAGTTGTATCAGAACTTTTCCAGCTCTGGAGAGGTAGATCTCACTATACTTTTTTTTCTTCCATTACAGAAACTAGTGAATTCCCCTCAGAATGTTGCAGTGTGATGGCTGGGGGAACACTTACAGGATGGCACGCAGATGTTGCTACTGTGATGTGGAGGAGGATGCTAGGAATTCTGGGAGATGTCAACAGCATAATGGATCCAGAGATTCATGCCCAGGTTTTTGATTATCTGTGTGAACTGTGGCAGAATCTGGCCAAGGTAAAGGAACTGAACCTTTTCTCCAACCTGACCTGCTTGTGTAGGATTTTCAAAAAGAAAAAACCACCACCTTATATTTTCCCATAAATAATTCTTTTTCTGTTTTGTTTTTAATAATTGCAGATAAGAGACAATCTTGGTATTTCAACAGACAACCTAACTTCACCATCTCCCCCAGTTTTAATTCCACCACTGAGAATTCTAACACCATGGCTCTTCAAGGTAAATTTGAGCACTAAAATGTGAAACAGAAATAAAAGTTAACATAAGTGTAGAAGAGTGTTTAATGTAATTTTTTTATTTATGAATAATAAATATTGTTCTAAACTAGGCAACAATGCTGACTGATAAATACAAACAAGGAAAGCTACATGCTTATAAGCTTATTTGTAAGACAATGAAACGAAGACAAGATGTTTCTCCAAACAGGGATTTTTTAACTCATTTCTACAATATAATGCACTGTGGACTTCTTCATGTTGATCAAGTAAGTTAATCATTAAATTCAAGATAATATAAGTGTTTTGACTGAAAATAAAATTCTCTTCTCAAAAATATTCAATTTTCATCTGAGTAATTTAACTTTGTTTTGGAAATTAGTGCTGTGACTGATACTTTTTCTAAAAAGAAAACTTTGATAAATGATCCTCGTGCTCTTGGTTGTATTCAGAAATGCTTTTTTGTAGTCCGTTTCAAGCAAATATGAGGGCAGAAAAGGTACTCTCTCATTTTTTATTAATTGTATGTTACAGATTGAAGTATTCAAGAAAGAGAAGGAAGCAGATCTCTCTAAAGTCTACTGTTCTTCTTACTTGCTCCCTGCTGCAACAGTTTAGCTAGTAAATTGTGCTCACTACATTGGAGGACTTTGTTTCTACAGCAAGTATAGGAACCAGCAAACTGAGATGTACTGAGCATATCTAATCAGTGGGAGTAGACCTTTTTTATAGGTTTTGCTATTAAGAAGTCTGAAAATATTGTATTTAAATACTTCTTAAAGGTTTGCAGAAGTGTAAAAAAAGTTTGATTTGTGAACATTTTTGAGGAATGATTATAGGCATGGGTAGATCAAAGGTTCAAGCAACCCTGTTTTCTTTAACTGGGAAGAATAGAATTAGTCCAAAATTATTCCATAGATGACTATGGATAGGAGAGGCCTCCAGTTTCTGTCCTCTAACAGCCATTAATGCTGCTTTTCTTGCTGAATTGAAATCCTCCTATGACACTGCTATTTAGTTGGATATTACTACTAGTGGAGAATTATTCAAAGGACAGAAGGGGAGGGATGTCTGTCTGTAGACTTGGGATGTTTTTTTACAATTAAAGCATTTTGTACTTTTTTCAAGTACTTTTGGAAAAAATTGCAACACGTACAATGATTTTTAAAGGTGCCTCACCAAGTCCACAAGAACATAATATGCTGTGCTGATTAACTACATACCAGAAATGTTACAAAACACTTTATTATCTTCCTTCAAATTTTGGTTCCATATGGGTATATGTAAGAGGCTAATACCTTTTTTAAAGCTATAGTCAGACAATACTTGATGGAGACGATTAAACAGTTGTTAAGGTATAATACCTGGTTATCTTTCTGTATCTTTTCTGTACCTAATGAAATGAATGGTTAATCAGTTACAGAACTCTTTAAAGCTGACTGTAAATTAATAAATGAACTATTGTCCAAGCTTAAATTGATCTATAAAGTATACCAAGTTTACTTATGTTAATATGAGTGTACTTAAGGAATTTATCTTTTTGTGCTACTCTTCTCTCATTAGTGAGTGTCCTACTGGCCACAATGAGTTTTCTTTCTTACATTTTTACTTTCTACTTTTGATAAATATATGCCTTTTTTCTTTCATTTTTCATTTGATTTGTGTTGATACTCTTCCTTTTTTCCCTTTTCCTTCTGCGAGGATATTGTCAATACAATCATCAAGCACTGTTCTCCTCAGTTCTTTTCACTTGGTTTACCTGGTGCTACCATGCTTATTATGGATTTCATTGTAGCAGCAGGAAGAGTGGCTGCTTCTTCTTTCCTCAATGTAAGTATTCATCATTTATGGGTGAGAAAATTTGAGAGAATACTGAGCAGTATATTTTTCTTTTACTAGGGTGTTAAATTGATCCCAGAATTCAATGTAGTGTTTATCAAATACAGATAATGTTAATGATTTATTCTAGAGCACTACACATGCCTCTTCAGAAAATATATGAAGAATGCAAAAATTGCTGTTGAAGCAGTCTTATTTTAGAGTTACAAAATTGTGACTGCCATTTTTCTGTGCTTGAAGATGTTTTACAGTAAATGTCTATTTTTAGTATGATTTCATTTTAAAAATGTACTTTTCCCCCCATATCTCTGCTATGGAATGACTTTTATGATCAGGCTTGAGAACTCAAATGTGCTAGTGTTTGCACTATTTGGATGTTTTTTCACATATCTGATTTTGTTACTCAGGCAAGTTCAGCCTTATATAGTAATACTGATGTGATTACCTCGGTGCTGTTGGCTGTGCATACTGTACTCTCTCAAATCTCCCATAGTCTCCTCCAACTGTCTGTGAATTTTGACTGTTTCTCCCATCAATCCCTCTCTAACCAGTTGTGAAATCCAGTCTCCCTCAAGGTACTTATCTGAAGCCTCTGTCAGCTTCTTACACTCTAGCCTTTCCTGTTCAGCAATGCCTCAGGTCACATTTAGTAGTTTTCCACGTCCTGGTCAATTAGCTGAACCTAAGACCTGAGCCCAGTTAGCAGCTCATTAGTTTGTCTCTAGTATTAACAATCCTTCTGCCTCCTTTTTACTGTCTTGGAAGATGAGAGCAGGGGTGTGCATGAGTAACAATCCAAGGAGCTGAGGTCTCCGTTTACTCAGCTTTGCAGGGGCTCACAATTTCCAGGAGAAAGGAAATGGCTATATACAATTTCAGCCATCATTCTATTTTAAGGAATCTAAAAATGTCAGCTTCCTGATTGCAGTAAGAACATATATTTCTCTCCCCCCCTTTTTTTTTTCTTTTCAGGCACCAAGAGTTGAAGCACAGGTTCTTTTAGGATCTCTAGTCTGTTTTCCCAATTTATATCGTGAACTACCCGCTCTTCACCCAAATATTCCTGACATTGCTGTGTCTCAGTTTACAGATGTTAAGGTAGGAATTTTAAGAATATTTGGCTGGTATTCTGTTAACCAAATACATGCCTAATATTGTGCTTTTGCAGAAAATATTAAGATTTTAAGATCCTAAAATTTTTTGAAAGTAATTTCAAATAGATTGTAAGACCCAAGATCCCATGAAGTCTTGTCAAACTTTATACTTCTAAACACAAGTTATAATAGCTATTAACTTAATAATTATGCTTGTAGAAGGAAATGATACATTATCTCACTCTTTCAAGCCTCCTCTCACTAGGGTGATGTGCAGGTATCACAGATTTAATTAGCTGAGACAAGAAGGTTGAGAGGTTTAAGATTCATTATTTAATTTATTAAGACAATTTTATTTATTTCACAACTGGTGAAATCTGCCTGTGTTCCTAGAGGCTTTAAAAAATTTCTGTACAGCAGTGTGTTTGTGTCTTTTCTTCAAAAGGCAAATATTAATGGAGTCCTTACCTTGTCTATCATGACAGTTAGGTAGTGTGACAGTATGCTGAAACTGCACAGAGCTCAGTTTGTGTGTCTAAGAAAGGCTCGCCTAAAGTTTTCCAAACTGTTTCAATTTAGGGAGAAATGATGATTTCAGAGCTGCTTTACACCTTGCTCCTATTTAGAGATTGATGTTAAGTTCCTTCTTTCTCATTTCTATTGTAGAATGGCTGTTTACATGAATTATATTAAGGGCAGCCTACAGTTTTAGGGTCATTTCACTGTCATTGAGTCACAGTTCTTCTTGATGGCAGTCTTAAGGCACTGTAGGCACTTAGTCAGCAACCAGTTGAAAATACTTTTAAAATCAATTAAACTTTTAAAAAATGCTTGTGTAAACCTTAAGATAAAAGATTCTTTCCATCGTACCCTTTAGCACTACTCAAGATAGCTTCAGGGGGAGTCCTTTACTATTTCTTTTTTACCCTTGATATTTCATGGAAATGCTTTGACAAGAATTGGATACATGGCTCATCAGCAGAAATTAGGATAGTAATGTGTAGGATTCTTGGGGTGGCACAGTAACAAGTATCTTGGACAGGCTAGATATTTGGAGTAGTGGTAAGCAAACAATTCATCTGACTACAACATAGAGACTCAGCTAAGCAACATGCCTGTGTGCACTGTAATAATATTTTGATGCTTTCTGTGATGGAGTTACGTGTAAATCAGTGAGTATTTCCTCTTCATTTTAGGAACTCATAATTAAAACTGTGTTAAGCTCAGCAAGAGAGGAGCCATCTGGTCCTGCACGGTAGGCCATACAAAAAGACCTTCTACATTAATAGGTTCTTTTCTTTATTAGACTGTTTTGAGGTGAATATATTAGAGAGCTTAAAGTAAATATTTGTTGCATTTTATTTATGGTTTTCTTCACCACTGTCAAAACTGTGGTCCATTATGTGAATTTGAAATTGTTTGTACTAGAGATATTAAATGAACAAACTGGGCTGGTCTAGTCCAGTATTCTTTCTGTGATAGTGGCTGATAGGAAAGGGTGTAAATAAAGGTAACAGAATAAGCTTTCCCAGACTACTCTGGTATTTAGCTCGGGGATTTTCTGGACTAGAGAGGCATTCTTTACTTTGATTAGGACAAGATCATTTATGAGGGAGGGGTAGTTTTTGGGGTTTTTTTATTAGAGCACATTATTTAATTTGAAAAACAGAATTAATCCAGTATATGTGAGCCATTACGATGGTATGGACAAGAAGCAGAAAAAAACTGAGCTAAGCATTAAACTAGGAATGGTTGTTCTGATGCTTAAACCTAAGCATCTTCATGAAATAAACTCTGGAGAGGATTATTACCAGTTTTCTCTTCTGCTTCTTAATTTGCTTAGAATTTTATTCCTCTGTACCCATCTTCAGAAGCATTGAGTTACAGTCGTGTATATGGGATTGGAACAGGAATCTCTAACGCCAGCCAAGGAGGAGTGCATTTGTGTGCCTTATATATTTGGAAAGAGTGAATATATATGTGTAACTAATATATTGTCATTTAAAAATACTAGAAGTACATAACTGAAAAGCTACAGTTCTGGAAAAATCAACATATTGAACCTTTAAGCAGTGTTTTTAAAAACCAAGGGCAGTTTTCATCAGCCCACTTACCTCTTTCTTCATGTGAGCTGATAATATTTCTCAACACAGGAAAAAGAGGGAGTATCCTGAGATCACATTAATTTAATTTTTTGTGTTACAAAACTGCTTTCTAAAAGGCATAACACTCTCCACTTTGCAATTTTTCTTTCAGTGACAATGTACAAAATAGGGTGGTTTTACACTATAATGTACAATTAAGTCTTGTATGTATTTTTGCAGTCTGTAAGCATTTTTGTGATTCTGTGTAGCCTTAAATTCCCTTTTCTACAGCACAGGCTTCATAGCTGCTTCTGTTTCTTTTCTTGCCTACAGTTTTTCCTCCCCAGATGTAATGCATTGCAGGTCACATGACCAGCTTTCTTGTTGTCAGCTTTGGCTTGCTCTCCAATTTTATCCAGGATTTTGAATTCTGAAGTTGTTACCAAAATATTTGTAGACTGTGTTCCTGAAGAAAATAACTAATGGGTCAGAGATGCCTTAAGCTAGCTCCTTAACATTTCTGAACAAATTTCATCCATCTGCTGATTTGAACACATTTATCTAAATACTCTTTACCTTTACACTTCTTTTCTATTTCTATGAAGAAGAAATAACATGAAGAAACAACAAAAGTTAATGTACTAATCATGATATGTATACAGTCTCTAGGATTCATTTACCCCTCCTCTATTCATCCTTGTTTATTGTCCATCTAAAACAATGTGAATGTCTATGAGAGAGTAATATTCCTCTCTCATCTCTGTGTCTCAGAAGCTCTAAATATGAGCAACCTCTTGTGTTAGGAAGGAGGAAGCTTCCGCCCCAATTTTTGCTTTGTCTTAAGAAAATATAAGAATTTCGCACATGTTGATTTCAGGTAATATTTTTAATCAAAACACACATAGAAATGCAGGAGTTCTTGATGTCTTTTGGATTTTTCGATTGCTCAGATGGGTGCTTCCTCTGCCTTCACCAGCATACCTTGGATTTCTTGATAATTTTTAAATAAGTTACAGCACTAGAAAGGTTTTTGTGCAGTTGTTTTGGAAATACTAAAAACATATTTGTTGTTACGTCTTTATCAAAACTTATCGAATCATAAAAATTACACATTCCTGTAGAATGTTTCTCAACAACTTGTCCTCCAACATTGTTTTGCAGATGTGTTGCTCTTTGCAGCCTTGGAATTTGGATCTGTGAAGAGCTAGTCCATGAATCACATCATCCTCAGATCAAGGAAGCATTGAATGTGATATGTGTTTCTTTAAAGGTGAAAGAATTAAATTTTTACAATGTATATTGCCTTTTTGTGTAAAGATACTTTGCATTTTCAAAGTCATAATGACGTTTGAGCATCCTTACTTTGCAGTCTCATTTGCCATCCTTACAAAAGAGAGAATTCAGTTTAATGAGTGGATCTCTGAAATGTCAAAATTTCTTTACCGTTGTTTAAGTTTGGAGAGAATGATGTGCTGGGAGAATAAGATAGTGGATCTTTATTTTAACAAAATCACTAGCCACTCTAACCTACCACAGTATTCTTACAACATTCTGTGCATGTTCACTTCTGAGTTCGAGTCATTGAATTATGCAATATTACCTCTTAGGCCGGGCTAGATATTTAGTGAGAAATGCAGAGTACTTATACTGTATGCATGGAAGCACCAGGAATGTTTCATTTTGCTGTGGCAGAGTCCTTTTCTATGCTTATTCCAGGAGCTGCATTTTTTGGGCTTTTTTTTTCTTTGATGAGTGCTTTTGTTTTCCTACTATTTTAAATATTTTTGCATTTGTTCTTAGTGTCTTATTTTATAGAATAATTAGGATGTTAGTTAAAACATCTTGGTTTTAAGCAGTTTTCAAATTTGCATGTTTGTGATCAAGAGCTTCAACTTTTTAAATGCTTTCCAGTTTATCTTCAGAGCCTTTCTATGTTCTTTTTGTTTGCATCAAAATTCTGTGAATAGTCTAGTCTTTCTTTATATACAGATTAATAAAAATTAGAGTGTACACTGGTTACATATGTCTTCTGTCGGATGTTGGGGATTATTATTTTCTTTTAAGCAATGGGCATATGAAAAATATCTTAGCAGATCAGCTGCTCACATCCGGTGAAGGAGGATTTGAGTCTCAGTATAAGGTAGCTGCAGGGCTTTTAGTATTAGACTCTAAATTGCAATTTCCTGTTTTGCAAAATCACATTCATTCTTTGCAGCTCCACTAATACCCTGTTCCAGTGTTTTCCACTCGGTTTTTAATAACGCTTAACTTTTGCATTTTATCAGGTTCCTGTGCAACTTTGGTATAAGGCAAATGATGTTTTATCTTGCTGCTTCAATTTATCATTATTTGAACTATTTTTAATCCTGAAATTCGTAGTGATTTATGTTCTTTTTCTCTGACATATTTATTAAACCAATTATTTGTATCTCATTTATATCAAACATAAATTACTTTTTGAATGAGAAAACAAAGATCTTTATATTTCTTCTTTGCTTTTCTTTGTGTTGGCAAAACCATCCAATGCACATTGTCTTTTTTTCTGTTCTGAGCAATGGTATACATTCACAATTGAGTTTCATAACGAAATGAAAAGTTCATTAATTTGTCATGGGAGAAATAAATTAGCTCTAATTTGTTACCTTAGCGATCTCCTGGCTACCAAGTAGTCAGAGGTTGGAACTCCCTGAATGGATTATTTTCTTATTTTCTGGAGAAATGAATGGGTAGGGAGCTATAGGCCTAGTCCAACTTACTGATAAGTTCAATTGAACAAATAACATTGAATAGAAATGTTTGCAGCAATTACATGCTTATTTTTGAAATACCGGAAGCATATTCAGAGCTGCAGTTCAGCAGCTTGGTTTGGACATAGCTAGTGCTTCTCCCAGCTGTGTGGCAATATCATTCTGTCTACATTAACCTCTGCTGGAGCTTGAGCACAAAGGATCTAACCAGCCATCCAGACCTGTGATTTCATTCTGCTTCTCTGAAAAATGCTGCAGGTACATCACAAAATTGTGTTGTACAAATTGAGTTGTATGAGTGCTAAACAACAGGTTATTTTCAAGTATGGACAAGGTTAAATTCCTCATTTAACATCCAGAAAGAATGGACCCTTGCAAAAATTGACCTTATGGTAAGACTACTTTTCCAAGAAAAACCCTGAGAGTTGGGAAACAGGAAAAATGCCAGTTCATTGGTTTCTTTTTCTTTCCCCATCAAGTGAGTTCTCAAAAATTATGTCCACAAATTATGCTACTAAACATAAAAGTGGTGAATTCTTATGCTTTATAACACAGGACATTTTCCAGAGACAAAGAATGGCAGTGGAATGTTTATGGCATCATACAGGTGTTTCCATGCCCCCTCTGAAGGTTCTTGTAAAAGAAGTCAGAACCGAATAACTGACTTGAAAGGGGTGAATTGTTTCATTATCTGATCATTATCATTATCACATTAGTCAGTGAGGCTGCTTGAGTTCAGGAAAATGTCCTTCCAGAACCCACAGCTCTCAGGACTGTCTGTTCTAAGGTGCCTGAGTGTTTATCGTGGTCTAAGCCCAGCTGGAAGTTAAGCATCATGCAGCCACATGGTCAATCTCCTTTCTTCCCACCCTCTGCAGTGGAATGGCAAGGAGAATCAAGGCAAATTTTGTATGTTGAAATGACAGCAGTTTAATAATCAAAACCAAAGTAAATGGTAAATGGTAAATGATAGCAATGATAAGAGAAAGGAAAGAAAACCCAAGTGATGCACAATACATTTTCTCACCACCTGCTGACCAATATCCTCTTCCCAACCCAGACCAACCCCCTTTCCAGATAACTCCCCCAGTTTATGTACTGGGCATGATGTCCTATGGTGTGGAGTATCCCTTTGGTCAGTTCAGATCCCATCCCAGCCAGGTTCCCACCCAGTTTCTTTTGCACGCCTTCTCACAGGCGCAGCATGAGACAAGAGAAAAAAAAAATCCTTGACTTCTGATAAACAGAACTTAGCAAAAAACAAAACATTATTGTGTTATCAACACCATTCTCATTCCGAATCCAAAACACAGCTCTGCAAGAGCTGCTGAGAGGAAATTAACTCTACCCTAGCGACAGCATTCTTTTGAAATGTGATCTATTGACTATGCTAGGACAGCTTTCTGAAGCACATGAAGGATTTGATCTATTTCAGCCAACCCTGGTGTTCTTGATCAAAACTTCCTCCCTGATGCTTCTCCCATGAATAAAAAAAATTGTGTGCAAGACTAGATTTTAAATTTATTCATATTCATTACTTTATATACTTTATCCTTTATGTGGAATTTATGTCTTGACTTACTTTTGTTCATTTATTAAATTAAAAAAAAATTATCTTCAACCAGAGAAATAAAGAGGTTAACTGATTTTTGCAAACCAGCCAGTAATAATAAAAAATTATTAATTCATCTTCATTTCAGAGCCTTTTTAGAAAAAGAACCATTAAAAATTTAAGAAATGAATGCTTTCTGTTTTTAAGTAGTGAATAGTCAATTATTCAGTGACACTGAAAAGTCTGCAGGTATTTTTTTCTCAGCTATTTTTTTCTTACTGTCAGTGGTCAGGATCTATGTATTAAGCTACCCCAGTTTGTGCACCCCATTTTTCTTCTCCAGTGGTTTTGGGGTTTTCCTGCAAGCTTGTTAAGATATTTTGAGCAATCTGGATTTGATCTCAAGTTCTGTAATCAAATTGTCATGCTTTCAGGGTTTTTTTTTTTTGTTTGGGGTGGGTTTTTTTTGTTGTTTTGGTTTTTTTGGGGGGGGTTTGTTTTTTTTTTTTTGGGTTTTTTTGTTTGTTTGTTTTGGTTTGGGGTTTTTTAGGTTTTTTTTTTTGGTTGCCACTCAAGCTTGAGCATTAGAATCTATACCCTGCTTACTGTGCTCTTACAGAGTACTCTCACAGCATGGATGGAGAGAGACTGTCTCATGAAGGATAAAAAAAATAATTATAGTCTTGTCATAAAGTTTGTGACTATTTGGAGATGTGAGATGTTTACTGTGTTGAGCTAAAAGTCAATAATAACATGAAGTTGCATCCACTGAGAAATAGGGAAAGTCAGAACAAGAATTAACTACCCATTGTGTACTCAGGTTTCCATCTCCCTGGATGACTTGCAAGAGCCATTCATAGTCTTTCCTTTTGCTTACACAGATAACACAAATAAAAAATGGTAATTAAAGCTTTGTACTCCAGATTTTTCCTTATGCTTGTACCATTTCTTTTCAAGACTTTAAATGTAAGAATTGATAGCTCGGCTTTGATAAGAAGCACTGACCCAGAACAGAGTCTTCTTCCAGTATGTTTTCAGTTTAAGTTTTTTGCCTTTCAGAACTTTTACTCTAAAATCTTTATTTTCTACTCAGGCTTCATTGCCCAGACATTACAGCTTTCCCAAAGCTTTGGGTTTTTTAAGTTTTGTGAGATGCATCCCTCCCTGAAGGATTAATAGAAGTGGTCTGAGTAAGAAAAAAGCTTATGAAGCCAAGAAATTACATCTAAGCATTTTTACAGCATAATTGCCCTTTTCTGAGTTCAGAAGTAGAGAGCCGTCTTGCAGCACATACCTGTGACAGCTTCACTGCTGAATGTAGTGAGATTGAAACAAGTAAACTACGTTCTTAATAATGCAGGAGTTCACTTGTAATATTAACTTTGTCCTTGTCATTTGCTGTACACTTTAGTATTTTAAAGCAAGTGCAGTGAAGGTAAAAAACTCAATTACATGTCTTGTGCATCAACAGTTTAGGGAAACACATCCCTTTCTTTTAATTTCCATGTTTTCCCACTTATGAGTGTCGAACAGGGTGTGCATTCCCCCCTAAGACTGGGAATTAGTTGTACAAATGTGTTCCCTTCTGCTTTGACCAGCACAGTAACTGTGGAAGGCAGGCTGCAGAGCAGCAACCTTCTCCTGCCTTTGAAAGAAAAGCAGAATTAAGCACAGAAGCCAAGGTGAATTCATTTCCATTCCAACATGCACTGGACACAGCCATCGCTGGCAGAACAGTTCAGCTCCTGTTTAGTGCTACAGGCTGCACTTTGGGCATGTGGCTCTTCACCTGCCTTGATTTTCAGCAAAGACCTCTGATTTCAGAATTGGATCCTTGGGGGACTTTGCAGTAATTCATTAATATTCATTAAGATAACAAGAAATTAGTTCTTTCTTCCTGGCTTCATGATATTGTACTAACCAGTCTGAAGTTAGTTAGGAGGCACCTCTCCCCTTCCTGGTGTGCATCTCACTGGATGTCTGCCCCAAAACTTTGGTGTTAGCTGCTAGCATTTGTTTATGAATATAAAGTAGTTCCTTTTGTGTTTTGTAAAATTTAATTCTGTTCCTCTGGTAAACAGATACTTAAGGAACTATATGTGTAAAACCACCAGTGAAATTTGTGACCACCCTACAACCTAATGTACTCTTACATGAAATAATTTTGTCATTGTTACTGTGCTGTGTTCTCTTTTCCAGTTTCCAAATAAAACAGTAGCCCAAGTTGCCTGCAGTATGCTGAACATGCTGATACATTATGTACATAGACTTCAACTTTATCAAGCTGATTCACCATTAAGAATTATTCAAGTAAGTAATTTTTTTAAATTGAAACTTTCAATTATTTTAAATGAAACACTACAATGTATTACCCTAAAATTAAACACCTGAATATTGAAAATTATGCTTTGCAAAACATTGAATTATTATAAAGGTAAACTTACTTAACACTAGAAGCTGGGAATTGCAGCACACTTAACTTCCTGACTCCAGTATTGACATGTAATGTGTCTGTATTATGCCTGTTTTTTCTCAGAGAAAAAGTGTCATGAGAATGTTGTCAGTAAAGTACAGTTTTTTTCTTAGTATTACGTATCTTCAAGCATGTTTATTGAAGTTCAGGAAGAAAATGATTGCTTAAAATATGGATCTGCAACTGTATTTTGCATATCAATGGAAGAGTTTCAGTGTAACGCAAAAATAATATTTTGAATATGCTTCCCATAACAAGGAAGTAGACTGTGGCCTCTGTGAGTCTGAGCCACAGAGAAAAGACAGAGGGCTCCCAGGTCCTTTCATGTGAAAGCTTCTTAAGAGATACAGCAAGCATTTCTGTGCTCCTCTGGAGACATATTTTTGGTCAAATAAAGACAGGGTGTATACAAATTCTAGAAGTTCTAAGAAACAATGTAGCTCAGATAGCGCCATATATAAACCAGCACCAGATTTCTTCCCGCATCCTACAAGTGTGTTGAGTCATGTTCCTTTTATGCCTGAATATTTGAGGTAGCTGTGTAATTTCATTGTCCTTAATGCACCTACGTCAGTCAAACAGAAGATACTCCTTCAATGTATTCTGCAAAACTCAATTAAAAGTGTTTTTATTAGAAAACAATTGTCAAGGAATACTGTAACTTGTCTCAAAATAATTGTAATAGAATTTAACTGTGAATCTAGTATCATGTTAGATTTACCTACTTAAAAAATTATTTCAAACTTAAATATTTAGGTTCTATTTTAAAATAAATATGGTATATTTCCCCAGATTCTGATAGCAACTATTACACATCTGCTACCCAGTACAGAAGCTTCCTCTTATGAGCAGGACAAGAGGGTAAGTATTTTTCATTTCTAGTACTTTCTGCCTCCTAAAAGCTGTGTCTCTTCTGATTTAGCTTCGCTGTGGAGTTCATTAGGTTTGTTATACTTTTGAAGGACAAACTTGGAATGCATTATGTGAAATGAGTAAATTAGGTAAATTGATTTTTTTAAAGACTTCTGTTTACCTTGAGAAATATTTTAGAGAATCTTGCAGATATTTATCTGAATTGTCTTCTCTTCCACAGCTGAGTTTTAAAAATCCAAAACATTTATTTAGTCTGTAAGTTATTGATGATTGGTGTGGATTTGTGTCTTAATCTAATTCTGTTCCAGAGTCTTTCAAAACATCCCAAGAGAGAGTTGATTCTTTTGCTAACTGAGTAACCTGCAATACAGAAAGCAGTTGGATTTCTTTCAGATGATACCTGGTGCTGCATAACATTATTGATATGTTGTAAAGGACATTATGTGTTATTTATAAAGCACTAAATACAGGTGAATTGGTTCCATTTTGTGTAAACCTTGATTAACTTTACTGTGAAATGTATGTGCAAAATGGTGCATCAGCCTTAATTTGGATCTGTGTTATCTGTCATTTTAACAACAATACACTACAAATCAGTTTTGAAAACTGTGGGTATCCTCTTAAGTATAGTATCTGCTCACAGTCTTACCCTGATGAGAAACTGTTGAATGGAGGGCCTTTGTTAAATACCTCAGTAGCCAAAGTTTTTACTGATGCCATAGGTTTTGAAGATACAGTGGTTAACAAGTGGGACCTGCCATTACTGCAGAAGGTTGACTTTACTGAATTGAAAAAAAAGGCAAGACAGAGAAATAAAGTAAAAAGATAAAAATGAAGTAGCAGTTTAGCAGGTGTTGGCTTAATTGATTGTAATGGAAAGTGTTTTTTCCAGTTGGTGGTTTCTTTACTTCTGTGCTTACTGGATTGGATAATGGCCTTGCCATTGAAGACTTTGCTGCAGCCTCTTCACACTACAGGAGCAGAAAATGATAAGACTGAAAGATCCGTTCTTAACTGTATATATAAGGTACACGGTTCTTTGCTCACTTATTAGGAATTTCTATGTATGGAGGTAGTGTCAGTTTCCATGGAAATGAAGGCAAAAGTTTTCTGTAAGCTGACCTCCATTCTGCTCCTGAAATATAGATTGCTGGCTCAGTTCTTACATGTTTCACTGCAACAGCTTGACCTTTGATATATTTGGAATAGTATATTTTGTTTTACATTTTGGATGATTAGCAAGCCTTTTTTTTAATGTCATATGGATTGCAGATGCTTGTATTGTAGAAGACTAAGTATACATTTAATACAAAAGGATGTCGTTTTTTATATCAAGCAATTTCATTTAGCAATGAGCAAAGCAAAAAGCGCTAAGTTACAATTACTGTCTTTAGGAACACAGGAGAAAGGGGTTTTTATCCTTTTTGCAAGGGAAGGGGATTATGCAGCTTAGACCTAGCATATGTAATTAAAGAAGACAGGAGATCTAAAAATAAAGGTAGCTTAATGATTTTTTTTGTGAGTTTTGTTATTGTTAAATTCCACTTTGGTGGTAATAATTTTCTTTGCAGATTGGACTTTGTTTCTGTAAACATAAAGCATCTAAAATTTTCCAATGTTTCATCATGCCTGCCTTCTAACAAATAGATTCTTAAAATGCAAATTAAAATAAACTTAATTTCTTATAAAACTATAAAGTATAAATTTCAGTAGTTAATGAAATGAAATTCTGGTTTTGTTCTAGGTTCTGCATGGATGTGTCTATGGGTCTCAGTGTTTTAGCAACCCAAAATATTTTCCTCTAAGTCTTTCTGATCTGGCATGTATGGATTATGATCCTTTTATGCATTTAGAGAGCTTAAAGGAACCAGAACCACTGCATTCTCCAGACTCAGAGAGGTCTTCTAAACTTCAGCCAGTCACTGAAGGTTTGTCTAATTGCCTAAATACTTCGTCTTTCACAAAAATTTTGTCTGGGTTTTCAGTATTTAAGTGTTGGTCTACAGCACAGGTTTTCAGGTTTATGTAGACACTGGGTAAGAACCATTAGTATGGAATGAGCAAATGTAATTTTGAGCAATTACCATTTGATTAACTGAAATAAGTATGTTCTGAACAAGACCAAGATCAATAGGATATGGATTCTTCGGTGCTCTGTGTATCAGCAGAAGTGTTAAGTACTGCAACATGGATAAATGTTGCTTTTCATTTCACTCTCAGTAAATTAATTTGATTTTTCCTTATTTTGCTCCTTTTTCTAGGAGAATTTTGGATTTTTGTTCCTGTTTGACATTGCAGTATTGAATGCTTTCCTTGAATCTTTTTAGCCTATCATAATTTTTTGTTGATCTCTTTTTACACTTCTTAAAACCACAGATTTGTTTAAAAAGAGAGAAATTTTCTCTCATCTGGTTAGAACCTTAGAAGACATGGGAATTAACATTTTCTTCATAACTCAAAAATAAAGACTCAAGAATCTAAGCCACAGAGGATTATCATGTATTATGCAGTGTATCTAGTAAGTATCAAATGGCTGTATAGGGAAGAAAACTGAAAAAGATGAGATTAAGATACGAGCAACTCTGTGTAGTGCTATTCTGCCTCTGTATTAAGTTGTTCCATTTAGGCTTTTTTAAGGGTATTAAGAACCAGATAAATGCAGCAGTTCTTTGTAGCAGCTGTGTGCTAACAGCAGGTGATTTTGTGGTCTGTAGTGACTACGTGCTGTTTTTTATGTAGAGAAAATGGCTAATCATTGTGCCCTTGTCTAAGGCATGCTTCATCATCCTCAAGTACTTTTTTGGCCAAAGAATTCTAAACATAGAGCTGTCCCCTAATAAGCTCAGTATTGGATTGAACAAGTCTGATCTGAGAACTACTGGCAGGAGGAGCTGTAATTATTAAATTTAGTGAAGAATGAAGCAAGGTACTATAGTTGGCTTTTTGTCAAATGGCTGTGGCCTTATTAGTAAAAAGTAATCATCTGCAGGGTCAGAATGAAAGAGGCTTCGAAGGATTCATTCTGTCCTAATTACAGTCTCACCTATACATATTATATAAAGCTAATATTTAAAGCATTTGCCAAAATTTACTTCCACTGCATGTTCTATTACAGTGTAGTGAATTGTAGTAGCTTTTTATGCCTGGCATCTTTTGTATTCCATAATAATCTGTAATTATGGGTTAGAAGCAAATGCTGTGTGGCTTTTTTAATTTGACAATCTGAAAAGACAACCTTGAATAGATTTTTCTTTAAATGAATACGGTTGCACAAAGCCTTAGCATCAATATCTTCATTTTGCATTTCCAACCATGATCTTTTATGATTTCTTGTTAAATTTCTTAATAAAAGTAATTTCAGATGTTCCTTTTATCTCTCCAGATAAATTAAGTTTCAGGGCTCTGGAATTGTAAGTTAGACTGTGAAATATAATTGGCAGACTACAGCATTATAATGCAACCCTGGTTCTGCAACCTTGGCACTTCTAGTCCCCATTCCAGGCAGAGAATAAAATTGGCAGTGCTTGACCGGTTGCACAGCATCTGTTCTCCCCAGCATTGTTGGAGGAGTGAGAGGAGTAAAACTAGTGGATAACAACCAGTCTGGGTCTCTGTCAAGACAGAGGGTCAATTAGTACAAGCTAGCAGCAGAACAGTATGCCAGTGGATCAGCATCTTTTAGTAGAGTAAAAGGGCTATCATAGTATCTTTTTTGAAGGAATGGAAATGAGCAGGGTGGAAGTTACAGGGAATTCAGGGAAGTTCTACAAAAACAGGGTAGGAATTGCGAGACTCTTTCCTTAGGTCACAAGCAAAGCTGAAAGTGCTGAAATTACAGAATTCTTAAGGCAGGGTGCTTTAAAGGATGTGATTGATTTAGCCTGTTATGCCTCCATAATTATTCCTTATTGTTCAAGGTCACATCCATCACAAGTTTTGGGGATACTTAGCCACAGCATAATGTGGTATGAGACCAAGAAGATACAGCATTTAGAGTGACACAGCTGTGTAGGGGAGACAGGATCTGCTGAGAGGTGTGGAGCAAGCCATGCAATAAACAGCAGGACAAAGATTTCTTAAATCCTCTGGGAAGAGGTGTATGTCGAGAGAGAAGATGATTATTGGCTTCTCTTTTTCAGTAACTTTACAAGTTCTGTCACTCACAAGGAAGCTCTTAACCTAGGATTATCTGTAAAATTGTCTTTGTTCTGCTTTCTGTAGCTGGTAAAGTGGTAGATTTCAGTATGAGATATACAAAGAATAAAATTAGGTATTAATTATATTAAATGGTTGCATTTAAACCAGAATGAACTTTTAGCAGCTCTCAGTAAGGACATCAGTAGGAAGCTTTCGTTGCATCATCAGAACTTGCAGGCAGCAAGTCTGTGATGCTTTCATACATCTGAAGAATCCCTGGGCTTGTCCGTATGAAGGCTGATGAACTGTTCCTCTAGTTAGTGTTGGCAACAACCTGCTCTAGGTACAGTAAAAATGGTGATGGTGGTGGTTTGACCCTGGCTGGATGCCAGCTGCCCACCAGTGCTGCTCCATTATTCTCTTCCTCATCTATGCAGGGGAGAGAAAAATATAAGGAGAGGCTCATGAGTTGAGATAAAGACAGGAAGAGATCACTCACCAATCACTGTCATGGGCAAAATAGATTTGACTTAGGGAAATTAATTGAATTTATTACCAAGCAAATCAGGATAGGATAATGAGAAATAAGACCAAGTCTTCAAAACATCATACCCCTACCCCTCCCTCCTTCCTGGCTTTAACTTCATTGTAAATCTCTACCTCCTCCTTGCCCCTAGTGGTGCAGGGGGGTGGGGATTGGGGAACTGCAGTCAGTTCACCACACATTGTCTCTGCTGCTCCTTCCTCCACGGGGGAAGAACTCCTCATGCTCTTCCCCTGCTCCAGCATGGAGGCCCTCACACAGGAAACTTCTACAACACAAGTCCTTCCCACAAACTGCAGTTGCTCATGAATTCTCTACTGTGGGTCCCCTTCATATGGCTCAGTCCTGTTGCTTCCAGCATTGGGTCACAAGTCATCACAGCAAGCCTGCTCCAGCATGGGCTCCTCTCTCCACAGCACCAGAGTTCCTGCCAGAAACCTGGTACATTGTGGGCTTTCCACAGGATCACAGCCTCCTTTGGGCATCCACCTGCTCTAGCATGGGGTCCCAGGGGCTGCAGGTGGATATCTGTTCCATCATGAACCCCCATGGGCTGCAGGGGCCAATCCTATCTCACCATGGTCTGCACTAGAGCTCCAGGGAATCTCAGCTTTGGTGCCTGGAGCACCTCCTGCCTCTCCTTCTTCACTCACCTTGGTATCTGCAGAGTTGTTGCTTTCATATATTCTCACTCTGCTCTTTTCTGGCTGCAACTTCCTTTTGCTCAATATTTTTTTTCCTTCTTAACTCTTATTCCATAAGCATTACTTCCATTGCTGATCAGCTTGGTCTGACTTGGAGATGGCTGACATTGTTTTCATCAGACACAGGGGAAACCTCTAGCAGCTTCTCAGAGAAGCCCCCCCTGTAACGCCCACACTACCAAAACCGTGCCACACAAACCCACTGTTCTAATTAACGGCAGCTTAGGTGTTCCTAAGCCAACGTGGACTGCATAGTGCCACAACCTGCTAACTTACAACTTACTGCTGAACTCTTCCGTTTCATTTCAGGACCATAAACTTATATGATGGAGAATTTTTTTTTTTTTTCTATTATAAACAACAACATTTTGAAAGCTGTTCTTCATAGATCACAAATCTGCTAGAGATAGTTGTGATTGGAAGGTTCTAGTAAGCTTACATGGATACAGTGGTCTATCAGTTATTGATTTGATTTTTACCCCATTATTCATATTTCTCCAAACATATGTTAAACTCTTTTGCATAGATTGATCTTTTTTTCTAATATTTTTCAATTTCTAATGAAAAACCTTCCCTGCCTGATGTCTAGTCTTAGCTTTTGTTTAAAAAGTAGAAATATAAAGTACTTTTCATATGAGGCTTTGTTTGCTGTTCGCCATTTTACTGAAAGGCCACAAAATGCACACTTTTAAAAAAAGACTTTGTACATAGTACATCTAGATTAACACAAATTTTGTTTTGTGGGGAATATTCTAGAGATGGGTTCTCTGTTACTCCATGTCTGTATAGCTGAAGTTTACAATTAGAAAGGAATGAGACTTGCTTAAACTAAGGTAAAATACAGAAAACTAAACTAAGAGGAATACTCTTAGGCTCCCTCTAAACATAATGAAAGAAAAAGAAATGTTTTTAGAGAGCAATTCATCCCATTGAATTTGGGATTAATCAGTCTGTACAGGTCATCATTCTTTAGACAGCTAAAACGATAGGGAGAGTTAAATTCATCCTTCAGTCATTACTTTTTACTTCTACTACATAACCACAGCTGCTTAAAACTGTTCAGCCAAAGTTGAATTAAAAAATTAACAGCACATCTTAAGGAATCCTTCATTTATGCTACAGGTACAAATTAGTAGTGATGGACCTTCAGCCTTTCCACAAAAGGGGTAATCTCAGGATTAACAAAAATAAATAGTATAACATGCTTCTTGTAAATTGTGAGGTGATCATGTACATATTTAAATTACATTGCCCAAGCCAGAGGCAGTACCATTTTGAAGAAAGCAGCAATGTGTTCTCTCAGGAAGACAGGTCAACAAAGCAGTGAGCTGGACTGCCTTAATGTGTAAAGATATGACTTAGTTTGTAGAATTTGTGGTGTAGCTGTGGTGGCTTACATTATTACATATTTTCATTTGCCCTCCAGAAACAAAGAGCATGATTTAGATACTCATTTTAAGGTTTTAATATATTGAATGTCCAGTTATTCCTGATTGAAGAGATGTGCTTCTAGGAATAAATTAAGTTGCAAAATTAATATAAAATTTTCATAATTTCAAAATGCATTACTTGGGATTTTTTATGCACAAAATGCATAGGCTTGGGGTTTTTCCTTTTTTTTTTCTCCTGGGGAAACCATCATCAAAATCTGATTTTCTGTGTGGCAAAAATGTTTCAAGATTACTTTATTATATTTCAACATAACAGGTTGCATCTTACAGTCTACTTTTCAGTATGCTTGTCTTGATACTTCTAATTTAAATTTTCGGTGTCATTTTTAGATCAACAGCACTGTATTCTGAGAGAAGACTCAGATGGAGTGGTCAGATTTTATAAAAGAAACAATGACAGATCTATGATTTTAATTCAAGTGCAAAGTTTTCAGGGCAAGGCTGTATTAGGACTGAGAATGGATCTTCCAAATTTAAATTAATTATTCCCCTCTATCTCACTGCATCACCTTTCTTTTCCATATGTCCCTTAGGCTCCTAAGGGAGTAAATTCTCCCTCACAGGCACAAAGCAACTATGGTCAGTTAGAGATCTTTAGGGCTTGGCACACAACAGTAATAGTAATAACATATGCTAGAAGGTCCTTATTTCTTCAGGTTTCTCAGCAGAACTTAACAGGGGGCATTTAACCTTTATAGAGTGGGACTCCAGGTATCTGGAGTGTGTCTCTGCTCCTGGGAACCTGAGAAAAGTATTACCTTATTTATCTCTGCAGTGGCAAGTGTTAAATACTTGGTATAAATATCCTGATAAAGATGGGCCACCCTCTGCATTGTCCAGGTGCTAGTCAATAATGTGCTGATAAATGATTCTTCAAGCACCTAGTTTATTTTCTCTTTGTTTTGTATAAAATCTGCTTCCAGTTCCTTCTTATGTTTCAGCAGATGGCACTATAACTTAATTTCCTTGTATGCTGCCAGTGTCTGGACACATAATTCAGCATCACTGAATGTTTTTGTATTTGTAAATTTCAAACCTCAAGAAGGCTATAGATGATAAAAATTATCTCTAATTTGCTTGTATTAATTCTCAAAGCATTTATTTATTAAAATACTTGAGTAGATCTGAGTTTTAGAGTTGTGTAAATGTTATGTTGATTTTGCCAGCTATTAACCAGATGAAATGTTTTCCTATTTGCAGTTCAGATGTAGTGCTTCCTAAAGGAAGAGAATAGCCAGAATCCCAAACATCTCCTACATGCTGTACCCAAACCTTTTGGGGGAAAAAAAAAGACAAATACATACTACCTGTTTATTTTTGCGGTTGCTGAATACATCCATCATCAGAAACTGAAGATCTATAACGGCAGTCAGTACACATGACAAATTTGCCTTTATTTTTCCAGTTAAACCTATTAAGACATCTGAAACTGAGAAATTTCTTTATTAAAGATTAGGCTTTGCAGCTTGTGGCTATCCAACACAAAGGGAGATGAATTCATTATACTTTACTTCTATGCCAAAAAGGTTACATGTTCTCAGTAAATACTGAATGAAAAAGTAACATAATTCAGAACATTCTGGTTTGATGGATTTTGGTGAGAAAGAAGATGGGAAGCGTTTGCAGCAGTTTTCAATGTTTAATGTAATTTAAAATGTATGAGGTAATCCTCAGGAGTAGTTTTTTAATCTTTCCTTTGTAAATCCCAAATTCAGGGCATCCATGCCTAGTTACAAGAGAGAGGATACATAAAACAAGTACTTTGCCATTTTGATCTTGTTCCCTCTTCCACCAGTCTTATTCTGCAGTGTAATATCTTTGTGTATGGATTCTTCAGTGGGTCCCCAGAACCAGTTGACAGTTCTCTACCTGAGAGACTCACTTTGTCTGGCTCATGTACTTCAGTAGAGTGGACTTGATAAGAATAATTCAATAACAATACAGTACTGTGTTAGTAGGGTGTGATATAAACATAAAAAATACCTTTTGTGAATTTAGATACCATAACATGCAAGTGGAAGGTATGCAGCAAAGAAGGATGTGGCAAAAACCGTATTGAAATACCAGTGCATCTCGCAGGATGAATTTCACCTAAGATGGGCACGATTAACTTTTCTTTCTCCCTTCCAAGGTTTTCTAACCTGAAACTTCTTAAAATGCAGTTGTGGCGTGAGATTTCATTTTTTAAATTTTTGAAAGTATTAGATCATGTTCAATATAGACAGCCTTGTCTTTCATTTTGTACTTTTAAATTATCCAGTGCTATTCTCAAGCTGACCTACAGCTATATGCTCCCCAGGGAAATTAAGATGGATTAGACCTTTTGTGCATCTATCTTCCTTTGTATTTCTCAGTGTAATGATGTGTATAAATATAAAAATACACTGCAGTTGGAATGGACATCTTGCAACACAGTTACGATCTCTACTTCAACAGCAATTCAAGATTTATTTTCACTAGATAAAAAATTGTGAATTTTAGAAGAACAGTTCTAATAACAAAGCTATGGCAAAGGAAGTATAATCTGTAGACATAGACAAGGCTGTAAAATAATGGAGATGCTTCTTTAACTGTTTTAGGATTTTTCATGCTGTTTATATACAAGACCAATGGTCATCAAGATAATATTCTTCCGTTACTGAGTTGCATGTATCCTCAGCTTGCAGTGCTCATTCTCTCAGGAAGAGACCAAAAGAAACACATAAATCTCAGTGTTGTTTTCTGAACTCTTCTTTTAAAACCTGTACTCTTTCTCTTGCAGTGAAAACTCACATGCAACAAGGATTAATTTCTGTTGCTGCTCGTACTGTGATTACACATCTAGTCAACCACTTAGGCCACTATCCTATGAGCGGAGGTCCTGCTATGCTGACCAGTCAAGTGTGTGAAAACAATGACAATCCATACAGTGAAAGTCCTGAGCTTTCTCCTGAACTTTTTGAGAACCCAAATCTTCAATTCTTTGTATTAAACAATACTTCCCTGGTGTCTTGCATACAAATCCAAGCAGAAGATGACATGCCTGGGGGAGGACTGTCTGCTGGACTTGCATCAGCTAATTCAAATGTTAGAATTATAGTGCGTGATCTGTCTGGCAAATACTCATGGGATTCGGCCATTTTGTATGGACCATCATCTTTATGTGGATCTTCACAACAAACATCTTTTGCACTTTCATTATCTCAGCAAGATAAACCAGAAGATGCTCTTTCATCTTTTGAGCATGTGGAGGATGTATCTGCAAGAGATGGAATTACACTCCAAGTTAAAAGGAAATTTAGAGACACTGTACCAACATGGGATACAATTAGGGATGAAGAAGATGCTCTTGATGAGCTGCTGCAGTATTTAGGTGTTACAAGCCCTGAATGCTTACAGAGAACTGGTGTTTCACTCAACATCCCTGCTCCTCAACCAGTCTGCATCTCAGAAAAGCAGGAGAACGATGTCATCAATGCAATTCTGAAACAGCACACAGAAGAGAGAGAGTTTGTTGAAAAGCATTTCAATGATGTAAATATGAGGGCTATGGAGCAGGATGAGCCAACCTCACAAAAGCCACAGTCAGCATTTTACTACTGTAGATTACTTCTCAGTATACTAGGAATGAATTCATGGGATAAAAGGTAAAGCTACTCATATTTTAAGAAATTTTTTTGAGGAATTGTGTTGTTCTTACCTTGATAATAGAGTTTGTTAAGCCAAAAATATTCCAGGCCAACTGACAAAAGAGAGGTGATGTGCATCTAAGGCCTAAATGGCAGCTTTCTTCTGCTTTTCAGCCTGTCATTTAGAGAGACAAAAAGGAGGAATCTGTTGCATTTATTGTGATTCCTAGTCTTTCCTTCAAAAGTGTTGGAAAGCAAATTGAAGGAATCATGTATTTTCTTTGCTTCCCATGTATGTTGCTGCAAAAATCATTACCTTTCAATGTCAGAATAATACTCACAAAGTGTCATATTCTCAGCTATTGTGTCGCTGGACAGTGTCCTGCTGCTTTGTCTGCTAAAAGCATGCTTGCATGCAGCCTCAAAGCCTTGCATATGTGTAGCTAATGAGAAAGATGTGTCCCTGCTATTTACTTCAACATTGACTGTGCTTGAGTACTGTTTGAATATTGTTTAGAACAGGAGAGAACCATGTTCAATTACACAAGTAATGTCTTTTTATATTATTATTTTTGTGTGGGTGTGATTAAGTGCATGTCTGCATATATATGGGGGTATGTACAAATATTACAAATATTAATTTTGTGGGTCTTTCTGAAATCTTCTGCCATTGCTTTCAAATTCCATGTTAGAATCATTGATATGTTTTCTTACTATGAAGGGAAATGGATATTTGGTAAAACAAAACAAAAAAAAAAATCAGTGTCACTGAGGTATCACTGGAATCAGACAAAACGTTGGTCTTACAATCCTTCTTATTTGGGTCTTTAATTCCCCAAGGCAGTCTGGTTTTTAACAGGACTGCTCTTAATTGCACACTGTTTTGTGGGAAACATCTTAAGCACAGTTGAAAAGACATGAAAACTGCCTTTCTTTCTCTAACATATTGGTTTCGTTTTTTGTTTAAATTGTTGCAGCTGGCTGGGTGATTACTGAGCTAAGTTCTGCCCTGGAGTTCCGGGTAGCAAAAGTTCTGTGTTGAATGCACCCACTCCTTACAACAGTAGACTAATGGGAGTGTCTTTTGTCAGTAAACATATCTATTTTATGGTTCTTCTGTAAAGAAGAAATGGATCCCAGTCAGATCCAATGGGTTGACAGAAGAAAGTGGAAAGAAATAAAGGTTATACTCGGGGCTGTAATGAATGTAGAAGATTTGCTGGAGTAAGAAAAATTGCTTGTATATATTTTTAATGTGTCTTAATTTTTATATGTTGGGAAAGGACTGTTGAAAAGGCAGAAGCATTTGTTGACTGTTCCTGAGTGGACCTGGATATGTTGTTGTACTGTTGTTGTACTGTTCTGTATCCATCAGTGAAGAGGTAATAAAAGAGTTACAAATTTCTCTATTTAGAAGGAGCTTTCATCTCCTGAAGAAAAATGAGAAGTTACTTCGAGAACTCAGAAATTTGGACTCAAGACAATGGTAAATTCTTTTAATGACTGCCTACTTACTTGTTTTAAGTGTGCTTTTACTCAAATGGCTGTAATTGCATAGATGTGAGAGTTGAGCTGACTTTTTTAATAGTTTTTTTAATTATTAATGTATTTTGCATCGTACTGTAGTTTTTTCTGTTATACTGAAGTTGCATCGGTTTTATTTGTAGGGTCAAATTCTGCACATAAAATACCATGAGATAAACAAATTTCAAAACATCTTATAAGCATTTGTGTATGCTTAACATTTAATTCTTTTAAAACATTGATATATCAAAGCCTTCACATTTTATGTTTTGGTTGATTGTTTAGCTGTTTCAAATGGTCCCAGTATTTGAAGACATGGACTTCTAGTTAGAATTGTAGCACAGAATTGAAAACTGACTTGTTTTTGTAGAAGTTGAAACAAAACCCAGTGGAAGTTGTAGAATTGTGAGAAATCATCTCCATTTGTTCCAATGTCTAACAATAACCTGTCAACAGAAGACATTTAAATGATTATTTAAAAAACATTGTAAAAATTTGTTGGACAAGCTGCATTTTCACAATGTTCAGAAGATGCTGTTGGTAATGGGCATTGCAGTGTGTATAATGCCCACATTACAGGTTTTCCCATGTCAAAAGCCCACCTGTTCCATTAGTAATTGGTACAGGCAGCACCATCCTGCATCTTGGAAGTGATGAAAGGGGTAAATGCTGCTCATGTATAGCAGAACTTCAGGCTCTAGAGAAGATGACGCTAGAAAGTACAGAATGAGGACATGAAAATATAGGGGATATTCAAAAAGAAGCCGTATCATTGTACTGTAATTCCACTGTGCTTTTTTATGCTTTAAAAGCCATGCTCTGTGTGTATTGTTTGCATATTTTCATTTCGTGTTGGTTAAGGCACTGTCATGTAATGACCATTCTGTTTTACAGCCGAGAGACACACAAGATTGCAGTGTTTTATGTTGCTGAGGGACAGGAAGATAAACACTCCATTCTTACGAATACTGGGGGAAGTCAAGCCTATGAGGATTTTGTAGCTGGTCTTGGCTGGGAGGTATTTATTCAATGTTTTTATCCTAGGTTTTTTTACAAAGACAATTACCAATGCCTTCATATATTACAAGTCTTTGGCTCTTCAGCGTTTCTCACAAGTACTGAAATACACCAGTTTAGAAATGGACTTAGAGAAGAATTCCTGTTTTAGTTTCATTAGCATTACTAGCCATTTAAATTCAAGCTCTCAACAACTGAAGAAAGTCTGTGCAGACAAAGATAATTCTTTAATGTGCAGTCCTGTACTTGGCTTTCATGGACTGATTAGGAGGCATCTTGATTTCCCTGTAAGCTTGTAAAGTATAAAGTCCATTGAAGTTTGAGCTTTGCTCAAATTTGGAACTTCAAAAAGTACAGACAAGCAGCTTCTCACATACTCTCTTCTTCCTGCCTTCCACTGCAGGCATGTATCAGTTCACACACTCCACTCTACTTCTCTTCCAGTCAGAAATATTGTGATCTACCCCATCATCTGTATGGGCCTGCAGCTCTTTAGTCACTTGTTCAATACTGTCATAAGGATTTCCTTTTTTCCATCTTTCTTTCAGATGCACAGAATTAATTACCAGTGTAAAGTTCAATTTGGCACTGTTGCACAGAATACAGGAATGGCTTTTGGTCCTGGTTGTCTGTATAGGAAGCTGCAGGTTTTTTGCTCCTCTTGCAACTTGTGCTCATCAGGAGTGTCCACATGAGTGTCTATCTTACTTGTTCTTTGTGTTTCTTTACTCCTTAGGTATAAAAGGACACTACCAAATTAACTGTGTGGATAATGACTCTGACTTTCCCACAGGAACAGAGGAAAACAGCTACAAGTCTGCTGACTTTCATGAGCATAGATGTTTATTTTCCACATTCAGGAGGAAAAAAACCCAACACTAGTACCATAAAATATCCTTCTTTTGTGGTTTAATTCTCTTAGGCAGTATTAGCTAGTTTAAAGAGTTGCTAGTTTGGATTAATATTCCATAATGAGACAACTAATATTTTAACATTAAATTCTCATCCTTTAGTATCAAGAAAACAAATATATCCCATGTGGGCAGAGATTAAATGTGTTCACATCTGAAAAACAACTTTTTGTAGTCACTGTTTTAAAGGTGAAACAGCACATTTAACATCCTTACTTATTTCGGTGTCAGACTATTTCCCATTGATCTAAGACTTAAAAGCTTATTTACAAATTATCAGTTTGTTTCCTGTGAATTTTTTTTTATATTCACAAAATTAAAAAAATCTCAAAAAATATATGGAAGGTAATAAATTCCCTGGCTGTTACACAGAGTTTTTTCCAGAGCTCAGGCCAAAGTTGAGGTAGTATAAGAGAATTAAAAAAAAAAAATCAGAAAGCACATGTAAATGACTATACTCAGATGATCAGGGAACAATGCAGTAAATATTATTTACACAATCTTTCCTTTCTTCTAACCTCATTTTTCCAGTAGATTCTGTGGTGACTGTGGAACACAGAATGCTAGTGCACTGCAGTTGATTTCCAGTCTAGTCAGCAAGTCTGAGCTCTTTTAGAAACCAAGTGTAACTATACTGTTGGGAAAAGGATCTTCACTTTTAAAGTTCAGTTGAAAGTCCATTTTAAAGTATAAAGCATGTATTTATTACCTGATAATTTTTTCTTGTAAAGTTTCCTGGTCTTTATTTCTAGGTAAATCTCACAAACCATTGTGGCTTTATGGGAGGACTGCAAAAAAACAAAAGCACTGGATTGACCACTCCATATTTTGCTACCTCAACAGTGGAAGTCATGTTCCATGTGTCAACAAGAATGCCTTCTGATTCAGATGACTCTTTAACAAAAAAGGTAGGTGTCTCTGAATAAACAGTGTTCTCTTGGTAATAAACATAGAGAAATCAGAGTCAAAGAAAATCCAGTAACTTTTAAAAAAATCCAACGCAACAACAAAACACCATCTTTACCTGCTAAGTTTGTATATTTTCTGCCAATTTCTAATTTTACCATACTGGTGTTATTTACCATCATTGGAATTGTTGGCAAGAACAAATGAAAAGTGCAGGGAAGTAATGGTTGGTGCAGAAAAAAAAGTATTACATCTGAATGATATCTTAGTACTTTTGAAACCTTAGATGCCAATTAAGAATTATGTGGTAAGTGCTTTCTGAGATGACTTTTTATTCACCTAAGGGTCATGTGCAGGTTATTAACATAACTTTCCCTTTAAAAAAAGTTTAAAATATGAAAACTATGTTTATTGTATGTAAAGTGTATTGTCCTGGAGGAAGCACAGATTCTCAACAGTGATATGATCTCTTACAGCTGCATTAAGAAAAAAAAATGAGTTTCTGTATTGGTATTTTTTTTCTTTAGAATTTAATAAATTCCACATTAATGATAATAAGTTACAGTCTCGAACATGTGTCCTACTATAAATGAACAATTAGCTGTCCTCAGACTGTCCCCCCATCCTGCATACATACATCTTCAGATGTGCTAATCCATTCACTAGACACGTTAATGAGCACTGGTTGAAGTGTAATATTGGAGGAACTGAAGCTGGTTGACCTCAGCATGGACTTTAATACTTGTAATTAAATTAGATGGTAGACAGTTAGTAAAGAGAGAAATAGCCATGCCTCTGGCAAGCTTCAATTATTAATGACTTCTTTTTCTTTGTGTTCAACTTGAAGAAAAAATAGTATTGTTCTTATTATAGACTAACTATGAATTCTAACTTGTCACTGTTCCATCTCAGGTTGGTTTGGTGGAGTTTTTTAATTAAAAATGCTTTTGCTTGTGTTCCTATTATGCTGCATCCTTTCTGTTCTTTATTTCCTGAAGTGGAATCAGGGTAATACTAAGGTTGTTAAATGATTTATAGAAGTGGTTAATAGCAAAAATAACTAATTTTAAAATTAGGTTGTTGCTACTGTTTTGGTATAGACCAAGTGGCGGGGGGGGTCTGTTTAAGTTGACTGGCTTATTTTTTAAACAAAAACCTGGTTTTATAAAACACAGATTGTAATTAACCTTAAAATGTTTGTTTATAATCTGTTGGAATTAGATCATTACAAAGTGTTGAAAAGGGGGAAGATGGGTGAAAAATAGTTAATAGTGAAAAATAATTAATAGTGAATAATTTGAAAATGCTGTGGACTTCAGCTGAACACAGAGTCAAGATCTCATGTCTGTTTCCAGGAGCATGTCATGAATGTTTTAGGTAGCTCAAAGAATGACCAGCAAAGGCATTAGCAAAAGCAGGTGTAATATTCAAATAAAAGTGTGATACAGTTCTTTGGCAAGGTTCAGTGTACTGCCTACTGCACGCTTAAAGCACACAGAGAAAAGTCAGACTAAAACAAAAAATCAATCAATCAATCTAAAATCAACCAAGTATGGTCTGTGTGGAGGCAGGGCATGAAAAAAGGGTAAGGATGGGAAAGGGTAAGGATAAAAAGCAATGAGGAAGATCCTCCCAATGAGTCACAAGGTTCAGAATGGATCCCCTTGCCAAACTTAGCCCCAGACTTGAGCAACAGTTTAGGTTTAGAGCTTTTTCTGGCATGTGAACTTAACAGCATTTAACATTGATAGCTTAATTGAAACAATTTAACAAAAGCTTCTATAGAATTTACTATAGCACAACACTTATAGACCTAACTTACTTATAAATATAAAGTACTTAATGTGAGAACAACGTTCATAGTACAGTTGCTATACCACATTTACACTTGCATGCACCCAGATCTAAAGGAGTATGTGTGAAGTATACACCTGTAAAAAAATCTCCTTGAGTTCAGTGAACCACTCATGTCAGATGCCTTTGCATCTTCTCAACAAGTGAAGGGCTTCGTCCTTGAGCAGCAGGAGTATCAGCCCAGGCTCCATTGGTGGCATTTGGCAGCAATCCTCTGAGTACAGCAGACTTGAGAGTTTGCTGCTTCTGAGGTGTGTCCCACTCAGAGACTGCTGGCTGCAGCCAGGAGAGCTCAAAGGATCTCACTTCCAACCACTGTTTATAGGGCTGCAAGATTACAACTTTGATTACCAGTTCCAATTGGACTGTTATTCATGCAAGAAAAACAAGCTTCCAAGGTTGTTCATTAAAAACAGGAGCTCATTAGATAGCACAAGCTCCTGGGACCAGACAGTGTTTCTGATACACTAAAGAGGAGCTTAGCCCGTGTGCTGTTTGTCAAGGCCAAGGCCTAATGAGCATTTCTAAGTCCAAGGGGGTAGGGAGGGATACACCACCACAGAGCGCCCTGCATGTACCTATAGCTGTTCTTGCCAGGCAAGGTTCAGGGCTGGTCCAGGCTTCCTGTGACTCAGCTTGTGAAAATTGTGTCAGCTGGGCTTCTTCACAATTCCAGTTTGCCCCAGGCCTGTTTCTCTCCTGCTTTACCAACAGTCTCACTCATCAGTGATTTGGAATTTTTGAGGTCTGTATGGATATGTAGAGTGTATCAATAGATTCAGATTATATTTGTGGCTCAGCTTCTGGTTGACTGTTAAATCAAGCTACTTTTTTTTCTCTGTGGGTTTCTTTTCTGTTCTTCCTCAGTGTGTTGATTTTGTTCTTTTTCAGCATATTTTCCCAAGAACAGAGGCTTGTGAGCCTCTCTCTGTTTCTCCTCCCTTCCCTAACAGTTTTTGGCCTATTCCAGTCAAATCTAATACTGTTTAAAAGCTGTTCATTTTGTGTATGTTTAATGATGATATGTTAGGTAAAGGGGATAGAGTAGGTAAGACTTTTAGTGCTCCTACTCATCAAGTAAAGACTTGTGGGAAGAAGTATTAGATACCAAGGACCCAGCAGCAAAGAGAGATGTCAAGAAATTCATCCTAAACTTGAAAGAAACATCAGCTGAAGTTTACATCTTGGGATAAATCAGCAAGTGCTATCAGGAGACATGAGTAGGAAAACACTCTTAATTCATTTACTGTTTCTGCAACTACTCATGATGCTTGAACTGAACATATCAGCAAAAGGATTGTGTTTTGTGAAATCAGATCACACACACTATCAAAATTATTTGAGAGCCATGTGAGTGCTTGTTGTTGTTCTGAGTGCATGTACTCTTTGTGACCTTCAGAGAAAGGGATTTGAGCTTCTCTACAGGTCTTTCATGGGTTTTTTGGTCTGTTTTATTCAATGGGAGAAAAACAAGAAAACTTGCAGGAGTTGTCTTCAAATGGCTGCTGGTTTTTATATTGTAAATGTGCCTAGAGGTACATGATAGGTTCATCTTATAAATGGAAATTAAATTAAATTAAAACAAAACTTCTTCCTGCCAGTTGAGCCACTGTAAAATCAAGATTTTGATGTTTCAGGAGCTAAGCCATTTTAAAACTGATTTTCCATCAGTCTTAGAGAGTAGTAAATTAAACTTTTAAGTGTCTTGATACCTCTGTAGTGTCTTGATACCTCCATTTGTTTCTGGAGATATGAACAAGGGCAAAAAAAGACATGAATTCAAGAACCGATGAAAAACTTTTGATTGTGTAATGGAACTTAAGATTGAAATATGTACATAAAATAACTATTTAACTTGCAAATACAAAATTAAGGCTTTAATGCTGATAATGCAATCCATTCTGGTTTTGTTACAATTAAAGGTTAGAGTAAAAAGTATTTACACCTTACTAACTTGCAGAGAATATGAGAACTAAGTAATGTGAAGACTCAGTTCACAGAATCAGAAGGGTTGTAGAGGCACATAAATGAGCTATCATCTGTCTAGTTCCTCCTTCCTTAGGAGAAAACTTCCTAAAGGAGTGAATGCATTGTAAGTGAGAATTTTATACACACAGAATGTAAATAAAAAGCAGTAATGTTGTTAGTGATTAGAATACTCATTAATCTTGAGCTTTTGGTATATTACACAATTCTGAGTTGTGCGTGACATGATCCTAACCACATAAAATTGTTACAGCTCCCAGTACTTATGTTTTTTTTGTGTTGCTAACAGGTATTGGGAACTTGAAGGTTTTTAGATGTGAATTATTAGTACAGTATTTTTTTTTAGTTACAGTTAGATACACATATTGCTAAAAACCCAAACCAAACAAAACCCCTAACGCACCATAGTTACTGAGACAAAGTTTTGTGAAAGATTCATCTAGAAGGTACATGCGCTGTAGACAGTAGTGCTGTTAACATTAAATGGACAAAAGTAGCTGCATAAAGCCATTATTTCATATATCTTTGCTCCTTTTGTTCTTTTTGTAATAAACACTTCAATTTTTGAAGAAGAAAAAAGTTGAGGCTAGCTGTTCTATCAGAATAAAATATAATAGCTTTTTTCTGCCTCCTTTAGGTAAGTGGGTATTAGAAATTACAGTAATTTTGGCAAGAGTTCAAGGGTTAATGTAACAGATAAATAAAAGGAATTTTCAGTAAATTGAGCCCTGCATTATTTCACTTGTCTTGCCCTTCCAAACCTAACTCATTTAATTTTAAAAAGTAAATACTTAAATTCTTCCTGACAGTGTGCTTTGCTTTTACTATCGTTTATTACTTCAATTATACTTGGTATCACTTAGAACAATCTGCCATTTGGAAATTTCAGTATAGCCTGCAGCTTAGTTTAAAGTCTGGCTGCTATTGTAACATGTACAGCATATGACACTAATGTATCAAAATTAGATTTGATCATCCCTCCTGGTTATATTTATTTCACGTTTCTTTTGTATTCAGTTAACATAAATGTATTAGGAGAGCTGACACATGATGATGGTTATAGAGTAAGAATATTTTAAAGTATTTTGAGTTAAATTTGAAATTTCAGGTAACCTAACAGTCAGTCATTTTTATATATTTGTTCTAATGGAGTAGAGTTTCAAAGCAAGCCTTAAAAAAATCTGTTTGTCTGTTTTATCTCCTCAGGGCTGTCTTCCCGACAGCTCAGGTTTAAAATGGCTAAAACAGAGCTCTTAATCTCTTTCTCATTGCCACCTTTCCTGATCTCCACAGATAACATGACCATTGTGCCTGTCACTTGTGCCCAATAGCCTGAAATCATCTTTAATTTGGTCCACTTTCTGGATTCTTACATTCATTCTGTGCTTACAACTCTTTTTTTCCCCACCTAACATTTCTTCCAACATAACCTTTCCATACACATACAGTTAAAATTTATTAGTTAAAATTTATTCTCTGTATCGTAAACCGTTGTTTTCATTGCTGAACCTTCCTTTCTCTGGTCTTGACACTTTCATTATTGAAGAATGCTGATATAAACAACATTTTTCTAGTCTTTAACACCTTTTTACATTTCTAAAACACCTTTGCATTTGTCCATCTCCATGTTTTGTGTCATGTCTTATGCTAGATAATGAACTCTCTAGAGCAGTGTGATCTGCATTTAGAGTGTTAGAATACTGGTGTGTAACCTATAATTCCAGGTGTTTCCAGTGTATCACCAGCTCAAAGTATAACATTATTTTAGGACTTTTTTTATTATTTATATTATTGCAGTGACTTACGTCTCTGGTACTGATTTCCAATTTGTTAGGCTTACTGTGATGTAAGCACATAAGAACTTGTAAATTCAGGAACACAAGGTCAGGAAGTAAGTGTTAAGACAACTGGTGGTGAGTTTTGAATAACCGTTAACACAGAATTCAGTCTTGACAGCTGTCCGTTCTGTGTGCACCAAATCCCATTCTGATAGATCACACTGGGACCACACCTTCTTGGGAAATCATGGTTTTTTCTGTCCTTAAGGTTTCATTGAGCAGAGGTAGTTGGAGCTCAGTATGTTTCTCCTACTTGTGTCCAGGGCACTGAATCTGTGATGCTTCCAATTCAATACAAAGAAATAAAGAATCCAGATTAAACTTGAAAGAGGTCAGTCTCTGGTTCTCCTACAGTGAATAATTGATTCTCAAAATGTTTGCTGTGCTTGCAGGAGATCTTGCTTGTTTAGCACTGCTGAATTGTAAGGTTCTCAAATGAAAAATGAGAAGAAATGTGAAATTCTTCTTTCTAAAAGGCTTATGCAAAACCTAGCAGATTAAATACGCCAGGAAAACTTTTCAAGTCAATTTCAGGTGTCAGATCTCTTCCATGAATCAAGTGTTGTTGATCAGTCAAGTTACCACCATTTGTGATTTTTCAGAAGCTTTTCTTGCTGCCCAAGGCAAGGACATCTGAAAGAAGCAGTAAGAAGCACTGTGTTAGTAGTGTCAGAGCTTCTTCTGAAAAAAACCTTGTTTTCTTGTCTATTATTTTTGTCAGACATCTGACCACCTATAATAGAAACAAGGTTTTGATCCTGAGTACTTCTCTTTTTGTTATATACCACCGTTCATACTTTATACCATCATCCACCTACTTGCATCCTCTGATTTTGACTCTTAATCCATTACATGTCACAGAGATGCCATTCTGCATTTTACTCAAACTGGGTCATTGCCAGACCATTCTTGACAGTAATCATGAGGTAAAATACATTTAACAGGACTTGGAATTCTGAAGTAGTCTGAAACATTTTCCTTTTTCCTCTGAAGAAGTTTCTGCTTTCAGCCTGAAATGTATTCTCACACGATTATTTGAGTATTAAGCAAACTTTGAAATTGGAAAGAAAGGTCGCTGATGGCTTCAGTACACTTGGCATCCAAAAATATGTGTCCCTTGTCAGTAATCCTGCTGAAATAACCACACAGTACACTTTTATCACAGCAAAATCTGTTTCAGTCTAATGTGAAAACATGCACCAGTAGTGATGCTCCATCTGGGTAACTTTCATAGAAGTGCAAGAACTCGTATTGTATCTGATTAACTGCAGGTATCAGTATCAGGTACACAGGGCAGCCTTTGACAAATGAAATTCAGAGGCAGTGGTGCCCTCAAGAAGCTGCAGTATCTAAACTCTCTATATGTTTTGGATTTTAAAGCTGTTTGTTTGGCATGTACACTGTCACCATCACTTGTTTCTAACAGTCTGTGAGTTTATTGTCTCTGAGTCCAAAGATAGCAAGTAAAGGAGGAAAATTTCTTTTAGTAAATAGTTTGATCTTGCTGAATTATGAATGGTGCAGTGCAGTGATGGTGTATCAGCCCCAGTTCTGCTTTTTGGCAGTTGGTTCAGTGAGTTCAGTCAGTGCTCCAGATGGCCATCCCTCAATCCAGGATCGTGTGGGTTTTTTTACATTCCACAACACTTCACGTCCAAACTGATTTGCCTCATGCTTTCTCTTTGGCTGGGCAGCCTCATTCTCCCTGAGCTTTTCACTTCCTTCTAAGTGCAAGCCTGTCAGTCCCTGATACCTTATCATTGTCATATTTCAACAGTTTGACTGTCACTTCGCTAAGGAAGCAAAATGGGAATTTTTTTTTTTAATCTGAGGTGTAATTCCTCACTGACTTCTCTGGTGATATAGCCAGTTTAAGATGTGACAGCCCTGCTTTCCACTCCTGTCGTGCTTCAAAAAAAGGTGCCAACAAGTTGTTTTCTTGGTCTATGAGACCAGTACAATGAAATGAGCTGAATTTAAAATAAAAACCTGGCATATATTTTCCCCCCTTGGATCATGTTTGTGATCCATTTTAAAAATTATCTTATGCCTGAAGAGAGAAGTTGGTTAACTATGACCAAAAGAGAGGAGGCCAAGGATAATGACTTATTAGACAGCGACGCTAGAAGAGACTGAAATGAAGCTGAGCCTTGTTTAACTTAAAAGATAGAATTTTGCCTTGATGAAAATCAATGGATGGGGCTGTTCTGGTGCCACAGTGCAGTGTTTTGCTGCAAAACTAAAAGGTAAGAAGGAGAAGTTGCTTTTCTGGTGATTTTTGGGGGGTTAGAGGGTTCTTTGTTGTGTATTTTGGAGTTTATCTTACCAAGTCCTCCAACCTATAGCCAGGAAAGAAAAAACAGCTAGGTGTGCTTCTTGTCACTCTCTTACTGCTCTTACTGATTTTATTGCTTTCTACAACTACGTGAAAGGAGGTTGTAACAATGCAGAGGTAAGTCTGCTTTCCCAAGTAACAAGAGACAGGACAAGGAAGTGGCCTCAAGTTACACTAGGGGCAGTTTAGGCTGGGTATTAGGAAAATCTTCTTAACAGAAAGAGTTGTCAAGCATTGGAACAGGTTACCCAGGGAAGTGGTTGAGTTGTCATCCCTAAAGCTACTTAAAATATGTATAGATGTGGTGCTTAGTGACATGGTTTAGTGATGGACTTCGCAGTGTTAGGTTAACAGATGATCTTGATAGTCTTGGAGGTATTTTCCAACCTAAATGATTCTATGATTCTAAGGTAGGAAAGGGTCAATTTTGCAATTAATTGTCTTTTATGATGTTTGTCATAGTAAAGTGCTATCCAGGGGTCCTTCAGCTGCTGTTTGTTGCACATCAGCTATTCAGGTTGCTGTTTGGCTTTATTCTAACCTAGTAAAACAAAGCTCAGTTTAGTGAATGTTGATATAACCAATTCTTTTGCTGGGTTGGGTTTAAGTGTTGGTGCAGGAGTGTCCCTAAGTAAGTGTTGTTCAAAATAATTCAGCCATCTACACAAGACGCAAGAACAGCTGGCTTCAAAGGCACCACAGCCATTTTAGAGTAGGTGTATGTACAGTCTGGTCCAGACAAAACAAATTACTTGTTGAGCATCAAAGAAGAGATAGGGTATTGAAGCCACTTGTCCTTTGCCCACTCCAACACTGAATAAAATCCTATTTTTTCTAATAGAAATACAACCCTGTTCTTCAGTCTGATACCATTTAAAGCTAGCAGAGAAGAGCAGAGACAGCTTCTTTTTCTCTTTTTTCTTTTTTTCCCTTTTTTTGCCCCCTTTTTTTTTTTTTTTTTTTGACAACTGCTACTGACAACTGGTGTATGCCTTTAGATAAGAAAAAGGTAGCGTTCCAGGAGCATTCCAATTAAATTTCTCTGAAGACTGTGCATGTGTTTTGCTTTTATTTAATGTGCAATTGTGTTCTAAAAGTGCTATGGAAAATTGTTCCTTTTTTATATAGAATAGCTTCTTGTACATGCTCAGAGTGGTATTTGTATGTTACGTGTTAAACAGTGCAGCCCTTTGAATAACATCAAGGTGATTATTTGACAAGTTCCACCTACCTAAAGCTACGGAAACAAGCTGAGAACAGGGTTGAAGACAATTGTCAATAACTGGTGATGCACTAGGAGAAAAAAAATTCCAGTTTGAATTTTCAGAAACAACTCTTACTGGAAAGAGTCTCACATTTAATAATCTGAATGTATTTGATCAGTATACATAAAGCCTCTCTACATGATGTGAACATTTGGTATCAGAAGATAATGTTTATCAGAAGGAGTGTTTTGGTTCTTCAATCAGATAATTCCAGAGTGTTCAGGGAATTCCTTAATCTGGTTATATGATTATATCTGAGGATACAGCATGGATTTTGAGGAACCCATTCAGCCATTCTGTGCCAGAACAAGAACCATTTCATAGTTTGTAGGGGAGCAGGGTTATTTTTACAAAGGTGTCCTGGTTTCATGGAAAATGAGCATTTATCTTAGTTCTTTTGGGAGCTATGGAGAGGGCAGTAGCTATTCTCCTTTAAAAGCTTTTTGTTTGTAGTAGGCAGTTGGGAATTTGGCTGAGTGATGAGGTTAACTTCTCAGATATGTAACTTTTAAACAGATCTCCATTCATACACTTTAGAAGTTCATACAGAATTTAGTAATTTTCTGCTGATCAGTGATGGCAATCTTGAACACATTCTAGTAAATTGGGTTGAACCGCTCTGCATTCTTGAGAAAATATCAACAAAATTTTAGCTTCCAGTAGGAAACAGATATTCATGTATCTGTTCATTTGAATAGAAATTAACACCAATGTATAAAAATCTATAGCACAAACCAGCTCTGTCAACTAATACACTGAAATTGTAAAAGAACTATTGTGTAATTGGGTTATTTTTCTAATTTTTCTTCACCTTTTTTTAGTGGGTTTGTCATTTTAAATATGTACATTTAATATAGAAATATGGCTATAGAATGTTAATTAAGAATATTCAAACTGATGGCATTTTATCCCTGGTTTTCCAGCTAAGACATTTAGGAAATGATGAAGTACACATTGTCTGGTCAGAACATACTCGAGATTATAGAAGAGGAATAATTCCAACAGAATTTGGTGATGTTCTTATAGTTATCTATCCCATGAAAAACCATATGTTCAGTATCCAGATAATGAAAAAGCCTGAGGTAAGGGTTTGTTTTCTTATGTGTTTCCTTCATGTGTTTAACATGAACTGAGTTTTGTTTAGAATCTGAGGTTTTGGTGTAATAGATTGATCCAACAAGGTGATGTCTTAAGCATGGACAGTTGCAGTGGTGGGAGGAGGGAAAAGGGAGAGCTCAGTGAGTACAGTGTATAGTAAAATAAGTAACTTGAAATTGTAGAGGCCTGATGCAGTAAAGCATATCTGCTAACAACATAATTGTAAACAAAGATGGAATATTCTGCACAGTAATTTAAATATTACAGTAAACTTGTTGAACTTTTTTATCAAATTTGATACATAACCAAGGTAGTTGAATAATAGCCTGTTCCAGCTTCCTCCATCCGTGTCATATTCCCCTTTTTTCCTCTCAAACCTATTTTTTACTTTCTTCTTATCTCCACACAAGAACCTGGAGATGAATTCAGTAAAGCAAGGCCACTCAGCCCTTAGGCATAAGAACCCACATTCTTTGTAATGTCTGTTCCTCAAATGTCAGTGCTGGCCCTGTTCTTAAAGCAGTGGTTTAGGGTTCTGAGCACTAAACTGACTGAGTAAAAGTAGTCGTGAGTATTGGTACTACCTAACTTCTGTGTATGATATCACTTGCCATGAATTTCTATACTTTATGAAAATTATTATTAAAAGCACTCATATTAATAAATGAGGTGTGGCAGAAATAGGATTACCTCATTATGATGATTGCCTCTATCTATTGATAGGCATGAAATAATAGTCAGTCTTGTAACTGTTGGATTACTTATATTTTTAACTAATAGGCATATTCTTTCTTTTACTATTTTAAATATAAATAGTTGTATTATTGGGAGCCTGCAGGTCAAGAAGGAAAACAAAAACTGCTGAAAAAAGGGATTGTTGTTAGTCCAAAAAGAAGTCCTTATATGTGAAAAAAGTGCCTTCCATCAGATTTCAGTATTCTCAAAACTACAGTAAATGACTAATGGCAAAGATAACACAGGGATCTAAAATTCTTTTGCAGCATTTGTTTTCTTTTAGCAGGAAGAATATTTAATGTACATTCTGCTCCCTTTGCTGAGCTGATGCACAAATTTTGTTGCTTTTCTCCTGTTTTATGTCAGCAGCTTCAGAACTTTATTCACATGTATGGGAAATGAAGATACTTAATACTGAATGTTTGTTTTGTTTTAATTGCAAAATGGTGATGGATTTAGGGAGATACGTAACACCAAAACATAAGAGCTATCTGTTCTGTTCACCTTTTGGGGGCTAGCTGTACTAAATACTGAGTTTTTCTACTGGTCTCACAAATAGGGTTTTACAGTTAGGCTCCAAAGAGGCAAAACTTTCACCACAGATTTCTTCTGTAAAGGGCTTACAGTGTTCTTGTTCAGATAATGTGGAAAGGAAGAAGAACAGAAGAAAAAAAAAAATAGAAGGTAAAGGTCAATACACCAGTAACTGTATGATACTTTCACACTGGGTTGGTCCTTGTAGAAATGTTAATAACTACAGCCATGATAAAAAAAATGTTAGAATTTGAGTAATTATTTCTTTTGCTTCTTACCCTCTATAGTATTATCATCTAGCCTATCAACCTCATAAACATTATATGCATGACTGTTCCTAGGATTTTTGCAGCAAATGTTGGAAATGGTCTTTGATGAGACATTCAAATAGTTACTTAATTTTTTTCAAATGCTGTGTTATCTGTTGCCAAGGATATCAAGCAGTTATATGGCTGTGTATTTCCACAAGAGAAAAGGTCTGACTTGCAACACAATAACTGGTTTGATTATCTAGCAATGAGGAGGGAAAAAGACATATATTTGAGTGCTCTATTGTTAATGTTGATTGCTAATTGTTATAGCTATGATCTTGTCTTGCTTTATGTTGAACTTCTTAATTTTTTATTCAGGTTCCATTTTTTGGTCCACTCTTTGATGGTGCTATTGTGAATGGAAAAATTCTGCCTATTATGGTTCGTGCAACAGCTATAAATGCAAGCCGTGCATTGAAATCATTAATCCCATTATACCAAAACTTGTATCCTTTCACTCAAATGGTTTCTAAGGCATATACATTCCCTTGCAGTTCTACAGATGTGATATTCATGGGTTTTTTTATTTTTTTCAGATTAATATAGGGAACGTTGGTTTTTTTCAATGGTGATGTTGCCTTTAGGGAACTTAAACCCATAGAAGAGCATTCAGATGAAGACCAGCTTTTTTAATTAAATAAACTATAGACAGTGCTGAAAAATTGCCTATTTCTAATGTTTTGTGGCGTGCACTTGTCATTTTTTGTTAAAATTATTTTAATGACCATTTTGTGAGGAGTCTTTCCAAAATATCAATACCATGATGTTAATAATCTTTCTTTCCTTAAGATATTAAGTATTTATCCAATATTAGTGTGACTTAGTGTTATTTTCTAGTTCAAAGAATGCTGCTTTCCTTCAGTCTGAGAAGTTTATGAAACTTCCATCATATAGATTTTGTTATTCAGCTCAGAACACAAAGTTGATGTCAAAATCATGTTAGTATATTTGTAAATGTGTCAGAAAAGGCTGTCTCTTTTCTGGTTTTGTTGTTGGAACTGAAATTGTATGTTTTGGAGGAGCTGCTCTTGGAAGAACAGATTTATCAACCATAAATTAAAAAACATAAGGTAAGTCAGTCACACGCCATTTCCTTACTTTAGATTGAGTTCTGTTAGTTAAATCAACAAGTTAAAATCAACCTGTTGGTTAAATCATCAAGAAATTTCTGAATTCCATTAACTGAAAGATAAGTTTAAATTTTGATCCAAAAGATTTCTAACAAAGCTGTAACTGCTAGTTCTTCTCTTGTGATAGGTTGTTGCTAAAATACTATTTTTTCTGTGGCTGACTGTTAATACTTGCAGAGTTTTGGATTAGATATGATGAAATGGATTTACAGATGAATGATGGATGTGTTTTATGTGATCACATTAAGTGATGTTTGTGCCATAACTGTAGATGACACATGTTGATTCATTGTGTTTTCATGTTTGGAAAGGTCTGATCTTTCTGTCATTACTCAAGTAGCTTAGTCAAAGAATTTAAAATGTATTATCATTATCATCATCAACCATCAAAAGTGATGGTTTAGAGCATTTTATTGATGTATAGCAATGAGCAATTGGAAAACAATTTGCTTTGAGATAGTAAACTTCCAGTACCAAAAAAACCTCACAGACTTGTGTGTTTAAACATCACAGAATATGAAAGGTTTATTAAATTCCTTGGACATAGCTTGCCAGGTCAATGTCTAGGAATTGGCCAGTTCCATGAAGTTGTGCACTGTCTTTTTAATTCAGTTCTCCAAATTGTACTTTTTAATATGCATCAAAGCACAGCCTGTCATTAATGACATAATGTGGCCTCCATTAAAATGCTGATAATATGTCCCCTGGTATGGTTAGCATGGTAAGTGGAAGGCATTATGTGTACTTGATTTTAGATAGCATTGGCTGGTAGGTTTCCTGTCATCATTTGGTAAGCTTATGAGGTACCAGTTGACTGGACACTGATATTAAAGGATGGCTTTGTTAAGTCATCAGTGGATTTTTTTTTCCATCTGGCTTGGAGTATCTTGTGTTTACTGTTCGGTATAATATAATTTAAAAATTAAAATGGGGTTGTGGGAAGTTCTTTAAAACACGTTTGCTTGGTGTAAAATTTGAAAGAAACTCTACAAATTTTTCTGGCTTGAATGAGGCTCTGATGGAGTCAGTTGTGTCAGCAGAGAGCAGCAAAAAATGCTAAACTTCAAGTCTGGCCTAAGTCTCAGTGGTAAAAAAACCTCTTGATTAAAAATGTCATGGACATGCTCTTGGTGCTCAACCCATGGCCAGACTTGAGGTCAAGAAGGAATTTCCCTCATACAAGAATGACTAAGAGTGGTGGATGTTTCCTGTAACATGGACATGGTCTGTTATCTAGGAACATTTGAAAGTTGAATCTAATTATATTCCTGTGATAGCAGGGAGTTGAAGATGTCAAAGACTGTCTTTATTGTCTCCTGCTTTTTTTCCTCTGGGATGTTTTAGCTATGGCTGCAGCACTTCACTTCTGGCTTTTAAGTTTGTAGTGGACTAAAGGGTGTGGGGAACAGGCATATTTTATGGTCTGTGGTTAAATAGGTTTTCTGGAGACACTACCAGAATTAATGTCTCTTGTGGAAGACAGATGGGATTCAATAATCAAGGTGGCCTTGCCTTGTGTTGGAATATTGCTGGAACAAGGAAAAAGAGGGCTCAGAGTGGTGAAAACAATACATTTGAAGAGGGAAGAAAAAGGGAACAAAAGTGCTGTTTTCAGAAAGTACATGAAATGGAAAAGTGAATCTGATGATCAAGGATTTCCACAAGTCCAGGACCATAACAGTGTCAGTGAAGAGAATCCTGAAGTGTTCTTGAAACTGATCTTCATTTACTTACTTATGAATCTCTAATACACTAAGCAGTGTTAGTTTATTAGGAATTTTGATGATGGTTAATAGATATCCAGTTGAATGTGGATGTCAAAGGCACAAGAGTACTTGAGACTTGTCAAAGAAAACAGATGTCAGGCACTACATTTCTGTATTAGCCCTTCTTTTTACAGTAGTAGACCAGCAGAAGTAGTTAATTTCAAAGCTAGCATGAGTGTATGGATGTCTCTCTGCCTGTGGGTGTGTGCTTTGTTTTCTGGTACTGTGTAATACTTGCTGGGCACTTTTTGACTTAGTAGGGAGTTAATGGTATATATGTAGGCCAGTGCTTATCCATTTTTGAAGAATGTTTATAATAACACATTGTAGATCTTGTGGTGATGAATGACTGTAAGCTCTTAATTAAACTAAGACTGTGTTGATTTGCTTGAGTGTAGGACGGGAAAAAATTGGCACTGAGTTTGGCCCTCTGACTTCCAAGGAGATCTTATCTACCCTCTGAGACAGTGCATTTTCTAAGTGCAGACCTGACTGGAAAAGTCAGCTGTCATTTGCAATCAGCAGGGATATTCAGTCCTCTTCACGTAGCCTGATTGCAACTTTTTCCTTAATGCGCTGGTCTGTTAATCACAGTGTGCCAGTGGTAGTATGTGTGAATGCTATAATAATGGTTGCATGGATACCAGAAATTCTGGTCATCTCCCTCTTACACTCTTCCCCAACTTGGAGTATGTGTTGTAAGGTCTGAAGTAGCTTTCTGAGGCTGACATATTCTGTCAATCACCTTCCTCTTGCTGACGTTATTTTGACATTTCTGATAGGATACTTAGATAGCAAAACACTTCAAAGATTTTATTTGGTTAATGATTTGTAAAGGTTTTATCTGCTCTGTGGTTTTGTTCTTTGCTCAGAATACTATATGTTTCCATATAGTCATGTTTTAAGATTAAAAATCTATTGAATTTATCAGCAAACATTAGTAATGCGTGGCAGGTGTCCTGCTTTTTTTGATTCTTGACACACTCATTGCTGCAGCTGTGTGAATATTGCTATTTTGGGTGGAGTTTTTGCAGTGGTATGTGGAATTTGCTTTAGTTTCTCCTCCAAGGATTCTCTGGTCCCCCAATAATTTTTGGTAGCCTGGCTCTCTTGTATCAGTACCCACAGGATACATGCACACAGAAGCAGGTGACAATCACAAAATACTCATGGTGTCTTGCTAATGAAGCAGCAGTAACCCCCTCTCTGTCTCAGGGCTGATATGTTTCTTCTCATTGCATTTGCCTTTGTCTTAAGTGCATGCTTATTTCCTTATATGCTCAAGCTGCACATATGCTGGGAAAACTTCTAAAACTCATAAATGCAGGTATAATAATGGGGCTAAAAGTTGAGAACAATCATTTTCACTATGATGTAGAATAAGAAGGACAGTATATAGGGATTGTTAAATACTCCTTATTTAGTGAATTGCATTGAAATTATTGATATGAAGAGTTCATGGCTCATGTCTCAGACCAAGCACTTTGTCACATTCTGAATTTAGAATCAACCATGTGTGGGAAATGGATCAATACTAAGTATTTGGAAGAATAGCATTGTGGCTTCATATAAAATTTTATTTGCGCTTCCTGAATAAACAGCAGATGTCAGCCAGATGCCAAGAGGTACACCTTGACATAGTAGGCACCTTCAGTGATCCAACGTTGCAATTATTGCAACAAAGCAGGACAAATACCAGAAACCTTGTGACAGTGAAATTGCAATTGTGAAAAAAAAAATAGTATCACTTTTTTCATTGTACACAAATTCTGGAGTGTTGACAATTATTGCAAAATTCAGATAGTGCAATTCAGACCCTCTCTGTCTTACACAGTATTCTCTTGTTATAGATGCTACCTAAGACACACAGTAAGAAGCTAAATCTTCTTTAACATCTTTTAAATCTGAAATTTATAGATATTTTAGAATACCTGGAATGTGCATGACTGTTTTATCCTTAATTATCATAGCATAATTTTCACTTCTTTCTAATAATCTGCAAAGTCTTTGACCTAGTGCCAAAAACTGGCATTTCTTTTTGGAGATTTTTTTTTTTGGTCACATGAAACCAGTTCATTTAAGTAGCAAAAAATAATGCTGCTTTAATTATTCCATCTAAAAAAACAGTTATAGAGTAAATCTTGATCTGAATGACTGGATAAATTAATCTTTATTGTCAAAACTGAAATTTTGACATCCTCCTAACTTTCTTGATATTGTAGGACCAATCCAAGTACCAATGTAGGTACTTTGATGTATTGTAGCTAATATTTTGACAGTTGTCTAGAGAAAGGGCAGGTATTTAACCCCATATGGTGTCTGACAAGGCAGTAACTTATTTATGAATAATGTCTGTGAGTGCTTTGTTAAAAGTTTGCCCTGAATTATGAGCTGATCACTCAGAAAAAGCTTTGTTTTTCTTGAGGTGATACTCAATTGCCCCAAGAAAGGGTTTTATTAGAACTAGTAGTGTTGCTGTTTGTTGTTCCTGCTTGATCATCTCCTGCCTCAAGATAGAATTGCAGACCCTGGAAAAGTGAAGCAAGTGTTTTTATTAATGACATAAAGTGAGCAAAGGGTATTCTTCAGACTTCTGGCTACATTTGTTTCACTTAATTAAGAATATTTGTTGTATTTGAATTTTCAAGCTGTAACTTGAAAAGATTTTGAAGATTTCTCACTTGTACAGAAACTTAAAAGTTAAAACTGGATAGCAGTGATTTTGGCAGTGCCAATTGCCTTTTTTCCAGGAAGTTTTCTATCTTAAAGCTGCATGAGCATCTCGAAGGGAAAAAGTGAATAGAGTGGTACTGCATCAATGACAGCTGTGTATCAAATGGGAGAGGTATAAGGGTTGCTTGCTCTCATAGTTTTGGTGCAATGAAAGGAATAATACATGAAATTACAATTGCTTTTCTAATATTTTCTGGTTTAAAATTTTTTTCATTTGCCATATGCTAAGAGTCTGGAAAGTTTGCTGTATTTCTGGCAATACATTTTTGATACAGGACATTTAATAAGATTTTAACATCCTTGTTACTCTTTGGTTTTTTGCTGTCATCACAGGTGAGAAGACACCAACATTAAAAATAATGCTTGGTACTCTTTTTTTTTTAAACTACTTTGTATATTTTATACAAATAATTACAAATTTCAGGATTTCAGTGGATATTTATTCCATCCCTGATGACTACTGTTGTAGCCTTATCTGATATGATTTCAAGTAAGAGACATGGAGGAGTTCATCATATGACTCCTGCTGGTTTTTTTCTAGAAGAAAATACAGTTATTTCTGAAATCTATTTTACTGTTTAGCAGTGAAAGTTGTTTTCGTAGTTCAGGCAAGACTCATAAGGTACAGAATATGATGTTTGGACTTTCCTGTACTTTGAATTACTCTGGGTGTTCTCCCAAATCCTAGTTCCGCTGACAACTTATTTGATATTTTAATAATTATAAATGTGATTGATTGACTCATTAAATGCCTGCATACAATGATGTAGCGTGAAAAACTGAAGATTTCCAAGATGTGTAGAAGTATATCATGGACTGTTCAGGTATTTTGGTTTTCAGGTAGGTGTGGGTGTGGGGATGTGTGTGCGTGTGTGTGTCTCCTTGTAGGTATGCAATGACTGTAATAGTTATATCTTTACCTTTACTCTACTTTTCCTCTGAAGTAATACATCAAATTAATGTATTTTTCTGTGATTTTACAAGTATTTTTGAACAAAAAGAGACTGTTGTAAGTAAAATTGCTGGGAAAATACCAGAAAGATGTAATACCAGATTACTTGTATGGCCATGAATGGCTAAAGTGCTCAGAATGACAAACCACTAATGCCAAAAAAACCAAAATGCACAGTACTTAAATAACTGCTGCATTTAAGAATGTTCATGTTCAAGATTAATGTTTTAATATGTTATACAGAAATGTAGTACAGTTTGAAATATCTTATGTAAAGGAATTGGCACAATGGCAATGCAGTGTAATAGAATAATCTAAAATAATTTCTGTATTAATAATGTCATGTTGAAGTTTGCCCAGTTAAAAAAAAAAAGGCTAAATGAAAAAGAGCTAAGATTCCAAAGCATAAATTGTGCTATTTATGTCTGTTAAGTATGGTTTGAAATCCTGTCTTAGGGACATCTTGCCTAACTATATATCTCATGCTGCTCAGTAAATGAGAAGAGTATTGATTGGCATATGCTGCTTAAATCGATCACCTTGACAGCCAGAATTACAGTAATCTGTCAGTATTAATGACTATCTTTCAAGCCTTGATACCTCTCCTTTGCTTGTCTCATCTTGCCTCAGTTCTGTTTGAAGTGCATTTTCTTGAAACCTCTGGTTTTGTCAGGATAGGTACTTTTGTAGGGCTTTTTGTCCCCTGAGTCCAATTTATTGGCTTGATCATGCAATTAGAGTTAAAATGCAGCACCAGGGAGCAAAAGTAGGCAGTGTCCTGAGTAACAATTGGATCTCAGAGGTAGTGCAAGCCTGTTCTCAGCCATCATTTATTAGTTACCTGTTGAAAGAATAGGATTGTTTTGCAATGAATAATTCCAAAGCATCACTTTAAATGCCTTTGATTTTAGCCACTAGAGACAACTGATTGAGCCAACATTTGTGATAGGCTTTTAAACTCTTGCCTTTGTGTTTGTCGTGTAGACACTTCAAATAACTGCTGGCGAAATACTTGCAGATATGTGTACCAAGCTGCTGTGTTTGCTACATTTTCATGTAGTGAACATAATTTCACTTGGTTTTCATGTATTTTTAATGTGAGAAATAAGTTGAAGTGTGACATTGTATTGTTGATCACAGTTCCTTGAGTGTGATCATCCAGGCAATTTCTGATCCACAGAGTGGTCCATCCATCACATCCACATCTCTCAAATTTAGGAACAAGGATATCAGTGTCAGTTGCTTTGCACAGATCCAGGTAGATGACATCAGTTACTCTTGGCTCATGTACCAGTGCTGTAACACTGTTGTAGAAGGCCACCAAATTTGTGCATGATTTGTCCTTAGGGACAGCCACGTTGGCTGTCTCAGATCATCACCTTATTTCCCATTGTGTCTTAGTATAGTTCCCAGAAAAATCTGCTCCATGACCTTTGCAGGCATGAAACTGCCTGGACTGAAGCACATATTAAAGGGGTACAGTTTGAGCACACAGGTTTAATAGTGCTGTTGTTATCACAAGATATCTACAGCATATTTCAGTCAGCAGTACAGCTACTCTTTATTTATTAGCTACTCTTCCCTAATGAAATGCATGAGGCTCTCTTGAAAGCGGTAAAAACACAAAATACCAAGTTAGCAAAACTAATTGACTGTAGTTATGTTGTTTTCTACTATTAATTGCACTTATAGAGACCTGAGTGCTCTGCTGATGTTGTAGACGCTTATGGGGGAGACTCAGATCTTTTTGTACTGTTTGGGAAAACATATTCTAGATTCTTTTACTTCTATATTCTTTCATAAATATAATTTACCCATCTGAAGGAGAAATATTGGTTCTACTGATTCCTCAGCAAAATATGGGTAGGCTTATGCTGGTGGCATTCTGTTTTAGGGTAGAAGGAGGGCAGTGAGCTATCCTGAAAAGCAGTGACCAGCTTTATCAGCCTCTTTATCAGCCTCTAGAACTTCTGAGTCTGGATATGTCAGTACAGATCCCTTGAGGGAAGGGAATTTTTCTTGCTACAACATATTTTCAAGGGAGGAAATTTTTGCATTTTAGCTGAAAGTTAGTAGTGGAATCACTCGTTCATTATTAAATGTGTTTTTATAGTCCCTTTTAAAAATTTTTGAAGGGAGAAGGCTATGAGTCCTTAAACGGGAATGAAAAAGATAAACTAATCCAATGTTACACATTGGAGTTGATTGCCATGTGTGTAACACAAAGTGACAGGTTTTTTGTTAATACCTACTTAACCTTATTAATTAATTAAACATTTTGGGTAACAAAAGCCCTTTGTTAAAATGTTAAGACTCTTGTCCCCTTAAGGTGTTAAATTTCATACAGATTTTTTTGATAGCTCTCAGGAGTCTGTGAATAAAAGCTTAGAAGATTAAACAATTTTTCCTGACATTCCTCAGATGTAAAGAAATAATTTTAAACAATTTAAGCCCTGGTTTTACATTGCAAAAAAACAGCATTCTGTATAGGTTTAATCCTTTTCGTAAATTCACCCTCATAGCAGATAAGGGATGTGCAAACAACTTACAAGGTTTGTATTTTAAAACACTAAAATCCATGTATATACAAAAATAAGTATGTGGCATTCCGTATGGTTGATTCTGATATTTAAAGTGGTGGAAAATGTAGGAGATTATTTATAACAACCAAAACTGGCAAAACCGTAATGATTTTGAGACAGAGTGATGTTTTGGGGTAAGTTGAATAAGATGTTGGCAAACTGTTTCTGCATCATTCTGCATATGGTAATCAAAACAGTTGGGGCGTGCTTTCCAGTGCCAGCAGAGGGATTAGAAGATCTTAGGTACCAAAAAAAAAAAAAAATAGATTAATAGAAACTAGTACATTGATTGGCTTCATCCTCCTACAGATCTGTATTTCAGTTACTGAAAAAGGGCTTGTATATAATACTATAATACCTGACAGTATGTGGAAATATCTAGCTGGAGATGGAATGCACTTAATGTAAAAATATTCTCCAGGGTCAAAATTATAACAAAAAAGATTATAGTTTATTCTGTATGTGCCACGTAGTAGAAAAATGGAATAAGCTAACATAAAGCAAGGATTAAAAGTTAGTGTTACAGTAATTGGAGTTACCATATGGCAATCCAAAGGACATGAGTCCTAATCATAGCCTGGCCAATCAAATTAATCTCAATATACTTTCTAGACATTGAGAAAATAGTTTAATTGCCGATTAGCTGCAGCTGAATAAATCCATGGGTCACAAATACATCTATCTCCTTCTGAATGCTTCTCCTCCCAAACACAGAAGAATGCATGCTGTTAGAAAATCATTTAATTTCAGCTTGCTAAACCATAGTTACCATCCATCTGTTCATGCCAATTGTGGAAAAAGGTCAGTTTTCAGCAAAGCCATGCACTTCACAGAAGGTATGTGAAGTGAAATTTCACAGGGGACATGATGGATCCTGATTCCTAGTGATAAACCTTAGGGGCCAGCAGGGTTGGCATATGGTTCAGCATGATATGAAGGCTTGGGTTCCCTGGCTTCACTTCTTTGGCGTGGAACTGATAAAACCTGGCTCTTAAGTATTGTTTCACTGGACACCAATCATGGGCAGCAGGAACTGCCCACTTAACTCTCTGTGGGAAGGAAGCCCAGGCTGTGTTCACAATAGTACCATTGTAGTGCTGCAGACTGCTCTCAACAGCTTGACGGCATTAGGGAGGAGAGCGATTAGCTACTTTGCTAATTGCTGTTCAAAATGTAAAAAAAAGGGAAATAACTGAAAATTCATATTTGTTTCCTTCCTTTAAATAGAAGCCTGACTTTGAGTTTTTAAAATCATTCTTAAAATTGACTTAAGCCCTTCAAAGAGGCTTATAAGTAGATTATCTGCTACTGGTACTGCAGCAACCCAAGGTAAAGAGAAAACATTCTCATCAACTAAAAAAATTTTTAAAGGTAGTTGTAAAGTTCATTAAAGTACAGATTAGAATTAAGGACAGAATTTCTCATTAGAGAAGTTGCCTATGTTACTAGTAGTATGGAATAGAAAATGAACACATACCTGTATGTGCAGTCTTTTTACTGGACAGTATTTCATAGTAATATAATTTTTACTTGTGTAATTTTGCAGTTTGGAATTATTTCTTCATGAAAATGCATTTACTGTCTTTCTCATCCATTAATATGTCTATATATGCAGAGAAGGTATTTAAAGTAGAAATTTAAATACTTGAATGTGTGAAAACAGTGATCTTAAGCATTCATGCTAATACCAGAGAGTAGAGAATTCGTTTTGCATCTGTATTCTTTACACCTATCAGCCTTAATTACTTGAGTTAAAACTTATGTAATGCCGGATGTCAGAATGAGGATGAATCCCCTTCCCAACATCAGGAGTTAGTTTATGGGGTTGCAGTTCCCCTCTGGCCTGTGGGGAGGGCAACAAATTCCACATTTGTTGCAGTCATTGCTTCAGCCCAAACCTTAACATCTTTTGTTGGTATGTTTGGTACAACAGCTTTACTGAACTTCAGTGCTGTGGCCGGTGGCCCTGTGCCTCCACTGCTGCCTCCTGCAAACCCACAGCTGCCAGGTGACCGCAGGAGCAGCGCTCCGTCACTCCGGAGAGAGCCTAAAGCAGTGGCAGCTGTAATGGGCTTCAAAACAATTAGCACAACATACCTTATGGATTCATTGATTCCCATCTTGGATACATTAGTAAGACAAATCCTCCCTGTAAGTTGAAGTGGGAATTCTGCCTGCATATGGGTTTCAGCACTGTTTTCTTCTCTGTTTTGTTTTCATGTCCATAGCCTGTTACTAAAACATGGATGAGTGTATGGATGAGTGCAGTATTTTTAAATACTGTCATTATTCTTTTAACCACGCAGGCAAAGTTACAGTGCTGAGGTATTCCTTCCCATCCTGGTAGCCATTTGATCTGACTTTTTAACTTCATGCTAAAATGCAGTTCAGGGTTTGTAGGACCATCAATACACTATAAATGGTACCGAAACAGATACTTTGTGCTATACATTTGTATTAGTATGCTCCTGCTATATTTCAAACAGATAATTCATTGAATGCCCATTCTTCCTCTTACTGCAGAGTAGATTATATTTAAGTCAAGATTAATGGATAGATTCTGATGTTAAAACCCAGTCTCTGAGCCTTTCATTCCCTAGAGGCATATAGTGCATTAGTTTAAGCCAGTGCTGCTTATCATAGATACTCTGACACTGTCTTAAATGACAGTTTACTGTACTTTGTAGCTGCTTACTCTGGTAATAAAATCACTATATTGTATTCTTGATAATTACAATATTAAATAGAAACTTAATTGGATTACTGCACATTTAGATACAGATAGTTCTTAAGTAATTGTCCACTGTAAAATTTCTGATACTCATTTTTTCTCTCATGCAGTGTGTTCTGTCAGAGTCTAAGCTTAATATGTAGTTCAGTCACCTTAGATGAAAAAGTGCTGAAAAGACATCTGCAGTGGGACTTTTTGGTGCAAATGAGTATCTTTTATCATACAGGTTTTCACTTGAACCTTTGTTGGTTTTTGTATCCTTCCAAAAGATGTTCCTGTTTGCCAAAGTCCTTAAAATAAAATAACTTCTGGGTTCTATGGAGCGGAAGAATTTGATAAGTTGTCTTAATTCAGATATTGTTTTCCCTTAATTTTGAAATTCTGAGAGGTCTGAGCATGATTTTTGTCATTTTTGCTGCCTAAGCAGATGAACAGAATTAGACTTAATTCAGTAAAGTATATTTTTCTATTATTATCTTAAAAAGAACCCCAGCTTTTTTATATAACTAGTTTTTATATCGTTTATATTCTAAAGAACATACTGAAATTAAAATTTATTTTAAGTTCAGTTCACTTGCACTTGAATTCTACATATCTTTATAAGCCTCCTGTAAAGGACCTTGGTGCAGAGTGGTTACATTTTTCATTTCATAATTGAGTGTTTTAAGTGGTTAAGCGTAGTCCAAATTTTATCCAATTCCAGCTTGTGTTAATGGTGCTCCACTCACACTGCCTTAGCACCTGTTATGGATTTTGAGTCATCTGGCAGCCCGTGGGACTTAGATAAAGAAGTACCAGGTGTCCTGCCTGTCTCTTAATTGAGACGCAATGTAAACAATATAGACTTGGCAATATGGTTCTAGAAATGGATTAAAGCCCAGCTTTGTCTGCACTGATGAATCATAGCTTTTTCTTCCTAGAAGATGTTGTAAACCACTGATGAATTTAGTGAGCTGTAAGATTTTGTGGAACAGCATAAAAGTAAACAATGCATCAAGGATTTTCCTAGAAGGACAGTTTTGCAGAATGTTAAATGTCTTGAATTTTTAAATGAAAATGTAAGCATCAATTAGAATTTCTTTCAGTGATTTAGCAATTTTGTAACTACCCACACTGTAAAAATTAAGATTCTTACATAAATTCAGATAAAGTCAATGCCTTTCAAAATGTAGTGTGTTGGTAAACTAGGCAGAAAACAACACCATTTACTTGGAAACACTCAACGGCTGCAACTTTATCTAGCCTACACTTACCTTGCAGGACTTTTAACCATGGAGTAGATATAATGTAAATTATCTCCTTTTACTGTAAGATAAGTAATCTTAAATAAAAAATGTCCTCCAAATGGCAAAAATGCCTGATAACACTTAATTTATCACAGATTTATTTAACTGTTCAGTAGTATAAAAACTTAAAAGCAATTTCCCTTATATTTATTCAAAGGATGATGCAACTATGCTTTGGAAACAAATTGCAATATTTGGAATGATGGAATTAGTTTGTATACATTTATCTATTATATATTCCCTTATTTTCTTCATGAAGAAACATACCTAAGAAATTGCCTCAAAAAGCCCTTTGCAGTTACAGCTTGAGTTGAAAAAGAATGTCACTAAATATATTAGATAATACATTTTAGGCTTGCTTAAATTCTACAGTCTTGGTCTGTTACTTGTTTTTCATATACATTCTCATTTTATTAGTGAGATATCTACATTAATTAGTAGATTGTAACATATACATTGCTTACTGAAATTATTGATTTTGGATAACTAATATAGCCCCTTCTGCAGTTTTAAAATGTTTTCACAAAATGCAACATACTAGTTTACTTTTGAAATACAATTTTCATTTCTCTGAGGTTTATGTTGTATTTTTATGAGTAAGAAAATATATTGTTACATTTTATTGCAGAAGAGCTGTCTTGTAAAAGTGGTTCAGCAGGGAAAAATCACCTTAAAAAAAATGTAAATTTTTTAATTCTTTCACCGGCTTAGAAGTATCAAGAATAGTAATTTTTTTCTTCTCTTTCACCTACGTAACTTGTGTGAGGTATGAGGAGAATGAACTGAACTCTGCCTTATGAATCATGGGTGTTGTGGCTAAGTCCAGCTGTATGTGCAGAAGCTTCTTGCATTTACAGCTTAGCTCTGTAAACAGATGCACCTAGCTAAATATTTATTTGCCATTTTCAATATTGACAGTATTTAAGAAACACAAAAGAACCCAGACTGACTTTGAGATATCCAGGTGACTTGAGTAAACAGAAGATGCAGCTGGAAGAAAAAACCCTCATTATTTGTATACTGTGCAAACTAGATGTGGAAATTACTGAAATGCAATAAATAGGGAACACCATGATACCACTTCTACAGAGTCACTTTTCAGAATATAAGAGAACTTTAACTATTCCTCTCAGTTGATACTGATCACCTACCTACATACAAAATGCTGCTGCTTGCAGGGCTTCCAGCACTGGATCAATAGCAGCCCAACTTACATCCTTAACTCTAAGAGCCAACAAAGACTACAAATTGCTGTGACTCAGTATGAGTTCAGCTGCTTTGACAACCACTGCACAGTCTCTTCTTTTAGAGTGAGATTTCCCAGAAAAAAATTCCATTTCTGTGATGTGTGGGGGTTTTGTCTCATCTTCCTGTAGAAGTCAAATTCTGCTGGGACTAAGTTTTCCTTTCAGCTTAAAACCTTGATCCTGACCTGTATCTTTATAGGGGAGGCTATTCTCCTTTCACACTTTGATGTAAGGAATTGAAACTTACTAGGAAAAATGTGCCAAATAAAATAAATTCTTTCATCATTTTAAGTATCTCAAACTGTAGTAATTAATTCTGTGGGGTTTGCACACTTTTTTAGGCCAGAGAGCAAAGAACTTAAAATCTCCTACCAACATATGCGCTTCACTGTTTCTTTTTTTTTTTTTTTAACTTTGGTCCCTAATATCCTAGAAGCATATTTCTATGTTGACCATAATACAGATTTGGGAGCTTTTTCCTATAAAAATGATTCATGCTTCTAAATTTGCTGAGGGGGAAAATGTAATAAACAAAAGAGTTCCCTCTTATATGGCTTTTCTTAAAATATTGTTAATCTCTTTTATGTAAATTGTGTATGTATGCAATTAAAAACCTCTTGCAAGTGTCCATTTATCCTACAAGAAAGTAACTCTGGGCATAGGATTTTCATTTTCCAGGTAAGGATGGAGCAGCAGTTCAGTTTCTGCTTGTCTTAAATTATTTTCCAAATGCCTGGCAAACAAAGTCATACTCTCCACAATCATATCAATATATATTGACTTCTTAGATGATTTTGCTAACAGTTGGAACTGCCAGGGATACAGCTGTACATGTATTTCTAAGAGGAGTTTGTAATTTAACCTGAAAAAAATCCATCTTGCTATTTTGAAATGTATGTTCTAGCTTTTTTCCTAAGAGGTATTTCAAGGCAATCATTAAAACCTAGCTCTGGAACCAAAGCATCTACATACCAATATACAGCTATATTATGGTATACTGCACATGTATACTGCACATATGTGCAAATACACAAGTATGAGGTGGGAAGATTTATGAATAAAGCTTTCATAAAAGTGTCTTACTTCGACACTGCTGAAATTTTTCTTTGTCTCATAAAATGAGATTTCTTCTTAATCACAGGAAACATACATGCTCATCTATATAGTCTAATCATTATGATACTTTCTTGGGAGAGGGACAAGAGTCCCTGGATTCCAGTCCATGCTCATGAAACATTTGTTATCAAGTGGTTTTTGGAGCAGGCAGTAGAATTTCTTCTCCAGCCCATTTGAGAATCTAGCACTTAGTTGTTCTGGTAATAGATATATTACATAGTTGTGAAGTGCTATATCCTTAAATAAACTTTCGGGAATCTTACTCCATGCTTAAACTATTTTTTTCTTCATTTTTTTCAAGCTTCAGGCTAATGTCATTTTAGGATTGGGATTCCATCAATGACTGTATCAGTAATCATGCATCCACTCCTTAACTAAAAAATATTAGATAGATTTATTGTAATGCATTTTAGCCACCTGTAAAACTGAGAAGTGTGAAGAAGAATTGAAAGAAAATATTTAGTCAGAATGACGCAGTAAGTTGTAAAAAATCAATAATCATAACGAAGGGAGAGTTTTGGCGGGGAATTAGTTGTGGATACTTGTGGAGACCTGATGCTACATATAAGCCACATAGAAGAAAGTACAAAAGTGCCTTTCCAAAAAGGTCAAGATTAGTGAGAGTGACTGCATTAACTGACTGGAGGTGAGTGGTTTTGGTAAAATGGATGGAATAGGTATGGACTATGAAGTTCAAATTAGTAGCCTACATTTGCACTAGGGAGTGGCAGACTGATGGCAGTGTCTGAGAGAATGCACCATCTAAGTAGTATATCCAGAAAGTGGATTCTGCAGTGCTCTGAGTAGATTATAAAAGGATTAAAAATGCATTTATTTAGGCCAGAGAAAAGGATGTGGCAGTAACTGAGATGTGAGGTAAGAGCCTAGGTAATTTGTTCAGATAGATGGCTAGAAAAAGTTTTAGCTTAGATTATGCATAAAGAGTCTGCAAGATGTAGATGTATTTTGCCATAGGAATCTAAAGCTTGGAAGTGATACAATCAACAGAGATGGAGAGCTATTAGGTGAAGACATGAAATTATGTTTTTCAGAAAGATTGGGCATAAGTAGGTGATCTGACAGCCAGGCTTTCAGTGCTTGTTTCCAAGTGCAAATCAACAGGTCTAATAATGGAAAGTACAGTACTTTCAAATAATAGATCTTTTCAGATAATTATTAATAGAAATAATTACAGATTTAGAGAATAAGTAAAATGGAGTCTAATGTAAATGAAATATTGGCTGGAGTGACTACAACCTGAGTGACATATAAAGATATTCCTAATTTTCTTCTGGTACTGATTCTGTTTTTCAGAACTGCTTCTTCTGAAAAAGTATATTGAAGTAATTAGATTTTTTTTGTTGTGCTTTTTGCTGTTATGCATCTGCAAGTTTTTAGCTGACGCATTTGGGTGAATGCCGGCATAATTAATGTATATCGTTCATTTTTATTCATTCTGTTTTGTTCCAGTTAGCACCTTCTTCAGAAGCAAACAGCTCACAATGCTGTTGTTTAAGTGTTTTGTCACTCTCTGTGCCAGTCTTTCTCCATTGGTTTGTCTGTGCATCCTTCCCATTCCATCTTAATTGCTGATGCCAGTGGCAACATCCACTCCAAGTAAGAATACAGCTTGCATTGCCCTATTATTAGTAGCCATTGAGTTTGTATGTGCCACTCAATCTGTAAGTGCTAATAAGTCTTTCCTAGAGAGCAGTGTTTTAAAGAAATAAATGTCTAGCCTATTAGAAGTAATGTAGAAATTAGCTACCATGGGTTTATGGTCACTCTTGCAGACAGTTGCATTCAAATACAGTGTAGAACTAGATTATCTTAGCCACAAAAGCAAATAGAATTGGAGTTTCAAAATTACTAGGATGTTCTTAAAATATAAATGACTAGAAGATAAAAGTATCTCATCTATGCAGTCTCTAATACAGAAACAGAGTTCTTCTAAGGAGAGTCTGTAATTTCTTAGTGTGGAGTAGAGCAAGCTTTGGATTTGGCATTTGCCTCAGATTTTTTTTTTTTTTGTTTTTTGAGGTGGGTTATGTTTTCAACAATCTGCAAATGGTTTTGTGGATTGTTAGGATGAGCAGCAACCCAGCTAGCTGAATTACTTTTCTCTTGGTGTACTAAGTGTGCATTTGAATTAGACTTGTAGAACTGATATAAGCATACCCTCTTCACTTTGTAACAAAAATATTATTATTGTCATCAATCAGCATCTATCTCAAGACTTCTGTATTTGGTTAAGAGATTGTACCAAGATTAGAGAAAAAGAATGTCCTTGTCATGTTCAAAGCAGTAACTTTCCTTCATTTTGCCTTATTTGTGTATAAGCTTTGGATATAATAGGATAAACTAAAAGGTTTCCTTTAGAGACCTCTGAAAGTAGAGCATTTTAAAAGCAAGTAGGTGTCTCTACCCTACTTTTTCATGAAACATTTTACCTATTCAAGCAGACTTTCAAAAACAGCTTGTTTTGATAGCAGCCTGCTCTCCTGTGGGCCTTCAGCCTTTGCTTCCTGGCAGCACCTTTGGTGCGAAAAGAGAGTGATCAATTGGGAGACTATCAGTGCCAGCATGCATAGAGTGATAAGTTAACACACCACTGGGAATTTCTAGGGCCCACCAAGATACTTCACTTCTAATGTGCTAACAAGCTCATTTTTCTACCTCTTGCCTCTTCAGTTATTTTTTTTTTCTCAGAAGAGCTTAGAAGTTGAGTGCATCAGGCATAATGAAAAGCTCTGTAGGAGGGAGAAGCAATAACCCCATTTTTCCCTTTTCAGCCAAATAGAAAATTAGTTTCTGGTAATACACAAAGGCCAGTATTTTTTGTGCAAGGGGCACTGCTGTGAATCAAAGGACTCTATTAACTGCAGAAAATTCAGCAGCTGTGAATCTCCCCCAATGAAAAAAAAAAGTGCTTTTCAACAAGTTGTGAGATACGTAGTATTATTTAGACTTCAACCATCAGTTTCATCCTCTGCCACTTATACATAGCCTCTTAAAAACTGTGCTGTATTACTGTCCTCTGTTCAGGCTCAATACTGTGTTTATCCCTCAACCTAAGAACTGTTACAATGGGAGATTTTTATATTTTCTCTTGTCCCAGTGCTTCTATTTTAGCTTCTCCAAACTGAGGCTTCTGCTGTGGTTCAGCTGTCTCTGGATTCAGAATGAATTCAGAGTACAGATTTTGGAGGGAAAACTGTTTCCCAGTTTCACTATGTAATCAAGTTACGGTCTAAGGAAATATTATAGAAATAATTCTATTCACTGAAACTTGTTTCTAGATAATATATTCTCTGTATTTTTTCATATTTAGACAGATTGTAAAATCTACAGTAAATATTGTACAGAAAAATTAGCAAAAAATTTGTAGGAAAAGTTCTGTAATTGTAGAAATATAGTTTTGTAAGATAATGTGAAGATTATTGTTTCTAACTTTCACTGGGTGTCAGGAATTTTATTGCTTCTCATAACTGAAAATAATATCGTTATTTTAAATGTTATCACTAGTAATTAAAAATGCTTATCACGTGTAATACAGTTTTTATGTTTGGATTGCTATAAAATATGTGCAATGTGAGCATTATCTCCATTTCACAGCTGGTGAAATTGAGTCAGGAAGATAGTTTCCTCACTGTCCCTGATTCCCCCAAAAAGACCAGCAGACCTGAAATAAGACCCCAGAATTTTAAAGAAATCTATTTTGAGTGCATTCCTCCACAGCATGCTGATTTGTTTGGGGTATTTTTTGGAAAACAGAACTATGTAAGAAGAAAATTATCTCACTATTTGCAAATAAAATATGAAAAAAAAAGTGGGCACAAGTGTAAATGTCAGGGAAAATTTCTGCTCATTCTGTAAGATAGCTGGAGAAGGTTTCCCTCATTCAGTATACTGAGTCCAGCTGGAGGACTCTGAAAGTTGTGTGAGAAAAGGTTAACTGATTTCTCAGTTCAGCAGCTATACAACATGAAGTCAGCATGGTGGTTTTTCTTGATAATTGTATGTTGCTGCCTGCTGCTCTACATTTTGACAGCCATTTCCATAGTTGCTTTCATGAACAGCAGAAATATTCTCTCTTTTTCTCGCTCTCTCTGTGCTTACAGCACAATCAGGCCTGCTGGAACAAGAAGCATGGAGAGGGTTCTTCAAAAACAACAACACTTCAAGATACCAGTCTCTTGTCAGTATTATTGGAGGGGGAGAACACAGGAAAAAATAAGAAGTACAGTATTTTACTATCAGTGCCCTGCCAACACCCTGTTAACCAGTATTTAAGGGTCCTGTGGATTCTTTACAGATATTCTTGCTTGTTTTAATGACATAATTGAGAAGGTGTTTTTCCCAATACTGAAATTTCACTATATTTGTCTTAAATGTGTGTGTGTTTAGGGATTATGAAAGCAGTTTATTATGGAAAAGTGCAAAGTAACTTGTTTTGTTAATGCTAAGGTATGTTTCATGCTACATCTCCTGAAAATTGAAATGGTTTCGTATTTAATTGTGACTGGAATACAGGCAAATTAGTTATTTAAGAGAGTACTTAAGTTGTTGTTTTTTGTAAACAATTTCAGGAAGTTCTGCATCAGACATGAAAAGAATACAGTTGAACCATAAGGTTTACATTAATCATGTGTAGCTTATACTTTATATTTTGTCAATGCATCAGGCAATATCACAGTCATGTAAATAATTAAAAATAAGTGTGTACAGTGAAATACGTCATCTGTATTTAACAAAAACAACAATTATTAATTACTAGGCAATGATATTTAGCAGTTACAGTAGATTATATAAATTCATCCTTAATTCTTGGCTAACTCAGTTATGAGGAGAGAGCACGATACCTTCAAACAATTGTTCAACATCATCTAGAGCCTACAACATTTGAAGATTTTGCTGCTCAGGTTTTCTGCCCAGCACCTTATCACCATTTGCCCTCAGAGACGGGTAAGAAGTAACAAACAGTTCCTATAAAATCTTAAACTTGAAATGCAGTATCCTTACTTATAAAGACTAAAAATTCAGACCTTTGCACTTCATGAGGAGTTACCATTATTTGGGAAGAACATACGTGCTTGAGAACATGGGCAAAGTTGACTTTAAATCTTCATTCTGTTTTCTGGCATCATGAGCCAATACCTAGCATTAAGATTTGGCAAGATGCTTTAGTATAGCAGCCAGACCCTGTATTTTTACAGCAAATTTTATCACAATCCCCTGTATAAAATCTGCTTGGAAACGTTGGTACTGTAATCTAGGCTGGTTCGGGTAGAAACATTTTTAAGTACACCTTCTTCATAAGAAAGTTTCAAGGCTCACTACATGTTTAGAATGTATAGTTTTAAACAGAACATCTGAGCCTTAGAATCTTAATTTCGTTCCCATGTTATTAGTCACAAAGTTGGTTTTAAGGTAGTTTTTACTTTCCAATAAAATACCTGTTTTATAAGAGGATGCTGCATTTTTTTGTTACTAATAAGAAAATCGGTAAAAGAAAATGAGTAACTCAAGGCCTTCCTGTTCTGACATTTCTTGAACTCCTTATGATTATTTCATTATTTTATTTCCCCTCTTTTTAGATCATTAAATATCAGTTCTGTTTATCTGAAGGTAAGACAAAGTGTCCAAAAAAACCCTTTGTTCCTCTTACTTTTACTAGAGCACTAAGCTTGTAACCAAATTGTATGCAAACTTTCCTTGTTGCCCTTGTTCACACTAAAAAGAATTTCACACTGATTGAGAAATGACCACTACATCTTCTAAAAGTTTTAGTCTTTTACTAACCTCAGGTCTGCATGAAGCACTAACACTGGTTCTGGGATTAAGGTAACTAATGATAGAGACAGTTGTTGAATGAGTAACACTTTATTGTGTTGACCTTTGTTTCTCAGCATGAACAAGTAGTACTGGATGGCAGTGGTGTGTTTTGTACCCTGTACTGTCTTTCATTGATGTTGTAAGACATTCTGCAGTGATAACCTAGGAGAGATGGAGAAGAAGAATGTGTAACACTTGAAATCCCCTGTTCAGAAAAACCTTATTTAATGATAATCAAAGTGCTTTCATGGAAAAACTGTAAATCTAAACGAAATAAATTTTGTAAGAATAGTTTGGCAAGTTGTTATCTGAAAATTTGTTTCTCAATTCCAAAATATATACAGAAATCAATTCTGAATTATACAAGAATTATGATAGGACTACAAAAAGAATGACTGAGAGATGTTAAAATGTTGAGGCTCCTTTACTTTAAAATACAAACAATAACTAGATATGAGGTGCAGTTTCAAAGTATAATAAGTGGTATAATTATGCTAATGGCAATAGTTGAGACCGAAGGTAAAAAAAATTAAAAGTAAGTAACTTAATTAAAGCAGTATAAAAATTAGTAACATAATTTAAAGTATGAAAGCATATGAATAGGAAAAATCTGTAACTAGAAATATTAAAAACAAACAAACATTAAAAACAATAACCAGGGATACCACTCCTTACCACATTTCCTGTCAAGGGACCTAGTAAATATTCAGCACCAGACACTTTTGTATGGCTAGTATTTATATATTCTATATTCTAGTGCACTTGTTGAAGTTCTGCCCATTCCTTTTAAGAAGTCTCATTCCAAGCCAAGTCGTTCTGCCCTCTTCCTCTAATTCATTCTTTCAGGGTGAAGCAAGGCTGCTTTTCTGTTCTAGTTTGGTGCATTAGAGTACACTTCTCTACAGTGGCAATTCCTGTATTCTTTTAAAGTTGGTATTCTCTAGCATGATCTGAAAGGGGATTATGATTTTTTAGAAACTTGGTTTTAACTTAACCTTTCTATCAAAGTTAATAATTTTCTGTAGGAATCTCACTAATAGGAGCTTGTGATGTGTTTCACATCTGCACACATGCACGTGTGTGTCTGCATACCACGAAACACGATGTCCTGTCCTGGGAGCCACATTCTTCTGGACCTGGCACTGTGCAGTGGAAGTGACCGAGCCATCAGTGTCAGGAGCAGCCAGAGCTTCCTAGGACAGACATGCAGCAAATGTGAGCCAGCATCAGAGTCAGTCAGCCTGGCCACACATCTGCCTGACTCAGCCAAGGGGGAGCTGGGGATGCTCTGGCAGTCCTGCTTGCATCCTGATCCCTGTCCAGGGCTCCTGGAACTCTGACACTCAGCTCCAGCACAGAGTGCCTGGAGCAGCACTGAACCATCTGCCTCCAAGCTGACTCTGGAGGGCACAAATCCTAAAGCGTGAGGCGAGTAGGAAATAACGCTGCAGTCACCTGCCAGAAAGGTCACCCCAGGGCTTGGGGTCAGCCTGGAAACCACTGGTTTCCAGTTCCAGCAGAGGCAGACCTGTGAGCTACAGTGCTGCAGATGACCCAAATCTCTGAGGGACTGTGATCCCAAAGAAGAGTTCACCAGCAGTGCTATTGAAAAAATTGATACCCCTAATTTTCCAGGGGCCCTGCAACAGGTGAATTTCTTAAAAGAGGTACAGAGCACTGAACTATGCCAGGATTACACACAGGAGTGGTGCTGGAGTCCTGCCTGGGAATCTACATGCATTCATCATCCTCAAGGTGACTCAGACAAAACCTTGCAGGCTCCCAACCAGATGTGTCCATGTCATCTGAAAATTTGTAACCAGCTTCTAAGAATACATCACATTTTTTAAATACAAAATATTTCATTTATGTATGGGGCTTCTTTTAATAAAAAATGATTGACCAGAACAGACTTAAGAAAAAAAATCCACATTTTAGATATTACAGGTATAATTCTTTTATTGGATCATGATCTCAATGATAACAACTTCTGAATATGTTTAATTTTGTAAAATATTCTCTTTTTTTTTTTAATACATTTTTTCATCTAAGAAAGATCTTAGAAACTATGAGTCTGCTACAGCCCATCACCAGGTGTTACCATTTTGTTGTTGTTGTGATGCCATTGGCCATTTTTTTTCACTTGAGCTATGAGAATCAGAGCAAATAGGGAACACGCCATTCAGTAACAAACTGTTTTCAGATGGACTTATTTTATCAAAGGCTCAAACATCAGCAAAAGCTGTTTCCTTTTTTATTGTGACTGCTCTTCAGTACAATGTGATTGTGGCAGCTGCTGTTTTGTCTAGAAGCTTAGTTTGCCCTGTGAAAATATCTGACAAATCCACCTTCCCATGTGTAGGAACCTGACTAGTATAGTGAATGTGTACATTTAAAGAAATTGAGATTTACCTTTACTTAATCACAGAATGCAATTCAGTTGCCTCTGTGTTTTTTACCTTGTGCTATTTCTGTTACATTGAGTAACTGCAAATACTCTGCTAAATAGGGTAACACGTCCTATGCAGATATTGAGTGAACCAGATCTCTGTGACAACAGAGATAGGTTGAGGGAACTGTCAATGATAAGCTCAATTATATTGAAGGGCATATTGACCTCATGATGCTAAGATTCTGATGTTTTAAATGTACTCATGTCTTAGATTCCTTTTTTCTGTCTTCCTTTGTTCCCTTTCTTCCTACTAAGACTAGTACCTTATTAGAGTAAATTTCTGAAGAGGTCCCTCTACATTCATAATATATTCCTTGTGACAAAAGCAGCAGGCTTTTTGGTCCTAGCAATTATTCCTGCATTTTCAAGCCTGCATTCAGAACAGTTCTGCTGCCCCACTCCCAGAGTAAGACTAAGTGGGGTTGCCACCGTACAGTCAGGGAAGCAGGGGAATGTAGACGTAATGATGCTTTCAGCCTTGCACAATTAAAAATCTAGTTCAGCGGCTTGTACTTTCTTCTGCTGCTTCCTTGGTGTGAAACATTAAAACTAATAATCTTTTTGGCCCTGTACCACCCCTTCACAGATGAGAATGATGGGGATTTTGTCACTGTCAAAGGATCTGAGTCACACGTGGTGGTGGTGGCGGCTTGTGATTGAAAGTGAAGCTGAAATACAGAAGTGAGGGCTCTGTGTCTGGAAGGGCTGGAAGAATTTCTCATTATCCTTTCTCAAGTACAAACTTACTACTCTTTTTTTATTCCAAATCAGAGCAAACCTCAAAACTTAGTGACTTTTTCAAAGACTTCATATTGGAATGGCTGAAGTTGAAACCTTACACATTTCTGAATTATTGTCCTAAAGTCAACCTCTTGGGTGAAGGTACACTCAGCACTTTGAGACAGTAAATTCAGTGTGCACTGCTAAAAACCCAAACAGTTCAACTTTCTACATTTAATGAAATGAGTCTACTGAAAAAAATAGTATGATTGTTCAATCATAAAGCATCCCATGCATACACACAAGGGGATAAACATTTTAATCCTGACATTTCCTAGTTTTTTAATTTTTTATTTTATTTTCTTGTGACATTTGCCTTGTGTAATTACTTCCATTTTTGTTTTAAAGTATAGGGCAAAACAGAATTTCTATAACACTGATTAACAGCCCCAGGATACATAAGCAAACTGCAACCTCTAGAGCAACCACCTCCTGCAGACTGAGATAGGACAGTAGTTTGTAGGAATGGTAAGCTCTCTTAGCTCTGCCTCAATCTCCACTAGTGGAAAGACTGGGAATTTAGCTGGTGGGTTTCACTGTTATTTGGCAGAGAGAAGTAGGCTTACCTTACACACATGGTTTCAGCTAGGTTCTGAAGAGCATTCTTCACTGGACATGGTCTTGGCTGCTGTTTTGCCATAAACTTAATCTTTTTATGCTGTCTTCTTTCTCATGCCTCTTAGTTCTCTCTCTTCTACCTAGTTCTGGTCTCCCAGGTCTTTAGGCCATCTCTTCCTCACAGTTTTGCCTTGCTTTGCACCTGCTTTTGCAGTCTTTCTACACCTGCTTCTCACTTCCTTTTCTCATTTCACAAAATTAGTGAAAGACTTAATTGACTTGATTCTAGCAAGGCTGCTGAGCATGATGGACAACTTGGCCAGATTTGGACTGAAATATATGAGTGGCAAAGGGCACAAGATACACAAAAATGATTGCCCTCTTCCCTGAAGGTCAGGTGGGACATGCTGAAGTATCTCAGAAGACCATCAAAATTTACCAACATGCACAAATTATTTTCCCCTATGGTCATTCACAGACATAGCACTTGGGGCAGTGCTGATCCAGATGACAAGGTGTGATAAAACCAGAAGAACTGGGAGTAGTCTTACCACTGTTGAAGGTCTCACCACCCATTGCTTTCAGTGTGGTTTTTAGCAGTCTACTGTACCATTCCTGTTTCCCAGAGACTGGTGCAGGATAGGGAATATGTTGCACCCACTCAGTATCATGCTATGAGGATATTTTTGAAATGAGTCCCATTGTCCAGCTCTGTTGTTTTGGGGTGCTATGTCACCACATGAGCTGCTTTTCCAGAATGGTGTTCTGGGTAGTGATGTGAGGCACAGGGTCCATCTCCAGCCATCCAGTGGTTGTCTCCACAGTTGTCAGCACACAGCATTTGCCTAGAGAGATTTGTGGGAGTGCGATGTAATCTAACTGCCAGGCCTCCTCACATTTTTACTTCAACCCCTGTCCCCCACACCAGAGAGGCTTTACTCATTTAGCCTGACCAATTGCAGTGCATGTTTCATGGTTAACCTGGGATATGGTGTCCACTCCTCAATCACAAGTCCATCTGGATGTTGCATCTCTTCCCTGATGACCCGAGATATTATGGACCCACCAAGTCAGAAATAATTCACTCATGTTCCAGTCCAGATCCACCTGAGACATTTAAATCTTGGCAGCCCAATCCACCTGTCTGTTCTTGCCACGTTCTTTGGTAGCCCAACTCCAACCCTCCCATGTAATCAGCTACCAGAAAGTTAAGGATACACTCTCCTCACTGATGGTTCCTAGCATTTTGTAGGGATACATCAAAAATAGAAGGATGATATGTGGAGTCCTACGTGGCGAGTCGCAGAAGCTGTTGAGGGACAAGGTGGATCAAGTCAGGGTGCAGAGCTGAAAGCCATCCAGCTGGCCTCAGGTGTCACTGAACAGGAGGAATGGCCTCTAGACTGACTCATGCCTGGCGGCACATGCTCTGTGGGTGTGTCTACAGCAGTGTGAAAAGGGTGATTGGCAGTGCAGAAGGAAACCATCTGGGCCACTGAACTGTGGCAAGACATCACTGCCTGGGTAGAGAAGTTGGCTGTAAAAGTACATCATGTAGATGCACACACATCTTCTGTATTGCTCCTCTCTGGAGCTGTCACTTTATCAGGCTTGTGTAGGTGAACTGCCAAACCATTGGAGCAGAGAATTTCCCCAAAAACTTGCCCATTCTCTCCCACACTCTATGCTACTCATGACCATCCACGCTTGGGGCAGATCTCTGAATGACCTCCCTAGAAATCTCTGTCCTGACTAAATATGGTGTAGACTGCACTGAGGAGACATAGCAGACTTAGCAACAAGAATATGCTTTCCTTAGCATCCAGCAGGAGTTTAAAATTCTCAAAAGCTGTTTTAATAGGTCTGAAGGAGGAAAAGGAGGTGAAAAGCTGGGGAAAATAATCTTCCCCATCTCCCCCCACAGACTGGGTGTGATTATTAATGGACCTCCAGAGCTAGTGCCTGAGTAAGCATAGAAGGGAAACACTGAATACACATCCCAAATGACCTTCATTGCTCTTTATCTTACCATGTCATAAACTGATACTCCAGAGTACAGCAACAAAGCAATCCTAATCCCTCTCCCTGCTCTGAAAAAGAGCATCATTATGAGCACATAGTGGATATACAGAAACATGTGCAGGGTTAGGTACCATGCCCACACTAGCAGAGCAAGCAACATTGTGACCAGTAGGTCTGGACGTAATGCAGCAAGTCAAATCAGATCAAATTTGTTTTCAACTCGCTCTGGGCAGAACTGTTGTTGTCTCAGCCCTTGGTGCTTCACATTGGGCACCAAAGAAGGCTGTTGTGTTTTAGGAATGGTATTCTCCAATTCCGTGTTCCCATTGTAACCATGTGCTGCTCCAAACCATGTGCTTCTCCATCACTCCTCTTCGGCAGGCTGGAGAGGAGAATTGGAGGCATAAAAGGTAAAGCTCAAGAGATAAGAACAATTTTTACTGGAAACAGCAATGAGATAAGAAAACATAACAGTAACAACAACAGCGCTAATGACAGAGGTACAAGAAAGAGGTAGATGAAGTACAAGAAACAGTTTGATGTAGGAGGCAAATCCCCCCACAATAATACCCCGCCACTCCCTCCACCACACTACACTGACCCAGAAGTGAGCCTTTCCCCAGAAAATGACACAAGAAGGTATAGAATAACCTCCAGGTCCTAGCCATACCCCCTCCTGGCTACTGCAAAAATTACCCCATCCTGACCAGGACCAGGACAATTGTGGAGAGAGATAAAGATAATAGCATGTTATACTGAAAATTTTAAAACTCTGAAGGGGAAGCAAAACTTGCAAAATTTTATATACCATATTTAATATCCACATGTGTGTATGAGCGTATGTATGTATATATATATGCTTATTTAAAATCCAAAGAAATTTAGTTACTAATTAATCTGTTAATTTCTGTCAGACTTTAAATCTATTTTAAGTGGTGGTGTTTTTCACTCTTCTGGTGTGGTATGTTCAGATGTGAAAATCACTTTACGTGACTTCTGTTCTTCAACAGCTCTAAGTTTCTTTTAAAAAAAAATGTTGTTATATGTGAATTTGTGCTTTTGTCCACAGGAATTAGAAACAGAGTTTTAAGCTACTACTGGAATAATACTTTAATTGAAATAATGGGGCAGACTGAGATTGTCTTTATCCAACAACTTACAATAAAATTTCACACTAGGGTTTAACCCTTCAATGCAGACTAACTAACATAAAACTAGCTGCTTTTGCTTCTTTATGTGATTTCAGGAGTCTCATGTTAAGACTGGCTATAATTTTAACGTATTCAGTACTGTGAAACAACTGGAGAACAGAAGCCATATATGGAGTTGCCATTTGTTTTTCCTTATCAGTTGTGTGTATGTGTATGAGTATTTACCTGTTTTCACCGATGTTAAGCAAGTATTTCAGACAGTGTTTAGGATGTATCTCAATTGCTATTAATAAGGTTGTTGGATCTGGATAATGTTATAGAATTCTTTTCTTTCTCTCTCCCTTCCTTTTTTTTCTTGTAATGCTTAGTTGGTAAGTATGGTGCCGTATTTCAGAGCTGTTGCTTCATTGCACATAACTAACTCATCACTCTCTTTAACCTGTAGCATGAGCAGCAATTGCATAATGAAATTCGAAATTCCGTTTTCTGTGCTCATCTGTTAATACCCTTCAATCTCTGCGGTTCGTGTCTCATGTCTCACACCTGTTATCTTTTATCTTTTCTCCTCCCCCTTCCTCACTTCTTTCCACTCCTCCTTCCTCATCACTTCTTCATTCTCAACAAAGAAAGAAATGCTGTGATATTTCTTCTCCTTCCAAAACCTCCACTAGAAAGCATTGGCCACATCAAGGTAAAGGGCAAAGGCTTGAAACGGAAGGTCTTTCACGCTAGCTGTGAATGGTATGCTGTGCAAAACAACAACGGTTATTTTCTATTCTCTAATTTCCACCATTTGAAATACTTTAATTTCTTGTAAAATCAGAACAAGATAGAATTTCAGAAAATGTGAATGCATGTTTCCCTGCTTGCCTTTTTCTACAAGGCACAGTGAGTCAGGCATTATCATGCTTTTCCAGATTGTTTGGCAGTGAAGTACCTAGTTCATGAACAAAATTACTGTCACCAGCTGGGGAACAAATAACAGCCCTTTCTCTCCCCTGTCACTCTGATGGGTCGTGTCAGTTTGAAGATAGAAAGTACCATGCTCTTGCTCTGGAGCAGGCAGGTGAGGTACCAGGCAAGAACAGCCAGATTGCTAAATACCACAGGTTTATGACAATCTTTTAAATTTGCTCCTAGATTTCTCACCTTATGACCTCATTTGATTTTAGCAGAATCTTACAAGATAAATCATGACCAGTTTTGAATGATTTTTGCGTCCTTTATATGTGAAATGTATACTGAGGCAGAGAGATCTTCAGTTCTGATTATTGCATTATTATTTTAAAGAATTACCAGTAATAGCATGATGTGGAAGAAATAGCAAGTGATTTCTGGCTTACTGCAGTCTGCAGGGGTTTCCCCATTGACACCTGCAGGACCAGGCTTCTGTCTCTAAATTATATGGGTTAGAAGCCTTCAGAGGCAACGTGGTAGTTGAGTTCAATCACACTGTCAGTGGCTGTAAATGGCTGATGAAAACGCAGTTTAGTTTTATGGATGGGAGTTCATAGTATTAATTTTCTATAGCATTTTCTCCTTTTCCTTTTGTACATCTATGGAAGATTTGGAGACAGGCTTGTTTGTAGGAGGACTCTGCAGTGAGGACTCTGGGGCCACTGGAGCATAGCTCTGGGCACTGGGCTAATGAATTACATATCATTGTCTCAAATTCATCTTGTTCCTTTTACAAAGAAACGTTAACATATAGTGCATCCAGTTAGTACAATCTGTTCAAGCTTCTGCCTTGTGGGCCCTATAGGAATTTGCTTTTGAAGCACAAACTAAAGTTGGTATGGGAGAAGATGTTTTGCTCTCTCAGTTGGCCCTCAATTCACTCCACCTCTTCAGCAGCATTCCTAGAGCTCCCTTCATGTGCAATGAGCTGTTAACCTTCATGTTCTCATTAAAGACTGGATTCTTCTGGGTTGTGGTTTGACTAATGATTCCCCATCCCTGCAAGGGAACTGGAGCTGTTTGTTTTCCTGGTTAGCAGGAGAACATTGCCCACTTCAGTGCTGCCTCAATTGCTCAGAGCAAGGGGGTTCTGCAGTCCCATAGCTCAGTGGTTTCTGGAATCATCTTTTCTGTAGGGGTGGATTTGTGGCAGTTGTTAATTCCATGAGCAATACCATCACCCACAGCTGATAAAGGCCTAGGAGATGCTGTGGCAGTGACAGCAGCACTGAAATTCCTGTCTGCCCCTTGCTAAGAGATCCCATGCTGCGAGTGTGGAAGGCGGCACTGACGCGTCTGGTTCTTGCTGTCCTCTGCAGGCTTCTGCCCAGAGACTCAGCCGGGAGAAACTCCAGCAGCAGCAACAGCACAGGTGGATGGAACAGACTTAGCCTCTCCAATGTCTCCTCGGACTAGCAAGAGCCGCATGTCCATGAAACTGCGCCGCTCCTCTGGCTCAGCCAACAAGTCCTAAGTGGCAAGATGCCTGCAGCTTTCTAGTGAAGAGCACTGGCCACCCTTCCCGCAGCGACTCACCGCGTTTTGGGTTTTCTTACTGCTCACGCTGTTCATTCAAGGATAATGTCTCTCATGTGTGTGCACCCATGCCCTGCATACTCCTTTTCTGTATGTTTATTTTAAACAGTGACACTGGAATTTTACTTTAATAATTTTGCTTTTTTTTTTTTTATCAAACTCCAGTCTGCTGGTTTTTTTTCTCTGCAGTGCAGTTTGTACCCTGCACCTTTTACCTACTTGGATGATTATGGATGATTAACTTTGGGTTTTAACTCTGGTTGATCTTGAGTCAACATGGAAATGGAGACTGCAGTTGGATTACACTATATTTATTGTGCCCCATTGCAATTTTCTCTGTAACAAAGAAAGAAGTATGTACAATTTGAAAATGAATGTACAATTTTAAATTGAAGTTGCATTTGTAAAGTCTTTGTCAAATGTCACAATGTTAATGCACAAGATGTGTACAGATTATTTATGTTGAGAATAAAATAGTTCAATGGCATTTCAAGTATCACAGAATCCAAATGAAATAATTTGCTCATAGCACCCTTTCATCATAAAGCGATGTATCGTTTCATAATTCTGCAGATAATCTATGCCAGAAAAAAAAAAATCACTGTCTTGAAATTCTATTTATGCTCGGCTTCCAAATATTTTTATAATATTTGCTTTTCCAGTGGTGTCAATAGTAAATGCCATTGAGTTTCATGAGTTTTAGCCATTATCATTATGCTGTGTCATCTAGATGTATATTCTTTTTTCTTACATTAAAAAAAAAAAAAAACAACAAACCAAACAAACACTTTCCTGATAGCAATTCATTGCTGTGATGATGAGTACTAGGAGAGAAAAGGGAACATGCTCCGGGAGCCTGGCCTGAAATGCTAATAATTTAATAATTTCAGCCTTGTGAGCGCAGATTAGTACACGAGTTCCACCCACCCAGAGGTATTTTCCTACAGAAAATTAAACGCTCACATTTTGAGTCTAGTAAACAACAAAATGCTGTTAACAAAATGTAGCATGGCATCGGTACTAACTGCATGTGTAAATATATGGGCAACAATAAAAAAAGAAATTATGTATTGTCATTCATGTAGTATCTACAAATTTGTAATGGTTGAAGAGAAGACATGCTATTTAATAATCCAATAAAATTATTCTTACCACCTTTTGTATATTAGTTATTCACCTCACTGATTAGATTCTTAGTCCAATTTATAGAAGAATTGTGTATTACATGCACATGGAGCAGTTAAATGCAATACACAGCTTAGTTTTCCTTTGTATTAAAAAGTACACACAAGTTCTCAAGAATGCCCCAATGCATCCCTGCATCTAGTAAATACATTGCATGTAGCTCTGCAGGTAATACAAAGCATAGGCTGTTCCCTGTGGCAGGCTGGTCGTTCAAGTGCTAATTGTAGGAGCAGTTAATAATCATCACATTTGCATGGTCTGGAGCCCGTCATCTTTGACTACACAAGGAGAGAAAGAGGAACCATGATTTGAAAAAACAAAAAACTAGTGGCTTTCTCCAGGGGCAAACTCAATTGCATAAACAGGCATTTTTACCTAAGTCTCTGTTGCCAACAAATGACAGAAAAATGCACAACTTAAATTAACATGCTTTATTTTTGGCATATTAGTGAGTTGCAAGTTTAGCCTCCTTTGCTGGAAAGCAAATCTTGGCCGCATTAGGTTATATTGTATTAATTCATTTGTCCAGGTTCTGGAACTAAAATGACAAAAGTCCGTGAAGCACATTTAACATAAAGCACTTATCGCTTGCTTGCAGCCTTTGGGCATGATACATCTTTTGTTGTGTGTAGCAAAATATAAAACTACAGAAATAATTGCTTTAGAGATGCTAATCGAGAGATTGAAATATTTTACGTGCTCATGTCAGAGAGAGTGTTAGAACAAAGACTACGACTGGGATCAATTTGGTTCTTCACAAGTCACCAGCTGACCCACTTTGCCCTGCTGAATTCAAGAAAGGCATGAGCTTTCTTTTAAATCTTTTATTGAATTATCTTGCCCTTATTTTTAGCCTCATCTGCTATCACATTTAGAAACGAGCACTCATGGAAAAAATAAATAAGTAAATAAATAAACAAACAAATACTGGCTGAAGTGTCAGTAGCTGGTAAATTCAACAGCATTTCAAAGCATTTGGCCAGCGCACTGTCAAAGCCAGGGAACACACACCGCGGGTTGCTTTGCTAAAGGTAGGTGTCGTTAGGGAGAAGGAAGGTAGCCTATCACCTGCGCTTTAGCAACATGTCCAAAGACTGCTTCAAGTCCTAATTTCAGCTGTTCACAAGACTCGGAGGAGCTCACATCAAAAGCGCAGCTCACAGGGGAGAGAGGTCGGAGGCCGCCTGAAGAGGCGAGGCGCGCACGGCGCTTTCCGCCTGCCTGCGATGCCGGGCCGGCAGGGCCGCCCGCTGCCCACCAGCCTGGCGGGGCCGAACTGCCCGTGCGGCGGCTGTCCGTGCCGCACCAACAAACGACTGACGGAGGGGAGCAGCTTTTGGAAGGGGCAGCTGCCAGAGACGGGTGTTTTGCCTACCACACTGTTGCTAGAGGACAGAGACACAGAGTAAGCAGGAGATGCGTACTTAGCTACAGAAGATCAACACCTCGTATTTCAATTAAGCAGACAGCACGATTAATTTCCCATACGTTTTGCTAGCTATTATGTGACTTGACACTGACTTAATATGAACATTTACCTTCTCAGCTACCTTAGTACAGAGTACACCACGAATGTTGAAGCTCGGTGGCTAAGGCTATTAAAACAAGGTCACTAGCTCAGGCTCCTTTTCTCACGAAAAATAATTCCTCTCTTTAGATACCCTATATACAGCCGTACTTCTCTCCGTCGCTACGGAAGATGTACTGGCGGTGGGCCGCCACCCGACGCCTCGGCACTGCCCGCCTCCCGGCAGATGCTGGCGGGGCTTCTCGCCTGTTGCCGTGCCGGCGGCCGTCCCCCGTCCCCGGCCGCCCCGATGGCTGGGGAGCTGCGCGGCGCTCCCTGCACTGCGGGGCTCGGCGTGAGCGCTGCCGGCAGTGCGGCCCGTGGGCCGAACACGCCGCCGTGCCGGCGCGGGCGTGCCTCGCTAGCCACCGGCCGGGAGTCACCGAGCGGCTCCGCCGACGTCGTAGCCCTGAGAGCCGCGACTTTCCATAGGAATTACAGCGTGGCCATGGCTCGCTCGGCTAGCCCGGGCTCTCGGAGCAGTCCCACCGGGGCGGCCGCGGGCCTAGCAGCCCGGCCGGACGGGCACCTGGAGCAGCAGGACCTGCCTGCTCTCCGGCGGGTGGCACTTGCTGGCGTGCCGCGCCAGCCCGGGCGCGCTGAAGAAGGTGGCGGGGCAGTGTTTGCAGGGGAAGCCCTGCCGCTCGCCGCCCGCCGCGCCGCTCTCGGGGACCCCGGCGGGCGGCGGCGGCGGCAGCAGCAGCTCCTCCCGCACGGCGTGCCACAGCCGGTGCTTGTCCCTGATGTCCGCCGAGGGGAAGCGGGCGCCGCAGAGGTGGCAGGCGAAGGTGAGGGGCCCTCGCTCCGGCGGGCCGAAGGCGGCAGGCCGCGCTGCCCCGTGGGTGCCCAGGTGCTTGCGGAGGTAAGCCTGCCGCCGGAACCGCTTTTGGCAGCAGGGGCAGGCGAACGCCTCCCCGCCGGGGCCGCCGCCCGGACCGGGAGCGCCGCCGTGAGCTGGGCCGGGACTGGAGCCGAGGGCGGCCGGGGCGCCGCCGGCGCTGTCCGTGCCGCCGCGGTGCTGACGGGGCCCCGGCGGTGGCTGGGGCGCGGCGGGGCCGCGGGGCCGCCGCTCGGGGCTGTTCTCCTTGCCCGGCGGGGCTGAGGCGGCGCCTTCGGGGCTGGGGCCGGGACGCGGCTTGTGCCAGCGGCGGTGCGAGGCCAGGTTGGCGGGACAACTGAAGATCTTGTGGCACTCGGGGCAGCGGTACTCGACGCGCACGATGCGGGAGCAGCGGTGCTGGGCCAGCGCCAGCGGGTCCGCGTACTGCTCTTTGCACAGCTGGCAGATGAACTCGCCCAGCGGCGTGCGCCCCGCCGGCGGCCCCGGCCGGCCCTCGGGCCCCTCCTCTTTGATGCGCAGCCCCAGCACGGGCGAAGTGGTCACCTCGTCGGCGAAGCTCAGCTTCCGCGTGGCCTTGCCCTTCTTGGCCGGCGCCTTGGCCCGAGACGGCCGCTTCAGCGCGGGCACCGACGGCAGCGGCGGGGCCGGCAGCGGCGTGCGCGGCTGCAGCAGCAGCTTCTCGGCGGGCGGGAAGGACGCGGCCAGGGGGAAGGACTCGGCGGAGGCGGGGGAGCTGAGGCACCGCTCGAAGAGAGCCGCCCGCGGCCCCGCCGCGCTGCACGGCCCCGTCGCCCCCCAGGCGGCCGGAGCCTCCGGCGGGGTGAGCCCGGGGCCGCCGCAGCCGCCGCCGGGGGGCCACGTCGCGGGACAAGCGGCGACGGCTCCCTCCTCCTCCTCGCCCTTCTCCTCCTCCGCTCCCTGTCTAGCGGCGGGGCTGTCCCCGCCGGCGGGCGGCAGCGGGCCGGGGCTCCCGCCGCCGGGCGGGCGCGCTCGGGCTGCGGGGACGGGCGCGGTGTCTCGGGGAGCGCGCCCCGGCTCCCTGCGAGACTGAGAGAGGCGTGGGGGGGGGAATGGCTCCGAGATGGGAGAGACCCCGAGCTGGGTCACGGCGCTGCCGCCTCGGCCGAGAGGCCGGACGGGGCTCGAGCAGGAGCGTCTGTCGTGGGTGTTCGTGCGGGTGCCTTCATCCGCTGCCGGGGCCGCACGGACAGCCCCGCACATCCTGCTGAAGCGAGCCAGAGCTGGGAACTGGCCCCGTTCTTCTGCACAGCCACATCAGGAGTTTTCCCAGAAGTAGCCAGAAAGCTCCGGTATTGCGGTGAGCTCCCAGTGCAAGAGCGGGGCTGCCGGGCTGCCACCGCCGCGTAAAATGCTAAATCACGGCTCTGCGTAGTGGCCATGACTGGTCCCTTGGCAGCCCCACCGGGCAGCCTCCCGAGTCCTGGGGAGGCAAGGCTGAGGTGTGGTACAGCAAACTGCAAAAGCGCCCGAACCTTCCCCCATCCCGCCCCGATGCAACTCCCGGCCCGTTCGCGGGTGCCGTGAGCCTGGTGGCAGCTGGTGCGCCCCTGGAGCAAGGCAGGAGTCGTGTTTGCTGAAGCACTAGTCGCCTTTTTGGGGGAATCAAGCGCACTGGCAGCGGGGTCTCAGCAGCCCCTCCGGCCCCACCGCGCGGTGCCAGCATCTCGCGTTGGACCGCCCATGCCCTCGAGCCTGGCTTTGGCGGCAGGACGGTGCTGTCCCAGCCAGACCTGCTGCCCGCAGTATACACGAGATGGCGTGCCATTGGAAATGACCGCGGCTCTCCCCCTGACCAGGGACAGACAGCCCTTAGCAGGGTAGGACTCACTCTGCTGGAAGCATCGCCTAGCAGGAGGAAGCAGAGAGCACCAGGAGAAAAGGAGAAATAGCACCTCTGGTTCGAGGGGCTTTCCAGAAGTGGCAGAAAGATGTGAAGCCTTCATGCAAAACGAGAATTCCTCCCACTTGCTCAAAACACTCTCTCAAACCACTTCTCTGTGTGCTTCAATTATATTTGCTTAGCAAAGTCTTAATCATGTTTTACATTTCTCTCCTCTCCCATTTTCCTCCATTTTCATGGCTGTACTGAATCTCAGATTAGATTATATACTCCACAGGCTAGAGATCAGCCTTTGTTAGTACGAACCACTGTCACTGGGACCAATGAACCATGCTTTCATGCAGTTAGGTCACTCCACTGACTGGCTGCTTGATTTTTACCCAGAATTTTTTTACTCTTGTAGCTGGACTTCCCATCTACATTTCTCACTGAATAACTGGATCTCTGGTTACAGATCCACTGCTCCTCCAAGCAACATGTAAATAGTTCTTTCAGTTTCCCCTTGTAAACAATATTCCCATTAACGCTTCATTTGCTTTTGTCACATTGCAAAAATAGTCTGTGGTAGGAATGTCCAGTTCTGGAATGTCCAGTTCAGTTTCCTGTCCTAAGAGCGGAGGAATCCAACAATGCCTCTTCCAGCACAGGAGTAGCTGGAGGTAGAGTACCAGTTGGAAAGCACATGTATTGAGTGATTACTGAAACTCCAAACATTTTTCCAGTAAAAGCTGCAGATTGGAGTTGCATCAGGAAATTTCTCCAGGCCCCCAGTGTCATCATCTGACATGGCCCAGACATCATGGCAAGGCCTGGGGAGTAACCTGCAGTCACAGGTGTGGAGTAGCTGCTCCATCTCCCTGGCTGATGTCCTGCCTATGGTGCTTCTTGGCTCTTCCCTGTGACCTGGTGCCTGTCTGTGCCTCCCCCTTGCTCACAGTGCCCTCCAGCACAGCCCTCTTGTAGCTTTCTACACTTGCCTCCAGTTTATGATCAGTTTTAAGGTGGGACCCAAAACTGTAGAACCCATCACTTCACCTCGCTCTTGCTGCAGCAGGTGCCAATACCCACAGATATCTATCTGACAAATGCACCGGCAAAATTGCTTGGGGGTTCAAGCTGGTTCAGCCACCTTGTGACTTATTTCTCTCAATAAATATGCTGTTTTTCCTAGGCTGTGTCTGCCCCAGTACAAACTCCCAGTGCCCTGGCTCCCACTTGGAAGGGTCACAATTATTCTGTGATTACAGATTATTTCCCCTCCCACATTTACAAGAGAAGGTAACCGTAGTGACTGGCATTGCACCCAACTCTCACAGCTTCTAAGCTTTCCAAACTGTTATATGGGTTTATCTTCTTGCCATCCTCCTTTACTCCTACCAAAAACTTTATGGTTACAAAATTCAGAAAATTTATAATAGTAGCTAACAGTGTTGTGGACACACCTCTAAATCCTCTGTAAATTTGCTGGATTTTTATTTTTTCACTGTCTTATTATATTTCATTAGTCCCGTCACCTGGCTGAGAGTGCAGCACTACACCCTCCTGAACACACTACTACAGGGAAATTTTATTTAAGGTCAAAGCTTTTCTAAGCAAGCAGCTGAATGATGTTATTGCTCCTGTCCTTACACTGTGTTCCCTACAGTCTGCTAAAATCAGGTTGGCCTTGATTAAACACGTTGGCTGCTTACACCAGAGTCATCCTTATATCATCTGAGATTAACCAAAGGGTTAATCCCACAGTAAATAGGAAATCAAACTTCTACTGGGAAAATGCAGTAGCTGGTGGGGAACTGGCAGGGTGAGAACAAGAGGAACTAGTTCCTTGTCTTGCATCCTTTGCTTCCTCAGTCCATTCCCTCCTCCCTGGTTGAGGATAAATACTGTTGTGCTAGGGAATCGAAACAAGAGTAGTACAGCATTGCTCTGCCTCCCTTTTTGCCAAAGTTTCTCATTTTATATGGGGGGAATTTTAGCCTTGTTCATAACTGTGCTGCTAACATAAGCCTGAGGGACCCATTCAAGCCTTGCCAGGATTCAGCAATCAGATTCAGTGATGGCTGGGCCAACACCTTTGGGACCTTCCAAAGTGAGAACAATCTTCAGATTCCTCTAGACACCTTTCCCTGTTTCTGCCTTCTTTTAGGGACATGGTTTAGTGGTGGGCTTGTCTGTGCTGGGTTAATGGTTGAACTCTTAAAGGTCTTTTTCAATATGATCAATTCCATGATTATGTGACTCTGGAGGATGCTCCTCTGATTGCCCAGGGTGCTCCAGAGTTTGGCACTAGAAGCTTGTCATCCAGCTCCTTGTACATCCCAGCTGTCTGGACACTCTCATCTCTGGCTGTGCAGTAGGGGCAGCACTGCTTTCAGCCCCAGCCGTGTCTCCAGCAGCTCCAGGACATCTGGAAACCTGTGCAGACACTGAAGAAGAGGCCTACACCTCCATGGTTCACAAATAAAACATTGTCAAGCAAGCGGGCAGCTGTATTTATATTTCTGAACAGTCTTGGGGCATAAACAGCAAGAGGAATGTATGACAGAAATGCCAGCTGGCAGAGAGAAGGTCTTAAGTGAGGTCTGGTTCCCAGAGAAAACCCTAAAAACTCTTCTGGGGGCTGAGGGGACAGAAAGAAAAAGAGAAATTCCTTTTGCCACTCAGTAAAAGAAAAAATAACCACAACTTTTAAAAAAATAGGAGTTAAAAATAAAATAGAGAACAACTATAAGCAAAGGATTAAAGAACCCTTCTCTCCTTCATGTTTCCCCTCCCCACCACAAAAAAAAAATTGTTGTGGTTGAGTTTTTTTATATTGCAGGATTTCAAATAAAGTTGACTTTTAAATCTTGCCCTGACATCTGGTTTGTAATTAATGGAGCAGTAAATAGGAGGGAGACAGAAGCTGCCTCAGAAGCCTGTCCTTGATACATGACTCTCCAGCAGTACTGCTAGATGAGCGATACCACCCCCAGGCTCCAGCACTTAAACAAAATGCAGGCTGGTTTTGGTGGCAACACAAACCATTTCATCTTCCCCCTAGAACAGGGCTGCCAATTATCCTGCTGCAGTTGGGGATTTGATGCTGGTGACAGACATTGAAGGAAATATCTGCATTATGAGGATATGGATTGTCTCATATAACTGACCTTGCTAGTATCTTAATTGTGTTTTGTTTTACCTGAGGACAATGTTCTTCAAGAGGAAAATGATGATAACAGCTGCTATGTTTTCTTCATTGACCAAATATTAACAAAATCTTTCTGTGAGGGAAGGTAGAAAACACTGTTCTGTGGAGGTACTTGGGTTAGAGAGATTTGAAGGGTTTTGAAGACACTATGAAAACATTTAACCTTCCTCCTTTCCCACAAATGAAGTGATGCTGTGAACTGGTCCCATCACTTCACCCGTCCCTAAGGTGGTACTGGTAGGACAGTGGTGCCATGGCTCCTGTCCCTGCTCCATAAGTGAGCAACTGCATAAGAGCCAAAGGAGCCATCTCATGTTTTGGTTCTTCCCCACCTCCATCTGCATCAGCCCGTTGCAGGGAAACTAGGTCCTCTCCAGGGAGCAGACTGATGTTCCCAAACTTATAAAAGTTATAGGAGACTTGATGGGACCATTATGACTTCATTACAGATTTCAGCTGGATTTCAGCTTGTACCCCACAGGCTGAAGCCATTTGCCATTGGCCAAATTTGCCTGCTGGAGTTATTTATTGGTGTCACCATGTCATAAATAGGAAGATTTGGCTTCCTTTGGCATGAGATTCTCATCAGTCTGTTCCCTACAAGCATCACTATATGTTGCAGCTCACTGAATAAAAGATGTCCTAACACAGAAGGCCCTGGTTATCAGTTACATGGATCTCAGCAGTGGCTTCAGGGAGGCTGAGTCCCAGCTGGGCGCAGTGCAGGTGTGTGTGCAGACAGGGGGGTGGGTCTGTGTGCAAAGAGAGCAACAACTGAAGAGACCAGAAGACAAGGCAGCAGGAGAGTGGGAGAAATGAAGTGTCTGAAAGTCCATGCCTGCCTCCAGTAAAGTTTAGGCAGGACAGAGAAACATGCTGGTTGCCTAATTTCCCAAAAATTAGGCTCAGTCTAGGAGGCTTTCAGAGAGCAGACATCAGGAGCAGACAAATCACAGCCACAAATACTTGGTTCTGTTATGGTCACACTTCATCCTGCTCTTGTGCTGGCACTGCAGCATATTCAGTTCTGCAGGGATGTGGTGCAGGAAGCTGAGCCCACAGGGAAATATTTACATTTTTTTCTTTTCCCCCCAGTCCCAATAATTCTTTCATGCCCCTGTTCTAAGGCCACCTCATTCAATAAAATTCCTCTGACTCAGAGGTGCAACAGGTAATTCCCCAGGGCTGTTGCCCAAGACCTTTCTACCACCCCTACTCCATGATACCCTCTCTATTTCTCTCTCCATGTTCTTCAGCTCACACCAAATTCCCAGGTCCTTTTCCTGCCAGAACTGGACACTTCCTGACAGAAGTATGCTACTGCATCTTTGCTTGCCTATGCAAAATAATGGCAGGATTTATTGTGGAATAAGGTGCAGGTATGGCCTGGCCACTGCAAAGCAGATGGCAGTGCAGGAACCACCACTGCCAGCAACAGCTGTAAGGGCAGATGGAGCATGGGAGATGCTGATAAGGAAAACCAGTGGCAGTGGGTGGGAGAAGACAAGCAAACCAACTTGGAAAGCTGGCTAGAAACAGCTGGGCAGAGCAGCACCCAGAAGGAACAAGATGGAAAATTGCATTACAAGGAAATAAACCACATCTGAGCTGGGTGCCTGCATCACAGAAAGGCAGCAAGGAAGATGATAGCTCCCAAAAGGAAATAGTGATTCATCTCTGCAGGGAATGTGACAGAGGAGGGCAAAGGAAAGGTGGCACCGAGCCAGAGAGCTGCTGCTCTTTTCTGACAATGCACCTCCAGCTTCTGAGTCCATCCACCTTGTTCTTCACAGATGAGACCTGGCAAATGCCCATTGTGCAGGAAGCGTCAGAGAGGCGAGGTTGCAGTGCCAGCTCTTGGCAGGTGTGTCAGGATGAAGACTTTTTTTTTGTGGGTGAACACCCATGTACAACCCTGAAGGGCAATGGCAAAATGCTCTGCTGGCTGATGAGACAGGAAAAGGGAAAACGTATCACTGCTTCAGGAGGATCTAAAACCAAAACTCTTCAGCTTCCCTCCCCTCTCCAGGTGCCAGTGCCTGCACAGAAGTCAAGGGCAGTGGCAACTGGAGGAAGTCTCCAGAGAACCCAGGGGAAAAACAGCACCAAGCCAAAATCATCATCCATATATCTAATTTTGAAAATTTTTGAAAATGTTTTTTCCACTTAGGACTTAGCCCTCTTTACTTCAAAGCCAGGAGAGGGGACTCAAAATCAGCATCATGCTCCAAGTACTGCTAATATAATGATCCCTAGCAGCTGCCATGCAGGATTCTCCACTTACATTTGTTTTGCTTCTTTTGTGACATTTAATCAAAGTCTTGCTATCCTAAATATTAATTAAAGTGCTTGGAGACAAGGCCTAAATTTCATTTTGCCTCCCAAGTTCACCAGCTTCATCCTCCTCCTCCTCCTCCTCTTCCAAATATGTTTTGCTATAAATTACTGGCACTGTTTCTGTTGATAGTCAACATAATCAAACATTTGTAAGCATGCTGTCTCTTCAATCTGTTCAGTTGATGCACTTTACCTGATCTTTCATTAAAGTAATCAAAACACTTGCTGTGCCACGTCTAATGAATGTTGCATGTATGATTAAGTACTTTCATTCATATTGCAAGTTTGATTTAATGTAATCTGCCTTTCAGACAGCCATTAGCCTAGCTCCTGCGTGAATTCGATTAATTGGCTGAATTCTTCCAGATGTCCTTTAAGTATTACAGGAATTTCTATGTAAAAACAGCAGGGACCATCTAGCAGAGAAGCAAACAATGATACGTTATATTGCTGCCATGACTTACAAAAAGCTGGATTCATTTTCATTAATAAAACATCTGTACTGCTGCACAGCTATGCATCAAGATGCATTTATTTTATATGTTTATTTCTCTTATGACTAAAAATAGACAGTTAAACAGAAGCACAGTATGTTCAGTTGGAAGATACACAAACAGAACTGTATCAGAAATGAAAATCGAAATAAAGAATGTCAGAGTTAGGACTTACAAAACAAGCATCATGTGTTGGAACAAACGTGGCAGCAGCTCCTATGGATATCTTAGGATAAAGGCATTTTTCTTAGAGCATGATGAATTCGAAAGCATTTGGTTCCTGGGTTGAAATGTCCTATGTCTGGTTTACATTTAGATGGCTTATTGTACCATGCAGTTAGGCATTTTTAAATTATATGCAGTGAGAGAAAATGTGTCATTAAAATAAACAGTTTTTCTTAATTCTCAAAAATGGAAATTGGTTTGTTGGTTTGTTGTTGTGGTTTTGTTTTTTTTTTTTCCCCACAAAGTTACACTTCAGAAAGGAATCATTTCTTCCTAAAAAGCAAAGTCCCCAAAAGCCAGTTTGTGTTTCAGTGCTTACTGGATCCAGCCTGCACAGGACATGGTGCTGTGTCAGGGCATGGGGAGGATTCCTCCACAACTCAAAGTAGCCGCCTTCACTTTCTGCTGACCTTGCTAGATGTGATAGCACCTTTTGGAGAATGATGTGAGATCTCAGAGCCTTCTTGCCCCTTTGTCCTCTCTGCCCCTGCCTACCCTTATCCTCGGGAATGAGCCCACGGGGCAGGCTGGAGAAGTCTGGCAGGAGTTTGACACCAACCCTGAAGCCCTGAGCTCAGCACAGCTTAATTTTCCAGAATGTGTGGCTGTTCTCATCCAAGTCAGAGAGCTGCAGGGCTCTGCCTGCCAGCACTCGGTTTCACTGGGCTCTGCCAGGTCAGGAGCTGAGGAAGGGAGAGGAGCAGCAGCACTGCAGCAGAGTTGCAGCTCTCCCCAGCAGCGCTCCGTCAAGCGGCTCCGTCTCACCTGGGGAACAGCCAGGTCACATTCTTCCCTCTCCTCCCTGGCTCCCCCTTTCCCAGCTGCTGCACAGCCTTGTAAGTGTGTTTGGTCCTTGAGGTACCTCTCCTGTGCTAGGCAAATTATTGCCACTTTGCACCACATCAGGACTTTACTGACTGCATTGTCAAAATGAGCAGGAGCTTGTACTAGCCAGCTCATTTTCAAGGGCTGTTTTAATAGATGATGGTTTTACAAGAGACATCTGAAATAACATTGTTCAGCCAAACTTAAGTGGTACAATGAAAGGGATTGAGACTTGCTAAACTGTATCTCCTTTTCTTTTCCCAGCATAGTCACTGCACTAGCCAACTTGCCAGCTTGCTTCTTTGTATACACACTCTCCCCTGCTTTCACTTCTTTCTCTGTTTCTTGCTTTTGTTCCTATGTTATCTATTATCCTCCTATAGCAAAGGTAACCATAAAAATTCTGTATTATATTATATTGTATTATATTATATTATATTATATTATATTATATTATCTATATTATCTTACATTATCTATATTATATTATTTACATTATCTGTATCCTACTATGGAAAACATTTAAAGACCAATTTTCTACCACAGCTGTGCTGTGACACTTTGCTCCAGTACCCATAACCTCATAAAAGGCTGGCCCTGCTGTATTGTGCCTGAATCGTTACTCTAACCCATTGCAAGGGTCTCCTGCCCATGACAGGGAGAGCAAAGCACAGAGAGCTGATTGACTCCCTTGATCTCTGTCCCAGAGGGATGTTCTTAGTGGGTTGGCTGGAGAAGGGCAGAGAGTGGGGAGCAGGAGGTGAGGCAGGCTTTGCTCGGCAAGCCGCAGCAGCCTCAGCAGCAGAGGCAGAAGCACTTTCCCCTTGGAGACATATCAGAAACCTGACTCTCAATGCAACAAAAACAGTTTCTAGATTTTTGCAGAGAAGAAAATGGTGTAAATTTCACCTATAGGTGACCAATCTAAAAATTAAATGCAGCAAAGCAAAGCAAGCCTTTTCTAGTTTCCAGTGTTGTGTGATTTTCAAGGCAGATGTGGAAAAGTCACATTTTTGAAGCCCGTGAGACTGAAAAATTAAATCAGGGGGCTTTGTTATCGATGTTTTTCTAATACAAATGTTTTGAAATCCCTGCCTTTCATGTGTCTCTTACAAATAAGCAGAAATGTGTGATGAGTCATCTTTGCTTTTAATTCCTTTAATAGATTCTTACCTCACTCGCTAACGTCTAAACAATTCTCGTTTCTGTAACAATCCCTTCCTCAGCGGTAAATATTGCTCTCAGACAACATCTTTTTTGGAGGTTCATTATGTTCATTCTGTGGCTGAGACTCATTATACTCAGTTATTTATTTAAAAGAACAAAATGACAACAAATGCCTGCATGTATCATGTCTCCCTTTACACATATATTAAATATATTTCAGCAACAAGGCCCAGCACTCTCATAGTTGTGAAAAAAACAGCTGGCCTTCCTTCCTAGCCATCACTCCTCGAGAAAGGAATACTGAGAGGTGGTGGTGGAGTCTAACCTTGCCTGCTAAATGAGATTCCACTGACGCTAATGGGAAATTTGGCAAAGACAGGAAAATAATTTATTAACTCTTTGAATATTTTCAATTATAAAATAAAAAATAAAAAATAAAAAAACCTTGGAGAATAATGAAGAAGGAAGGAGCAAATGAAAATGCCACTATAAGGCATGGTGAAATGGTATATGTGGAATCAGTCCAAGAAATAATTTTGATACCTAATGACAGGTTTGAGTCTTCCTGAAGTACCAAAGAATCACCCATCTCACTGAAGAGCTTGACAAAAAAAGCTCACAACCTTTACACAGGAAAAAGTTCTCAGCCATCTAAACTAACATTTCACTAATCCAACATTCATGGCTTCTGTTCGTGTTCTTCTAAACCAAACCCCAAGTCTAAAAGCAGCACCCACTTCTGTTCACACCCAGCTGCCTCTGGCCTTCACTAGAGAAGTTCTGACTGGTGCACATACATAGCAAAAGATTTTTGAGATTATGATCAGCATAATTATAAAAATGGAGTGAGGTTGGTCCTCAGTAAGCTGTAAAATACATTTTTAACTAGGCCATTGATACAGCAGAGACAAGATGAAAAACAAGAGAGGAGGGCAAAGGTTCGGCTGTGTGGCCATTCTGGGAAATGACTGAAAAACAAGAAGAAAGCTATTCAGAGCAGGTCATTAAAGAAAGAAAATATCTTAAACAAGCCTAAAAGATAGGAAATAGAAATATGCCATGGTCGCTTACAAAGCAGAGGTCAAAAAGACATGAGTAATTAATGATGAAAAGATAAAGAACCAAGCACTTAATTTCAAAGAAATAGCCAGGAAAAGCATAATGGCACTGTGAACAGGAAAAGGGACTTTGCAGAAGTAAATGGAAATGAATAAGATCTCAATAGGGGAAAAATGGATAATTGAAAAAGTAGAACTGCAAATTGCTGCAGAAATTCACCTGGAACATAAACCAGTTATTTAGGACTAAGGGTGAAATATAGTTTTAAATGGGTCAATTTTTTTTTAAAAGGACCTCCAGGCACACACTGCCAGTTTTGCTCTGATATTTTTCCATTGCAGTTTTTGTGCGTGGAAAATATAGGTGAAAATATCTACCGTGTTTGAAAGGTTAAAGACTACTTTCTGAAATGCAGACCTTCTGTTTCATCAAGAGATTCTAGAATGAAAGGAGTGGAAACAGAAGCCAAGAAAAATGGAGAACAGCAGATGTTTTAAAACAGCAGTTTCAACCCTATTAGCATCTTCCCTTGTTTTCTCTACTGTTTTCTATGCTTCAGCTCAGATGAGCAAAACTTGAAAACCATGGAGTCCTAGAATGATCTAGGTTGAAAGTTACCTTAAATATCATCTTCTTCCAAACCCCCTGCCACGAGCAGGGACACCTTCCACTACACCAGGTTGCCCAGAGCTCCATCCAGCCTGGCCTTGAACACTTCCAGAGATGAGGCACCCACCATTTCTTAGGGCAATGTGTTCCAGTGCCTCACCACTCTCACAGTACAGAAGTATTGCCTAATATCTAATCTAAGCCCACCCTCATTTAACTTGAAGCCATTCCCTCTTGTCCTGTCATCACATGTCCTTGTATAAAGTCTCTCTCCATCTTTCTTGTAAGCTTCCATCAGGTACTGGAAGGCTACAATTCGGTCACCCCAAAGCCTTCTTTTTTCCAGGCTGAGCAACCCCAATTCTCTCAGCGTTTCGTCACAGGAGAGATGCTCCACCCTTCTAATCATCTTGGTGCCCCTCCTCTGGAGTCACTCCAGCAGCTCCATGTCCTTCCTGTGCTGGCAGCCCAGAGCTGATGCAGCCCTGCAGGTGGGCTCTCAGCAGGGCAGAGCAGAGGGGCAGAATCCCCCCCCTGGCCCTGCTGCCCACGCTGCTCTGGATGCAGCCCAGGACACGTTTGGCTCTCTGGGCTGGGAGTGCCCATGGCTGGCTCATGTCCAGCTTCTGAGCCAGCAGCACCCCCAAGTCCTTCTGGGCAGGGCTGCTCTGGCTCTGTCCATCCCCAGCCTCTGCTGGTACTGGGGCTTGCCCCAACCCAAATGCAGTACCTTGAATTTGGTCTTGTTAAAACTCTTGAGATCTCCCTGGGCCCACTTCTTGAATTTGTCCAGGTCCCTCTGGATGGCATCCTGTCCTTCTGGTGTTTCAACAGCACCACTCGTCTTGGTGCCACCTGCAAACTTGCTGGGGGTGCACTTGAACCCTTTATCTATGTAATTAATGAATGTTATTAAATAACACTCAAGGGTCCCAGTACAGACCCTTGAGAGACACAACTTGTCACTGATGTCTATTGTGTCTCTGAGCTGTTGAATGCAGACTGTAAAACTGCAGTGGACAGTCAAGACTGTACAGACTCAGCTGCACTCTGGAGTTGTAACAAAAGGAGTTCATCTCAATGAAAAAAAGATGAAGTGAAGCTACAACTTTCTTGCAGTTGCTAATGCAGGAGGTTGTCTCAGTACTTCCACCTGAAGATGAGGAAGAGGAAATAATCTATATTATAGAATTGTTTCAGTTAATTTCCCACTTAAGCTCTTTTTTTTTTCTTCTTTTCTTCTCCAGACTGTATGAGAAGACTCCTTCACAAAAGCCTACAGCTGTGTTAAGCAGGTCACCTGCTTTAGAACAAGCAAGCCTCAGCTGAGTCCCCTGATGCTGGTAAGCAGATCCCCGGTGTGTGGAACGACAGAGCCCTGCACAGAGGCACATGAGGCACTGAAAAATTTATCTCCTCTTCTGAAGAAGCTGCCACACCACAGGTTTGATGTATTATGTAGTAATGCACAAGCCCTCCCACCAGTCAGTGACTGCTCCAGCCCCATCAGAAGGATTGATAACCACATCACCCCTGTACTGCAGAGCCAGCTCAGACACTAATTCCCAAGGGCTGGACCACAACACTGAACTTTTACATGAAGAAGTAATCTGAAGTGCTGTGGGCTGTAAAATACAGTGAGGCGGTTGTGGGAGAGGATTGGTGGCACATCTACCTGGAACAGCTGTGGGTCTCAGGCAGTGCAGCAGGACACAGACGGCAGCTGCTCTGCATAACGGTGACCAAGTTTAGCAGAGAAGACATGATGCCATGTCTCAAATATTGCTTTTTATTAGCACATCTGTGTGTGGATCCAGGGAAATAGAGTTCATGATGAACAGCATTTCAATGGAAAAGTTAGAGTATCTGTCCTGACATTTCCAGAAACCAGGCAAAAGAAATCATAACAGCTGTAGGTGTTCAGTAAAGGCATAAAGCCCTTGAACAGCGTACGTCAGTCTGGGTGCATCCCTCTCTGGATGCTGAACCATAAGTGCCCAGCACTCACAGAGGCTTAATCCTTTTCAACAATGGGATGAGCTGGAGGCTATATCCTTTCAAGATTTGCATAACACCCCAGCATACATGTCTTTTGGGAGGATAAGAGCTGCTTAGTATGTCCTGCATTCACATTTTTGCAGCCACTTGGTTTATATCCATGTCTCTCTCCCCAGTGGGAAATCCCAAGCTGATGACATTGCCCTCAACCCACCACCATGCTGGTTACGGGCTTCCCAGCTGGCTCAGCCCAGCAGAAAGCACTTCTGCATCCCGTGTCCTGGGTGCAGCCCTTGCCCTGTCACACAGTGCGTCTTGTTGGGGCCACCCCATTGTGACTCCCCAAACACACACAGGTTCTGTGTCCTCTGAAGATACAGCAGCAGAAACGTGTAAAAAGATGAGAACTGGGGCAGTTGTGTGGAGAAGGACAATGGCCAGCTGATATCTCATGAAAACCAAGCCACAGCATCCTGGTGTGAGCCAGGCTCACCATGTTATGAACCTTGCCTCACCCTTTCTGTGTGCAATTCTTGTGCTGCATCCTTACCTTAAGGGTGATCACCACACAACTCCACAGTCAATGCTCCATTGCTACAGCACTACAACAAGCTGCCTTTCAGTTGGGTCAACTGGATACTGCATCCACTGGAATGAAGTTTACTTTGAAATAAAACTGTTTTCTGGTGAGGTTCACAGTTCCTTTGAAAGGGAGAAGCAATCCTGACATCAGCCTTCCTCACTTTAATTACTCTCAGTCTTTTCTTCATGCCAGCAATCTCCCATGGATGCAACAATCAATTCTCAGGACAAGGACAGGTGAACAACTAAGACATCTGAACTGAAAAGAGAAAAAAGGTATGAAATAGAGGAAAAAAGCCTACAATGAAAATTAGCTCAAGCTTTAGTTGCCAGCTGATATCCTTGCATCTTCCTTTTCCCATCAGCTGTTTCCTTGACCTTCTTTTGCAAGCCTTACAGCAGCTTCATCTGCAAACTGGCAGATCCACAGCTCCCTTGGCTCTTCTTCAGCAGTACGAGGCACTTGTGTCCAGCTGCAAAGACTTCCATTTTCCCAGGGACACATTCCAACATTATTAACTGTGGTGTGTTCAACATAACTTTTAGCCTCATGACACTTTTACAAATCTACAGCAGCAACACTGTAAAGTCCACACACTTTATATATGATATGGATCACCCCCTAACCCCCTGCTTGGGAGAACAGAGTTATAACAAGGAACTGAGTAAAAAACTTGGAAATGTAACAACATACAAGTCAGACTGGACATTATTAAAGTCTGTCCCAAAAACGTTATTATTTTGCCTTGTTCATTTCTTTCTACAATGTGCATATAATATTATCCCTTGCATCACAATGTACAAAAATCTGTAAGCATTACATATTAAGGAGTGGCTTGCTGTCTTTCTCTGCCTGCATTAGTTATTGTTTAAGCAATTCTGCCTCTGAGAATGGTGCTGGAAATACAAATCTGGCACTTGCATGATAAATACCTGATACTGCAATAATGAATGTCCTTTAGATCTGTCACCAGAGCCATTGCATAAAACTCATTCAACAAAGAAAGGCAGAGTGCAGGCACACCTTAGCAGCTAGACTGGGCCACTTATTGTGTTTGTGCAAACCTGGCAAATGGGGTGGAGTCAAAATCAGCAATATTGTAATTTTACAGGAAAACAAAAATGTCCTCCTGTCATTTAACTGCTGCATCAGTTAAGCCACTGTGCGCTTGGGGATGTGTCTGTGCAAGAAAAGTGATGTTGATTTTCCATCCCTTGTCCAGTTACAAGTTTCACAACACTCTGCAAACACCTGGAGTAATAAAACCATGCAGAGGCCAAGTACCTGCTGCTGGACACCAGAATAGGCCAGATCTGAGAAATTCAAAAAGCCCAGAATCTACAAGTCCTTCTCCTGACCACAGAGTGGGGACAGACTGTCAGTCAGAGAACAAGTGCTTTCCAGCCCTGCTCACCTCCAGCCTCACCACTGGGAGTCAATGGGCCCAAGGGGGTGTCCTCCAAGTGCTTTGCCTCAGCAGCTCAAATAGATGACTTGTTTGTTACGCAAGGACTTGAAAGTGAGGGGAAATCCTTCATGAATATTTTTGTAGAGCAACATAGGGCAGAGCATTAGCTTGCTCAAGATAACCAGAGTGAGAACCACAGCCAGACCAGAGGATTTTCAGCACTAGACCTGCACAGTGCCATTGGTACCGCGGGTTACAGCCTGTGCGTGGTGTCCAAGGAGGCATTGCTGGCCTCCACCTCAGACCCCTGGCTCTTCAGGACAATGAGCAGCCATGGAGCAGAGAGGGAGTTAAAGAGGGAACATTTGGATGAAAATTCATACCTCAGTTTCAGGAGAGGTGGGGGGGGTATACTCAGATTCCTCAAAAATGCTGTGGCTAAAGCTTGCTTAGAGCAGGCACACACGAGGGCACAGTCAGGGGAACACATACAGAGTTATACTGAGCTCAGTACAGAAACACAGCCAGGAAATGAGAACAAACATGAGCTTACAATGGGATTGTTTATCATTTAAAAATGCTGGCATAGAAAAAGACACCCAAAAGAAGGCAGATATTATTTGTTCCCATCACGTCCTCCTGTCAAAGAAAAGGGAAGGATTAGCTGTCAAACAGTATCTTTAGATTTAGATTTTTTTTTTGGTGGGGGGGAAGCAGGTAAGCAAACCAAAACACACATAAATACAAATTTGTATTTGTTTGTCTATCTAGTTTTGTGCACCATAATACTTTTCATTAACCTTAAAATTAAAAAAAAAATAAAAACAAAACAAAAGCAAAAAAAACCAAATAAACAACAACAACAACAACAACAACAACAACAACAACAACAACAAACACAAAGAACCCCCCCCAACATTGATAAAATAAGAGCTGCTGGGATTAGTAGGAAGAATTTTGTGACAGGCGACTTCCTGCTAATAGCCCCTTGCACACAATGCTGTGGAAGAGAGAGAGGTGAAAAAACACTGCTATAAGCACTAAGGCCATTTAATCCTTAACATGGGAATGTATTTGTGCTCTTTTTCCCTCCCTAGATTCATTTTATGTTCCCATCAGAAGGTTAATTGTGTTAACAGGAGTTACAGCCACAGGGGAAAGATGTGATTGAATGCTGAGTGCAGTTTTAGCTGATAACCTCCGAGTGAGTGAAAGGGCACAAAGAGGGGTTGATCTCCTCTAAAGGGGTTGTCAGTCATTCAGGAAAAAGTGCAGCTCTGGGAGAAAGAGCCTTATCTCCCAGGACACGAAGAAGAGAAGCTATCAAAATAATCATGGAGCTATACTCATCCCAGGCTCTGTGGCTGTGGCTCTGACACTGGAGTTAAGTGAGAATAACTGGCTTTTTTTGTGTATTTGAACAAGCAGAGCCTGACTTGATGCACATTCTTGAAGACTGATTAGATTGCATGAATATTCATAAATAACAACAGATCCCAAATAATTATATCTCTAAAAAGGTGGCATGAAATCTTGACATCTTTTAGCTTGATAGCACAACCCCTGTTTTGCGGGATTGAAGATATGATTGCATGCCAAGGTTTTACCTGGGAAATCTTTCACACACATTTACACTTAATCCAAAAGGTCCATAAAAGGGTCCTTTGCATGAAAAGCAAGACATTCTCCCCATGCCCATGTCTGAACTCATCCTGCTAGGATCTGCAGGAAGTAGCTTGGAGAAGAAGGGCTAGTGGTTTTTAAGATTAAATATTTGCATAAGCTGTCAATGCGAGTGAGCATTTGTGGAAATGTTTGCACTCACAGAGACAGCACAAAGGACCAAGGTATATCTCAGTGCTAGAACACAAGCAGTGAAGTTTGTGCTTGATTTCTCAAAGGTGAACTGGAAATTCCAGGAACAGAAAGCCTTCTCCTCCTTTGCACTCCAGGTCTACCTTAGAAATGTCTTATGAGCACTCCAGAAATTGTTTTAGCTGCTGTTACCAGCTGAATTGCAGTTGTCCTTTTCTACCTTGCCAAAAATACAGCTGCTTGTCCAGTTCAAGCCATAATATAACAATGTAGTCCTGCAAGAGAGAAATAAGCAGATGGAGGAAAAAGGCTTAGATTTTTGTTTAAAATGCCCAAATATAAGCCTGGCAATCTTTTCCCCCAAAGCATTTAATTGCAAAAAAGTTCTGTAATATTAACATCCACAGTGCAACTTGAACAAAACAACTAAAAGGCTTATTGACTTGGTAGCAGGGAAAGCCAGTTTGAAATATTTGATCCTATCACCAGCTAAGCAAGTATGTGTAAAGTGTAAAGCCTGCACTTGTTGATTTCTGAGACAAAAATCAATAAAACTGTCCATAACCTATAACTCTTTGGTTTACCTCTCCATAGAGATCAAAAGAGAGTAATTAGATTTCTGCCTGACTAGCAGGGGTAGAAAACTGTTTCATTTTGGATCAAAACCTTCCCAGTGGATTACACCTTCTATCCACTGCCTATCAACACTTAACAATTGCTTCTGTATTTGACTTTGACAGAACTACCAGAATGTTACTATCTAATTTTCAGTGTAGTTGATAGAGGGCTTGGATGCTTTATTCTAGTGTCAGATTTTAAAATTAATTCTTCTCACTTCATATTTTACATTTTTACTCTGCCTGGTGCTTTGTAAAAGCCAGCCTGGCTAATGTGATTAATAATTAAAAAACAAAACTACAATACCCATCCTACCTCTAATTTACAACAGCCAAAAAACCCTTATCTATTATTGATGATCCAGCCTTTGTATTCAGATATCACTCTAAACAAGCAGTTGTCTGCCTTGGATTGTCTTTGCATTTCATATTCAAATGAGGTGGACGCTATTGCATATATTTTCATTTGATGACATTTTAATATCACCAGATGCTATTGCCTGCCCAGGAGATAACTGTTCCAAATACAGCTTTCTTCCCTCTCTAAGCACAGTGATATTAGGTGATGAGCAGGAAGCTGGTCATGCTTTAAAATAACATTTTATAGCACATTACTATCATGGCGTTCTTGCATTTTAACAGTCCAAGAGTCTCTGTAAGAATGTTTTTTTAAAGAGGAATGTCACTCTGTATTTTGATCTTTCTTAACTAAGCAGCTTTTTAAACAGGCTGAGAGCATGAAATATCAAATAACAAACAGCAGTCACAACAACTTCACATCCTAGACGGAGATATAATATGCTGGAAAATATGTGACAGTTGATGTTGCATGTAATCAGCTGTGGTGATGGACAGATGCAATAAATTCATGCCCTGATGCAGAGGGCCTTGTCAGATGAAGTCCAGACCACAGACAGTCACCTGAAGCCTTCCAACACCTCCAAGTCTACTCAAAGTAAGATTTGAGGGCATTTTGCTTACTTATTTGCTTACAAGATTACCAAACCTCCCCATTCTCACAGCTCTGAGCCTTTAGAAAATAAAAACTAGCCTCATTTTTAAAGAAGAACTGAAGCTTGCAGTATTTGAACCTTGCACAAAAGTATTACACAAAGTTTGACCTCACCCTGAGTGTATGGATTTAGACTGAAACTCCCAGGAGCTGGAACATTTTTCATTATATCTTGAGTAGGAAAAAGCACCCTAACTTCTAAAAAGGAAGGTATGACTAACGTTTTGAGGGTTTTTGCTACCTGTGGTTTCTGTGTCCCTGCACAATGCTGGGACACAGAGAGAGTTGTTTGCAGTTTTGGAGGGCTTTTTTGTGGCACTACATCCTGACACCAAGGAAATCTTCAAATGGTGGCAGAAGCTGTAGTTAAGGTGGGTGCATTCTGCCATTCTTCTTCCAGTGACCACTATAGAGGAATCTATGAACAACTTCTATGGAAACAGACTGCCTGAGCTCTCCAGGGTAGGACTCCTCCAGGCTGCAGAACCCCTCTCTCCTCTGTGAAGGGAATGGAGGAGGGTGGTGGAGTCAACTAGCTAGTCCAGGATATGTCCTGACATGCCCCAAGACCTTTTGAATGATGAAATATCTTTCTTGATCAAAGCAGTTAAAAAGAGCACATGTCCCATCAGGGTTCACCCAGACCAGAGCACAAGGGCAGAGACATTCCAAGCTCCAGACCTCACATCTACATTGCAGGACAGGCTGGCATTGTGTTCGTGTTCAGAAGCAAAACAAACACTTTCCTCTCCCTGGAAGACACACAAGTTAGAGCACAGACTCCTGCTGATGTGGCTGTACTGCTGCACCTCAGCTCAATCACATGGCCCAGGCTCAGGCAGATTTGGCACTGTACCCCCCAGTGGGAGACTAAGAGATCCAGGACAGACCCTGCATCTCCACTGAGGGAGTACTTGCCACTGCAAAAGTTTTGGGTGTTTCCACAGAGAGCATGCCTGCCCTCTGCCATGCCTGAAACGGGGACAAACATCAGTGCTCACCCCGAAAGTCAGAGAAAGGGCTACGCTCTGTGCTTGGTGATAATTGTGCTCAGCATGCTGCGTAACACCAGCAAGCAGCAGGGAAATGCTCTGGGTTTGCAAATTCATATACGAGATGGCACAAATTGCCCCACTTGCTTTGTCCCTGCCCAGACTCACTTCTGATCTCTAAATCCCAGCAGTTTTCACTGCAGACAGCACCACGTCTGCCAAAGTGCTGCTCATACACCTGAGCAGTGGTTCTGGTGGCTTTGAATGGAGATGTGATTGTGAAATGTGGCAGTAAATATTGCTAACTTAAACAGTTCTGAGAGACTTTTCTTTAACCTCAGTATTGTCAACTGCTTTCCCTCCACTCTTCTCCATTTTAAATCAGATTCAATTCTATCCATGGTTTTATTTTTTCTTTAGCAAAATACCTCTTTATCCAATCTTTACCCTTCATCAGTTTCCATTAAATCCTGACTATATACATTAGCATGGAAAAGAGTCATGCTCTGTGCTATGCTATTTCTATATTATATCCACTGAAGAGTTACACAGGTAGAAACAACATTGTGTGCAGGCCCACAGAACAATTTCCAAGTGATAAAGCTGATTTAAGGTAGTCCCACCCTTCATGATGCAATTCACTGGTTTGACCCACTGGAGTGACAAAACTACTAAATGAAATGTTCATTAAATTGTTCCTATTAAAAAATGACATAGGTCTCAAAAAATAATATTTTTAGAGAGTTACTGCTTAATCTTAAATGTTATATTATCAGAATGGCTTCGGTGGTTAAACTGAACAAGGAACTCTTTGTCTATGTTCACCGCTTAAGAAATCATTACACAAAATAAAGCTGCATTTTGCTGCAATGTAGATGTGCCAGAGGGATCCAGTCTTTAACCGCACGCAAAACCCAAGTCTTCATTCTGACCTTTTGATGGGCATAAAATAGATACTTGAGGATGGGGGAAAGACAAAGTACTTGTCTTCATGCCTAGTTTTAAGCAGTAGCTTCCATGTTTTGCTGAATTGGGAGCAGTGACTTAATTGTGAAATTATTTGTATTTGAAGGCAGTAATTTCATTAGGTAACCTTAGCACCTGAGGAGGACAGCTAAGTTAGAAGTGGCACTATATTAGCACAAAGCCATTGTTCACCTGACATCTCTGGAAAGATGTTTGGGCACTTAATGTTCTCTCCATTGATTCCAATTTTGCTGGTGAGAGGATTATTCTGGGTCCTCATCAGTGCCCCCTGTTTTTCCCTGCCTCATTCTGCTTTCTGCTCTAGAAAGGAGGCAGCTTTCTGTCTTTATTAAAGTCACACTAGTCAAGAAGCACTCCCTTGACATAACAGACTTGGAAGAGTCAGCAATTGCACCTTGTTCTGCAGTGCACCTTGCTCCTTGCTCTCCCTCTGGCCAGCAGCTCATTGTGTGACAGGGACACACTGTTCCTTTTCCATGGGTACCCAGCCTGGTGCTGCTGCCCGTCTGCCTCAGCCTCGCAGGCATAGGAATTGCACACAAGCTATTTCCAGGCAGGCAGTGTTCTTAGACCTTTCTCTATAGATGCCAATTAGAAGATTAGCGTCTTTTCTCTCCCCTTCTTTGCTATTAAATAGTCACACAAAAGCTGAGCTGACAAATTGCTCTCTCTATGGTGTGGGACAAAGACAGACAATAGATCAACATCATTTACTATACTCAAATCCTATTAATCACAGATTAATGAGAACATGTCTGGGGGGGAGAAATTACCCGAATGCGGGCATATTGTCTTGTTACTCATGTAACATCTGCCGTGGCTTTACCTTTAGTGTCATGTCATCCTTTATCACATTGAAATAATGTTTGTTCCAGAAACATAATTATGATAATGGGTCCTTCCTTTAACAATTACTGAGGTACAGTAGGATTATATTTCTTAGCCACTTGGTTTAAAAAATAGATATCTCTTAACTATTTTCTGAATGCTTCTATTAGTTATTGTCTAATTAAGGAAGATATGTTTATAGGCATTAATAGAAAATTGTTATTCTCTTTATTATTATTATTAATTATAATTTTATTCATTACTTCTCTGAAAAATCACATGTGCAGAAGTAAAGCTAGACTTTAGCTTTTAGTTTTTATGCTTAGAGAATTATTTCTCTTTTGGCTGTCTCTTAAACTACTGCTAATTTTTCAATAATTCACATCATAGCAGTATTGAACCACGATGTTTGTTTTGAAAAATGTGCACTTTTCTAGCTATCTTCTTAAAATAAATCCGTAGCTGAATTGCTTATCAATTTGTTCCCATATTTTCTCATCTACTGTTGCCATTGATAAGGAATACTGTTCAGGGCAGCAGCTTAGCATGTGTAATTGTCTCAGAGCATTTCACTGCTCAGCGTGGATGCAAATTCAGAGTTTTGGGTTTAACTAATCAGAATTCTTTGCAACTATTCCCAATGTTATCCTCAATATGGAACAGGATGCTTCACAGATAAATAGCAAAGCAATTACAGCTATAATCATCTGGCAAATAAAGAGGAACTGCAGTCTACACGTGTGACCGTGTATTTAAAAAAATTATTTGGCCCTTGTTCTTCACGTCCCGAGCACTTGCTGGTCGCTGCTGGGCAGCCGTGCCGAGCAGGGCGGGCGCCGGCGCTGCGGGATGAGCCGGCACTGCGGCGCTTGCGGCTCTTTCAGCACCGCGGGGCGGGACAGCTCCGCAGGGCAGCCGCAGGCAGCGCCGCCGCCCCGCCGCGGGTCGGACCGGCATGGGCATGGGCGTGGGCATCGGCGTGGGCATCACCATGTGCATCGCCATGGGCATGGGCATCGCCATGGGCATCGCCATGGGCATGGGCATCGGTCCCGCTGCCCCGGTCCCGCCCCGCCCTGCCCCGCCGCCCTTCCCCGAGCTCCTCTCGCCTCCCCACCAAGGCTGTTTCCCCTCCAGAGGTGAGGAGTTGACCAGAGCGGGACAGACCCGGCTGGTGGGTCCGCCAGCCCTCTAGATATACACGATCTATGTCTTGCAGTGCCTTTTAAATGTACTTCTTAATTAATGGCGGTATCTGCTGGTGCCACCACTGGGCTGGCTGCTCGCGGCAGCACTCAGCTCACAGGCGCCAGGCTCCCCTGGCAGGTGCCACAGCCGTCACCCGAGCCCCCAGCATCACCTGCAGAGCCGGGGACCATTCGCAGCTGGGATCACAGCTGTTGGCACAGGGAGCAGGGAAACACCTCAGGGGCCAATGAACATTGTTAGGGCTGCCAAACGGTAACCTCCAACCTTCCCTAGCACTTGGGCATTCCGGTGCAGCATTGCACGTAACTGCCATTGCCCACCTGTGATTCAGAGACCTGCACCCTCTTCCTAAGGTAGGCTCGTTAGCCATGTGTTTGGAAAAACAAAAAAGGGATTATGAGCTTCTGTAATGCACTACACCATATTTTACACTCTCATACAACAGTTTATCACATGCACCCAAAGAAATACAAAAAAACCCCAAATGCTTTTATCTGTCCAAGGAGTGTCCACTCATCCCCCCTGTAAGTATCCCTCACCATCTGATGAGAGTTAGTTGTATTGGGGTACTCTCCAATCCTTCTGTAGGAATTCATGCTCTTGAATTATTAAACTACCTACTGAGAAGGGGGAAAAGAGTGACCAACTTTGTTGTCTGGTGTCTAAGACAACCAGAGGAAAATCTAACCACCTGTTCCAGTCCCTGCTCCACGAGTGGTTCATATAACAGTACCCTATAGCTTGGCAGCCTACAGGAATATTTTACCCAGACTACAAGGAATATAGCACGGATAATTCTTATCCATCTCTGAGGAAACAAGCTCAGCAGAGTGGTCTGGTTCCACCAGAGTGAATGGCATGTGGAAACAGAGATACACTGCATCTTCACCAAGCCTCAGTGAAATTAGTGGATCTCAGTAAATTGGGAAGGCCTACTTTTAAGCTCCTAGCACGGGTAGTTCACTGAAAGCAGGCACAGAGAGATCTGAATCCTACCAAATCCTACTCTCTCACCTGCATGACTGATCTATTCATTCAATTACCAAATATAAGACCAGTGATAAGGCTGCCAGAGCTTTCTGTATCTGGCTAAAGAGAAAGAAAAAAAAAAAAAAGAGACTCCTGTGGTGTTTAAGCTGAAAGGATTAAAAAAAAAAAAAAAAAAAAAAAGAGAGAGACTCCTGTGGTGTTTAATGTGAAATCTGCCTTGAGGATTTCAGCAGACTCTAAGTACATGGTGGCAGATTCGCCATCCTGTGGAGAGAATCCTGCTGAGGCCACCTTTCTGACAGAGCACAGCTTAGAACAGGTAAATGCTATGACCTGACAAAATCAGGGTCCTTTAAGGTATGGTCAAAAAAAAAATCTTCAGGTGTGTGGGATGCACAAGAGAGCCACCCTCCAAGCAGGGAGACTTTGGGTAGCAGCTGCTGAAAATGGTCTTAAGGGTTACACTGGGATTTAGGCACCTTATTTCTGTCCAAATTCTGCTTCCTTTTGTGGCTTTGGTCTGTAAAATGTGGATATATAGCCTTTCCAAGTGACTGCGAGGATAAAAGTATTCATGGTTTTGAGGTAATGGTGCTAAAATTCTGGTAATGGGGATCCAGAGATAGCTGAGGGCTGCTTACTCACACTCTGCTTCCTTTCTCAATAACTAATAGCATGTCTAGGCTTTGATGTTGATGGGTAGGCAGAAGAGTGGTCTTGATTAAAAGCATTAATTTACCTCTCGCAGATAACAGATTCATATACACAGGTCTAAATCAGGAGTAACTGCATCAAAATAAACAGCCCTTGGGTAAAACAGGTGTAAAAGAGAAGAGAACCAGAGCCTGCATCTAGCAGATATATGACAAGGTAAATGGACAAACACAAGAAAAGTGAATTATTGTTATTATATGTGCGCGTTACATTCAGTACCATTAAAATCTAATGCTACAAAGAAAATACCTTTCAAGCCTGAAAAGTATAGGCAAGAGGGGCTGTCAAGAACTCATCAGAACCTGTGAATGTTTCCTTTGTTTATGTTGCTTTCATTGCAGCATTGATATAAATCAGGAGTAGCTTCAGTCGCTGAAAACTGGCAGAAAAAAAAATCAGGTCCTTTAGCTTTAAAGAAATTAAGAGATCCATTGACTCAAGAAAATCTTTAAAATTTTTGAATTACATCTTAAATGAACATTTAATTTTATAATTTGTCAACTTAGATAATAATATTAAGAGATCTATGCTGATGCAAACAATTGTGTTAATTACAGTAGAAGCCATCAAATTAAATTCAGTTCCTGGAATCGATAACATTTCTTCAAGTACCATTTCTAATTATGGCCATACCTTCTATTTGGGCTTTTATTAATGCATATGTTATATCTGTCACCTTCTTCAGTTGTGAGCAAACTCACTGTATGTTAATTCACACCTGATAACAATCGTTTTTCTGGTACTTACCTTCTAAACCTGATGATAGGATGTGTCAACACCTACAGGATTTTTTGTTTTCTTTGAGGTCTTTGTGAAAGGTGTGTTCTTTTTATTTTAAATTTGCTGCTAAAAGACAGTTTCCAATTCTAATTATAAAAGTGGACAATAAAAATGAAGAGTAAAAAACTTTATTCTCTTTGTTGCAGCCTCTACTTTAACCTCTAGACATGCTGGGAAGGAACAAAATCTGAGCAGATTATACTTTAGAAACTGTTACTTCAGAAATTTCTCTTCTCACTTCAAGGATAAGTTCTCTCATGCTTCTACACAGAAAAAGGATGCCAGTATTTAGTCACACTTCCCCCTGCCCCCAATAATCTGTTTATATTAAGTTTAGACCAAACAGAAAATTCCCCATCCCACCTTCCTTCCTGTTCTACACACATTTTCACGTTGTGTATCGCAGTCAAAGCATCAAGAGACTCTCTCATGACAAACTGCCAGGACACACTAAAGATTGACAGGAGTGCATAATACCTCATGCTAATTTCCAGCATATTTCATCTCCACAGGCTTGCCTCCCTTTACCCACCATGTCACCAGTGAACTCCTCCAAAGTGACATAACCTTAATTACATTTTAACTTGATCCCAGAGGAAAGTGATAACTTGGTTAACTGTTGGGAGGCAATTTTCAGGCTGAGCTGCAGGTCTATTTTTTCACAGACTGTTATTCTCAGGCAAGGCACAACTATGACAACATGTTAGAAAAATACAGTCTTCTCTTTAGCTCTCAGTCATCTTTTAATAGATTATGAAAATAATGAGCTTTTTGTTGTTTGGAGGTTTTTTGGGGGGATAAAAGCCTTTCATGTGACAATAACTTGCAGGGGCAACTCACCATATCCTAAATCAGACATTTTGTACAGATTTTTTTGGTCTCTCTGTGGCCCTTGAAAGACTCAGCCCAAGCATGACAAACCCACCCTCAGTCTCCATGGTTATTCCCACATCATCAGTGTCCCTAGGGAAACTCTTGGTTTTACTGTGGGCCAAGAATTCTGTACAGGCATAGTGACATTTGGTATTCCTAACACCCCTAAGCCCTAACTTCACCCCAAAGAACAACAGTACCACTAGTGGGAAAACTACCCGAGCAGAAGAGATGGAGATTGGAAATGCTGACAAATGTGATCACTTGATCATTTAAAAAAAAAAAAAAAAAAAAAGTTACATTTGAGGCAGAAAGACAACCACTAAGGTAAGTGGAAGTGCTACCAGAGTCAAAAAAAGAACTGAAAAAATTATGAGATAACAGGAAGAAGAAAACATTGCAGCTTATGAAAAATTTGGGGTTAAGGAAGAGCAGATTTCATTTTCAAGTGCCAAAATCTGCTGGAACATCTGCCCAGCAGGCTGGGGAGGCCCTGGGCAGAGGGATTCCGCATCACTGCTCATCATTGCAGTATTACACACCACAAATAGTGCTCATTTGTTAGAGGATAGAGCATCTTTGTATCAGTTGCTGTCTGCTCATGTTTATCAGCTTGCCAGAATGAAAGCTATCTGTATATGCATATCTGATGACAGTGGAAAAATTATTATACGAAAACATCCAATTTTCATCCTTTACATATACTTGCATGTAAAGCATTAGATAACTTTCTGGTTATCAGTGCTGTTGTCATCAAAACACTTGCTCTCATGTTATTTTTACAGCGAAGTACCTACCTATAAATGTCTGCATGGACACTGCCTTAAGCAGAAAGACACTTCAAAGTTTGTGCTTATGTATACTATGAGCTAATCCTGCTTCCAGTGAAAAAGAAATTTAGAACCAGGCCCTGACATAGAAATTTCACTGGTATTAAGTGGAGCTGTCAGACATGCACAGCTTTAGCTGATTGGAAGTGAGCTGGGACAAACACTTCTACAGCCAAGAAGCAGGTGACCTCAGTTAGCATCCAGAATGAGCAGCCATCTGAACCCTCTGTTGAAAAATGTGATTTCACTGAAGACATCCAACATCACACTGGCAGGCTCTCAGGGGCACTGGGTGACCATCTCCTAGCACTTGATGACCACTGTCAGCATTCACCAGTAGCTCCTCTCTCTGCCCCTGGGCTTCTGCAGGTGGGAGGAGGAGCTAGCACTCTGCAGGCTGCTCTCTCCTTCATTCTGTGCTCTTGTTCAATGCTAGTCACCCTCCACACTGTGATATAAACCAGAGAAGGAGCCTATGTTAAAAATAAAGTATTACTGTGTAAAGCAATTCTATCTCCTGGTACACACAACAGGACACCAGATGTGGAATTTTCAGAAATTACAATCCTAAGAGTACAAGTCCCTTTATTTTGGCATTTTCTTCTAAGTGCTTAACTTTGCAACTTTAATGTTATTCTCATTTTCAGTACTTTGTTACTGGCTAATTTTAAACTTTCTCATACAGCTAGAATCACCACCCAAAATTCATTCACAAAAAAACTTGGGATTTTGTAAAACGATACCAAGAAGACAGTACAGAAAAGCCTGTGTAGCTTTGTAAATATAAATGAATTTTATATTTTATATTTTAGATTTCTTATTTTATAGATATATTTTTATAAAAATATCCTGCTTACTTGTTGAAAGTCAACCTAATCTCATATTTTGTCTGTTACAATGGCCAAAAGCAGGTGCTTGGAGAAAAATGTAGGAACAGGAAAGCATAAAGTGGTACTGTCTCTAAATATTCTCTCAACAGCCCTCTTTGGTTCAGGCAATTTCTGAGTGGTGTCAATTTCATTTAATAGATTTAATAGATTGGCCTTTCCATCCATTCACTTTTGAACTCTTGCAAACAATCAGTATCTTCAGGAGATTGTGAAAGATGGTGAAGGAATGGGAGTGCTCACCTGGAGAGCAGGACATCCAGGCTTCAGGCCATGCTCCAATGAGAGCTTATCTTTCCCATGAAATAGCCACTGAGCAGTTGTGTCCAGGGACTAGAGTTGACACCACCTCTTCTGCAGAAATCTTTCCCCAGTTGCTCCTTTTTCTGAAACAAAAGAAATTTTGAAGGGTCTACATGAAGCAGCACCTTGCCAAAGGTCTGTGCTGAGCAGCTCACTGGCCTAGGTGCTTCCAAGACACATTGGGAGGAAGGGATGCAAGGTCCTCAGTGCAATAACCTGCTGAAAAAATGAGCAGGAGCTCTCCAAGGAAAGCACCAGTGCAGCAAACCCGCTCCAGGCAGGCCCTGTAGGATGATGGGCTGAGGATCCCTGGGACTGTGGGTCTGCATGGGGGCTGAAACACTGGACACTCAGCAGCTGAAGTCCTTCACCACAGGGCAGTGTGGCATCCACAGCCTTCAGGCCAGAGTCAGACAATCATTGAGGGCAGCTCTCATTGTCACAGCTTGAACTGAAGTATCTGATCTCCATGATTGCATCTCACCCAGAGCTGGATGCACACCCACAGTCATTGTTCTGCTGTTCCCACTGCTGGTGCTTTGCCTTAACTAAAAGCCCATGAAGAACCTTTAAAGCTGTTCCGACAGGACAATATAATAATAATAATAACATTTAAAAGACATAATGTTATTGAGCATGAATTAACTATTAACATTACTACTTCAACACACTAATAACATTTTAAAGTACCCTTAATAGCTTATTCATTCTAAGGTCAATAATCAGAAGAATCACCTGCTTCCCCTACCAGACATCAAGGAAAAAAATTTGCGTTTCCTTTTCTCATTACAAGACCCACTTAGGATGAGAAGAGGGCAGCCCTGTAATGCCTTCTAGCAGCTACTGCTGAAGGGACTGAGAGGGAGGAAGATAACAGGTTAGTAGGAAAATACATGGGCCAAAGGCAGTGCTGGAGAATCCAAGTGATACTGACAGCATAAGATGATCAAATGTGGGTCAACAACAGGTAGCATTGCCTCAGCAGTCTTGCCTGTCTCAGAAGAAAATATGCAGTCAGACTGAGCCAGGGGAAAGAGGTTTACTCTGAAACACAGTAGCATAAGGGCACAAGGTGATGATGCAATGCAGACAGGCCTGAAGGCTTGGGTCAGCAGGTCCTGCACCTTACTCCTCCCAAGTGTTTGGTTTGGTTAATTGTGCACAGGACAGGTCAAAAATATCTGCATCAAGCTTTCTAGCATTCACAGTCAATAGGCAATGAGGAGCAGGCAGCGAGAAGAAGCATGGTGTTTGCTCAGAGTAACTCCAAGGCGGGCACAGGGTACCCCATCCTTGGGCAGGACACCCTGCAGGCACGCCCCACCTTTGAGCTCAAGCCAGCATGCTCCACATTGCTCTGAGCTGTTGCCATTAAAGATCTTTGCAATTCACTCACTGACGCCATTTATTCTAGATCTAAGAGGAGCTGGATGATTTAGCTGCCTGCTTACAACTGCCTTGAGACATGGGATATTTTTCAAAGAATGTGAAAAATCCCATATGCTGCCCAGGATATCTTAAGGAAATTTGAAGGCCCAGCAAGTAGCTGCGGAGAAGGAGATTACTGTATGTTCTTGCAATGGCTAAAGATTAAAAGTCGGACTCAATGATCCTTGTGGATCACTTCCAACTCAGGACTGCACCAAACAGCACCGTTATTGAACAAGAATGCAACAAGAACACTGACTCCACATGGTCAAGGAGAGAAGAGTCCTTCGTAAAGACATCCCTTGGGGGCCTAAGGAGGAAGCACGGCTGTTCTGTTTTTGCTCTAAAGGCAGAGCTGCTCCCCTGGGGACGTCGCCGTCCCCATGGGCCGGGTACCGCTGCAAGGGTGAGCTTGGCAGGCTGCGACCCCAGCCACTCCTGCCAAGCAGCGACGGCCCCTTGGAAGGGACACTGCGTCCTTCTGCAGGGCTCAGGCACCGCTAGAGGGAAACCCAGCACCGCCCTCAGCCTGCCCGGAGCTCCGCACGGCAAGGGGCGGGCGGCGGGGACGGAGGCGGCGAGGGCAGCGCTGCACCGGCCGGGAGGGAGGGAGGGAGGGAGAGCTGCTCCCGCCGGGCTGCGGAGGGCACGGGGCGCTTGTCCCTTCCCCTTCTCCTGCCCCTTTCCCTTTCCCCCTCCCCTCCGCCTTCCCCTTTTCCCCTGCTCCAGCATCGCGAAAGGAGCGGGACGGAGAGGAGTGTCGCACTAAAACCCTGCGGGAGTAAACAGGAAAGGACGAGGGGAAAGTAACCATAAACTAAACTAAACCGAACTAAACTAAACCAAATTAAATTAAACCAAACTAAACGAAACGAAACTAAACTAAAGCAAACTAAACTAAACTAAACTAAACTAAAATTTGTTAATCGAAATTAAATACCAGTCATAGTGAACTGAGGAGCGGCTGCTGGGGAGGGATGCTACTTTCTGAGGATCCCTCATGTCTCTCAGACCATTAGTCACAACTCCTAATTTTAATTTAATATTAGCCAAAAATCGCTTCCTCCTTCTTCTCTTCATCTTACCAGAACAGACATCTCTCCTGCTGGCAGAAACCCCTTGACCCATTTAGCTCCTAAGATAGCACTGCTTCAAACAGCTACTGAATTGTTTGTTAGCAACAAGATAACTATCAAAGACAGAGCAATGACAAAAAAGGTTATGAGAATTATCATTACCATAATCACCATTGTAACATACTTCACTAGCTTGTGTAACAGGCATGTTTCCTCCCCTAGATCTTAAAAGAAAATAATACCTAGTCTTTTCCCACATGATCTAAGTAAGGAAATTGAAGGGCAAGGTAGCAAAGGCTGCAGTTGACAAAGAATCATTCAGAAAAGATTAAACTACAGCAAAAAAGTACAGAAATATTTCATAATGTGATGTAGCACAGCAATAAGAAGTTAGATTTTGCATTAAATTTCACATGAACAAATGCACTATACAGTACCTGAGGGGGAAAAAATCTATGTAGCCACAGACTTTAAATGAACTGGTTTTACTAGGAAATTAATTTCAGAGCCATGATGGATGCTTGAGATCAGGGCTCCATTTGGGCAAAAACACCCAGAATTAACAGAATTAATAGGACTAAACAGAGAAAAAACCAGAAAACATTACTTTACCTTTCTATAAACCCTTCTTAACTACAGTTTGCATTCTGTATTAAAAAGGTAGTCAGAAAAAAAAAATAGGTTCTGTAAACAGTAACCAGGTATGGAAATGTTCTCATTTGAGGAAAAAATAACCAAGATAGAAGCAGAACTAGCTGAAGCTTGGAAAGGAGACAGCAGAGGGGGGTGACAGCTCAGTCACATCACAGGTGCCCTAAAAAGATGAAGAACAAAATCTCATTCCCTGTTTCTCTGAACAGAAGTATTGATTTTTCTCAATTGAAATACCACCTAGTAGCTTTAAAACAAATACTGGGGATTTTTGGTGCAGGTTTTTGTTCAGCATCATTGTCACAGGATGTCATGGAGATCAAAGATGTGGCAAAGTCCAGCAAGGGATTAGGGAAATTGACTGCAGCTTCTAAACAAAGGTGCATGGAAAAGCTCCTAAAGGTCTGGAAGCTGGATGCACAGTCCAGGAGTGGGACCATTATGTATTTGTCTGCTTAAATTTTTCTTCTCTAAGTGTCTTCGGCTGGCCAGTGTCAGGGAGGAAGTGCTGGACTGCGTGACCCAGCATGGTGTAGACAAGTAGGAAAGGTGGATCACAGCAAGGCTGTGATTTTCTGAAGCTCATGTGAAATTTAGGTTGGAGCTGGGAACTGACTTCACACCTACAAACCATCATATCAGGAATACAGCAATATATAACCACGGGGCAGTTTCCCTGCACAACTGTGTGCCAGAGTTTCACTTGCTGGTCTGGAAATGAACCAGGCAGTAAAAGCGATTAGCAGTGGAAAGACACTAGACAGCTATAATTACCTAAATGCCTTCCTATTAACCATGTGAGAAACTAAATCCTTACAATCACATTCATTAGTAAATGCTAAGGACAAACTAACTATATGAAGTTTCATTTGATTAGGCAGAAGAATTCAACTCCAATATGATTATGTTACACAGAATGACCTAAAAACAATAAACCAAGTCTGTTTCAGAGAGCAAATGAATGCTAATACTAGCAGACAAGCAAAGAAGCCCAGTCCTTGTGGTACAAGGGCTGCTCCTACCAACAGCATGGCCAGGCTCCCTTGGCTGATGGCAAAATCTCCCAGCTCCCTGCTGTGGCTCCAGCTCCTGTTCCCTCTGCTGGAGCTGTGGATGGTGAATGCAGGAAGGACAGAGCCACACCTGCTGCAGCACATTGTAGTGACACACCTGCATGTTAATCCCACTCGGAAAACCCTTCAATGCCATAGCAAGAAAGGACAGCAGGCAGCAGGAGAAATTCACCTTGTTGATGCCTGCACTGTTTTCCACCTGAGGCAAAAATGTGGTTCAGTGGACAAAGCATCAGCGTGAGCAGCATGAGTGCAGCCTGACAGCTGCTCACCTCACAGCTGCTGGGTTTTAGCCACCCCTGGCACACCACGTTGCAAAAGTGTGCCACTGGTCCCTGTTCCAGACACATTCACTCCTTCCTGTGTTAGCAGAGCATGAGGAGAGCTAAACATAACAATTTCTACAGACATGTGAAAATAGTATGGCAGGCATCAGTTTTCAGGGCAGGCTGTCTTCTTGGTATCTTTGCTGATTTCTTTCTTGAAAAACTGATCAAGAACAAACTCTTCTTAAGAATTAACCTCTTCCAAGAACTTACAAGTATGGACTAAGAAGGGTTGATGTGCTGGCAGTAGGGATGAAGAAGCTCACTGCTCACTGCACCTTTAAGGGAAGTGTGATGGTAATTCCAGCACCAAGCTGAATCCCACTGGATCTATAACATCCATAATTTCTAGCTATTGAGGTGGCAAGCATCATACAAATGTCTAGACACAACAAAACAACACCCATGTATGAAAAAATGAATGATGATCACAGCTCATCCAGAGCATAAAGCACTTCAGGGAGCACCTGTGTCTCCAGAGCCTAGGTACCAGTGACCTAGGACAGGAGGAGGGAGTAAACACCTGAGCCAGAGGGTCAGTTTCCAACATGAACTACAAGTGTGACTTGTTCTTGACTGAAACTGTAATTGCCAGTTTTAAGAATGACTTCCCTCCATACCCATTTATTCCCAGGCAGACCACATGGATACCTGGTGTTCGTGTGACTTTATCCAGTCATCCAGTTTAGGAGATTCAGGGCCCTGTGAGACCCTTCAGGCAAGGAGGCAGAAAGGAGAATGTAACCTCTCCTGAGAGGCTTCACCACATTTCTGTGTGGGCATAAGTCTCTCTGAAGTCCACAAAAGCTGCCTGCCCAGGTGAAGGGCACCTAGACATCATCTAAGCACTCTTCTACTGCTCTGCAGGCTGTCTAGGGGACACTGCTATGTGCTGCTGGCAGATTAGGGATCACTCATTGACAGAGTCCACAGGACAGGCAGGTGACCAAGAATCTGGCTGGTCTGCCACCTCATCCTCTCCAAACACTGTAGGTGAATTCTTTATATGTAATCAAATAAACCAGAAAGTTATTAGATTTGAATTAGCATTCATTAACACAATTGATTGTGTTGATTTAGTCATCTAAATGGTCAATGCTAGGACATTTGGATAATTATTACTGTTTAGTGATATTTCCTCAGCTAATTGTTTTTATTGAATGACTCACTTTGATGATGCAGCTGAAACTAATGTGCAGCTGGGCTCCCAAGGAGAAGGCTTTTATCTGCCCAATCTACCTCCCAGGGGCTCCATCCTTCCTGTAAGACAACGCATTTTGGTGCCTCTGGATGGTCCTTAGGGAAGAAACCATCTGGGAAATGTTCCTGCCTCTGCCAATGCATGCTTGATGATATGTGGCGTGATTTCTCACAGTAGCTCACCCCAACAGGATTTTAAAAACCTGAGCTAAGCTAAGCTGAAATGGGTTCCTTCCAAACTCTGCTTGAGTGGGTGCCACCTGTGGGGGCAGCAGGGCAACAGCCCAGTAAGCTATTTCCTACTCCACCCCCTCAAGCACACCCCACCCTTGCCCCACGAGCTAAGACCCTGCTGATGCTGCCCTCCTGCCCCTCCTGGCTCACCCCAGTCCCCAAAGCCAGGCTGAGCCCCTGCCCTGCAGCCGTGCCTGCCTACATGGGAGGGCTCGTGCCGTGCTCAGGCTCTGGGCTTGACCACAGGTGTCTTCCCACAGATGTCCCTCACCACATTCAAAAGGTCACAGGTAAGGTTCTGCCTGCACAGCACCATGACAGTGGAGAGAGATCAGAGCTGATGTGAAAGTTTTCCCACCTGGAGCTCTCTGGAAAAGCCCAGATGGACAGATCACTGCTACAGCAGCAAGAGTTCCTGGGACACAAGGACACTTTAACTATGATGGCTTCTGTCTCCCAGGTCTGCAGGGCCAAAGAACTTCCAGCTGCTGAGGATACAGGAGGTAACTGCAATGGCCACAGTGGGATGCTGGGCTTTGGGAGGCAGAGGATGCAGCCAAAAAAACCGATTTGTGTCTGTGAATGCAGGCAGAAGAATTAAATAATGTGACAGTCAAACAGTTGTTTCCAAGAGGGGTTGATATAGATTTTCTTTAATGCTCTGGGGAAAATCACGCCCTCCCACCTCACTTCCCTTGCTGGCTTTCCCACAAATGTGTTTCAGAGCCTCCACGAATCTTCCTAACTTAAACATAAAACCAAACCCGTGACCCTAAGCCTGTAACCAGAGGTCAGTGTTTTCCCAAGAAAGTTATATTTTTGCCTGCTCAGAAATTTGGTCTGGGAAGAACTCAAGGACTAGTTTCCACCATTTTTACAGGATTCCTGAACATCTAGGGATGGCCAGCAACATGTGCCCTCGGGGCTACGCCATGGGCAGGCCCTCCAGACATCACCACAGCATGTGCACAGGATGGGGAGTTCACAGAAGGACTGAATTTACTGCCATGCATGGGCTATCTATCCAAGAAAGGCAGGGGCTGATCCTGGAGAGGTATTTCTGTCTGAGAAACACCACAAACATAAGTTAGTACAAAACTTCCATGAAATCCAAAGAAATCAAAGCCCTAAAAGGTGTACACTAAATGAAAAGTTACCCCAGGAACGGATACAGCCTTGGAGAGAGATAAATTTAAACCCCTTAGAGGCTAGAAAATCTCCATTGCAATCTCCATCTGCTCCTTCTTCCTTCCCAATACAGCTTCAATAATGAACAACTGATCCCAGCCCAGTCTGTAAGATGCACCATTGTTTCCAATTCCCATTTTCCACATGCAGCTCGGGTACCTTCAGGACCGGCAGGAAGAGCCACCTTCCGACCACCGGCTGGGCAGCAGAGCTGAAGCCGCACCACAGGATGGCACTGCTCATTTCCTAGCTCCCACATGTGGTGGTGGCCCCGAATTTACTGCCAGTCATCACCTGCCCTGGGAGAGGTCATACTCAGACTAAACAGCAGGCTGCATGAAAATAAAAGAGAATGAGAGCTGTATGACAAAAAGAGGATTTTATTATAACCTGTGTCCCAGGACTGCAAGTAATACTCAGAACATGGGATGTATTTAACCTCTCTCAGCCTGCCTTTAGCCTCTCTGTGTGTAAATCAGAATTCACCTAATACTCCTCTAAATGCAGTCTAGCTCTTTGCTGTCCCTTGGAGATTCTCTCCCAGCTTACTCTCCTGCAAAGAATAACTGTGACACCCCAGGTGCTGCAGCCCCACTTCCATCAAGAGCCATTTGTTTACCTAGAAGAAGGATGGGCTGGACCAGGATGTGGCAGCAGAAACACATCCAGCCCTTGGACAATGCTGCATGCTCCCTGCTGACACAGCCAATGATCCAGCTCTGAGCAGAGCTCACAACTATGCCAGAAAAAAATCAGGTTAAATAAAACCTTGGGAACTTTTCGAGCAGAGCATCAGAACACCCAGATGAAAGTTTTGCACTGAGGGATCTAAAAGCCAAGCCCCTCAAGAGCTATTTTAGCAGCAGCTGCTGCCGACACCCCTTGCCAGCCTAAGGCAAATTGTGGATGGCAGATTGGGGTTACCACACCCGGAGCCATGCAGTCTGCCAGGCTGTGTGACTCCAGAGGACTTTCACCAGAAGGAGCAGAGAGCAAAGAGCCTGCCTTCCTCCGAAGAGGGTGTGCACAGGAGGAGCTGACCCCGACAGTCCCTTGGCTGGCAGTCCCTGGGCTTTTTCAGGAAGAACACAGCCCAAAGTTCATCTTCTGCTGCTGTGGGTTTTTCCTCTCAGGGCTATGCCGTTAGTATTGTCTAGCATTTCCTGCTTCCTCTCCTGGCAGCTCCTCTGCTAGCTCAGACACACAGCTACAGCACTCAGTTCATCAGCCCCTCTGTTTGCCACATCCGTCCCCAGGGAAATCCCTGGGCCCAAATGCAGTTGAGCTCCTAACTGAGGTTTGCCATGTGCCTCTGTGCTGCACTGGGTTCCCACTGTGCACACAGGAGCCATGTACTGGCTTTTTGTGTTTACCCAGGATTATTTGCACCCACCAACTTTAGGCACAGAGGTTGCATGGGAGCATTAGAGGTTCAGAGCAAACTTCTGTTTCGGCACAGAGGTTGCATGGGAGCATTAGAGGTTCAGAGCAAACTATGTGCTGAAACAGAAATCTCTCACTGCCCACAGGCAGCCAGGCTCTGACAGCCCCAGAGTCACTCAGTTAAGGTCCCTAATACCATCTAGTACCAGAGAGAAATTTAAATCCAGATCCAGTTTTGACTTTCTCTGTAATCCAAACAGAAAGAAAAGTAGCTCTCTGCTTTGCACAGCCCTGTCCACTCTGCCAGGCTTAGCTATCTCTCCCAAATGCTCACCAGCTCAGTTTTCTGCATGGTCCCACTGTTCTGCCCTCTCCACCTTTGCAATATCCCTACTTGCTGGGAAGAACTAGAGACTGCAACATTACCAAATGTCACAGCTGTCTGCAGGGGGAAAATCCCTTTTTAATTATTAGCATGCTCCCAGTTCATATTTTCCCCATTAGGTGCTTCCACTCTGTCTGCAACCACATAGGGGCTGTACTGACGGGGAGCATGTTATTGCTGGAGGGAAGATAGTAAAACAAGCTCAAGAGACCTGCCTTCTCCCTCCCCAAGATTCTTTTTTCCTACATGAAACAAGTGTGGCAGCAAGCTTTGCTGCATCAGGCAGTGAGCATCAACTTAAAGCTTTTTTAGCAACATGCTTTAACAAAGCTTCTACATGAAAAATGGGAATGACACCAGAGAAAACTTGTCTTCCAAGTGGTAGCAAATTTCAAATTACTTGACTTATATTTACCCTTAAGGCATAACAATAAAAGCAGTTTAAATTTATAGTACATCTCATCCCTAAGGATCCCCAGAAATGCAACCAATTGATAAACAGCCCACAGTTCATGCAGAGAAATACAGACCTTCCCAGGGATGCAATGCATCCGTTTAAGACTTGCCAAAAATAAGCTGCAGTCAAAAAATAAAAGCAGACTAGTGTAGCCAACCAGAGGTCTGGATCCATTAGACTGGACAGGACACTGCAGCTAATTATATTTCTGTGTCCGTGGCACATGGGTAGGACTTTAAATGCCCTAATTTGGACCTTGGCTTTATGTGCCAAAAATTACCCTGCAGACTATTTGCTTGAATATTATACCAGCTTAAATAAGGTGCAGAAATGCTTCCTACCTACTGCATCCACCATTCTGCTCTTTGGAGTATATGACCAACCCAAAATAACCTCTGATGAAAAGGTTTGAGGAGGAAGGAATACAGGCCACACGGCACATGTGACTACCTTCGGCCTTCATCCTGGCTGACAAAAATGGATTTTGCAAAACTTTCCTTTCTCTCATTTGGCTGGGTTTTTTTTTTTTTTTTCAGCTTTCAAATTAGTTACATTATTATTAGAAAGCAGGAGGGAAATACATTTTCCTTGTTTACCACTGGACTAATTGTTTGGAGCTGCCTGGTTCTTATCTCTGTAGCAGCTGTAAATGGGAAACAGATATGTGGATTTTAACTGCAAAATATTATCGAAATGACAATGTCAAGTGTCCCCTGGCTTCCCTTGCACCAGCTAAGTCCACAGACTTTTGAAGCAACAAACAAGAGTCCTATTCCAAGGGGTATCTGCATGTGCACATACATGTACAGACAGCAGGTTTACTTCACTGATTTGTTTTGCTTTTGGCTTTAACATCCTGTGCCAAGATCTTGCTGGATGCTGTCAACTGATATATTTCCTGGGAGCCACGTACAGTCTTTGCAATTAAATGAGAGGAAACAGTTAATGAGTATCTGCAGGATGAAGTTGTGAGACCAACTCTGGTAAATCAACAGCACTAGACTGTTGTCATGATTAGTGTGGCAATCAGAAAATTACAATTTAATGTGTTTGCTGGAGGAAGCAGCACAAGAATTCTTCACGTACTTTTAAAACTGATTAAAACCCTACTGCCCCTTTTTAGTATTCAGACACTTGAGGCTGCTTCTAGGAGCCCTGCCAGTTGCTTTCTGCAAGGTAGAATAAAAACAAACATCACATCCCTACGGCACCACAGCCTTGCCAACTGAGTGCTCAGGGAGCCTAAAGAGGAGGAGGCTTTTGCAATATCTAGCTCTTAGATATCAGGTGTAAAACCACCTCCCGTGGTTACAGCTTTTACATTGTTAAAGTAACTTTTAGGTAGTCCTTTGGCCTTGAAGTGCCTGCTGGACCAGGCAGCAGAGACTGCTAACATAATCCCAAACTAGAAATGCAGAGAATGTTAATCTCCTCTCCAAATGACAAGCACAGAAAACACTTCTGTGAAATCAGTGCAGACATAGCAGAGATATTAAACCAGAATACACAAGCAAACAAAGAAGGTTCAGGTTGGCACAGATGACTGCAGAGTTGATGAAGTTGTGCTCCGGTTTCAGCAGGGCCAGCCCCTGTCCCTGGATAGGTACAGCTGCTCCATCCCCTGGGGCCTGTGTGAGCTTCCCAAAACTGCAACACTTGGGTGAGAGACCACACAGGAAACTAGGGTTGTGATAGGCTCCACTCTATATCCAAAAAGCTGAGTTTGTTTCTTTCTATTCTTTTTCTCTTGTGGACCATATACAAAATTGCATAGAAAAACTGCTTGAATGTGATAATTAAATAAATAAATACATAAAAAGGATGGTACTTCAACAGCACAAAGCAGCACTGATGACCCTCACCACTCCAAGACCTTTGCTTTATGCTATCTTCTATTATGTCATCCCTTCAGGCAAATATGGCAGGACTGTGCTAACTGTGAGGAGTTACAGTGAAGACATAGCCTTATTTGCCTAATTGTTAATGAGGGCTCCACTGGCCCCTGCAGCTGCAGCTAGCTGCTGCTTTACATATGGGTTTAGGGCTAAATCCCTTCTCCAGCCCTGCTTTTTGTTGCCTAATAGCCAGGGTTACTGGCCCATGTGTGGACCCCCCCCATGATGCCTAGGGCCAGGCTGCAGAGCAGCAGCATCTTCCTGGGGCAGGAAGTGGGCTGGGTCAGCATGACTTTCCATCCAGAAAACATTTTCCATCACCTTTCTGCCACCTACAACTGGCTGCAGTACTGCCAAGTTAAAACACACAAAATAAAAGCATCTCATGTGCCTCTCAAAAGAGACTGCTTGCAAATGCTTGCTAAAAATAGTCCTGTGGTGGCCTGTGAGGGCAGCTGGAGGTCTCTCATAGAAGGAGGCAAAGAATTCCCTTTGCTGAACTCAGTTTACAGCCATCACAGCTAGCATAGGAATTTTCAAGTTTAATGTCTGTGTGGTTCTAGCAAAATCCCAACTGCAGAGAGCAAGGTCCTTGCTGGGCTCAATTCCCCTGCTAGTCAGAGCAGGAGCTTGCTTTTCAACTCCCATCTTCCTTTTTTTTTGAAGAGATGCAGATAGGAGAAGATTCATTTGTTAATTAAATTTCCCCTGCCAATTTACATTAAAAAGGGAGAACTGTTTCAAAAAGCTCACGAAACTTTCATAACCTTTAACTTCAAAAAGACAGAGTTTTACGGCTTTTTTCTAAACCTGCCCAAAAGCACCACTGGATTGTCCCAGGCCAAATGATGAATACTGAAAAGAAGTCCAGGAATGGCACAGCTGGGCTGAAAATTAAAAACATTTGCTGACAGAAAGTCAGGCGTTCTTCCTCTCCTCTGGCTCTTCCTTTTATCTTTGGATTTTCCCCATAAGTTCTTGTTCAAAGGGATGCCATCCCATGGGAAAATGACAAAAGGAAAAAAAGTACAGACACTGTTACTCAGTGAGGCCAGCAATAGTTGCAAGAGAAGAAAAATTCTTCATGGGAATCCCCTACATCTGAGAAGCAGAAGCAAAAATTCACCAGGAAAAAATTCAGTGCTGTTAGCTCTGCAGACAGACAATGCCTTTTATCCACGTGGGATCCTGCATTTTTCCAGTTTTTATTACCCACAGATGGCATGACAGCAGTAAAAAAATAGCAGAGAAGAGTTACTAGCAACGGCCAGAGAAAGTAAGAATAGCGAAGATGTAATTTCTTCTTTAAAAGGTTTGCTCTGTTTCAGAGTGAAAACTTACACAGCAGACATGCAACATCCTCTAAATGCTGAGGCAACACCTGCACACTTGCAGGCATGGCAGCACAACATCCATCATGTGCAACCCTGCCTGAGTGTCTCCAAGAAGTGACACTCCTCAAGCAGGGCAGATGCAGTGTACTGATGCAGCAGCAGCCTCAGCATTGCTCCAGTGGTGTTTGATTCCCTGACATTTTACCATGACTTTGCTGCCCTGGGCTTGCCAAAAAGCTTGTTACCAATCGTTAGATAAGTGCTGGTTAATGACTCCTAAGGTGGTCCCTCTCACCAGACTTCAAAGCGATCCTCAGAGGCTCAGGGATCTGTCATTGTGCAGACTGTGCAAGAACGAGGTGCTGTGCTACGGTGCACCTGGTGGGTGATGGAGCTTCTGAGAGTGCTAATGCTCACACACAGCCTGGCCTTCTGGCTGGAGACTCCTGGCAGGTCATACTGCAGCCTTGCAGAGCTTGAGGGCAGCCTGGAGAAACAGATGGGGACAGGCTTTGTAGCCGGGCCTGCTGTCATAGGACAAAGGGTAAGGGTTTAAACACAAGGAAGGTCAATTAAGATTAGATATAAGGAAGAAGATTTTTTACAAGGAGGGTGGTGAATCCTCTGGGCAACCCAGAGGTTCCCAGAAAGGTGGTGGATGCCCATCCCTGGAAGAATTAAAGGTCAGGTTGGATGGGGGTCTTATCCAGTTGAAGATGTCCCTGCTCATGGCAGGGGGGTTGGTCTAGATGGGCCTTTATTTTATCTTAAGTTGTAGTTCAAAGGAATGCCATCCCATGGGAAAATGACAAAATGGGGGAGAAAAACAAAAAAAAACAAAACAAACAAACAAACAAAAAAAAAAAAAAAAACAGAGACAGTGTGGCCAGAAATAGTTGCAAGATGGAAAAAACCCTTTTTTTATAGAACCCATATTATTCTATGCTCCCGCAACCCCTGTTACGAAAGTGACGGAATGTGGGGGGCTGCGGGGTGCAATCAGGGCCAGCAGTGCCCGGCACTGAGGCGCTCCTCTGCCTTCGAGGGACCCCGAGGTGCAGCGGGACCCGGCCGGGGAGGAGGCACTGGGAGCTCCAGGATCGGGCAGGGTAGGGCAGGGAAATCCCCGCGGGGCGCGGCAGGGAAGTACCGACGGGGACGCCGGAGAGGCGAGTACTTCCCCCTGGAAAAACGCCAAGCTCCCTCTCGGCCCGGCCTCTTCCCTCCCCTCCGACGCCCCTTCTGGGCGGCCCGAGCCGCTGCGCCCTCCCTGCCAGCGCCGGCGGCGCCGAGCAGGACCGGACCCGTCGGTCGGGCTTTGACTGGCTGGAAATTCCCGTCCTCCGCGGCTCCTCCCCCGCAGAAATCCCCCGGCCGCGCTGTATATGCGAGGCGCCGCCGCCGCCGCCGCTCACTCGCAGTGCCCGCAGCTCCGCCGCCATGATCGCCGCTCGCCGCGCCGCCGAGCCGCCCGCCATGGACGGCTACGAGCACCCCAAGAAGGAGCGTCAGGGCGCCTTCCCGCTCGACGACCGCCACGACAGTGGCCTGGACTCCATGAAGGAGGAGGAGTACCGGCAGCTGGTGAAGGAGCTGGAGGACATACGGCTGCAGCCCCGCGAGCCGCCCGCCTGGGCACAGCAGCTGACGGAGGACGGGGACACGTAAGTGGGGGTCGAAGCCGGGGCAGGGGTGGCTCGGACACGGTGGGAACAGAGCACGACCAGTCCGGGACAGGATGTGCTTGCCGGCGGGGCGGCGCCGCGCTGGGCCGCGCCGGGAGGGAAGGGAGGGGGTGCGGAAAGTCCCTGGAGCGGCGCCAGGGAGAGGCGGCTCCGCGGAAAGCCCCGGCCGCGCCGAAAGCCCCGGCTTGCGACACCACGCGTGACCCGGCCCGGCCCGGCCCGGCCCGCCGGGAGCGGGGCTTAGCGTGGCAGCGGGGGGGTTAACGCGTGTTGCTTAATTACTCCTTTTTTCCCCCTGCAGTTTTCTCCACTTGGCCATTATTCACGAGGAAAAAGCCCTGAGCCTGGAGGTGATCCAGCAGGCAGCCGGTGACCGGGCTTTCCTGAACTTTCAGAACAACCTCAGCCAGGTACTTTCGCCTCGATAACCCCAAATCCAGATCAGCCCCTGGAACACCCACACACTCCCTCTGGGGAATTCCCCCCAAAAAGTCCCTTTAATTTTTTTTTTTTGTTTTAATTGATGGAATCAATTGAATCAAAGCCTACGTTCCGGAAAATCCCCAGTTGGCTCCAGCCGGGGTTGGTACAATGCTTCCTCTCCCCTGAGAGAGTGGCATTTAACGCCCACATTTTTCAAATATGATGCCATGGGTTGCATCCCTCTTTGTGGAGATGTTAATGATACCCTTCATACCAGCTGGCGGTTGGTTTATCCAGAGAGCCCAAAGCTCATCACTTCCAGTGAATGGGCAACTATACAACTTGGGAAGCATAAAGAACTGAGTTTATGGGGCGTGCTTTCATGCTTTATTTGTTGGCAGAAATCACCAAGTGAACAAGAGGTCTGCTTGTCTAGTTGCTTCCAAGTTTGTGGTGTAACTTACAGTGCTTTTGCTCTTATACTTGCAGACTCCTCTTCACCTGGCAGTGATAACTGATCAGCCTGAAATTGCTGAGCATCTTCTGAAGGCCGGATGCGACCTGGAAATCAGGGACTTCCGAGGAAACACCCCCCTGCACATCGCCTGCCAGCAGGGCTCCCTCCGGAGCGTCAGCGTGCTCACGCAGCACTGCCAGCCGCACCACCTCCTCGCTGTCCTGCAGGCAGCCAACTACAACGGTACGGACACGCTCCTGATCCTGAACACTTCGTCTTGGTGGGCTGAGCTCAGGGTAGGGTTGGTCTCCTGTGGATCTCAGAGATCTCTGGAGAGGTAGAGAAGGATTATTTTGTCCCATTTGAGAGTTGAGGAGTCCAAAGCATACAGCAGTGTCTGACTTTTTTGAAGTGCACTGTCTTGTAGGCCTTCTCACTGTTGATTATAGTCTCTCATGGCTTTGAACTTTGCATTTTTAGTGAGTGCCTTTGCCATGCTCCTCCTTTTTTTGTTTGTAATAAGTTGCACTCAAACAATGGAATAAAGCCTCCAAGAAATCTTTTTGAAATCCAGCCCTTTTGTTTATACTGGAAGCTGGAAAGCTCTTCTGGAAAACACCCTTTTGCCATGAATGAATTGCAAATTTAGGTATCATCCTGGCCTATCATCTTGACTTTTAAGTAATGATGAGGCACTGAATTAGACTTACTCAAGTTTTCTCTTTGTTTGTGTCTTCCAGGACATACATGTCTTCATTTAGCATCTATCCAGGGATACCTGGCTATTGTCGAGTATCTGCTGTCCTTGGGAGCAGATGTAAACGCACAGGTATGTAATGTGTACCATGATTTTACCTGAGTGGGGTTCTTAAGAATCAGTAGATTAGAATCAACAGTAGTCTTAAGAATCAACAGATCTGACAATGGCTCTGCCTCTCCTGACATGCCAGACCTTTTGTTGTTTTCACACAGGAGCCATGCAATGGCAGAACAGCACTACATTTGGCAGTGGATCTGCAGAATTCAGAACTAGTGTCGCTTTTGGTGAAACATGGGGCAGACGTGAACAAAGTGACCTATCAGGGGTATTCCCCCTATCAACTCACATGGGGAAGAGACAACTCAAGCATACAGGAACAGCTGAAGCAGCTGACCACAGCTGACCTGCAGATGTTGCCAGAAAGTGAGGATGAGGAGAGCAGTGAATCGGAGCCTGAGTTCACGGAGGATGAAGTAAGTAGCTGTTTTCATTTTTACAAGAGAAAGGGGAAAATCCTGTTCTGTGCAGGGTATTTTTTGGTGTCGCTCTGATAGCATGCCCCAGTGACCTCTTGCTGTGTAACAGGTATTCCAAAGATTACGCAGTCAGCAAAATGGCAGATGAGGCAAGCATGTAAACAGAGTAAGAATAAAATGTAAAAAATAACATGAGGGATTGGAGGTTAACTTCTTGCGATATGGTTCTCTGAACACGGTTCTGTTGCTGACACAGAACCTCATGAGAGAAAGTTCAAGTTGGTGGGTGGTTTTCTCCTCCCTAGGATTTGTTTTTCTGGCACTCGGAGTGCTGCATTAAATGTAACCATTTTGGTGTAGAAATTTTATACACTGCTGAAGAATTTGTATGTAGAATTTGGCTGCTATCCCAGAGTGGATATGATACTTTAAGTAAGATTTTTGCATTAATAGCATTTTGGGGGTTTTTTTCTTGCAGCTTATATATGATGACTGCCTTATTGGAGGACGACAGTTGGCGTTTTAAAGCAGAGCTTTCTCTGAAAATAAGTGACTGTATACATATGTATAGAAGAAGGACTGACTTTCTTCACCTAAAAAGAAAGTCACAATGTGGAGAGAAAAAAGAGGAGGGAAATACTACACTGCCCAGCAAGGAGAAGGAGCACGTTATTGTAACAGGACAGTTCCAGGATCTCCCTTGTGTTTAAATACAGGAGTGGGATGTGTAACATCAGTACAGATCTGTGATTATTCACACCACCTGATAAAGAGCCACATAGCCAGTCTTCTCAGCCCTGCAGAGGTAACAGACTACGCATCCAACCTGCTCATTGCAGGGAGCTTTGTTGTGGCATCAAGTACTACAGGGAACAAGTGATCTTTCATGGCAAGGTGGACTCATGACAACACCCCTTTTCAGAGACTCTACGTTCGGTTGTGCTGGGCTGGTGGCAGTCCCTGTCCTTTCTGACTGACCTCAGCTGCTCTCACTCTCAGTGAGGCTTCCCAGGTAGAGGAGTCAGACCAAGGGACTGGTGCCGTCTTGGCTCTTGAGCAAAAGTAGCAATAATGTTAACTGTGGGCATTGGAAAAGTGTGTTTCACACTGTGTGTGTCATAATTGCTACACTTTTTAGCAACTGTATATTGTGTAAATACTGTACATTTTTTGTTAATAATTATTTTGGTACATGTGAGATATGTATTTATTAAAAAAAGTCAGATTACCGTACCTAGTCTGTAAAACAGTTCATTGCCCACCTCCCTGAGATCGTGGGAATCTACCTGGTTTGCTTTTTAAGAAATGTTTTAACACCTAGGAGCCCATCGGGGTCACATTCTCAGGGATTTTAGGTGATTCACCTCAGCAGTGGTAAGACATCTAAGCGGCTTGCAGCTCTCAGCCCTTCTGCTGTAGCTAATTTTGGAAGCAGACGTAGGTGTTGTTTCCTGCACCCGCTGCAGCAGGCGGATCGTGGGGCTGGGATTCCCCCTCGCTGCCAGCCCACTAGAGAGGGGGTTTTGTGCTGGTTTTGGCAGCACCCGCCCACCTGCCCTCATGGCACCTTTTGTTCCAGCTCAAATAACTCTTGCCAGGGGAAGCTGGAGGTTTGCAGCACAGCCCTGTGTCTGTTCACCTCTTGTTTATCACCTGGCCCAGCTTCAGCTTGAACTCTGACCCCTTTGGAATTTCTGAAGGGGGTTTCCGTGGGAAGAGGGAACACATCCTGGGAACTTGCCTTGCATCCCTGAAATTCAGGTGGGGCACCCCCACATCCCCACTGCAGGAGCTACAGCTCTCGTCCAGTTCATAGCAGTGAAGGATGTGGCTTTGACTGCTTTAGTTATTCCTCAAGTTTCTCTCCAGCGTTCAGGCAGACAGAATCACTTTGCCCAAATCCTCTGCTCCGCCTCATCACCTGCTGACAGTGCATCACAATACTTTCAGCAGCAGACTTTCAGCCTGTTGTGTGTCCATGTAAAGGATGAGTTGTGTAAAAGGTGACCGTGCCCTGTTTGTGCTGTACCCCCTGGATGGAAACAGGGAGCAGCAAAGCTGCTGACGCAGGGTGATGGAGCTCTGCCAAGAGCTGGCCAGGGGAATTCTGTGCTGCTGGCACCTGGCCCATCTCAGGCTGCTGGAGAATGCTATGGCCCCAGGTTGCACAGGGATACCCATTCCTTTTTGTGTCCTGCTCTTCCCAAAGGGTTCCTGACAAACAGCCTGTTCTAAGGAAAGTTTGCTGGTATGAGGAAGAACACCACAAATGGCTGTGTGCTTCCTAATTTGCATGGGAGCCAAAGGCCACTGTGGAAAGGATTGTAAAAAATTGCCATCCTGAGTAATTTTTATTTCCCTTCCACTCTCATTGCACAAGCCTAACCCAGGTATATGCACTGAAACTTCCTTCTGGCAGTCATGGCTACATCTGCACTGCAAACCTGTATTTTCCAGGTGTGGGGCTGCATAAGAATCTGCCAAAACTTTTTTCTTGTTGGGAACTCACCCTGCACCCTGACCGACCATTAACTCCGGAAGTGTTGATTGTGGGAGTTTGCTCACTTGCTGCTACAGGTTTTTCACTAGCAAAGGACCCCAAGTGATTCCACGCTGGAAATAGAAACGGCAGCATTTCCCCTTGCAAAACAGGAGTTGGAAATGCTGTCAAGGCCCTGCAAAGGCATTCATCAGCTACAGCTATCAATGGTCTAAAAGTCCTTGGGTGCATGGCTGGACCAGGTATGCAAATATTTAAATAGATACCATCTGAAGGCAAATACTTCTCATTTGAAGGCCGGAGGGATGGAGAAAAATGCAGTTATCAGTAGTACCAGGCTAGCCGAGCAGTTTCGGAGGCAGTGGTACATTCTCGGCTGCCCATTGCAATATTTAGACAGAGTATCTTGAAAGGCACTGCTATAATCTTACAATAATTCTGCAATGGCTTAAAAAATTAAGCAAATGTTTTACTGTACGAGGAAGTTTTGCAGCTATACAAATCATTGTTGAAACACCACATGCTGGTTTTGCTACTGTTTGCCTCCTCCTGTCATGCAAAAGTAACCATGCAACATGTGCAGAGGAACCATGGGTAAAGCAAGTAGGACAGAGATTAATGTGAGAACATGTGCTTGTTAGCAAAATAGGTTGGGACATGTTGTGTATTTGTGCATTGCTAATGCAGAATTACTCATTGGAGAGCTTTGCCTGTTCACTTGATGATATGGGAAGATTGTCCACTGCAGGACATCCCCCTGGCACCCCCAGTTTTCAACACATGCCCTTTAACTGCTGCATGTCCACCCTGTCTCTTCCCTTTCCACACCTATGCCTTTAGAAAGATCTTCTGAGAGTGGTTTTGGTGATGAGCTGCCTTAATGCTGTCTTCTTGGATTCTGGCAGATGCATGGCACAGTCCCATCTGTAGGATATAGAGCAAGAACTCCTTATGCATTTATTCTTCCCGTATCTCTTTTTCCTTATTCAGATGGCTGCTGTTTGCAGAGCACACCAACTTGTTCTTGCTTCTACTGCCAGTGCCTCCCCACACTGGTCCAGGGTTCAAAATTCTGTCCAGCACCTTTTCCACATGCCCTGTGTGGCTCTGCAAGCTCCAAGAGCATCCATGCCAGAGCAGATTGAGGTCCTGTGAAGTTCAGATTAGGTTTCCTAACTGGCCCTCTCTCCATTAGCCTCCTCTCTTTCCTCAGCCCGTGCCCTGCCTGTGTCCTGTGCTTTAATTGCCTTTGGAACTCATATCCGCCTCTGCCTGTTCATTTTTCCCTTCCTCCCTTCCCGCATGCCCCCCTCCCCACCCATTTCACCTGCAACACCAGCTCATTCACCTGTCATTACATTACACAGCATGAGGTTACACTTTTGTTTCCAGCCTTTCCCTGCTGCCCATTCTTGTAAACCTCTTTGATAATCCCACAGGGATATTCCCATACTTCCTTATATTCCTTATATATACACAAAGAACAAAACTTCTCATTTCCTCCCACACCCTTCTCTTCCTCCTTGCATTCCTGCTCACTGCAGGCCTTTCTCACCCAAACCACAATCAAGATGCCTCCTTCAGTGACTTTCAGCTTTCTCACTATCAGCCCTGGACTTGTCAAGAACCTTACAGTGGTAGCAAATAAAATACAGACTGCCAGGGTGGCGACGTTGGACAGCAGAGCCCAAGGCCTGATTTTTTCCCCCAGTACTTTAGAGCCCTTTTCTTCCATTCCCTGCAGCTTTGGAAAGCATAAAAAGCAAGGGCAAAAGGCAACCTTGCACCTAGAGACATGCACAGGGAGGCTTTGTGCTCCCACTGGCTCCAGAGCCAGCCTGACATCTGCAGTCATGAGCAGAGCCCTTTCACCATCCCCCCCACCTGCTTGTTCTGCCCCTCTCACATGAAGGTGCAGCACACGCCTTGCACACAGCTCGGGCTGCGTGAGCTGGCTGACATGTACATGTGGGTGTCTGCTCCCCAAGCAGAGAGAGGTCTAACTTCTTAGCCTTACTGTCTTCTCCTCCTTTGGCCTTTTTTGACGTTAGGAAGAGGTCCCTATCAGCTGCTTAGCATTTTACACACTGAGAATTACAGGTCGAAGCAGGGCCAACAGTGTTTACCTACCATGTGTCCTGCATGCAGCTGGTGGACACATCTACCTGCCTTCCTGGCAAGGACTTCATGCACCAGAAGGCAGTGAGGCCACCAGGATTCAGCCTATCCTGAAGAGTGGGATAGCCTCACTGCTGCTGGCCTTCCCCCACAGCTCCAGTTAAGATTTGGATGAGCAAGATGGTTGAGTGAGTAAAGGAAAAGGTGAAACCAGAAAAAAAAAACCCCAAGGAATGACACTGTGACCTCCAGTGGGAGGACAAGTATAATTTGTGATTTGTTTTAATAGGAAATCTTTGATGATGGTGGACTCTGGGCCAGGCACATATCATTTTTCTGAATGTGCTGAGCTTTGAAAATAATTAAGCATCTGGTTGTTCCTAGAAGTAAGGATTGCAAAACAGAGTGCAGGGAGGGCAGGGAAGAATCTCTCCCTGGACAAATGGCTACCCTCATTTCAGGGGGTGGAGGAAGGGCTTTTTCCAGCATTGCTGTGCTTCCAGCAGCAGCGCTTTGCTGAGGAGTGAGAACTGCACAGTATCCCGAGGGATGAGGGAACAGGAAAGTCCTGTCCCCTCAAGCCAACCTGGACAGCTGCGGCACAGCCTCTCCCCTTCTCCAGCAGCTGTCAGCCACAGCTCTGGCATCTCTCACCTCCTTGTCCCTTCTCTGAAGCATTAACAGGAACAAAAGTTTTCTTTAAATGCTGGCATATTTATCAAGTCATTATCCAGGAAGTTTAAGTCCAGAGAGACTGGAGCAGAAACTCCCCCTAATACCCTGGAGGTTTGACTGCCTGCCCTTGCCATGATCCAGTGCTCAGATTTTCCCAGGACTGCCTCCTCATTCAATTTTCCAAACAGGACTTTCCAGTCCTGTCAGAAGAGAGCTGGGCTTTTCCCCACTCACTCCTTTCTGCAGTTCTGCCCTGTTACAGCAGCCATGAACCACAGCACCAGGCTCCATGGCTTCTCCAGCTGCAGGGGTGCTGCCTCTTACCTGTCCTCCACCAGTCCCAGGGGGCTTCCTTGCTCTGAAGAAACAAACCTGCACCCCTTTAATTTGATTTTTTTTCCCTCATTCATAGTTTTAGCTAGTTCAGATTAATTTTCCTGTGCATCTTTCAAGGTAAGATTTTCATCTCTCCAGCTGAAAGCACAATATGAGCAAATGTATGGCTCAAGAAAGAGCCTTAAAACACAAATATCTTTTAACATGCATGCACACCTTGAAGGGCACACAGCTACAATTACGATGCAACACTTAGCTTGGTTAATTATTATTCCTGGATTTCAGTAGCTTGAAGGAGAGGGAGTTTCCCAAGGCCCTGTAGAGGACTCTGAGTGCTGCTGCTCTGCCTCAGCAACGCTTTGCTCTCACCGAGGAGTGCCAGGGGTCAAGTGAGAGGCAGCCCCCACCCTGAGGAGCACGGAGCAGTGGGAAAAGAGAACCGGGCTGTGGTGTGTGCTCCTGCAGCGTGGGAGGACACATGCGGTGTTTTTCCTCTCTGTATGGGAAAAGGCTGCCCAGCCTGTGAATAAAACCCTTTTCTCTGCATTTCATTAGGTGGATGGGCTTCCATTCCAGCATGCATCAAGGGTGATGTTTATGGATTTCTTCCAAAAACTTAGATCTGACCCCTGGCAGCACCTTCTTGGAGATGTTTTGCCCTAGCAAACAAACAAGCCCTCCCCCAAATGCATGAAGGCTCCTTACCCCAGGCTGTGCCCAGCCTAGCTTGGGGAAAACACTCCCAAGGCAGGGGATTCAAATCCCCCTCACCCCTGAGCACACTCAATCTCCACCTCTTCTCTAACAGTCTATGAACGAGGCTGCTGGAGTTAAAAAAAAAAAAATTATTTGACCACCCAACATCTTCCATCCACCATCCATCCCCAGCCTCTTGATGCTCCTGCCTGTGCAGCCCCGTCCCCTGGCAGTAGCAAGGTGAAGAGCTTGCTGCTGGGCTACTGGACTACCCCACCGAGGCAGGGGCCAGCTCTCCAGCTGCTGTGTCACCTGCCTTGATAAGCACTGCTGCTGCAGCACTCAGACCTATGGAAACTGAAATAATGGGGTGGGAACAGGGCTAGCCCTGGAGCTGTGTGGGAGGCTGGCAGGTTTCAGCTGCAGTCAGCCAGGTTCAAACAGGGGAAAAAACAGAACAAGGGCATGTTCAGCAACTGAAATGGCAAAAGGGCAAAAGTGCCACCAGGATGGAAAACCTAGGTGGGACCCACCAAGAACAGCAGATCAGATCCACTGCTGAGGTGGACCCCTTCACAGCTCAGCTCAGCTGTAGCACTTTTCATGCAGAAATGCTTAAGGTTTGCCCACAGCATCCTCTCCTCTGACTCTGTCCCAGTGGAAGGGAGGTGAGCAGGTCCAGGGAAGGCCAGGACTCCAGGATATCTGCCTTCCTGCCCTGGGTGATGACACAAAAAGCCAGTTTCTCTTCTCCACACAGCTGGACTGCCAAGGAGATCCGATCACCCACTTCCCTCACAAGACACCCCTGTATCTGAGGGACTCGTAAAGTAAGGAACTGATAATTCTGTTTCCTTTTTTCAGAGAAGTCCACGCAAAGCAGAAAAGGGAAACCGCCATCTTTTAATGTCTGTTTTTATTGTGACACCCCAAACTGCCCCCAGCACGTGAGGTGAGGCTGCCCCAGTGCAGAGCAGAGCAGGACAATCCCCTCTCTTGCCCAGCTGGTGATGCTGTGTCTGATGTACCCCAGAACACAGCTGTCCCTCCTGGCTGCCAGGGCACTGCTGGCCCATACTGAACTTGCCCTTTCCAGGTCCCTTTCCATGGCACTGCTCTCCAGCCTCTCATTCCCCAGTCTACACACATCCAGGCTTGCCCCATCCCAGGTGCAGAATCCAGCACTTTCCCTTGCTGAACTTCATTCAGTTGGTGACTGCCCAGCCCTCCAATTTGTCAAGGTCTCTCTGCGGGGCCTCCTTGTGTTCAAGGGAGTTCAGCAGCCCCTCCCAGTTTTGTATCATCTGCAGACTTGCTCTGTATCCCTTCCAGTCCTGCATCCAAGTCACTTACACAGATGTGAAGAGGATGAGCCCTATGGAACCCCCCTAGTGAGAGGTCACCAGTCTGATGTCACCCCATTCACTGCCACCCTTTGTGCCTGACCCGTGAGCCAGTTGCTCACCCATTCAGCAGCCCCTCCCAGTTTTGTATCATCTGCAGACTTGCTCTGTATCCCTTCCAGTCCTGCATCCAAGTCACTTACACAGATGTGAAGAGGATGAGCCCTATGGAACCCCCCTAGTGACAGGTCACCAGTGTGATGTCACCCCGTTCACTGCCACCCTTTGTGCCTGACCCGTGAGCCAGCTGTGAGCTGGACATTTTGTCCAGAAGGATCCAGTGAGAGACAGTATCAAAGCTTTACTGAAATCTCAAAGAATTACATCAACCAGCTTCCCCTGATCAACTGGGTGGGTTACCTTGTCATAAAAGGAAGTCAGTTGTGACAAGCAGGACTTTCCTCTCATGAAGCCATGCTGGCTGTGACCAATGATTGCATTGTCATTCAGGTGTTTTCCAATGGCTCCCAGAATAATCTCCATAACTTTGCCAGGCACTGAAGTGAGATTGACAGGCCTGTTTTTTACAGGGTCCTCCATCTTGCCCTCCAAAATCAGATCAACATTCACCAGATTCCAGGCAGCCGGGACCTCTCCAGATTCTCAAGGCTGCTCAAAAATCATTCAGAGAGTTTTTGTGATGACATCAGCCAGATCTTTGAGGATTCTCAGGTGAATCCCATCAGACCCCATACATTTGTAGGGATCCAGCCAGAGCAGCAGATCCCGCACAATTTCAGGGTCAGCTGGGAGTTGATCATTCTCACAGCCATGGTCCCTCAGCTCAGGGCACTGAGGCCCTTTTAAAATCTGTCATCTCTTTTGAAGACAGAGGCAAATAATAACACCTCATTAAACACCTCTGCTGTGTCCATGTCCCTGTTTGTGAGGTGACATGGACATGGAATGGGCTGGAATCATCCTGGAATGGGCTGATGTTATTTCTGTGCTGCCTTTTGCCGTTAACATATTTGAAAAAACTCTCTTTATTGTCCCCCACAGTTCTGGCTTCAACTCCAGCTGAGCTTTGTCTGCGTGAATTTTCTCCCTATGGTGGGAAGCAAAATCTCCATATCCTTCCCATGTCACCTGACCTTGCTTCCACTGGGCACACACCTTCCTTTTTTGCCTTATTTTCAAGGGAAGATTCCTGTTCAGCCAAGCTGGACTTCTGTCTTACCTCCTTAACTTCTGACATTGCCTGCTTCTGTGCCCTTAGGAGGTGATGTTTAAAAAGTGACCAGCACTTACGGACCCTGGCATCTGCAAAAACACTTTCCCAGGGGACTTTACTTGTTAATTCCCTGAGCATCCTGAAGCCTGCTCTGCTCATGTTGAGGTTTTGCTGGCACTTTTCCTCCTCAGATCTTTTGATCTGCTTTGTTTCAATTAGAAACAATGAATTTTTTTAAAAATATGGAAGACTAAAACCATATTGAGAACTTCCCAAGTGAAACAGATTACTTCTTTAGACTCAGAAAACAAGAATTTATTTCACTTTTTTTCTTACTCATTGGAAACTTCAGATGTTTGTTTTCTCACTCACCTGAAAAATGTTTTCTCCTAACTTTTGTGATTGCAACATAGTAGAGTTTCCTTCCTCTCCCACTCTTTTCCTGAGTCATGGGAACTAGGCATACCTCCATCCTGGGGCTTAACATGCCATCTCTGAAAAGACAGCCCTCAAATTTGCATCCAATTATCCTCCATGTAATAGCTGTTAAACTCCTCTTGCTTGCATAGGGGCAGGTCTTCATTTAGCCTTGGAGCTAGCAGCCTTCCATCAGGTCTGCTTGGCTCTGCTTTCTCTCACCCTCAGCCCCTGGCGCCCTTCACACACACACATCCTGTTCCCTCCAACCATTGACTCCTTCTTTTGACTGCTCTAAATATATCAGGAAGAAAACCCAGCTCACTGGAGGTGATATTTTCAAAATTGATCCTGAGGACCCTTTCATGCTGAAGGTTTTGGGGCTGCAATCTGTGTCAAGCGTACAGCTTTTGGATGGTAAACTGATGCTGATTCTGACACCAACCAGTGTCCTGCCACTGGATAGTTTTTCCATGACTTAGACCATATCTGGAGATTGATTCAACCCACGGTGTGATGCCAAGGTACATCACCCAGGGAGTGTTAGGTATTTCCCATGCAGATGCTTTATTCAGCAACAAAGCAAACACAGCTCACTGTGTCCTCTTCCTGGAGGCAAGTCCCTGGTGTTGTGAGCACAATTATCATGAAATACCACCACAGGTGGTTTCTCAACATGGCCCTAGGAAAAATATTCTCTCTGTAGCTATTCTGTTTCACTGAACTCACAGCTAGGCTCTTGAATGCTGTCAGGAGAAACTGCATGTTCCTTGTAAGCACAGGATAAGGCATGTCTGTGTAGACTTATTAATAATTTTGCTAAATGGCACATGAAATAGCATCTTCATCTCCAGTCCCAGAGGTTCTGAGTCCTGTCTCTGAGGACACCAAGAAAACAACTTGGGAGCAGTCTCCCTTTAGGCCGTGGCTGTCTTCCACCTAAGCTGAGATGTGCAGTTGAATCAGTGAGGATGCTGCTGCTGGGCAGGGTGCTGGCAGTGGCACAGATGATCCTGCCTCTCAGTGTCCGCTCCTTGCCACATGCCTGCCTGGTGGGAGATGGAGAGCTTTTAACCCAGGCTGGCTCTGACCCTGTGGCAGCCAGAGATGAAGATGGAGGCATGCTGCTGTGTGCCATCACAAAGGGGTCTTTTCAGAGTGAACTGAGAAGCAAGTATGCCCTAGTGACAGAGCACATTTCAATCACTGCTTAGCCCAGAAAGCAGTGCTGTGACACATTATTCACTGAATTTATAGCTGGGCCCAGTTGCTCTCTGCTCCTGGTGGCAGCTGAGTCTTTACACAGGACCAGGCATTGGATACAAGTGCTCTTGACATCAAAGCCTGTGGTCTGGCCAGGATATGTCCTCTCCAGTGCCTGGCATTCCAAGCCCTATTCCATTAACTGTTGAGTAGCAGCCTCAGTAAACCACAGTAGGAAGTCAAAGACAAGATGTGTGAGATCAGTGAAATGTGCAGAGTATGGTCCCACTTTACCTCATCAGTCTTCCACTGGAATGTGGAAATCCAGAGTTCAGGGCACAATGCACCTACAGTGGATGTAAACAGTCATGACATTCAGAAGCAAGTAAGCTACAAAATGAGGGCAACCCCTGCAAAACATCCTTCTTTAAAGGGTTAAAGCAGAGAACCTCCTTGTGCTTTTAACCTCCAGTGAACGGAGTAGCTTACCTCCCCTGAACTGAGCCTCCAAGAGCTCTTCAGACAGGAAAGTGCAAGCTGGTGCAGTGATAGAGCTGCTTTGCATGGAATTTCATTTTAACTCTTTTTTTTTCTTTTTTTTTTTTCTTTTTTTTTTTATTAAGTAGAGGTTAGAAAAAGAAGCAGTGGTGATATATGCAAATATCTGCAAGGCATCAAAGCTTCAGTGGGGAACATGCTAAGCCCTGTGGTCCCTGAAATGTATGGCTGTGACTTGTGATTGACATAAATTTTGCTGCAATGACTGACTGCTCCCCTGGATGCAAAGTTAAGTGCCTTTATCCCATCAACACCAGTTGATGTTTTTTGACTCCTGCTCAGACAGGATCCAAATATGTACTGAAGATCTGTCCTTGAAAGTGAGAGCTCGACACGCCTGGCTGCCTTACAAGAAATGTAGAAGCAAGAGGAAATTGTTTGAACTGTGTGTGTGTGGCATGAGCTGCATCAAGCTGCAGATAGGATGATTTTTCTCATATGTGGAGCAGCAGCTTCATCAGTGTCTCTCTTCCTCTTACAGCTGATAGCTAAATCATTTCTTGCAGAGCTGTAATCATATACCTAATGAACTAGCTCTCAGAGCATCTCCCTTTTGCTAACTAGCAACCTGCTGTGCCCTCTGTCTGTGCACAGCACCTCACAGAACTCGTGTAGAATGCCAGACATGCTGCTGGCACAGTTTTGAGAGTCCCCAGAAGGGGCCTCTGTGAGAGCTGTACGCTTCCAGCATCTGCCAACTGGGGCTGCACGTCTTGAGAGAAAGCCTCCCTTTGAGAAGCCAGGACAGAACACACTGATCAATACCAAAGGAATGAGGGAGAGGGAAAGAAATGGTTTTGCCAGCAAACAGCCAGTAATTTAAATTAGGAATTGCAATAGCAGCAGTGAGTCTGACCGAATGTGGTATTAGCCACTTAAAATACAGTACAAATGTTCTAAGTTCCCAGTGGTAAAAAGGAGGTACAGATAATCAGTGATTTATGCTGCAGCATAGGAGGATTCAATCTGCTCCTTAACATCACTGAGGACAATGAGAAAGTAAAACATAACCTGTCCTCTGAAGCACCTTCTAGTAACAAGTGGCACAGACAGGCAGAGACCGGGTCTGGCTCCATCTCTGCCCTTCATCATTGTGTGACTGGGGCAAAGCCACTGCCACCCCATCCAGCTCTGCTGCTCCTCACCCCGGCAGGCTGCATGTGCAGCTTAGGGCACCACATACCAGCAGACACAAAATGTTGCTGTGGGACATGGAGTCACAGCCCACACAGGCTTCTGGCCTGCAGCTTCTCTGCCCCAGCTTTGGGCTGCAAATTTCCCTGGGCAGGGACTGCCTTTAAATAGGTGTTTGCAGAGGAGGTATTTCCCAGGGCAGGCTGCCTGGAGTGTATGTGCTACCTGTTCTCTCTTCTGCAGAGCCATGAGGAACATGAACTGGTAAAACCATCAGCTACAGTGTTAAAGCAGCTGCAAACATTCTTGCTTTAATTTCTGTTGGGACTGGCAAGATTTGGACTGTTGTCTGTGCACTGGGCCTCCCTCAGGTGCTCTAGGCTCTACTAAACTAGCAGACCTCCTCCAGCAGTGTGCAATAAGGCAAGGTGAAAGGCTGTGAACCAGAGCTATGTGGAAATTCAGGAGGATTTCTTGCTGGCAGGGGCCCTGTGGTATGACGGGTTTCACCTTTGCTCATCTTTGTTGGCAGAGGCACCCCATGCAAATGCTGTTCTCTAAGCCTTCACACACAGGACTTTCAAAGGGTTCATGCTCTTCAGAAAAAAATGTATAGGATCAGATTTTCCTATGGCCCCCCAAGTAATTTTATTAATCACCAGGACAAATCTCAAATGTCTTTCAACATTGAGAAATTCCACTTAATCACAATCTGCCCTGCTACGACCTTCTCGGCATCAGATGGAGAAAGATATGATGCAGCAAGGACCTTAGTCACACTAATGCTGCTTCAAGGCTGAGCTGGGGAATGGGACATGAATCATCTTTGCCTTTTCTTTCTTTTAAGGGAAGTATATAAGACAGCTGCTGCTTTGAGAGTAAAACACATAAAGAGGTGACAGGTCTTCCTGTTTCCTTTCCATCTCAGGTCCCTGCTGTGCTCTCCTTCCCTGCACTTAGCTGTCTATACTGAAAAAGCCTATCTCTCCTTCAAGATACTCCTTGGAGATTTGTTTACCACATCTTAGCAAGTGCAAAGCAACACAGAGCAGAACCAGTTGGCAGAGTGAACTGCAGGATATTTTCCAGACAATCCAGTTCCTCCTTACAGAGAACTTTTCTGTGTGTACAGAGGCAAAAGGGCAGTGGGATGTGGACCTGGGAGATAAAAGACCAATTCCTTGGAAAGGTGTAAGCATGGCAATGAGAAGCATTGCATCACCTCACTTTCGTGTGCCTGCCAGCTTGCAGGAGTCCACTGGACACATCTGCTGCCCAGAAAATAGAGCAAGGGGCTGCCTACACAAGCAGAGAGGGATGTCAAGGCCAGAGTTACACACTTGAGCCGCAGGCTGGCCAGCACAGCAGGGCAAAAGAGGCGACTCAGGATCAGAGGTCATGACAGATCTGTTCTGTGAAAAATGTTTTCTGGCCTCTGCTTTTGTCCCCCTGATCCGAGGCACGCAGAAAGAAGCACATCCTAGGACAGCAGACTGTCCCTTTCCCATAACAGAATAAGTGAGCAAGGCTTGCTCCAAGGTACCGTAACACAGGGAGCAGAAACCCATACTGCATAGAAGGACAGAGAGCAGGGGGAAGCAGGTGAAATACTTTGCCCCTCTCTTGTCTACTGGAAAATGCATAACTACAATTCCCCATGGGTGCAGCCCCTTAGGAGAGGAATATATTCCAGCATTTTTAATTTGAGCAAGACTTAGACGACGCTCAAATGAAGAGCTGGAGCTGAACTCTACACTAACGCTCCCCCCACCACTTCAGCCTGCTCCTGCCTGAGGAAACATGAAGATCTTGCAGGGCAGGCTGCCCAGCACGTCAGCCATGGCTCCGTGCCGAAGCATCCGGGAGCTGCAGCCCTGGCCCCGCAGCTGGCAGCCAGGCACGCTGCTGGGCCTGCCTCTGCAGGCTGCCTGGAAAGCTGGAAACCACGCAAGGCTTGGCCTCTGGGGCCAAGCAAAGCACGTGACTTGTTGCGAGCAAGCTGGGTCATGGTTTGCTGCAAAAAGCACACAGTGCTTTGCTATGGAGAAATCCCAGCACGCTGCTTGGGCAGGCAGGGGTTCCCTATTTCTGTTTGGGGTTTCCTGGCCTGACATAAAGGTTCCTGTGCTGAGAGAAGCTGCATGCATGTGATAAGTTTGGCAGGTTATACTCTTGGGATCCTGGCACACGAGGGGACAGTCTGCCCTGTACAGCCAGGGCACATCAGCTGTATTTTGTGCAATCCAGAGTCCAGGATTTCCAAACGCTCAGGTGACTGGACACAGCTGCTGTTTTGCTGGGGTTGCTCAATGTCAGCTCAGGGTTACTGGACTGTGCTCAGTAGATCTCATGCAGGGAAAAGGTCAGAGGAATCCTTCCCTGCAGATTGCCTGCCAAGGACGGACTGAGCCCTGGTTTGGATAGAAACTCGCAACTAATTCAGCAGCATGGTCTGCATGTGGAATAACTTGTCATTAATTTTGGTACAGCTTTCCTTGTTCTCAAAAGTTTGCAGGCATCCAAGCTCAGATGACATGAAAAGCTGGGAATTCCCCGCCCCAAAACCTTTCTACCACGAGAATAAATCCACCTCCCTACACCGCGGCCCATCAGGCTAGTTACAGCTCTTGGAAGGACACTGTAGGGACACATTCCAGCCACAGAGTAATGCCAGTGCTGGAAGACAGGCATCCATCCAGCCTGCAGTTACCTACAAGGAGACACAGCTCCTAGGGTGTGCTTTTGTTGTTTCAGTTCCAGTGATCTCCCTCTTTCTCCCAGCCCACTACCACCCTGGAGCATGTCCAGTCCTGGCTTCTGACAGCTGGCACTCTGTTCACACAAGTTCCAGTGCAAAGCAGGTTTCTCAGCTCACTGAACTCTTTTGTGTTGTTTGATTAGATTTACCAACTTGGAGGTGACAAACAAGTCTGTTCCTTGAAGCCTTGCCACGCGAGCTGGCAGCCTCTACCGGCACCAGAGACGGCTCTGCAGGAAGGGGCTGCCTGAAGTTACCTGAGCAGGGAGCCCCTGGCAGGAGGCACTGCAACAACATCCTCAACATCCAGGATGTGGTGACAGGTTCCAAGGTGGCTCACCGCCGTCAGCCCCAGCACGTTTACCTGTCAGGCACTGCAGCAGCCACACGTGCTCCCCGAGCGCTTGCTCAGTGCGAGAATCAAAGCTGCGCTTGGGGCTGTCTGAGCTCATGTGATTATACTGAAAAACACAGGCCTCATCCTCGGGGTGGAGCAAACCCATAATTAATGTCCGGGATGATCAACCTTGGGCACTCATGGAGCCACTGAAGGTGCTGTTCACATTGCTCTCCGTGCTGCAATTGATTTTCCAGCCAGGCTATTGCAAGATGTGTCAGGGTTACATGAAGAAAACGTGGGGTTACATAAAGAAAACCAGCTCGTTGAGGAACAGGCTGACTTTGACACTCAATAAGGCCACCCCAATCACCAGCCCAGAGGTCTTTCCAGTCTGGTGTGTTGTCTTCAGCCATGACCAATGCTGGAAAGGCTGAGATATAAATAACCTCACCATCACTTGAGCTCTTAGCAATTAGTAGTTCAGGCCTGTGCAGGGTGATGCTTCTGCCCATGTTGGTGTCTATATTAACTACCCAACAGCAGGACAACTAAGAACAATATAATCCAATCCTAGCTGGGGCTCATGCTGCAGGGCCTACAAAAGGGCATTCTGAAGTGCCACAGGAGTACAGCATCTATTTCATCCCTGCCTCAGAGAAAATACTTTCTGTCCAGTAGTGGAAATTGACACTTGGGCATGGATCCCAGAAGAGATTTCAAACCCTAAATCAGGATGCTGATAGGCTGTGAAAGCCTGCATCCAAAGCCAGCATCTGGAAAGCCTGTGCTCAGCAGCTCCATACTCCTGCGGTATGTACAACTCACTAGTGGCTTCTCTCTTGGCTTGGAAGCACCTGAACAGCCAGGGTTCTGCATGGGTGTATCGATGCAGGACGACCTCCCGCCAGGGAATAACATGCAATGACTCCAATGATTTCAGAAGGCTGAAGAAATGCTTTATTAAGCTATACTATATTATACTGTATTACTACTATACTACTACTATACTATACTAAAGAAAACCCATGACCCTTTCAGACAGTCACGACACAGCTTTGACCTAATTGGCCAATCAATCGAAACAACCATCACCAGAGTCCAATTAACAAATCACTTTTGGTAAACAATCTCCATAACACATTCCATATATGCCAAGCAGGAGCAGCAAATACAGGTAAGAATTGTTTTCTCTTCTTTCTCTGAGCTTTCTCACTGCCTTCCCCAGGGGAAATCCTGGGCAGGTTGTGCCTGCTGCTGTCTGTGATGAGAGCTGCAGCCACATGGGCACACACCTCACCCAAGTGGGACCTTTCAATGGGCCCACTCAAGAACTGCTAGATCTTTATTCCCTCCTGGCCAAGCAACCTAATCCCATACTTTTGCACTCTGTTCCTGACCCTATGCCACTGTCCTGAGTCTCTGGCATTAGGGAAGAAGAGGAGACAGCAGGGCCCCTCAGTCTCTCTCCTACATGGAGGTCAGGCCTCATTTCCATGGAAATGTGCCTGGTGGCCTTTGCACTGCAGGACAAGACACTCTTTTTCCATGTGGATTCCCTGGCTGGAAGTTTATTATGTTTATCTGGAAGAGTGTTAACTTTGGCATATTTCAGGAGGAAAAGAGGAAAGCTTTGAGAGCCAGTGCTGTTCACACCAGAGCTGAGGAAAGAGCCAGCACCATCCTCTCAGGAGTCTAGATGTTAGGATAGGCAGATCTTCCAGCAGAACCTGTGACTAGTGCTTCTAGCTAACCTCCTCGGCTAACCAGCTAAGCCCCTCTGCTTAGCACAGAGCTGGTTTGGTTTTGGCCCCTTGTGGAGAAGGGTAACACAGCACATGGCTTGCTGAGCCCCAGCTTTGCAGGTGGAAGAGCTGATGACCCTGGTCTGCCTGGCTGCCACAGCATTCCTATCACAGCTGGCAGAGAGGATTGCATGAGTTTTCCTCTAGTTCAGTTCAGGCAGAGCTAGCCAGGATGCCTTAATTTAAATTAACCTGTGTAATTTTGCCCAAAGCATGCAGAGGGAATTGCACTCTAATTACTCCACCAGCCATTCAAGGGGAATCTACCTCCAGTGGGAGGGGAAAGGGAGAGCAGGGAGACTGAAAAGGTCTTCCAGAGATGGGTCTAGAAGAATGAAAATCCTGTGGCCCAAACCATGCAGAACCCTCCTAGAAATCCACCAAATTGCCAGGACAGGAAGGAGCAGCAAGTCTTCCTAGCAGCAGGCAGAGGCTTTTGCTGAGCCTGGAAGAAAGGAGAGGTGGAGTTTGTGCACTTTCCGTACAAAAAGACAGAGAGGGCCTTGAAGGCTTATCATGGGAATGAGCAAGATAAGCCAGTAGGAGAACTTGGGAGCACAGAGCAGGTTGGAGGTAGGAGAGGGGCCCCCTCAGATGAGCAATCAATGTCAGGAGGACACCAGGGAAATTGATGTTGGCAATGCTGTGAGATGGGGCTGCCACGAGAAACTGTCAGGGAAAATGGCAACTTACACAACCAAGTGTATGCCCTATTGAAAGAGATAAAATGAGAAGAAAAAATGAGAAGAGTTTGCTGGCTCGCAGTGCTTTACCATGGCAAACAGAAGCATCAATTTTCAGTCCCCTGCAGGCCCTGGGGCCGCCCAGCATCAGGGAGGAGAGGAGCAGAGCAGCAAAGCTGTCCCAGTGCACAGGTGTTGCTTCTGCTCACGTACAGAGGCTCACCTTGCAAACAGGCATGGCTCCAGGCAGGCAGGCACTGACCTCCAGGGCTGGCCCTGAGCCACAGCTGCCCCCAGCCTGCAAGCAAGCAAGGCTGGAGAGGAGGAAGTGGGGCACTGGAAAGAATGCCAGCTGCTTGATGGAAATGCAATCACTTCAACCTGCTGTTCTTACCTTGGGGAATTCCATGTTCCTTCCACAAATGAAATGTTCCTTTTGTAAGCTTGTTTTGGTGGGGTTCCTACCTCCACCCAGGCTGTATAAACAAAACCAGCACTGAAAGTAAAAGTACCTGTCCTGCACTATGTGCAGGACACTTCTTATGAGAACTGTGGTGTGACAGCCACCTTCCATCCCCCCAGTAACATGCACAGGTGAACCTTTGCAATGTGAGCAGCACGTGCCATCCCACGTGGGTGCTCTGGGAGATGGCTGACGTGTCCCAGATCACCTGCTGACAGGTAGGTGTCTTGGTGACTCAGCTGCCATGACTTGTTGCTGCTCGTCAAGGAGAGCTTCACCACTTCCACTCTTTTTAAGCCAGCAAGGCAGGTGTTCAAGCTGATCTTTCTTCTCGCTTCATGGACACTTTTTGTCATAGCTGAGCTGCCAGTGCCCTTCTTCATCCCATTTCCTTTGGATGCAGAGAGCTGCAGGGTGGATTTGCCATGAAGTCACTGTAAATGTTAACATGCTGAACTAAACACAGGCATGGCAGGTGAGCAATGAGGAGAAAGATCCAAATACCTAAATGGGAGAGGATCCCACTTTGAAGGACCAAAATCAGATACCAGTGTGGAATTGCCATGAAGCAGCCAGATAAAACTTGGTTTTGAATGTTGCTACATGGCATTGCCCACAACAGCTATGAGAACCCAGAAAAGCTTCCCAGTGAGGGTCAGGGTTGGGGGTCAGAAACACAGAAAGTGGCAGAAACTGAGCAAGGGGAAAGGCAATTGTCAGGCAGCCAAAGCAGATCAGGGCAGAGAGGTACAGCTGAAGACTTTTGCTGAAATGGCTATCATCACAACAAAATTACACCTGGATCAAGCTGATGCAATTTCTAGCTGCATGTACTGGATTTCAGTGTAAATGTGTGTGCTACACAGATAATTTTTTGTTTGGTTGGTTTTTGTTGTTTGGGTGTTTGTTTGTTTGCTTGCTTTTGGTGAGGTTTTTGTTTGGATTTCTTTGTTTTATTTGGGGGGTTTTTGCTTGGTTTTTGTTTGTTTGCTTGCTTTTAGGTGTTTGGGGTTTTTTTTTCTCAGAAAGTGGAGTGTTTCCTGTGGTCATTTGCAACTCCTGCTCTTGGGTTTGGAAGGAAGAGACTAGGGATAAGGCAAGACTTTCTCTTGGGCTTGGGAACAGTCAGAAGGGTAATATTTCTGTCTCCACTCTTTTTTTCTTTTTTTTTTTTTTTTTTTTTTTTTTTTTTGCTTTGTGTGTGCCTGGCTGCTGCAGGAGCTGCTGTTGCAGCTCCCATGGAAGACTACAGCAGGAGAGCTGTGCCAGAGCCGGCGCCAAGCCACTCGCCTGGCCTGGACTGTGGTTTTCTGGGGAATCACCCAGAGCAAAGCAAACACAGTGCACCTGACAGCTCTCATTAAAGAGTTTCTCACTTCCCTAGTGCAGGCAGGCAGTGTCCTCCAGTGCTCTCAGTCCGAGCTGGGCCCAAGCTGCCCGGCCAGGAGGAGGATGCTCCTGTGCCCCCAGCACTGTCTCCAGGCAGTGAGAGGAAAATCCTCACTGCTTAATAAGGCACATAAGGTGCCTTATGCCATTTTCTGCTTCATATGATCTTTCCTAATGCTGCTGTCATTCACTTTCATAGTGAATCAAGTGGAAAACACAGTTGGCACCCGAGTTCCACTGTGTGCAGCCTCAGAGGGCCACATGCTGACTGCAGTCAGTGACAATCAGCTGCGCTCCCCATCCTGGTCCCATGTAACCCCCTGCAGCACTGTGCTGCTCTGAAACACTGCAGAAAGAGAAGGTTTGGTCCATGAGCTGAGCTGAGATGTCTTTCCCTAGTCCAAGTATCAGCTGGGATCTCTCCCACTCATTTGCCTGGAGAAGGAAACACTTGATGTTTCCAGCAAGCCTGCAGGACCTGGGCGGAAAACACACACATTTGTAAGTCAGATTGGTTATTTAGAAAAAAAGGATTAAAACCAATCCCATGGGAACTGCAGGACAGATGCTCTGCACTCCTTAAGTCCTTATGTGAAAACAAGGCACATTCCTCCCATTTTTTCAGCCAAGTTTGCCTTTCAGCTGAACACAGCAAGGGACCTTAGTAACATAACAATTCCCTGGGCACATTTCCCTTCCCTTCCTTTTTTTAAACCTTTTTTTTTTTTTTTTTGGTTGTTTGCCTTTTTTGTTCTTTTTTTCCTCTGATTGGTTGTATGTGGCAACAGCTGCTTTAGGAGGGAAATATCACCATGGCCTCAGCATCCCCTGGTTCAGCTTACTCAGCTTCTCCTCGGGGGGATTTCTAGAGGAAGGCAGTCGGCTCCGTGGCTAAAGCAGCTTCCCTTCAGCAGTGAACAAATAATCCCTGACCTCCAGAGGAGGGGCAAATGCACTTTGCTAGAATGAGCTATTTCACACAGTCCTTGGTAATGCCTGGTTCCTGTCCTGCTGAAAGGAGGAGAACCAAGGCTTCCAGTCCGATGTGTTCATAGCCCCTAATTCTCCAGATCCCATCAGGCTTGAAGGGTTTTGTGGGATTTAAAGGGATTTTCCTCTTTGTGAAAATTATATTTCTACTAAAGTTAAAATCGCTGTTGAGTGCTGGTTGTGCAGCACCTCTTCTCCATTTACATGCTGAGTTTGTTTTCCCTGGCTCATTATCTGCTTAAAATCAAGAACATTTTGGCCAAAAAAATTGCAATTTTGTGGGTTTTACAAGCTGCCTGTGCCCAGAGGCACTTTTTATTGTCCTGAGGAACGGTGGAGGATAAAAGGAGGATTCCTCCCTCCTCCTCCTCACACCAGAAGGGTCTCCCGGGAGGGGAGTCTGCAGAACCATCATGAATGGAGCTCACACCGAGTGCTCTCTCTGTTGCTCCGAGGGCACCGTGCGGTTGTGGGATGACAAAGGCACTGTGTTTCAGGAAGAAGAAAAGCGGAAGGAAACCGTGCAAGACAGGGGGTTCCCAGCCCATGACACTGCCTTTAAACACGGTGCTTTTGAATGGAGGAGAAGTTTGGGAACAGGGAAACCAGGAGGGGGTTTCGATACCTTTACTTCTTGCTGAGCCAGTAGCCGAGATCGCAGCTGAGGCTGTGGCCATTGGCAATCACCGGGCAGGCGGGATCCTGTGAGCTGCGAGGGGCACGCCAGGCACACAAACCCATCTTCTGCCTCCCGTGCTTCTGCACCACTCCTCTTGCATCATCCGCAGGGAGCTCTGCCATTGTCTGCACTGCAGCGTTTGAAACGCAGTTGGGTTTGAGCTGCGGGTGGAAAGATGTCACTGCCCGTCTGACCACAAGAGGTAAAGGCACAGACCAGACCAGGCTAGTCTTGTCAGAGGAAACCCCATTATTCACTGTTTAGCAGGGGGGAAAAAACAAAAAAAAAATCAACAAAACAAAACAAAAAAAAAATCAACAGAACAAAACGAACAACCCCCCACCCAAACAACAACAACAACAAAAAACCCACAAAACAAAACCCCACAAAGAGAAAACCCCCACACTGTCTCAGGCAGCTGCACAGACTTTGCGAGTTCTCTGCACTGAGCAGATACAGCTCGGCTGGGCTGCAGGAGACAGGCACTAGCACAGAAAACCCTCAGAGGGGCAAGGACTGCGAAAAGGCCGTGCACATTCGTGAGCATTTCTGCTGTATGTACAGGCTCTGGAATCAAGCTCGAGCCGGAGCTGGCCGAATGTTTGCCGGCATTCTGCGCCCTGCAATTACCGTGGGAATTCCCTCCGGGGTGGAGCCCGGTGCCATAGGTGTGGTACCAATAAAAACAAGCCCAGGTTTTCCCTGCTTCTTTCAGGGTGGGCCTCCGAGCTGCTATGGGTGGGGAAAATTACCTTAAAATGTTTCTCCCCGGGTCCGTAGAGGAGTAATTAGCTGCTAAGTATATGGAAATTGAAGGGGACAGGATTAGGACTAGCAGCGCTTTAACAATTTTCAAATTATCCTCATTCTGATATTTTGTAATTTACTTCCAGCAGAACTTCTCATCATTATTTTCTCCAAAAAAAGAGAACTGATCTATTCTCTCAGATCCAAAAATAAGGGCATGAAAGGTTTTTAATGAAAACTGAAAATTGTTTATAGAAGTTGCTCAGTTTGCAGAGTCTGCTCCATAATCGCATTAAAAATTGTTGGAATAATCATAATCTATAATTAAGAGGAAAGAAGGAAAGGTGGCAGTATTTCTCATTGTTAACAGTGCAGAAGGTCTCCAGAAGCCACCGGAGATGAGCGGATGTAGCTGTGGGGGAGCTGACAAACCAGCGAGCCCTGCGGACCCTCCTGCTGCAGCCACGTCCTCAGCGAGGCTGCACCATGCAAGGGCATCTCCAGTGAAAATTTCAAAGCACAGATCCAGGAGAAACTAGCCAGGCAGGTTCTGCTGCAACTATATTTAATGCTGTTCTGAGTCCTCTCCCACAGCCTGTGGCAGAAAGCTGGTGAGAGCATAGCAGTGCTTGGGTTGGCTTCCCTGCTATGAGCTATCCTCACATGACCCTGCTTACTGAGGACAAGGCTGTTTTGTTTCCCAGCTCTAAAAATCAACAGATGTGCAAAACTGAGTGCCCACGTTTTGATCACGGTTTCTGTAAATATTAGTTGCGTTAAATGCCTATCTTTCAGAGTTGATGTACTTCAAGAGTTTTGCTGCATTTTATTTATTTATTTTCCACAGACCTGAAGGTAAATCCGAGTCAGAACTTTATGGAAGAGAAGAAAACAACACACTAGCCAGCACAACTAACCTGTCTCAGCAGCTCCAGTGTATTTGTCAAGACCAGAGGGAGGGAGCTGGAGCCTTTCACCAGCTGGAGCAATTCCAGGCAGCAGCCACAGCTGTTGAATGCAGCCCTTTCAAACACCCATTTTGTGCAAACTGAGCGAAGCACACGCATAAGGAGTTTCGGGCTCTGTGTATGGCTGTGAATGGGGCAGCACCTAGAGAGCCTGCACAAGGACCATCTGGAGGACTGCACTTCAGTGCTGGAGAGCGCCCCGAGCTAGCCGTGTGCGTGATGCTGGCAAAAAGCAGTTGTTTGTTCTCCTAGGAAACGATCCATCTGAAAATGTTTCAAATACCAGCACAATATAACCGTAGCAACGCACAGCATGTGGCACAACCAAAGCCAGGGGTGTGCTTTTTGCACTGACAGGATGATGAAACAGCAGCCTGTGCCAGCTGGGTCCCACCCCTCCCTGTTTCCTCAAGATCTTATCCCTCTCCACAAGCACTGCAGCCCATGCAACTGCGTGCAGTGAGCTGGGCCAGACAAAGTCAATCCTGCAGCAAAGGGATGAGCCTTTGAGCCCAGATGGGCTCCCTGAACAGTGTCAGCTTGCAGTCACAGGGCTGCCAGTGCCAGCCCAGTGTGGCACCCAGCAGTGGCTGAAGGCAGCTCTTTCTGACTCTGTGAGACTCTGCCCTTGCCTGCTCACACTGAGAGGAATGACGGGTTTGTCTTCACAAACAAACTGTGGGTCTGCTGGCAGATAAAACTAGCACTGAGAGATAAAAGAAACAATGGGAAGGATTCCACTGATTGATGAATGGAAAAAGATATTTGCCTTTTCAAAAAAACTGTAGGTTTGCTGATAAATGAAATTGGATATTGAAAGAGGAAAGAAACAATGGGGAAAGACCCTAAATTCCATAAGAATTTTAAAAAAAGGAAGGAGGATTAAAAAGAGGGAAATCTTTGGTATCAGAAGTCGGTACATCTCAAGTACCTCAGCCAATGGGGAAAGAGAGAAGGGAAATGCGGCCAGGAAATTAGGGTAGAAAGGGAGGGTGTGTCCTCCAAAAATCTGAGACACCGCAGGGGAATGCCCCATGGCATCTCCCTTTATTCAAACAAAGTAAAAGAACTCCTTTCCTTATGTCTCCCTTTTGGACATAAACCTCTGATGTTTGTGCATTAATTTTCCTGACCACACCAAGAGCCTAATGTCATGCACCTGAGCCTAGAAGCTCAAACAAGGCCCTTTGCCCACTCTGCACTTGCAGCACATCTCGATCTTTCCAAAGCTCCATGTTCGCGACAGAGCAGGATTACAGCATGGATCTATCCACACACTTCAATTCTTGTTACAAAGCACAAGTGCTCAGGTACTGTTTGGCATGTGTTTTGATTTGCCACCAAAGTGGAAAAGCATCACACACTTGTTATTATCTGTATTTGAAATAAAGACTGTAACATCATTTTGCAAATATGCACTTCATCAACAGAAGCAGTTTCTCAGCCATCCTGCTGAACTCATTGCATATGCTTTTATTTATCAATATGCCCAGCATCAGTGAGCAGAAAAATCCAATCTATTATCTTTTTCTTTATTAGTAACTAAATTCCCCTCTTGAGATTGACCTTTGCTACTTCATTCCTGTAATACAGACCACTTGTAATGCACTTATCATTAATTTGTATTGTTATCTTCCTTTTTTCGACAACCCCATTTTCTTTTCCTTACCTGCATACCAGGGCATTCACACCATCTGGCTTTTTTCTTCCCCCTCCAGACTTATTTTGCAGCCTATCACAGAGATGGGCTGTAACTGCTGACTTTGAACCTAGGGACTATTAATGCACTTTATACAGATGTCCCCTGATTTGCTACCTACACAAGAGCCCATGTCTGTTTCCTGTGTTGGAGTGAGAAAGATGTAGGTGTCAGTGCAAAATACTCAAAGTAGGAAAAAAAGTTTCCAAAATTACTTCCTTATAAGTACTCTTGTCACCCATGAGATATAACTATTTTTGCACTTCCAAAGCCATTTCTATACTGTTTTATTTACTTGCTTTGTTACTAGGTAAGAGAGGTTAGTAATGGAAACTTCTCCTGGAGACAGGAATGGGGAAATCATCACTTAATCTTCTAACAAGTATTCAACAAACATTTCATGTGCGCAGACACCCACCAGGTGAAGAAACCAGGAGCTACAGGCTGAAAAAAACCCACTGGAGACTGAGGTTTTGGGCAACTTGCCACTCACTACCTTGTGGCAAGTCAGGCAGCCTTCCTGGTTGCCACTAAAAATCCTCCTTTCTCTCCCATCCTTTCTGCGAACAGCTTTGACTCCAGCAATCCTCAGCCTGCTTCCTGTTACCTTCAGGGGCAGTGAGTAACTAAGCTAACCTGGTAGCCTATTTTCAAGGTTCACCACATCCTTAGATGTAAAACGCTTTCTGTGTTTTTTTTCTGTCAGCAGGCATTTCCAAAGACTGTTAACTGAAACCAGGCTAACATTCAATGCAAATAAATTTCTTCACAATGCCCTAAAGGTATGCAAGGCTACAAGTGGTTTAAGAGACAGAAAATGAAAAGAAAGAAAGGCTGCCCATCCCACTTGTGCTAAAACCCAATGCAAGGCAGCTGCTGTCTTCTCTAGCAGCCAACTTGCTGCAGGTTTTCTTGATACCTTGTTCAAAGTTCTGGTTTCCTAAATGCACCTAACAGTGCACTGCCCAGAGAGACTCCCTGCCTAGCCAAGCACGCCAGCCTGCAGTTAGATTCCATGAAGGAGGTTTCTATGGATTATGACAACTAATATCCCGTCTTTCCCTGAGGAAAATGTTTACTTACAAGGGAGGATTTTGACTGTGACTCCTGTCAGGTGTGCCACCAGTTTAACCCGCCCCTCCTTACGGATGCTGTGCTGCACTGCCCCCTGTGCTGGTACTACTATCGCAGCACCAGCACCAATGTTAAACCAGTGTCCACACTGAGCTGTTGTTCTGGCTGGGATTTGTTGTTTTGGCTTTTTTTAAACATAAGCTTGTTTCCGTATCAGGTTCCCTGGGTAGCCCTGGAAATTGCTGGGCTACACAGTGGTGACAGGAACAGAGGAACTGAGAAGGAGCTGCTATAACAGCACTGTCTCCAAAGAAACCTCCCTCAGAGGAGGTGGGAGCAGTCTAGATGCTGCCCAAGCAAAGGCTCGAGTCACCTGCTGACAAAGGCAAACACAGCTCTGGTGAGCCAGGTGTCATCATATAGGTTAAGGCAAAGACTAGCCAAGGGGATAATGAGCTATGGAAACTCCTGTTCTTTGGTGATGCAGGCTGTGGTTTCACCGTGGATTAAAGCAGAGGCAGTGCAATCCCATTTCCCTCTTCCCTCTCTTACACCTGCACTGCAGCCAATTTGGACTCAGAGTAAGACCGGGTCAGGTCACTCAGGTTATGCAACAGAGAACTGAACCAAAAAACCCCAATGTTTTCCATCAATTAAGTAAAGAGTATGGCTCTCTACAAATACAAATGAGCACGACTGCTTGCTGAAGGAAGAGCCAGGAAAAAACCCAGAGAGATTGAGCACACCTGCAAACATCACAGCACCATCAGATGGCAATGAGTGGCATCCCTATTCCTGCTCATGCAATCCTGGTCCATGCATATTCATGCTATTTTTCTCCATCAGTTAGTAAATTTGACTCTCTAACTTAAGAGAGGGTTGCTTTCTAGTCTAAGGAATCTCACAAAGAATTAAATACCTTATGTTCACAACTCTTCATGCCACTGGGTGTCACAAGAGTCAGTTTTCCAGAAGAGGAAACAAACACAATTTGCTGGCAAAAAAATTGAAGTCTTGGCTTGTGTATGCTAATCTGCATTGCATACTATGCTGCTAGAGGCTCAGAGAGAAAACTTCATTCCAGAGGCTTGTGGTTCAATTCATGTATCAGCTAAGCCACAATGACAGGTAGGAGACAGCCATGAAGTGCAACTGCAGTGCCAGGAAGCTCAGCTATGACTGGCAGGTTCTAAAAGGAACCAGGAGAAAAACACTATCCCCAAAAAGTGGAAGCACACACTACTTGGAAGATGACTCAGCTCTGCCAAGCAGTTAGCTGGATTTTGACTTAGTGATATGCTGGCTCTATTTATTCATCAGGTTTATAGTCAAGTACCTAAGAGTTACCATATTTAACATTACAGCACAGAATTTTCATAGAAGACAGTGATGTGGGTAAGACCATTACTACAGAAAAGATGAGTATGTTAAGAAAATCTTAGTGAAGAGCAGCAAATACTGCAAATAACTGAGGGGTTTGTCAGTCGCTTAAAAATGCAAGTTTATCTATATAGATATACTACAAAGGACTGGTTAAAATGTTTCATGGGGTTTTCTAAAATATGAGAACCACAATAAACAGAAAAAGTCCAGACTATTTTAAACAGCTTTGCATAAGCATGTGATGATCCTTGTTTTAGTTTGGGCATGAGAGCTTTACTGTTCCAACAGATCCTGAACTACAGGATGTCTTGCATTGTTTCCAAGTAGGTTGGGTTACAACAAAACAACAGAACAGAACAAATTGTTACTAGCAAGAACTGGCTGGAACAAGCTGTGACAATTTAAAAATTTCCCATCTGAAAAAGCAAAAATTCACTGATTATAAAAGGAAAAGCAATGTCCCTACCATTACTACTCTGGTAGCTTTTTTTCCTAGAAGAAAACATGAATATTGTTATGGATATGCTTCACAAAGCTCGATCTCATGACCCAGTAAGGCCACTGTTTTGCAGAACTCAGAATAGCAGGCTTTGCTTCTGTGCCAGGGGAAAAAAAAAATGGAAAAGTTATGTACTTTTTTTTCTTCAGATGCTAGAAAATGACAGACATAGTTCTTTGATCTTACTTCCAACAATGTGTGCTGAACCAAAATATTTCTTATTTGGTAAACCTGGGCATTGATTTAATGCAAAACAGGGCAGAGAAGGCTGCATACAATTCCACGTCATTAAAGTTGCTGTGATCTATCTGTACATATTCGCCCCATCTGAACTCCTCATCTACCCCTGTCCTTAGACTGTCATCAGCTTTACAGTGGAAAGATACAGCCAAACACTGTGCATTACACAGTAGCACGTAGTGCTCTTAAGACACACCTGAAATCCTACAGAAGTTCACTACTGCCTGCCTGAACAGGATTGTTGTGTGTTAAGAGAGGGTCTTGTGACTGGAGATTGGCCACAGTGACCACCAAGTGATTGAGTCTAAAATCTGTGCTGACAGGAGGAAAAGTGCCAGCAAAACTTCAGCTCTAAGCATGAGGAGAGCAGAGTTCAGGCTGCCTAGGAAGATAATTAGTAAAATGGGAAAATGCCTTTGAACACCTAAAGAATGCAGTCACTGATCACAGCCAGCACTGCTTTGTGAAGGGAAAGTCCTGCTTATCAAACCTGATTTGCTTTCATGACAAGCTAACACACCCAGCTGATCTGGGGAAGCCAGTTGATCTAATCCTTTCGGTTTCAGTAAAGCTTTGATACTGTCTCTCACAGGATCATTCTGGACAAAATGTCCAGCACACAGCTGGATAAACACATCATGGGATGGGTGAGCAATTGGCTCTCCATGGAGCTACTTCTGTTTATAATACATACCATTACTGTTTCTGGGGCTCCATTTGCATGGAGGGAGGGAGGTTACTCATCAGAACTCCAGATGATTTCCAGAGTTCAAGAAATAGATTTACCTAAGCTGACTGCATGTGCTTGGCATCAGCATCCTTACACTACAGCAGAGATAAAGAACACTGGTAGTGTAACGTGGACAGTTACCAGGCGGTGCAGAGCCAGTGCAGGCAGCACTGATGTGGGTCTGGTATGTAAATAAAACTTGATCCTATTCCTGTTTAACTACTTGTGCATTCATACTGTAACTGCATCTGCCAGTTTTCAGCACTGGCACAACAAACCACAAACACATGGAGCAATCCCAAGTCCGGTATCACTCTTTTTGAGCTCTACCCAAACTAGAAGCACCAGGATTGTACCACTCATACTCCAGTTTCTTTTGAAGTGCCAGGTTTGAAGCAGCAGGTGATACCAGCTACAGCTCAGCACCAGCCACAGCTGTACAGCTTGGTTGCAGGTGATACTTGCTCCAGGGTGTGAAGAATGTAATTATGTTATGTGTAGTACATGGGGGTTTCCCATTTGGTCAGGTAACCCCACCTGCATTGCTGCCTTATCTTCAGAAACAAAAAGCTTTGTTTAAAAAAGAAAAATCCCCATTATTAATATGAAAAGAGAACCACAAATTTTTTCTACAGGGAAAAATACTAGCAAAAATGTCATTAAAAAAGACAATGTTCACTGTTGCCTTGATAAAAAAAGGCAATGTTCACAGTTAATATATTGTAGATAGCTTATTTCATCATCTCTGAACACGAGGTGAGATGTTCTGCATTGCAAAACAGGCAAGGTATGAACAAACACCCACTGCTCTCAGAACCAGCACCTGAGTTACACAATCCCATACAAGCTCCAAAATGTAGAATTAAAGGACTTGCTGGGAATTTTGATATTGAATATTATGGAAATGTGCTCTAGTCATATGGATCCCTGATTGCCATCTTCCCTTTAATTTTTGTTCAAGAAGTCATTGGTGACATTTTCCATATATTATTAAAGCTGATCAAGAACAACCTATCGATGGATGATATTTTGTGGCAGACTAAATAATGACCTAAGCCTACTCAAATTCCAGGTTGTTATACAACTGGAGTATTAGGAAGAAAGGCCCTAGGGGTTTTCAGAAACTGAGCTATCACTGGCAGCTGAAGTAACACAGACCTTTCTAAATGTGCCATTAGCTGCACAAATGTGCTGATTGTTGCACAAACCCATACAGAATTCAGATAACCAACCCAAAACCAGAAGCAGAGGTGCTTATCTTATCTACACTACACTATCTGACATGAGGGAAGCTGAAATTTGGAGGCACGAACAGAAATCCGAGAAGCTTTGTGAACTCCACAATTCACTGTACATCTGATTCTCCTCAACTCAGTTATCACATAGGGCTAGCATTATCCTTTATTGAAGCCACCAAACACAGAATTGCAGCTTCTTTACTACAATGAACTTGAAAAACACATATTCAAGGGGCTTTAACTGTAAGACCTGAAGAAAAAAATTGACCAACCTCAGTTTGTGACAACTTATGAGGTCTTTCCCAAATGCCTTGAAAAAAATCAAAGAGAATTTTGGAATAATTAAAGCCAATATGAGAAGTGCACAGCGGAGGAATGAAGGTAAGTAGTTATGCTGCATTAACTTGGCATTCTTTCAAGGAGACTTGTGTGCAACAACTGAAAGTGCCTGGTAATCTTCCCCTTCTCCTCAGTGCCTCCTCCCTCACAACTTCATCATCTCCCGTTTACTGCTGAGGCTGAAACCTCTTCAATTGAAGCAAAATAAAAACGGGTTTTTTTCACCTTCAAGTTTTTGCAGTCTCGTCTCCAAACCCAAAACCTCTGGAGGAACAAGAATTGCTTCCCAGAGACCTTCCTGTTCAAGGACTTTGTTTAATGGCCCTGTCTAGCCCCAACACTGCCCAAAGCCTCAAAACCTGATAGGTGACTAAGCCAAAATCCCAAAGTACACTACACACAGAATATTTTCCCTAAATAAATGTCAGCTTCAGAGCTGTTTAATTATAGAAGACATCTCTTAAATCCACTACATGCACCGCAAATAAATCAGTCCAAAGGACTGGACTCGGACACATAGTTCAAGCATTTTCCTTCTGCTTTTGCCCTATATCCTCATATAAACCTGATCAAATAAGGTCTTCCTAACTTCCCCACAGTTAAACCTGTAATGTTGTAAGGCTTTCAACATCAGGCCATGGAGAGAATGAACATGAATGTAGGAATTATCTCAAGAAACACACACCACAAGAACTCATATTAACACAAAGAGCCAAATAGCTCAGATGAAAAATACAGCTCAGAGCATAAAATTTCTCTTAAAATACAATTAAAAAGCAGGCAATTACCAAAGAAACACTAAAAGTTGTCAAGCATTTTGATGACAATTTCATAGAATTGGAAGTTTAAAATAACATTGAAAGGAGACACCAAGAATTTCAAAAACCTCTGTTTTATTTGTACAGAGTAAAATACATCATATAGCGAACACTGTTTTCCACCCAAAATCTAAAACCATTATTAAGTGTTTTCTTTTCACCAAACATCCTGGCCAGAAGCACAGACAATGGAAATGGGAACGCTAATTAGTCTCTCTCTGCCAGAGCTACAAGGTGCACATCAATCTCTGCTTCTGTAAGGATCCTGAAAGAACAAAAGAAATCTTAAATAGCTTAAATTATTCTTCCCCTTAAGCTCCAATATTACAACCTAATATCTACACAAATAAGTTTTACAGCAATGCATCTTTCTGCCCTTTAAAGCCCTGCTGCCAGTGCCACAGGCTGACATTCCAATTCTCTTGAAAAATAAAGGAAGAATCAAAGGCACTAGAGAGCAAGGAGGTAACAAATGACAGAAAAATAACAGGTAATTCTTCATGAGTAATGCAATTGCAAGCTGAGACCTAGTGAGAAGGTAGCTTGATCCCTTGAGTGGCAGGAGAGAAGGGGTCATGCAGCTCCCATGTGCTTTCTCACAAATACTGTGCTGCTCTGCTGTCCTCAGCACACACCACCAAATGCAAAACCACCCATCATCACCATGTCCACCTTAACAACATTAGGAAGGAAGCACTTAAAAGACTGAACCTGTAGGACCCAAAGGTTTGAAGACTCTCTTCAGTCCCCACTTACCAAGTAGTTAGACTAAAGTAACAGCAGACTTTGTTCCAAATTTTACTGTTTCTCTGTTCTTTTTAAATAAAAAACTCACAAAATCCCTCAATGAAAGACTAAAGCAGAAATAACTGAATCCCTCTGCAGCAAGCCAGACTTACCTAAATTTTAGGTAAGCCATACCTGGAAGGTTCTTTTGCATTATTAAAACTCCCCAAAAGTTTTTCTCCCACATTTCATGCATACTCCTGCAGCTCTGCACTGTGCTGTGAGCAGGCTGTCAAGGACACTGTATCCCATGTGAAGCTTTCCTGCCCTCAGCAGGAAGACTTCCAGGTGTTGCCTTGATACACTGGCCAAGTAATCCTGGTGCACACAGTGTGCTGCAGGCAATAATGGAGGATGGATGAAATAGCAGGTGCCTGGCTCTCATGTTAGATGGGACTGCAGAGTACTCAGAAAGTAGATAGCTCAGCCATTTTCAAATCACTAGTGATTTTTTAAATCCATGATCTTTTAATCTTACCAAATTTAAATACAGTTTTTCAAATTACACAAGTCCACAATCTATTAACTACATATTTTAGATGTTAAGAAATGCTAACAATTAAAAGATGAGCAAGAATAATTTAAAGATTCATTTTCAAAAAAGAAGAAAGAATTTAAGGGACTTGTAAATATTCCATAATATAGACCAGACTTTACTGCATTAGTTAGTATGACTATGATTTGGAAGTGGACTCCAGATACCATTACTATGAAAATTTGTTATGCTTCTAAGAATGAAAACACGTCTAGACCAGATGTAACTACATTTCAATCATCACAGAAAGCAATACCCTTTTAAGACATCAAGGAGATGGCTTTTCTCCACCAAATCCCTTAACCATGTCACACATTTTAAAACTGCATTATTCTTTTTACACAATGTTTTCTACCCCTACACATTTTGAAGAGTTACAAGTAAAAAACCCTTCAAAACTTCAATCTCTTAAATTTATCTCTTTTTCTCAATTTACAATTACACAAGAAGATAAAACTAATTGCACATAATCAGAGAAACACAGCAAGTTTTATCAACACTGATTGCTTACCTGAACTTGGGATTTTCCACTGTGACTACACCAACTTCTATTTCTGAAGGTTTGAAATCAATGGATAGTACAGTAGACAGGCATGTTATTGCTGTCTGAAAGATGACAAAACCCCCTATCATTAGAAAGAAAGCACTAATTCTTTTTTTTTTTTTTTTCTTAATAGACATAGCATTAAAAACTATCCTTCCTTCTGGTTTAAAGTTACTTCCTCTCACTTCAAAATCTCAGTTTAGAAATTCCAAATACAGCTATAGAATACAGCCCCTCTCCAGTCCTATCCCTAAAAAGCCCAATCTACAAAAAACAAAGGGACATGTTTTCATATCAGAAAAAGACACAACAAAACCAAAGCCTTTTATCATGCTAAGATACTGTTTGAAATACCTTCTAATATGAAGATTATTTTAAATGTCACTAAAAGTTAAGTCATACTGGTATCCCCAAAATCAAGCACTGTAGTAACCAAACACCAGCTACAGTGGGAGTGTTACAATTATACAATCTGCTTCAGCTAACATAAAGCAAAAAAAGCAGATTAGATGACCATTCAAACACTTGCAGAATACCTGCAAATGATTTTCTGGTTGGAATAGCTGTATTTGCTCTGGCAGCAATACAGAACTGTAGGGAAAGAGGAAATGCCTAACTACGTTTCTATGCATTGCAAGCCTACATACAGCATATTCATTAAAAATACCTGAAACAAATTTTAATTTCCTTCTGCTGGCCTACCTCTACTGTTTGTTCATATGTCCAGTCAAATTTCTTCTTTACTTTCTTTTCAAGAAAACTGGTTGACTCTGTCTGTTTAACTCCTGCAGCTGTGGCCTTGAATCCACAATAGTAACCTGCTGGATCACACTTGTATACCTGAGGGCCGTGTTCTTCATCAATACCAATCAAAATCATACCTTGAAGAGAAAATTTGTTAATTTATTTATTTTCCCCATTTTAGCAATTTAATTCAACTGAAGAACAGAATGGATAGTCCTCTCTGTGAAAAAACATGCATACACAGCAATAAATCCCTGGGAATCAGTCCCATACCTGGAGCTAGGATTTCCTTTTTACCTCTAATTTGCCATTTCTTACCAGCATCTCATTACCAGGTGCGCAACTCAGTTTAGTAGAAACTACATTTCTGTCATTCCCAAAGAAGGCATTCTCATTAAACATACAAACATTTTTGCCATGCTCAGTGTGTAGAGAACCACAAAGTCAGGAAATAAAAGTTTTATCCTGACAGAAAGTTTACCAAGCCACAGCTCACATCCTGTGTTATACGGCACAAAAGTGCAAACAACAGTTCTATTAGCATGTGCCTTTTACTAGAAAGCAACTTTACAAACATACTGAAACTAATGGAGATATTAAAAGATTAAATTTAGATTCCCTGTTACCCTGAAAAACACTGCATTACATACCTTTTTCTCTTTAAATTAAAAAAAAAAATATCTGAAAAGCGGAAATATCAGGACATAACTAAGTCTTTGAAGATTCATCTGACTAAGTGTTTCGAAGCTGGATAGTTTTCAAGTAACACAAACTGACCACATTACTGAAATGCATATGTTCATCCTCACTTCTTGATTTACAGCTGCATTGTCTCAATATGCATATTAAAAAATAAGTCAAAAGCAATACTTGCAATAAAAACCCAAAACAGAACAAGGTCATGGTTTTCAATTATTTTCACTTTACATTTGTGTAATTTTCAACTAGTAGTTAGAGATGATAAACTTCTGAGCAGCAATTACTACAACAGAAAAAAAAATCCCCTCACATTTTCAAAAAGGCTAAGGGAAGTAAAGAAAAATACATTTTTATTCATGTATTTAAAAAAAAAGGAATTTCCAGCAGTATCAAGGTATGGGAAATGCCAAGGGAAGAAAGAAACAATCCTTCCTGAAAATTACAAGCACACAAGCACAGGAGAATTGCCCCATCATGGAAACTGTGGTGCAACTCTGAATGTCGCTTCTTTAGTGAGAAGTCTTAGGGCCTGCTATGATTACGAGAAGTGATTCATCAATTCTGAAACTATTCTCCTTAAAAAAAAAAAAATCCAAAACCCAACCAATCAAAAAGAAACTCAGAATGTTTAATGAAAAAGTAATTGAGGAAACCTGTGAAGTCTTTTACCTCAGTTCCTGAACAGCCTAACAGTATGTTTATAATTTGCTTACAGCCCAACGTAAGAGAAAAAAACAAGTCAGAACCAGCCCCAGAACACAAAGATGAACAGGAACATCTACAAAAAATGACTCAACACACAACTTCTTTTTAAGCTGCATTTGCTGTTACAAAACAAGACATGTAAAAATATTTTCAAGGGAAATATTTTAGGCACTTTTTCCTCTGCATTATATATAGGATAGCTAAGTTAGGAGAAAAAATTTTGTAAATCCTACATCCATACATCCTACTTAGATAAAAAAGCCACAAAACCTACATAAAGATAATTGCACTCTCCATCTCTGTCTTCTAACAGTGATGTTTACCCAGACACAGTGCACTGGGCTTGGCAAGGTTTTGGTAGTGAGAGGGCTGCAGGGCTGGCTTCTGTGAGAAGCTGCTACAAGCTTCCCCTGTGTCCAAAGGAGCTGAAGCCACCTGGCTCCAAGACCAACCTGCTGCTGGCTGAGGCCAAGCCCATCCACAGCGGTGGTAGTGCCTCTGGGATAATGTATTTAAGAAAGAAAAAAAAGAAGGAAATTGCAGACAGAGAAGAGAGGAGTGAGAATATGTGAGAGGAATAACTTTGCAGGCACTGAGGCAAATTATGGAAGGAAGGAGCTGCTGGAGCTGAGATTCCCCTGCAGCCTGTGGTGAAGACCATGGTGAGGCAGCTGTGGCCCTGCAGCCCATGGACATACATGGTGGAGAGACATCCACCTGCAGCCCCTGGAGGAGCCCACAGTGGAGCATGTGGATGCCTGAAGGAGGCTGTGGCCCCATGTGGAGGCCAGGACAGGCTCCTGGCAGGACCAGTGGCGCTGTGGAGAAAGGAGCCCACACTGGAGCAGCCTGTTCCTGCAGGACTGCACCCCATATAAGGTGGGCTCCTTGCTGCAGCAGTTTGGAAAGAACTGCAGCCTGTGGGAAGGACTCAGTTTGGAGAAGTTCCTGGAGCACTATCTCCTGTGGGAGACACACTGGAGCAGGGGAAGAGCATGAGGAGTTCTCCCCCTGAGGAAGATACAGCAGCAGAAACAATGTACTATGAACTGACCACAAACCTCCTTCCTATCTCCCTGTGCCACTGTCAGAGAGGTAGAGGACCAGGAATAAAGTTAAATCTGTGAAGGAGGTAAGGGGCACGTGTTTCAAAGATTTTGTTTTACTACTCAGTATGCTATTTTCATTTACTTGTTAATAAATTCAGTTAATTTCCCCAAGGTGGATCTGTTTTGCCCATGGTAGTAATTGGTGAGTGATCCCTCCCTGCCCTTATCTTTACCCAAAAGCCGTCTATGGTATTTTTTCTCTTGTGTGTCTAGCTGAGGAAAGGACTGATGGAGACAGGCAGACACTTGGCATTCATCCAGGGGGTCAAACCACCACAAACAAACACAAAGAGCATCTCCTGCTCACAGATATCACTGCACAGTGCAAACAGACCACGCCCCAAAAACTAAGGTGAAATAGTATCAGGGAGGCTACATTATTTCAAATGCTGAGTCAGTGGTAAAATCAGGGCTCCAGTTCAAGACCTACAACACTGCTCTCTAATTCAGCTGTTCATCCCCCTTACAGACTCAGTTACCTATTTTGAAAATGGGTGAGAATTTCTTATATATGAATTTGCAAACTTAGACAAGAAACATTAAAGACCATTTTCATACACTGTACTTACAGCAACCAAGGGGCCTCATTTCAGCATTCTGTGTATAGACCTGAGAAATATCTGCAATCCTTTTACACAGCATATCCACAGGGATGTCATATCCATACTTGTACTTCCAGTTAGCAGCCTCATAGCGGGCTCTCTGCACCTGGGATCTGCTGTCAGCTAGACAAAAAAAAAATAAATTAATTCCACTGAATATGTACCATCTTTATTTCTAGCATTGCCTGAGAATATAGATTCCAGGTCCAACTTTACATTGTCTTTAAATATACCCACTAGAACTAGGTAAGTTCTCCAAAACCAGACTGGTGAATTAAATACCTGTCATTCCTGTCATCACACAACCAATATTTTCAGTAATCTTGAATAAATGAGTCACTGTGTTGGAATCCAGTAACTTGTCCTAAAGAGGAAACAGAAAGAATGTAATAGCAAACACTGTCCTTGAAGTAAAAAGAAAACAAACAAAAAACCCCAAACTCTGAATCCTCTGGTTTTCACAGAAGAGCCCAAAAGGACCCATAACAGGTAAAAATTGTCTTTCAGGCTTTCAAATTTTTACTGCTGTAGGCATATGAAGGAAGAAATTGGGAGAACAGGGAAGATTAAAACCACAGACCTGGAGAAGGACAGCAACACGAACATGATCAACATCACAGTCCTTTTCCATCTGAAGAAACTTTGAGAACCCACATACAAAGCTTGCTCTCTTATTGCATGCTGCCCTTCAAACATAAAAGAATTTCCCCCCTTTTTCAACAGTACATCACCACTGAGATGCAACACTCATGAAAACCTGTTCTACGTGCTATTGGTATAATATTTTCTCAGCAGAAATTCAAGGAATCAGGGAATTGGTTATGGACAACTCAGCCCTTACAAGCCAGAGCAATGAATGCATGCTCAATACAGCAGGGTCTACTTATATTTTTAGATTTATCCCTTCAACAACTACAGAGAAAACCAATAGAGCAATATTAATGAGAAAATGTACAGTTGAGCACTACATGGAGCTAGAACTTGTAATAAGCAAAATGATAATTAGATATTCAGTTCAAATAGCAATTTATGTCAGTATTAACAAGTATAATATCAATATTGCTGAGTCTCACCCTATCTTTTTTTCTCCTCTCCTTTCAGACCTCCCCTCAAAAGCAGGCTACTTACAGGTACTTTCTTCTGTGTTACAATTACTGCAGAATCTTTCCCACGAACAGCTACAGATGTAAGTCCACCCTGGTTTATGGCCTTAAATGCATATTCTAGAAAAATATACAAATATTAATAAAAAAACATGTGTCAGAGACACTAGTACATGTAACAATTTCACCCAACACACAAATCTCACCAATTTCTGGCCTTTTAATACTTTAATACTTGTGCAATACTTTGTGTCCTTAAGATCCTTAGTACAATGTGCATTGACTCTCTTCACAAAACCACTGTCACTGCTTCCTTCAAATGTTTCTTCTAACTTGACGTTTTGTTCCGTTCAAGCTTAACAGCATCAGAATAAGTTTTAGAACAAAAAGGCTGTTCTGAACTTGACCAAAATTGTCCAACCTTAATCTACAGTAACCATAATTTCTTATAGAAGAATTCTTGATGTGAATTTTAGTATTTTAACGCAAGCTTCTTTTCTAATTTTTTGCTGATATAGGTGAAAACTGGTAAGATGACACAGGAGGCACATGAGACAGGTTTTAACTATCATATTTTCTGACTTTCTGACTGCAATGCTTTTCTTCACTTTTTATAGTGAAAACTACACAGAGGCAAATTAAACAGTGTTATTCATGTAAATACAATGGATTAAGAAGCAAACACTAAGGTAAGTCATGATACAATCCATGAAATAAATTTCTCCTGACTGATGGTTTCAAAAGCCTTAGGCACAAGAACTTTAAACCTGTTTACCTGGCAATATTTGATAAATATTCAGAAATTCCTAATATCTGGCTGAGTGGTAAGTTTCAGACAGCAGCTAAATGTAGGTGAGTTTTTTTTGTTAGCTATGCATGTGAATCCAGAATTTAGAACATGTCTACAAACAGCATAGTAAATTGCTAAAACTATCTTAAAATAATGGGAGCAAAAACTTGGCTATTTTAAAAGCTGCACTCAGATCTATAGAAGAGATTGCACAACAGAGAAGTAATAATCTGAAGATGAAAAAAAATTCAAACCTTGCATATTAATGTTCAATCTGCGGAGTCAGTGTTAAGGAACGGCTCATTGTGGTGTATTTATGGCACTGTATTTACTACTGTCAGACATCAGAGCATTTACACATTTGGTTACCCAAATGTGCCATAAAAGATGTTCCCCCTTTCCCTCTGTACAACTCTGTCCACCTGGGATGAGTGCCAGCCTGGAGCAGAGCACAAACCCCAGTAAGACGTCAGCCAGCACTGCCTGCAAACTGGCCATGCTTGCAGCCCTGAGCACAGGCTTTGCAACCTTTGTCTATTTACTGACGACAACCTGAAGGCAGGGTGTAAAGCAGATGGACAGAGCCAGCCTTTTTTCAGTGATGCCCAGTGACAGGACCAAATCAGAGACGACTGGAACAAACTGAAACCGGAGGGTTCAACACCTGAAACATGTTTTACTGTGATGGTGACTTAGCACTGGAACAGGTTGCCTGTACAACCCACTTGGAAACACTCCTGGGCATCCAGCTCGAGGTGGGCCTCCTTGGGCAGGGGCCTGGGGCCAGACAATCTCCAGAGGGCCCACCTAATCTCAGCCATTCTGTGGTTCTGTGACACTTTAGGTGGCAGCAGGAATTGGTGCCCTCACAAACTAGTTTTTGCTCACAGCTACCAAAAACCAGGCTTGAGAAACTGCATTACCTGATTACCACCTCCATTGCTCAGTTTTCAAGGAAACATGCCAAAAGGTGAAGTGGCTCTTACAATGTAACAAATCCAAGTTGCTAGTGCTGTTTTAAGTCTGTTTACTACTATGTAAGTATTTCAGCAGCATGCAGACATTGACTCTGAAAACAGCAGCCCCTTGCTGTTCCCTGAATACATGGCAACAGCCAGAAGCTCTACTGTAGTAATTTTCTTCACCTCTCAAAACTCCACTCAGAAGAAACCTTTGAAGATTGAAACTAACAGGTAGCAAGAGAACACCAATGCTCTGAGGGATTTTAACCACAGTAATGTGAAATAACTGTTAAGTTTTCTAATATGAGATCAAAGGCACATGAGTTTTCTGAGCTTTAGAAGCAGAAGACAGACGTAAGATAAAGTATAGGCATTTCAGTCCAATATCATTATGGTGAAAATCTCTGTTCCCATACTGCCAAATTCCAGGAAAAACTCAAGTTTTAAGGCAATCTTAAAGCAACACATGTCCATGCTCATTCTCAACAGCCCCTAGCTAACCTTAATCCAGCAAAGAGACCAAGATAAAACAAAACCACCTAGATGTGGACATTTGATTGCAAGCAAACATGAGATTTCTGCCCATGCTGTGGCTAGATGCTGGCAAACAGAGACACCCATGTGCACCATGCCCGAGTTACCAGCCTGGCTGTGAATAAAGTGAGCTCATTCTTTCTCGAAGTTAACATCTACATATTTTTCTTCCTATAGCACATAGGTACTTAAATTAGCTTTAAGACAGCTTCAGGCTGTGTGTAGAAGCTCTCAAATACACATGCAGATACTTGTTTCTCTTAAAAGGTATGGAGGTACCACACATTTCTCATACATAACCTACTGGCTACATATACCCCAGAGACAGAAAACCAAGGCTCAGTTTCCTCTCTGCGACAGAATGCAGAAACAATTCCCAACAAGTAGCACTGTGACAGAGACAGTGGGAAGTGATGCAGACCAACCAACCTGTTTTAATGGCAGCTGAAGGTAGGAGCCCAGGACTCCTCTGTCACAGAGCCACTGAAACCCTGTGTGACGAAGCACTGTCCCTACCATCCCTATGTATAAGGAATAATAAGCATTACACATGCTCTAGATATAAGACAGCACCCACATGTAGGTAACTAGTACAGGCACCTTTCTAATTCTTCCTTGCAGAAAGGACTGCTCAAGAGTGGGCCACCTGTCCATGTGAATCCACACTGGCTTCTTCCTGAGAAAAACTCAAGGGCAGTCACAAAAAACCTATATGGCTGCCACAGGCAATTAATGCAATCTGACCCCAGCAAGCTCCTTTCCTGGAGAACAGATGGATTTACAGACATAACATGCAGTGGGTGTGCAGTGAAGGCACTGCAGCTGGGGAAGGCAGGTCAGGATGATGCTGCAGAACAGTCCATCTCTCCCTGCTGAGAGGCTCCTCCAGGGGCACTCTCAAACTATTGTCCTGCCACACTGTGAGCTGCCTGCTTCCTGCACAAGGGGCACCAGGATGCGCTTCTGCACAATCTGGTACACTGCAAAAACAGGAATAACAGAACCAGGGGTTTACAGAAGAAGCTGGAGCTCAGCTCCAGATTATTCCAAGAAACCTGAAAACGAAGGACGGTTGCTCCTATCTCACAGGCCAGTGTGCAGAACAAGCGCCATTCAGGTGTAACAAGAACGTGCATGAGTTACATCCAAGAACTGACTTTGTCACTCTGGCATGCAGGGTTTGAGGCAGTTCAAATCCCATTTCAAACAGCTATCGTTGTTCTCAGATCCCAAAACGCAGAGCTCCGAGGCTTGGCAAGATTCACTCAAAGAAACACTTAAGGGAGCTTAAACAGCCTCTGGAGAGCTGCAAGCTTGGTCTCCCAGCATCTGAAATCGAACACCGAGGACTCAGAGGAAGCCCTCCCGGTGGCAGGGGACACCCGAGAGAGCACACCCCGGCCCTAGGTTTTCCTTATCTCATGCGAGGATCCCTTCCCCGGCTCCCCGCGCCGGCACCACCGGGACCGCCGCCGGCCACGCTCCCACCAGGCCTTCCCCCACACACCGCGGGACCAGGCCAGGTGGAGCCGGGACTCCCGGGCCACCAGAGGCGCCGCGTCTCGCCCCTCGCACAGGCTGCGCGGCTCGGCGGAGCTTTCGCGAGCCGGCCGCAGCCCCGCTCGGCGGGGGCAGGCCGGGGGCGCGGGCGGGGGCAGGCCGGGCCCGTGACGGGGCAATTCGGCGGCGGCCCCGCGGGCCCGGACACGCACCGACTTGGTAGAGGCGGCCCTCGGGCGAGAAGATGGTGATGTGCCGGTCGAAGCCGGCGCTGGAGCCGCGGGACATGGCGGGAGGGGCGCGCGGCCGGGGGGAGCTGTCCGCGTGCAGGGCCCCGCCGCAGCCGCAGGCACCGCCGGAGCGCTTCCGGGTCACGCGCCCAGCCCGCGCAGGCGCGGGGGCGCGCGCCGCTCCCGCACCGTCACGGTCCGGCACCGGCGCTGCGCATGCCCGAACCCCGTGGCGTCCGCGCCGCGCCACGTCACGTCACGTCACGCAGGTCGCGAGCGGGAGGCGGGGTTGGCGGCTGTGGCTGTCACTGTGACTGTCACTGTCACTGTCACTGTGACTGTCACTGTGGGGCTGGATGTCACTGTGGGGCTGGGCCGGCGCTGCTCGTTCGTGGAAACCTGGAAGCCCGCCGGACGTGCCCAAGGGAATGCGCACGGAAGCGGGAGGAAACGGAATAACAGTATCATCGCGGCATCCATCGACGCTGAATCAAAGTATCACCAGCCAGCCGGGAAAACAAAACCCCTCCCAAAGTTCCAAACGAAGTATTTCCGCGTGTGCTCTTGAATAATTTTAAAGCAACTACCTCAAAAAATATGTTTAAGGTATTCATAGGTAATTGTTGCCGCAGCTGCGTTATAATGTGACGTTTAAAAGACTTTTTATCCGTGTCCAGTCCAAAGGGAAATTCCCCAAATTGAAACTCGTGAATGTAAGTTTTTTGCCTTTCAACATCCTGGAATTCCCCTGCTCTTTGTGGCAAGGCATTTTTTAAAAGTTGGTCATTAAAAGAGTTGGAAAAGCTGCGTTCTGGCATCCACGCCTCTGCTTTGAAATGATTATTAGGTGAGCTTATTCTTTGCTGAAATAGCAGAATAAAGGTGTATGCCACACACTGAAAGTCTGAATTCTCAAATTTTTCAAAATACTTCTCCTTGCTTATTAATACTATGGGAGAATAACGTCCCACTATATATTACAAGACTCAGAGTTTGTCCCTTTCATTAGGGAAGGACTTTGTGGGCAGACACGAGAAGTTTGAAGGGGTGCTGCAAGCACGGGAACACAGAACGTGAACACGTATGACTGCATCTGCTGGGTCAGAACGGAGCCAGTCTTGTCCAATGCTCTGCCTCCAAATGTGGCCAAAAGGGATACCCAAGAATTTAAGACTAGAGAGAGCCTTTCATGATACACTCCCTGAATCCTCTCCCAGTCTCCAACCATCGGGAAGGACTTCCCAAGGCAGAGATAGTGTCTGGTTATTTAGTAACCCTTGCTGGTTCCCCTTCATGAACTTTCTGGTCTCTCCTTGAACCCACAACATGCCATGGCAAAGAGCTGGTCTGCATAATAACATGTTGTGTGGTTTTGTCTGAAACTCAGCTTTTATCTGAACCTTTTATCTATCTGCCAGTATCATTTGATGCTTTTGTACTGACACAGCCAACGACAGATCCCTAGGAATTCCTTCCAGAACATTTGTGATTCTTATGACCTCTGAGTCTCTTAAGATCAGTTTCTCCAAGATGATGATCCATACCTTTACAGTTCTTCCATCTACAGAGCTCTTTGATTCTCTAGAATTATTTTTTTCCCCTGAGAAAAAGGGCATGAGAAAATCTAAGTAAATATCAAGTGTTCAGTCTGATTGCCAAACAGTAACCAAGAAAATCCTTACATTTGGAATCAAAGATTCAGTATTTGAATTAGATAAAGGAAAGAATAATAGTTGCTCAATACCATGGACATGACAGAGTGGAAGTTAAGCTACTATCAGGATACAGCTTCCACACTACAGCATTGTTTCAGAAGAGCAATCATGCTTTTGATTTAATGTTAAATCACTTCTGATGAGTATGGGTATGGAGTCAAATTCTGTGTTGCAGGATCCTGAGGAAAGCTGTTCTCACTGTCATCTTTTTAACATAGTAAGCAGTAAGTGGGAGATCTTGGAGGTGGTAATAGCTGGAGTGCAGGCTGAATCAGTTCTTTCTCAACTCTATCTTGCCAGTGTGTCTGGCTAAGCTAAGGGCACATTCCTTCTGATTCCCATTCTCCTCACTCAGTGTCATAGCAAATGGCAGTCAGTGTCTCTTTGGGGGTACCAACTGCTGCACTGTTTGGAAGACTTGCCCTTCTGGCATTCAGCATGAGCCCATCTGTGTAACAAATTACCTTGAATTTTTACTGTACCACTATACAAACAGCAGTAGATGTCAAACAGATCTGCTATTTGTTACCGGCTTTGGTTTGGCCCTCACATTTCTTTTTATTGCCAGTGAAACCTCAGAATTCCTTTCAGATACTTGGAAGCAAATCCTCATAGTCATTGTTATCTTGAAATGCCGTATTTCAGTAATCTGAAATTTGAAGACTTGGAACAACACAAAAGAAATGTTATTTCACGATGTCCGAAATAAAATTCAAATAATTAACTTCAGAACTGAGCCTCTGGATACCATGTGCACCTATGTAACAGGTAGTATACACCTGAAAAAGTCTGTAGGGTCATCACTAATGTTTCCCCTTTGGTTCCACAGAGGCTGTTAATTCCCTGTAGGGATTTACAGAGAAGTGTATTAGCAGCAAACATAGAAAAAACAAGTCACAAATCTCACACCAATGTTGTAAGATCTTCCAGTTATAAATTCCATAATCTGTTCCATCATCCCCTAAATATACTAATAATGTGTATTTAGGAAGTGTTGTTATTTGGAAGGAATTACAGTAGCTCTCTAAGAACAGTTTTTAAGGTGAAACCCAAGTGATTGATTAGGGACATGTCCTGATTAAAAAGGAAGTAGAGGATGCATTTATTACAGTTATATGTGGATATTATGCGTGCCTGTTAATGACGAGGGTGAGGTAAAATACAAAATTCAATGGCAATGAAATGGGTACTCTGAAGGTGCAGTTTCTGCTCAGCTAGGGCTGACCTAAGGCAGAGCTGCTGCAGGGACCCACCTTCTGCAGCCTGACATTTGAACCCCACACAGGTACCAGTACTTGTGCAATGGTGCCAGTTGAGTGCAACAATGCCAATGCTGACCTAGCCAAAACACAGTTTTAAGACCCGTCTCTGCATTGCTTTGGGCTGCACGACCATCAGAGCTAGGACCAAAGGAGCACTGTAACAGCACTGACTGACACCAGCTCAGGCCATGCACAACTTCATACACAGCGTGGGGGAGCCTCGAACAGAGCGGCAGCTGCTAACTCAGCACTCCTGCACAGGAGCAGACACCTCAGTTAAAAGCAGCATTTCCACTTTCAAGGCGATGTGGCAGTTCTGTAACTTAAGGAATTATAAAAGCAATCTTCTGACAAATTAGAAGTATTGAGGAATGAGAGAAGTAGATCCAATCCCTCTGCTTTTCCTGCTGGACTCCATAGGAGCTGTCATGTTCTGTTCAGGAAAAGAGCCTGTGATGAACACTACCAACAATATGACGAATTTAAAGCCAAGGTTTTATGTTACCTTAAGAGGCACTCAGCTCCTCTACACTTTCTGCACTTTCTACCTGAAGGACATGACTGTATGCAAATCATATCTGCTGGTTTAAAAACTGATACCAGAAGTAGAACATGTGTCAGGACTGTCCTGGAAAAAAAAAAAAAAAAAAGCAGGCAACATGCTTGAATGCTGAGTCCTGAGGGAGCTCGTCATGGGGCCCGCAAGAACTCAAATCTGCGAGTTCTATACAAAAAGATCTTAATGTTTCATCTCAGTTTTGAACAGAGGATTTTTGTATGAAACAGATGCAACAAGCCCAGGATATTTAATCTGAGAATTATGTGGCATTTCTGTGTTTTGGGGGAGAAAGGTTTGCATTACACTTGTAAGTGCAATAACCAAACACATTTACCACACACACACTTACAAATAACTCAGAACACTTTTACTGTAATTTATACTATTTTTTTGCTTTAAAACTTGGAACACATTTTACAGTAATGTACAAGAATCAATTTTGTCCTATCTTTAAGAATTTCTAGCTATCCATTTTCATTTAAAAAATCCATGCATTTCCATCAGCAAACTATTGCAGTAATGCCAAATCCTGTCAGAAATGGCAAATTTAGGAGTGTGGAAGAGCCACAAAAAAAAAAGCCCCACATTCCACTGGTTGTTTCCTTATTCTTCCAAGCAAATGATTGCTATATGCTCCTCTAACCAATCTCTTGCATTCTATGTGGTGAAACAAATTCTAATTAGAGTGAGGAAGCCTTAGGTCTGTGTGTGTCTGGTGAATGGTAAATGCACCTTTGTCCCCCCTAGCTCCACTGAACAGAGGTTGACATTGTGCAACACTCTTGCAAGTTCAGCACCACAAACTCTGAAGGTACTTTGCAAGTCTTGCTTAATTTCTTCAAGAGTTTATTTCAGTGTAGAGGAAAAGCTTGAGAAAAAATAAAATATAAAAATGTCCAAACTCTAATTCCAGCAGGAAAAAGCAAGTTTTAATTCAAATCACAAAAATTGCCTGTAAAAATAGAAATAATGGATATAATTCATCCCCACTGGATCACCACTGATGTTAAGAGATGTATGCAGGAATGATTTTGTCAAAAGCAGTCACTCAATTTTCTTTAGTAACACACGTCACACATTTAATCCCATAACTGTCCTGCTGAATTCTCCTAGCCAGCAACAGTGATTACCAAAAAAGAAAGAAGGTAGCTTCAGCTTGTCCAGTTACATTCTTCATCATTTCTGGTGAATGCAGAGCCATTTTCTTGGTACTTGATATGAATATTTTTCCTCAAAAGCATCTTTGTAGGGAATATGCCATGTATCACCTGTAGTCTGTACCACACAGTCGTAACGGAAAGCAGGCTGTTGGGAAAAAACAGGGAAAACTTTTTTTTAGAATTTGTACAAGTATTACTAAAATATCAGTTACAGACAGTTAGTTACAGCTTCCAATGCTTACCTTATAAATCTCCACAGTTTTATCTCATAACAACTCTCATTTTATTTTCTTACACAAAATAAATTCTAAATTTTAGTACTGGAGGAAAAACTAAACTATCTTCTAATATTTTGTGGTCTAGGTGTCATTACAAATTCTGTCTTCAATCTCTACTAGATAATAATGATTTCAGAATAAGGCACTCAATTACTAGAAATGACAAAACGATTGTTGTTCTGTTCAGTTACATGAAATCATATGGGAATTACTCAGGATGGAGTTTATAGGCTTGAATGAAGGATTTAATGACATTAATGACATCTTGTATTTGTTCTCCCAGTGTCTCTCTTTACAGAGCTGACTTGCTCTGTCCCAAGGAGAAGTAAGGAAAAGAGATGTAAGAAAAGGGTTTATCACTAACATTTTCAGAAGCATCTGGCTGAACAAATAGAATAAACAATCTTTCAGGTCTATTATGTTGCAGGTACACTAATTCAACATATATAAGACAAATACAAAAGAAACTTTACTGGTTGGTAATTATGGTTCCCAGGACATACTATCACTCTATATGTATAGTCTTGGAAGTCTATTTTACTGTGGTAGCTTCCAGAAAAACTTAGAAAACAGCTATGACTGGCAATATCAATGACCCAAATCACTTGTATAGGAATTAAGATGTGAAAATTAGTAGTCCCTTCATACAAGAGAAAGAAACAGCTAAAGCTGTGTTAGCTTTAGCTCAGGTGACCCACCATTCATTATTTGGCTCCATAAGAAGTAATGTATGTAAGGCAACAAAGAATGAAAGGCTGTCATTCTTACAAACTGGTATCTCTGTTTTTAATCATGAATGTTATTTTACAATTTTAACCAGCAAAGGAAGAAAATTAATCTGCATAGGTGCAGTATTCCTTAAAGCAGGCAATAGCAATTCAGACAGCAGATAACAAAAGAACTGCATATAGAATGTCACATGATGGATTTTTCACTAGAAAAATCTTAACAGCTGCATTCCTGTTAATGTACTGTTCACAAGTTCACTAGACAATAAGAGTAGTATTCTGCCATAACATGACATTACTGCAGTTTCTGTAGCTGAATACTAACTATAAACCTGACTGTTATGGGCTTTCCCTAATGAAACTTTACACCTATATTAGGTTACTATTACAGTGAATACTGAAATACCTGTATTTTTCTGCTTCTTTAAAATAAAGATGAAAGAAACTCTATTGTAAAATTAGAAGGATGATATTTTAAAATAGTGCTGCAGAGGAAAATAAGGGATTTCAAAGTTTAAAATAAATTAAGACATTGGCACTCAGGTTTTACTGAGGCCAGTAATGGTTACAGAGTTTCCAGCACCGGAAATATTTGTATACATAAACTTTTATTTACATTTTAAACATTTAGGTAGCATTTCTTGGCTCTCTTACAGTTTTCTTGTTTGTGGCATGCTTTGTGAATACAGTGAATTTTCAGTTAACATGGGAGTTTTGAGCGCACTGGTACAAATCCACTTCTTAGACTTCAACAAGATATTTTGGCTTCCAGAATTTGAAATAATGTATCTTCAATGAATATGCTCTGTGTGTTTTCTGACTGCAGTGGGAAAACTTACCAAAAAATCTATACTCTTTCCTGATGCAGAAGGGAAGAACACTATCTGGTGCCCACGCTGCCACTTGCAGAAGAGGTGACGTGTCAGACTGTCGGAGAGACAAGCCTTGTGATCCCGGAGGAAGTCCCTGGTAACAAACCTGCAATGCTTGCCTGATCGGAGAGTGGCATATAACAAGAAGGCATCATCTTCAGAGCTTCACAAAACAAATGGGAAAGACAGACGTCATTCATAAGGCAGTAAGTGGCTGCAGGAAGTGATTCAAATGCTGATCAAGATTTATTCATCAGCAACACTGAAAATTCCCACCACTACTCTAGTTCCCTTACCACAGGGCACCAAAAGCTAGAGTGCAATAAAAATTAATCACACGCTACTTAGAGCACTTTTTTCCTCTTCTCACAATCTGATAATAGAACAATATAGTCTCCTGCCACGAAGTTTAACAATACTGTGCTATGTAGGACAAAACTGCTAAAACTCCACAGTGTACCCCACACAGCAGCAGACCACCACAACTGCACACTGATGCTACCAGAAATTCTGTACTTCAGGGCACTATGCTCTTGGCGGTGGTTTTTATCAGTCATAAATCCTAATAAACCATACAGCTGTCAATATGATTCTAAGTGATTAAAGTCTTCCCAATGCAACTTTTTATGTACTTTTGAAGCAAGTATAGCAAGGGATATATTTCTTTCACAGACACAGATAGAGATACTAGTAATGGTACTAAAAGCTAGAGCAAAATGCACATAAATCAGGTGTTGGTCTCTAGTATATTGAGCCATTTTCTTCAACTTACATATTTTCAGCAAAGAAGAAGTCTGCCTTATTCTGCATCTCCTTCAAAATTTCTCTTTTCCAATGTGAAGAGTTCATCAGCATGTGTTTGCGGCCCAGCACAAGCAACCGGGCATTCTCTTTTGCCAGGCAGTTGACAGCATCAAACAGCTGCAGAAAACAAAGCAAACCCAAAGATTTTCTTTGCTGTAAAAACTGAGTGACAAGGAATACTTTCCTGTGTCTCACCTAGAGGGACTTCTAGACTACTCTCATTTCACACAGTTCTTAACTGCAATACGAATTAAGCAGATAACTAATTTAATTCCCTAATCACAAAGAAAAAAAGACACAACAAACCAATTCATTGAAGGAAGCTGTTCTCAACCACACAGACAATACAGTGCTTTTATACTCCAGCTCTTGCAGTTCAAATGACATACCAACCCCGGGCAGAGTTGTATGGAGATGTCAGAAGTTCCAAGTCAGCCGAGGGATGAATCACGCTGGGTTTAAGTGACACCCACTGTGATCACGGAGCACCGGGAGCCCTGGGCACAGCGCCTCTCCAGCCCCACCTGCTGGAGCTGGAGACCCTCACGGCCCGGGCTGCCCTGGGGAGGCGGCGAGCGGCAGGACGTGGAAACCCGTGACCTCGGGACTAAGGCTTCATGAAAACCACATCCAGATTAGCCGCCCGCTTGTGAGCCATCATAGCCGTGGTAAACTCACTTCAGAGGGACTTTTCAGCAATCTCTTAGGGCTGTGCCTATTCTGCAACAAATGCTTCTCAGGACAGGCACTTGTGCCTGGGACTTTCCCTCCCTGCTTCACCCAGACTGAGCTCAGGGAGGGCAAAGATTCTGGCTTTCAGCATCCAGGTTATTACCGTGGACTGCTCACAAAACAATGGCATTTCAGTTCGACCCAGAAAGACAGAAGAATTGTTTCGTGAGATTCATGCATCTATCATATTTGAAAGACAAGGACAGTATGATCAACAACCAGGGGAAGGTATTTCCTAATTTCTACCTGCATTTGCTACCACTGTTTGCCAACATACAATCTCCTGATCATTCTTTAATCCTTTCAGCTTTTCTAGCTACTTCCCTCTTCCTTGTTACTTTTTCTCCCTTTAATACCTTCAACTGCCCTTCTCCTTCTCCTGCTCTTTACCCTTCTTTTCTCCTATTTGTGATCCTTCTCATTTTTTGGTATAATTTGCTTTTGATTCAGGGGCTAGAAAGAATTATTCATGTAACTTTTGTGTGCCATTTTACAATATATTTAGTTTCATCTACCTGCAAATACCAAGAGAAAGGGGTGGCCCTATTCAGTCTTCTCTCAAGCTGCACAGTCTCACTACTTCTGTTGTGTCATATCTATATCACAACTACACGAGCTCACTGATCCAACGAGAGACTTTTTCGTAGGTTTGAGCTTGCAGCAACCCAACAGACAGACTTGAGTCAAAGGTTCAATGACTGATGGGAACACATCGCTGGAGGTGGTGAGGACAGGAAGTGTGGGACTGCCCTTCACAGGAAAGGACCTGCAGATGGCTCAAATTAAATATGCCATGAATCTGGATCTGAGATCTGGGAGAGGAAGCCAGAAGATTTGCTACATTAATTTTAACTGTTGAGCTGTAAGTTGCTGTTGCCAGTATTGATTCTGAGGGACTAAAGGCTCTGTTTTCATACAGGTACAGGACCTTGGTGCTAATGAAAAGCACAAACACCTAACAGTACCTATTGGAACTGACTTCCTGCTTCCAGGAGATCACACTGGATATTGGCTACACATGTGTACAATCTATTTTTCCCTGGTTGAAACAAACAAAAAATAATGTGAGCAGGAAAAGGCCAAATGCAGTAACTTCTCATGCACTGAACCAGTCCTGCAACTAGCTGGATTCAAACACCAAAGGAGGATTAAGTTGGTTAATCTGAGTTCATTAAAGGTAATTAAAGTTAGTAATGTAGCTACTGCATCCACATTTCTGTACATTTTCATGTACAGAAGTCAACAGTGAAGAAATAATAACAATGAGTAACTTTAGCAAACCCTTACAAATTCCACCTGAAAATATTTTTTATTTTTGCCTAACATTTTGCTACATTAAGGGAAGATTAGCAAGAAATCGTGTGAAAAAAAGAAGTTAAAAACCAGCAGCTCCAGACACAGATTGGTCAATAGTAGCTATTCCCAAATATTCTTGGATTCAGCTCCTGTAGGTCCTTCTTTCTGGAGGTTGTAACTAGTAGTACTTTGTACCTGGTAGTCATGTGGACTTTCTTGTCCTACATATTACTAGCATATGAGGTTTTCTAGTGTGAAGTGCTTCTGGGAGAAAATTGAGAGGCTGGTATATATTAGCTACAGCAATGGAAAAACACAAAGGCTTAAAATGTAGTGAAATTAAAGGAGTCAGCATTTTAAAATTTTGAAACTCCTGCTTACATAACAACTCACTGTCCCTCTGCTACTTAATACAGAGATCAACCTTACTTACACAACTAAAATACAGAAGATAGAAATTTCTTTTGTTTTCATAAGATAAAGATAATTTTGTTCTGCACACCCCACTTACCTGACACAACTTCACTAAAGAGCCTTTTCTCTCACTTTAGGCTTAGGCACTTAATGGAGATGGTCTACAAGGTGTCACAGAACTTCCATGGGGGGTTTCCTAAGTGTGTCTACTCCCACACCCGGCTGCTTCTCAAGAAAGGAAGAAGTGAGACACACTACCACTTGTTTCAGTCACAGAGGAAAGTAACTGAATATAATGGTGTCAATACAAACACAGTAGTAGTGATCTCTCATTTAAAAAGTCAAGGGTATTTTATTAATCTAGTATTTCCAGAAGCTGCATGAGTGTATAATGGAGCACAAGGAAGACAGATTAAATACTCTAACTCATACAAGGAACCATGAGCAGAGCAGGGTACAGATTTCCTATGACTTCACTGCCAGTCCCTTTCTGATCACTAGATCATGTGTACCATGTCCCCAGTTTCAAAGCTTAGCTTGAGGTAGCTTTCTCACTAGGTAGATTCCTGCTTGTGAAATGGGAAATCCCTACACACTGCTGCTGGGAGGTACACCACTCAGTGATTCAGCAAAAGGTGACTCACCCATATACACACAGAGCATGAAGAAGTAACCACCAAAAATATTTAAATCACATTTTTTATCAATAAATCATGTTTGACATTGCTTAAACATTTGGGTTCATTAACTGCCACTTAAAAGCAAAACTCACCTACAGGTTATCTGCTAATAAGAGCAACAAACTGCTCTATTACTGCTCTTTTCACCTATTGTTAGTGCTGCCTCCCACCCAGCCCAAGCTGTGAAACTGCAGAAGAAACCCCAACACAGACCACAGGTTCAGAGCTGCCATCACTGTACTGCCAGGCAGGGCTGAGCATGATCATTGTCTCCAAAGTTTAGTCACAACTGGAGCCAGTCAAAAGAGGTGATTGTCCCACTTCACTTTTCACTGGTGTGGCCTCACCTTGAGTCCTGAGTACAGTTTTGGGTGCCACAATATAAAAAATACATTAGGCTGTTAGACAGCATCCAAAGGAGAGCAATGAAGATAGATGGTGGGCCAGAGGTGAAGCCATATGAGCAGCATAGAGGTCACTGGGTCTGCTCAGCCTGGAGGTGACTGAGGAGAGACCTCATTATAGTTACAACTTCCTTGGTGGGGTGGGGGGGGGAAGTGGAGGGCAGGCACTGATCTCTTTGGTGACCAGTGACAGGACCCAAGGGAATGGCCTCAAACTGGGTAAGGGGAGGTTTAGACTGGATATTGGGAAAAGCTTCTTCACCCAGAGGGTGGTTGAGCACTGGAACAGGCTACCCAGGGAAGTGGTCATAGCACCAAGCCTGACACAGTTCAAAAAGCATTTGAGCAACACTGTCAGGGACATGGTGCAATTTTTGGGGTGTCCTGCACAGGGCCAGTTGTTGGGACTTTGATGATCCTTGTAGGTCCCTTCCAACTCAGGACATTCTATGATTCTATAAATGAATTCCTGTCATGACTACATTTATTTGACTTAAGAGTTTCACCACTTTTGGTTACCTTTTCCCATACTGTAGATAAAGAAAATAAGCTCAAGAAAAACCTGTTTACTTCAGTCCTACACAATGAGAAGACAGAGATTTTGGCCACAGCCAGTTACTCAAGGAAGCCATGTGTGCTGCTTGCAAGAAAGGCTGGACTTTCTCACTGAGCCTGGTAATTTCACCAAAGCACATTTAAGACCATTACCACAGCACTAAATACAAATGCTTCTTATATTCTCTACATTATTATTGATGACACAGTGTAAATTAGTCTCCAGTCCTCTTAACCCAAATACAGGGGCAGTATACATGTTTCTTGATTTCTCTGGAGTTTATCTGTCCCTGACTAGCAGGGGCATAGCTACTTCAAAGGGAAAGCAGTGATGGATGAATAAGTAACAGTGACTAAGATTAATCAGCCTGGTTTACTTTCTGCTCTTTAGACATTCAGCAGGTGACTCTTGGGAATTATCCCTTACAACACCAAGGATCTCTGCAATACTGCAGAAACAATATTGTTGGGGATATTTGTATCCTGTGTTACACTAAGACTATTTAGACAGATGGAACACGTCATCATGCAAAACCCTACCAGTGACAGCTCTTCACACCTCCGTGATGGCTATCGGCACAATGTTTAACGTGTTTTAACCTGTCTCTGTGCAGTGACTCTGTGCCTGGAATTGATTTATTCTCTCTTGACACATTCACTAGAGATATGTCTTAACCTCCTATCACAATTCATTAAAATTTGCAGTTCGCTTTTAGATATTAGCTTTTACTCTTAACAATCAACACTATTAATCAAAGGCAGATTATTGATTGAGCAGGAAAACTAAACCACAGAAGCAGATTCCCAAGTTGGTTTAATATAGATTGAGGATGGTACAGTAGCTTCATTTTGCTCAGATGAGGCAATACCTAAATACAGCTGTGCTACTTGCAGAGTAAGTCTGTTTTCAGAGACTGAAGATGCTTTTGCAGCCAGGTCCAAACTGACTGGTACCAAGTGTGTACCAAGACACCTGGTGCTCCTGCACAATCCAGTGTTCCCGCTCCCTGGAGGCCTTGGCTCAATTGTAACACTGGGTGAATATAAACACATTACTTTCAGGTCAAAACTGACTACAGCAATACTCCATGGACTGTGACCACGCTAATGAACCATCTTGAATCCTGAGTAGAGGGGAGAATGAAGCAGAGTAACTGTAAATATATTCAGACAGATACAGAAGCAATAGCACAATTTATGTTTTCCTGTGTTCATGATACCCTGGCTGTTATGCTAGTAATGGGGATATCTTTAATTACAACTCCATTTGATTTCAACTGAAGATGCAATCTGCTCAAGACAATCCCTGAAACAATTCTGAATGTAGAAGGAACATGTTTGTAAATAGTCTCCGACACTGCATTCTGCTATATTATAAACTGTAGGTAAAGTTTCCACTTTACCTGTCAGAGCCACTGACTGTAAATGGAGTAATTTTCCCAGCTGAAGTCACAGCTTCAGGGGTCTGCCTTTTTTCACTGGAAATATTTCACCAGAAATCCAGTGTTTGCGAGAACATTGATACTCTTGCTTTTCTACTATTATCAGAGATACAAAGTACACAAAGACTTTAAGGAAATAAGGGAGTTTCTCCTACCATGTTTCATTTTAGAAACAAGTAAAAATGCAGCCATCGGAAGTGAAGTAAAAACAATGTAGCTATTTCAAAGGCATGTTAGTGAGCCCCATGGAACTGTGCCAGTCCTAAGATTTTCAGTGTGGGTCAGAAGCTATATTTAAGTACTGAAAATCCAAAATGTGAGCAGGATCTCTGGGTGGTGATGCTGGCAGTAGTAATGGGATATTATGAAAATGAAAGCACAAGCCTGACTGATCCTTTCCATAGATAGGAAATAACTCAGGGCAGGACTGAAATCGGCTTTGTCAGACTGAAACTGGCAGTTTAAAAGGTACTAACACTTCAGCTCTCACCACTGTCCTATGCAGATGTCTGTACAGTGTGACTGACCTTATATGATGCTAAGTGTTTTCCCGTCCTAAAGTCCCAGACAACACTTCTGTCCTTTGTGGTCCTGCAAGAGCTGTACAGCAGGCACAGGCATGATGCTTGTTATGGTATATTAAACTTATGCTTCTGCAGAGACATCCCACATTTTAATAAACTTGACAGTTCCAGAAACACTTTAACATAAGGACTATTTCTAAGCTCACATGACAACAGACATCCAGGTAGAATGACATGATAACCAAGGAAACATCAGTAAACTGACAACTTGCAGTTGAAAAAAAGCATCAAGAGTACAACATGCAGCAAATATTTACAACACAATTTTCACACTGTCTGCTGTTTCTCAGTAGTACTATTTTCCAGTGGCCTGCTACAGATTATTATACAGAGGTTACCTTCAAAACTTTTATACACCTTCAAGAACAATTGTTTCAATAAGAACCTTTGCAGCTCTTAACACATAAATACATTAACAAACACTACTGAAATGAGTGGTGATTTCTCTGTGAAGGTCAGAAAGAGGAAAATTTTATTTAATATGAAAGAGAACATAAAATGTTCTTCTTCAACATACAAAAATTAGCAGAAGCAAACTAAAGCACAAAGGTCTGAGATGGAGGAGCAGCTGCATGGTCAGAGTCAGACCTATCTGTCCTGGGCCAACCATGAAACCAAAGCTTTCAGCAAGGAAGAACCTAGGAAGGAATCTGTTTAATATTGCTAAGAGCATAACTGATGTTTACCAGATTGGAAAAACTCCAGGTGACTTTCACATCCATCAGCACACCTTGCACTGCCAGTACCATGAGGCAGAAGTTCAACTGTCTCAGCTGGATCAAGGCTTACCCTGGCAAGAAACTCACTGTTCCTACAAAACCAACAAAAACCTGATGCAGTATAATGCAGCTGCACCAATGTAAATGTGGGTCAGCATTATTTATCTTACACAGCCATTAGTTTTGATCATTGCAGACTCATGCCATTTTACTACTAGTAACACTGCCAGCAGTGTCCATACCTGGACATCCTAGGCAGTGACAGTCTGAAAGCCCACCATGATAAATAATAAAGTCCACAAGATCTAATTTTTTTACTTTGATGTTTTCAATGTAAGTATATTGGTAGCAGTCTGCAATACTCAGTAGTTGGATACTGGGCAGGCCACTGTTTTATTTGAAGTAATTTTCTGTAACTTTAAAGATACAGCAATTTGACATATAGATGATATTGTCAGCTTCCACAAATTAATTATGGATGATAGCTGGCATTTGTCTAAAGGCTTGGCCTCCTGGGAACAACCAGTTATATGAAAAACTTCGTATACTTAGCCATTTTTTTCCCTTGTCAAGAGAAACAAGCTTGAGAATATGAAAATATGACCACCAGAAAAGCTTGGGCAACAGAAGCCAAGTAAAAACCACTCCCAATCCCCAGCCCTATTTCATAAAAGGATCTATTTTTAAAAGCAACTTTTAGCTCGGAGACTCAGAATTACAGTTTCCAGGTATCTATAAGACCACATCAGCCAGCACTTTTGAGGAATTATGTTGCATCTTGCCCTTTTTTGTCCATTTCCATGGAAAAGATGCAGATACCCAGCTAACAACCCTGGAGCATCCAGGACTGAACATCAGTGCTCAAGTTCAAAACAGAACTATAATTTCAGAAGTGTTTTGTTTACCAAATTTATTAGATAGCAAATGGTTAAAATTGTGTTTTATTACTGGTTATGTTAACTAGGCTGGTAGACTAAATAGGCTTGTGGAAATGAGAGTGGGTGGGATGACAAAAAAGAAATCCCTAACCTATAGCATTCAAATTTCTGAAAGCCCATTTGGGAATGCCCACTCAATGGAAAGTTAAGAGATTTCACTCTTTAAGACATGATATGCAGACACATACATATAAACTAGAAGTGAAAATGTCAAAACCCTCCAATGCTTTAAGACACTTCCTCTCACTATTGAGATATATGGCCATTCCACATAAACAGATTTAAACAGCACACTGCAATGTTTTACAGGGACATGGAGTACATGACTTCTGATAAAAGCAGTGTAGTGACATTAATGATGGACGAGCCCAGGGTAACTACTCCTCATAAGGAGCACGGTAAATCACCATCAAATCAACATCATTAAGACTGTCTGGTTCTGCTCTACGATTACTTGCACCCCTCTTACTACTACTTCATTTTATTTATTCAAATGTGTGGCAACTTAGGGCTGTGGTGGAAGAAAACTCCTATCAATCAATCAATCAATCAATCAAGTAGTAGTACAGGCAGAATTCAAGAAATAGGTATTCCAGTGTCCTTCTCTTAAGCCTGTATTGAGTGTAGAAGCTCAAACTCCAGAGAACAACAGCTTTAACAAACACCTGCATCATACATCTACTTTTTTTTCTTCTTCATTGTATAGAGTAAGCACTATCTAGTTTACCAAGGTATCACACAATTAGGAAATAAACAAGGAGAGAAGGCACCAGCAAGGTTAATCTTCCCACACAGGTATACCATGTAAGTCAGGAACAACTTCTGAGTAACAACTGCTTCAGAACCAGTGGAACTGAACAGGCTTTTAGCTGCTGTTAGAGAGCTTATGGCACACACCGTACACAGCTTGCTCAGCCATGTCAACTGGACTCCTTAAAAGCTCAAGACTCAAAAATTTAAAATATTAGAGGCAGAAGAAATATTACTGCAAATTCACTGCTTCCTTTTTGTCGAGCATAGAAGCGAGCAGGTAAGTGGATAAATGCTGGACAATAAGGACAGGCATAAGCATCACTAATACCTTCTGATTTACCTAAGAGGTAAGTTGGTATTAACCATATGACAGAAGCACAGGTTCAGTTTTAACAGTCACTACAGGAAGCACTGTACAAGGATAGGACAATACAACAGCTGAAAATGGTAGAAACGATTCAGAAAAATTAGAAGAAGGAATTCATATTTCATTAAACTGGTTGAAAAATAGAGTACCTAATGTTTATATAATTTTGACAACCTCTTTAGCTTTTGACTCACTATAACTCAATGCATATTTCCAGCTAGAACTGTGAGAAGAACTATTCAGATAATTAAAGAACTGATCAGTGAATAATAAATCAGGAAGAAACAGCATCACAAGCTAGTATTTCTGAGAGGAAAGGAAAAATCAGTAGATACAGGTAAAGATTAGTAGTAAATACATAAAATACTTGAAACAAAGAATTTCTCGTTAAGAAAAAGGTTTCCTAACAATGATATGGGGTAAATAGTTACAATGCCAGAGATAAAATATTCAAAGTTATTTTAAAATGTAACTTTGGGGGATCATATTTAGGGAATAATAATAACAGAAGACAAGATTTGAATGTTTATTTTATGGAGATGTACAGAAAAATGAGAACACCAACACAAATTATGCTTTATAAGGTTGTTTCTTCATCTAATGGCTTGCAAGTACTAATTTTTAAGATCTTGAGTTAGGCATTTTTCTTGAAGGATGGGAGTGAAGATTTCTATTGTATAAAAGTTACTTTCCTGGAAACTTGAAGAACAGCAGCAGCAAAGGTAGCCACAGTTATCTTACTATGTCCTTGGTACTGGTGTTCTTACTACATCACTCCTGTTCCTCACATGATACCAAAGCAACAAAATTGTTCACAAGTCTCAGCATGTACAGTACCTGCTTAATGGCACAGTTCTGGTAGCAGTCCTCAGAGAAGTGACAGATATCTGAATGAGATATTTATATACCTCTTTATATTAACACAAGTGAACATATTAGTTTAATCTCATTTGATCTAATTTAGATTAACAGCACAGATAAAGGCATAACTCTGAATCAGCATGGAGACTATTTTATTTCAACCCTTATGTTTTTTGCCTAGCCTCATTTCCCCTCCCTTATTCAGAAGAACTGTAAAAAAGTACCCTTAAAATAAGTAAAAAGTAGACTAGGGATAGCCTCTTCCCTTTTATGTCTGTATCTGATGTACAAAATCAATACTGGCAGAAGGTGAGGTTTGCATTAAGAAGTGCTTGATACAGAATGTCACCTCTAATGGGCAACAGTATTTTGGGTAAGAAGAGTTCTTACCATTTTTCAGAAGTTCAGTTTGAAACAGGAATTCTTGTGAATTGGTTTTAAGCAAGAATACTGCCAGCATGATTGTCATCCCCAGAATGGAATTTAAATTCCATTTAATTTAATGATCCTAGATTCAAATAGGAGTTCCTATTTCCATGTTCCAGACAACACAAAAAAATCAGTTTATGAAGAGATTTAGATTAAAAGCTGTTTACAATTGTACTTGATTTTCTATGAGTCTAGATTAAAAAAATAAAATTACTTTAACTTCAGTTTTAAACTTCATTGCAGGTTATAATAATTTAATAATCTAATAAAAGTATATTTACTTATACTTAAATGTCTCTTCTAATTCTGCTTTACAAATAGAATGCAACTAGAGAAAAAACAACAAGTGTACCTTAATGGATTGTTGGATCATTAAACATCATGTCAATATGTATATATTATACAGGAATAACATACTGTTCAAAAAACTAGGCTTTCATAGCTACATAAATAAATCCAAATGGATTTTAGGCTCTTGTTACATTGTACCTTTTTGCCTTCAGATAACACAACTATCAAATATATTTTCTTTCCTACTTTTACTAGAAAATAGCTTATTAAATGTAAAAGCCAGGCACGAACCAAAATTGGTTGCTCTTCAAATATATAAATAAATCCAGGTGTACATGAACGAACACAATTGTTGTCCTGAGGATTACCTATGCTGCTTTTAAAATAACAGTGAAACCAGCACTTCTCACATTCAAATCAAATATTTATTCTTACAGAGGATTGGCTATAGTAACCCAGCCTTCACATTTTCTGGCCTGCTTCCCATAGCCTCTCACTACTATGGGGACTTTTCATACGAAAATCACTTCTAAAGAAGCAGTTCCGCTCCCCAAAGACCAGGTTTCCAATCTGGAGGCCCAGCACACCTCTTACTGCCACACAGATAACAATTCATGATTATGTGAAGCAGTTGAGCTGCCCAAAGAAAACCCCCATCCTGAGGTTTCTAAGGGACAAAGTGAAAACAGCAAGATAGAAACTCATCCAGTTCAGAAGACACATTCATTTGACTTCACCACCTAGATTTTAGACTTCTCTACAACATACAACAACCAACCTGTTTGCTACAGTTACTAAGTTCACTGGGACATGAATCATCAAGGCAGGTTCACTCTGCCCTGCTGCACTTCAAGCTTATATTTCTAGTGATTAGAAGAATCTTACTATGAAAGATGTGATGCAAATTCACTTGTAAAAAAAAGGTATGATTGGTGCTTGGGTGCTCCTGTACTTACATTAACTTTTGATTTGATATTATCACCAAATACAAAGGTTAAAATCATAAACACCAGATGGAAACCAATAGAGATAATTCATTTAACCACATGGGTTTTATTAATTTTATAGCCAGAAACAAAGGCTGCAAATAGTAACGGGAGGCAACACCAAGAAGAATCTGACTCTGAGAGAAAGTAACAGGCAGAACTATCAAATTGCCTGATAGTCACATTTCTTTAACTTGATCGATTTCTGCTGCTCAGTTCTCACCAGGAAATGCAAAACTAGAGCGGAAACCTCTGAAAACTGAAAAGAAAAATAATTGCTTACAGCCAGTGGATGAGGCATTTACTCAGGGAATCCTGTCAGCTTCCCCTCTCCCATTTCACAATGTTGGGAATTTGAAAGTTTTGAGACAGTTTCCCCTGTATTCACAAGTCTGACCTTACATTTCCCTTCTTAAGATGTCCCACCTAGCTCCTACTCTCCTGTCCCATTGCTGCAGAAGCAGTGAGGGACAATGGAGCACATCATTAGGGGAAGAGCCTGACTTGATGGCTCAAGGTTTGTTGGCAACACGGGCGTTTCCTCGGTGCAAGCATCCACGCCAACCAGCTGTAGGAGTACTTCTGGAACCTCTGACACACTGATATCCAATACATCTGCACTTAACAGTGTACAGGGATACAAAGCTGAATATATTAAATGCCTTCTTATTTCTCTTTTAGCCACAATCAGGAACGGCCAGGTTTCAGAAGAGCTGCAGGGAGAGGAGAACTTGCAGGCCAGGCCTTCCCTCTAGGTTTCACTGGCAACTGAGTCTATCTCCTTCAGCTCTCTTGGGAAGTTTAACAGCCTTGTCCTTCTGCATCTGGTGACCACAATTCTTGAGCTATGCTATTTTAGGATGGCCCCAACATAGAAGGAGAGGGGAAAGATTTCAGCAGATCGGTACTGATCTCTGAGATGTGTCTTCAGAGAAGAACTGAGTTCTTCTGCTGGGTTACCCAAGAAACCCCCAGAAATTAACTGATGAGATATGGATGCAATGCTGAATATTTCACTCATTAATCTCTAACAGTAAAAACAGGTGAAGTTTCAAGAGTACCCCTTACTGCTTGACCTTCTTTCTCTTCTAAGATCATGTTACACAGAAGGTGAAGGTGATTTTCAATGAAAACACAAAAAATCTTCATCTTTACGGTTTGTGCAATACTTACAGGAAATGAAAGTACAGGTCTAAAGAATGAAACACATTTTGCAAAGATAAAAATATCTCCAGTCTTGAGTAACAGGAAAAATGTTTTGTTATCGTGGAAATGCAAACGTGAACCACCATTAGAAGATAGGGGGAAAAAAAAGAAATGGAAAAGGCTGAGAGCAAATGAACAAACACATCTGACTGCTTTGTTGAGTGGTAAGACAAGAGGTGGTTGGAGGCAGAATTGATGAACTGTCACAGTATGACAAATAAGACCTCTGTTGGATGTATTGATTCCAAACAGAGAATGACTCATGGATCTACTTCATTCTTGCTTCATTTACAGACAGTACAGTACTTGAACAAATCACAGATGCTGCCAAAAGAGTCAGAGAAGAAAAAAATTCTTTCCCATGGATGAGTTTTTTGGGCTCAAATTTATTAATAACTGTTTGTTTTGTAGGACAGCTCATAGAGTGGAGCTAATGTTTTGTACAAAGTATCAGTGTCTCAATAATTGTACAGATAATTTTTTATGCGTGTTGCACGGTTAAGACTGACTTGAAGACTCGTAAAGATTACCCATGAAAGCCTGAGCATACTAGTATGTGTATTTGTCAACTATACTTGTATGCATAGGAGCTGATTTTTTTGTATGTCTCATGGCCTCAAAAATGGTTTCATAACTGGAACTCAGGAGAGAAAGTTGTATTCACTACTTTTCTCAAACACTGCAAGATCCAAAATGTTTTTTGCTCTTCTTGTTTCATCATAGAGGATTTATAGGCATTAAGAAGAGATTTCAAAGAAGCAGAACTATGTTTCAAAATTGATTTGGGTTATTAAGACAAGAGAATTGTGGGTCATAGATGCCCTGATTTTCTTTTTTTCCTTCTTTTTAAAAATTTTGCCTTTATTTGAAGAGTTGAGGTTTTCTTGTCTTAATAATTGTCTTTATACTTGGAAAATAAGCCTTGCAAATTGAATACAGTACACACCAAAGCAATGGCTCTGAGCTGAATTCACAAAGTGTAATTCATCAAGGTTCTTTTAATTCTGTGGCCAAAGTTGTGTTTTTTTCAAAAATGTAACAGGACCATTCACCATTTTCCTATAGACTACTATCCTATGTACTATTTTTCTCCTTAATCTTGATGAAACTTTTTTTCCACTACCAGCTTTCCTTTCAGGACTACAACCTCTCTCTACCCACCCTTTTCTCTACTGCTAATGCAGCCAGGAGTCCAGCAATAACTACTACAGAACTAGAATAACTAACATTATAATGTTAGTTTTAAAGCTTGAATCCTCCTGTTAAATATAATTTTAGATCTTTAGCATACAGAAAAAGAAAATGCAGTAATATGTTTACACACAAGTATTATTACCGCAAAATTCTCCTAGTCCCTTCCCCAATTCAGAGGGCAATCTCCACTCAACAAGCCTGCTGCTCTTTCCCTGGAAGAGACAAGATAGAGATGCAAAACATGAGGTGTTCCCTGCACCTGCCACAGAGCACTCCCAATTACAGCAGCCACAGCCTGGCTTTTTGTGACAGCCTGTGAGAGGTGCACAGGGGCAGGTCTGATGGCTTTCCTGGCAGGAGCTGACTGCTGCTTCAGGCCAGAGATGTGGTATGCTGGCTGCTGCCAGCAGACTGGGATGGCAAGGAACAGCAAGGATCTGGCTTCCTCAGATATTCTACAGCCTACTGCAATTTATATGGGAATTACACAAATTCGTGCAGTCCATTTATAGAAGTTCTGATTCAGTTTAGGAGGAACCACTTTGAATTATCTGCCAAGAGCAAAAACTATTCCTTTGTGCATTGTCAGCCTTGAGTAACTCAGTCTGGAACTATTTTACCAATAGCTTAGATGTCTGAGTTTAATATAGAGATTAGAGAGGATAAAGTTAGGGCAGAGCTGACCCCAACTGCCAAACTGTTTGAAGAAGGGAATAGTGAGTTAGCTTTGATCCAACACACATTTGAAATGTATGTTCAGTTACTTCCAACACCAGATGGGTACAGCTAAAAAAAAGAGCCTGGCTGCATAGTTAATTTACAACATACCAAATTCATTGTAAATTAAGAATAGCAAAATACTCTTCAGACTGTTCTTGCAGATCATGCTCTCTCACCCCTCTCTCACCTCCCACCCCGGTCCTCCACAGCTCAGGGGTAGCTGAAGCAAAGTGTTTTCACTCCCCTTCTGCAACCCAAGAGCGGTCTCCTAGAGCCTTAGCTATCCTGCTTGCACTGGGATTCCCTCTCATTTCAAAGGAACACTTCTGCAGAAAATTGTCATAAACAGGAAAACATCCATTTAAGAACTATGTAAAGTTTGTTTACTAGGAGAAATGGACAGTTAGTGTGTGGAAATTCCCTCTCTTGACCTTTACAAGGTGAAAGGTGAGAGCACTACAGAGAGTACCAAATGTGACTGTGTTGGGTAAGGATTTATGTAATTAGATACATCTGGAGGAAAGGATTAACTACACATCATGATACAGCCTGAATCAACTTTTCTTAGTTAAACTGCAAGGATATCTCTGTTTGTAAGCCATGTGTTTGCAGTACAGTGACTGACTCAGGCAAAACCCATCAGGTACAGTCTTACAGCAGCAGATGACAAGGCTGAACGATTTTAGACTTTAGGGAGGCTTGGAATTTTTTTCTATTGATTATATAGCACATTTCCATTCTACAATATCTTTTAATAAGGAGCCAACTTTAATATTTAAAATATAAAATGCTACAGTAAGAAAGCAAAGGGTTGAAAGGAGGTGCTGTCTGGTGTTGCAGTTTTACAGCCACTATGAGTGCAGTGCGTTCAAATCAAATGGGCTCACCATTCCCTCGCCCTCAAAAAATCTTTCGTCCCATCTTCATGCTGACTCCTTCTTTTTTTTCCTTTTTTTTTTTTCAGGAATTGAGTAATTGATGCAGCCACATTATAATTTCTACCAGGAAACAGACAAAAGGGCAACTGGGGATTATATTTACAAACCAAGAGTGTCATAAACCAGAGAAACTGCCACAGGATGTTCCAGTATATCTGTCAAGTCAATAATATTCATGATGATTTGCTAAGTGCTGGCTATGAGGACCGAAGTTGCCTGGGAAGTCACATATCTAGCTTTCTAGAATTCAGAACACTTTGGGAATTGAATGAGTAAAAATTTTACCTTCAATTTTTTCTTGTTTTCTGTCTCCTCTTATCCCTCAAGGTACCTGTGCCTTGCCACACAACCCAGCCACTCCCCAAGATGCCTAAGGCATACTAAATGGAATTACAAATGTTAGGCTGTTTGAAACAGAGAGGAAAATTTCATCGATGTTTTCTTATTCTAATCATACGACTAAGAGCTAGCTAGAGTCTTGGTCTTCAGCAGAACAGCTGCAGTTCTGAAAGCTAAGTCATGAAGTTAAACAGTACTTTTTGTTAAATTTGAATTAAGACCAGAATGCATTTAAATTACCATGTTTTTGTCACATAAATCTTTGGCCTTCTCTTGTGTTTAACAACACCCTTTATTTTGCCATTCTCTCTAAATCACATAAGCGACAGGCTCCAAAGAAACTAATAATTTGCAAATAGTAACACATAACAGTGTGTTAGAAACACAGCAACAATCTCATTTTCTCTTTCAACCACGCTGCATACTAACTACATATTCTAACAGAAAAGTTTATAAAACCATATCCTGACTGGGTCTAGCAGATGCAGTAATCAACCCTTGAAAAGGACACAGACTGACCTTTGGGGAATACACCTCTCATGGGGGCACTGGCACTGTGCCAGTGTCTATCCATGACACCTAGCTTTTTGACAAGTTAAATAATTTAGCTTTTGACAGGCTGGACAGTTTTAACAGAGGTCTTCAGAAAGACTGCTCATTTACTACCTCTCTAGTCAAGCAGAAGTCACAGCATACCTCTCTTCAAAATGGGACTGCCATGCTACCCTAGCCAGCCACCTTGACCTCAGCAGCCTTCATTCTTGGCTTTTTCCATCCTTTGTGCTTTGCCTCCCACTTCCCTCACATTATTTCTCTTCTCCATCTTCTCAGTTCAACACTGTTTCCCTGTGCAAACTGAAGAATTTCATAAGGCAGACTGTAAATGCCCCATATGTGCCACTCCACGTTTTCCATTTGGCTGCCACAGGTGTGAGGATAGGAGCCTCCAGAAGAGTATGTTTTGTGGCAGAGGCAGCCCTCAAAGGACAGACTACAGCATTCAGGGAGGTCAGCATTCACAGATGGGACACTGCTTGGCAGCAACACCATAACCAGAAAAGCAGTGCATGAACAGATTATTGTGGCCTTCCCTTCCCTCATCTGAAAAGAGTTTGGAGACAGAAAAAAGGATTGCTCTGCTTTGTGGGTTTCTTTCTGTTTTTAGCAGTCTTGAAAAAAAAGTTAGAAAACAAGAATGCATGCTTCATCACAAGGATACAAAATAAGAACAAAAGCATAGTCCTTTTTTGACATGTTACAACATAGAAGTTCAGAGTCATGACGAAATAAAACAGGATCTGCTAGCATTCAGAATGATCTCACATTTAAATTGTTTCCACTTGGAAAAAGCTATAAAGTCAATAGTTAACACTGTAACTGTGTATAATGACATCTAGCATTAAAAAAAATTAAAAGGATCTCAGTTAGTTGAGAGTTAGTGATCAATGCAAGGAAAAGTCTTTAGTAGTCCATGTGTCTAGAAGATTATTTCTTTTGGGAAATGAAGCAGCTACTTTGTTGTTTAGAGTGCAAATACACATCTCCCATGCCAAAACAGGTACTATTCAGCCAGTGAGTATGTGCAGGTGTATGGCAGAAACAATAGGCTTCTCCAATCTCTCATGTAATGACTCCATACTCCCAAAAAACAGGATCCAGAAAACAGGAGCAGAAAAAGACTGGCATAAATCCCAATGATTAACATTTTTTTGTGCATGAAAAAATGTAATAATCATTCACAGCAACCTAACTCATAGGAAAAGTAAATTATAGCTAAAAGAACCCTCTCCTGGATAAGCTGGGGTGAGCTCAAGTTACTGTTCTGATGTGTAGGAAGGAAAGGCCAGTCTTCCCAAAATCCTCCTAATCAGTAAACAGCTGGGATTCAAGAGAAATTTGACCTGTACCTATATGGAACAACCCAAATGAAAGTTGATGCCTCCAACAGTCCTTCTGGAGCTCTTTAGCATCATGGATCCCAAAGTGCTTCCATTACAGTCCAAGCTAAGGAGAAACACAAAGGCAATTTATACTGTTCAGCATGCTAATACCTCTTAGTAAGATTTCTGATCAGAAATCAGGAGTAACTATCTGCCAAAATCAGGTGGGACAGTATCTCACAAAACTACACTGCCACTCTGAAACATCTTTCAGCAAGTTTATCTAACCTCCCTAGCTCACTTTTATCTAGATATATGAGTATATATTACTTCCTAACAATAGCTTTAAAGTAATTCCTAGAACAAAAATGTATTTCTTGTAATGACTAAAAGTGAATTTCTTCTTTTATTATTGAGCTCATTTATAAATTCATTTTAATTTTGAGAGAGTGAAAATTTAAATTCTAGCTTTGAAATATGTGTGAGCAGCTACTTTGCTACTTCAAATTTAAAGTAAATTTGATTGACAAAAAACCCAAACACCTTAAGTCAATTCTTAATGAAATGCTACAAGGGAGTATCAAGAATTCTCAAACATAGGTGTTGACAAAGGAGCAGGATTTTTTTTCTACAAATCAAATGGAAAGAACTGAAGCCAGTTTGAGCTACTCTTGTCAAACAGGACTCAAGTCTCAAAGCAATAGGAAGTGAAATAATGTTTAAATGTGTACAGGATGTGGTTTGAACTAAGCAAGGGGTTATTTTAATGACAACTTTTATCAGCATAACAATATTAGACTAAATTTTCTACATAGCAGATTTACCCATTCCCCCCAAATCACTATTACTATGAAAACTTACACAATCATACAGAGTTTGTGTAATTATGTTATTACTGACACCTTAGCTGTAACTTTAAACATTGAATATATAAGGAAATGTATGACATTTTACAGCTAATACAGGCAAATATATAAGAAGAACCATCTTCCCACTAATAATTTTTAATTTGTGAAACTTAGATAACTCTTTGAACTTCATTGTAAATGTGCGACAAAGTATTTGCTCATTTTCTCTAGAGGATAACTAATAATGAGGCACTCACTGTTTTACAATCAGTAGACACAAAACACTTAATGAATATTTAACCAGCACTTACATTTTCACACTGCATCCTTCTGGATTTTATGTGGGAAACATTGAGTCCATCAATAACAATATCAAACGGAAGTCGATTTTCAACAAATGTTTGAAAGGCCTCCAATTTGAGAAATAATTAAATAAATAAATAAATAAACATAAGGGAATAATATGTTGAGTTTAATAGAAAGAAATTCCATTCCATTTTTATTTAAAAAGGAAACAAAGCCCAAATGTCTCACTTTTCCTTTGTTGGCTACACTTCACATCATTACTTGATTATTTTCTAAAACTACCACACCAAAAAAACCCACCCCATCTTTTAAGCCAAAAGTCTTACATTGGATATATCCAATAAAACCATTACAACCAAAAACTACATTACAACTGAACCCCAAAACTTTACAGTTATCCAAATTTTCAAAATTATAATCTGAACTGTACACTTCTATAAAAATACATGCTATAGTCATTGTCACACAGCAGCTGCTGAACAAAGCAACTTTACAGTCCAGTAGACAGTTTCACCACTACTAGCTCTTAACATGAAAAATAATGATCACACTTAGGTTCTCTGAAAGAATTATGAAATCTCTGAATGCCAGTCAATATTTAAATAAACATCCATTTAGAAAGACAGTACTCCATCTGTGAGAAACACGTGGCTTTAAGGCTAAAACCATGAACTTTCTTACTAGGTCAGAAATGTAATGCACTGACTGAGCAAAACATCCAGATTTTCCCTCATAAGGAAACCACAACTGCTTTAAGTTTGAAAGTCCATAAGAGAAGAACAGACTACAAGCTATAATAAAATCTTCTGGAATTTCTCCCTTGATTTTTGGGGAAAGATTTAGTAGTTTTTTTGCAGACACTTGCATAAGATTTGTACTTTTTGCTTCTGACTGTTTTTAATAAGACCAAGAACTCTGCATTATCCTGATGGGCAGTGACCTAGTTGCATAAATTACCTTTCTAGTAACAAGTAAGATTTATCACTCAAAGAGCTTTCACAATCCAGGCTATAAATTAACTTTCACAGGAACTCAAAACAATTAATATTTCATGCCTTCTGCAAAGGATTCAAGAAGTACTCTTCTAATCTTGCCTTCTTCCATGTAGCAATATGGCAACATACGCCTAAAGAAAAACCACTACCTCAGCACTCAAAAACATACAGAGCATATACCATTATTCCTTGGAGAAAGAAGTGAAAAAAAGAATTCATTTTTCCAGAAAACAGTGCTGTCAGGCAGTAACAAATGATCACTTCAAATGTAGCTGGAATGCTTATGACAAACTATACTAGGAAAAGGGCTACTTGTACTAAGAGTACAAACCAAGCAAGATAAGATGACTCACTCAGCTGTTAAAATTTCAGGAATAATTTCCAGGTGAACAGAGGTGTACCAGTCAAAAGCACAGTGATATGGACAACACAGGGCTCAGTCTAGCACCCTAGGAATCAATCACCTGTTATGTGACCTTTCATTTCTCCATGGCTTAAACAAATGCTACTATTGAGAAAGTATAAAACGCTGGACAAGGAAATCATAATCTAAAACAAAAATAAATTGTTGGTATTTGTGAAGTATTTTTCCCACTCCCTGCCCTAATCTCAATGTATTTTCCATAGATGAATAAAAATTCTCACTGCCATCTGACAGGGACACCAAGACACAGAAGGAAGTCACTAGGAAAGGCAGTGGCAAGGATAGCAGGAAGAAACAAGTTCAAAACCAAACAACACATTCCTGTCTTCTGGGCTTACACCACCCATGGACCTCCCCATGGCTCAAAATCTGGTGAGTAATTACTGCAATACTGGATGGCTGTTTGAAATGTAGGAGATGAAAAGAAGCAAAACACATGCAGCCCAAATAAAATTAAGATAGAAATGCTGTGAGACAAAGATGAGTGAAAATAGAAAAAACAAGAAGTGGAAGCAGGTGAAACATGTGGCAAACATTCCAACACAGTGTTGTTTTCCCAATGCTAACAACTGGCAATATTATTTGAAGTAACAGTTACAGTCAAGACATTTTTAAGAAGCAAACTGTACAAGTAATCTTGTCTTTATGGACTCAGTTCAATACAAAACAAGCACTTTGCAGAGAATTTTTCAAGTGGTATTTTATTTCAAATGACAATGGTTATAGAGCAGTTCCTGAAAAGGTGGTTTTCCCTGAGAGGCAGAGTAGACTGTTTTGCTCAGGGAATACTACAGCACGAGCTGGGGAAACAGCAGAGGGGTTCAGTAGGTCTGCACTCTCCTCTGCCCACTCTTGGCTTGGATCCCTCTCATCTCCCAGAAAAGCAGATGGTGCAGGGCTGCCAGAAGGGTCCTGCTGAGAGGCAGCAGGATAGGCTCAGCACTCCTCAGAAAGCCATCTCCTGGCTCTCTGGGGTTTACTCCTGGAGCTGGGGAAATGCTGCAGCTTTTTCAGTGCCATTCCTTTGGCCACTGCACGCTTCCACACCATCTCCTCCTGTCTGTGTCTCCTAACATTCTCAACAGATGCCTGACAGACAACATGCCCTGCCAGCCTCCCAGATCAGCTCAAATGCTTTGCTTCTCTATGTGCAAACTGTGCAAAACAGGGAGGGAAGGTTTGCTGGTGGCAAGGAGACTTATTCAGGCAGGGAAATGAGGAGTTAATAGCAAAGTGCAGAAGACAAATGGCCAACTTTAATTCATGTCACCAACCACAGAAGACTCCAAAAGAAAGCCTCAGACAGACTAGAAATCCCAAGGGTCAGTTCATTTTCTCCTCACCACCCATATTTTCCCAGCAACACATGAGTGTGTTCTTTCTTTTTCCAGAATAAAAATACAGTAGCAATGACAAAGAAGGTCTCCTCCCCTGAGAGACAGTTTTTAAGCTACCATATTTCTCATCCTCTCTGGACACGGGGAAGGAAAAGGGCAAAGCCTGGAAATAAGGAGCAGGCTACCTCATCCAGACATAATACAAAAGCCCAAAGACTTACACGGTAGGAGTGTACTGGGTCTGGCTGAGCTGGAGTTAACACTCCCCACAGCATTAAGGCTGTGTCTCCAACATTCCCTTTCATCAGTAGGTTGGTGGTGGGCAAAATCTGGGGAGGGGACATTCCCAAGACAGCTGACTCAACCTGACCAAAGGGATAACCCATCCATATGACACCTCCTTGGAACAACATCCAAGAGAAAGAAGGAGGCGAGGAGAGGGTGTTCATTATTATGACCTTTGTTTTCTGGAGCACTGCTATGCATACTAATGCTCTACTTCCTAGGGAGTGGCTGGACAATGGGAAGCAGAAAACAAATATTTTATTTTTCTTCACTTCTGCATGCAGCCTTTGCTCTTGCTTTAATGAACTGTCTCTATCCTGATTCACAAGTGTTTTTCCATCTCATTTCATACCCCTTTAATGTTGTTAACACCTTGTCCTGTTGAGAGGAGTGACAGAGCAGCTTGGTGAGCACCTGGTGTCCAACCAAGAACAACCCAATACAAAGAGAGAAAGTAGACAATTCAAAGAATGCTTGCTGATCTTTAAAGGATTGGGATTTGTCTGGATTTTATGCAGCTCTTACTTCAGCCACAGTAGTAAACAGATGATTCATCCACAGTTCCCTAAAGATATCTCCCCCATTAGCTAACTGTTGGAAGAAATTAAAGGCTTTCTTTCTAAGCAGTAAATGAAGTAGAGCACAGCTGCAGTTAGGGTACAACTAATGAAGTGAACCCAGACACAATGGCTATCAATGCAGTACAACTGTGACATGAAGGCTACAGAATCCCAGAATATGCTGAGCTGGAAGAGACCCACAGGGATCATGGAGTCCAACTCTTAGTCCTGCACAGGACCATCCCCAAGAGTCAGGTTGGTTTAGACAAAAATAAGCAAGCTATTCACAAAGGCTTACCCTTCCAAATGGAGACTGCAACATGTGATCTACACACACCCCACAGGCAGTGTATGCCACAGGAGCATTTACTTGGAAACATCCTGCTCAACAGGACAAGGGGCACTTCTGATGAATTCCTTCAATAAGCCAACAAGTAATAAAACACATCTCTCTCTCTCCCTCCCACTCTGCCCCCCTCCAGGTAAGAGCACCAAAATAAACACAGCAAACCTTACACTGATTCCTACCTTGTTCTGACTGGGTTCACCTCATAAAGTTTTTAAGGAAAAGTCCATTTTCCCTATGGACTCGAAAACATGACTCAAACTGAAGGAACTAAACTAAAACCACATTTTGTATTGCTTATTGACGTGACCTTCCATAAGACTCAGGTTCTGCAGAGAAGTACTGCAATACAGCACGGCTGTTACCTCACTGCAGGACTTCCCCCCACACGCACAGCACAGTGCTCACAGTGGCTCCAGTGATATCCTGTTTCACACCATGAACAAAAGAAAAGGGAATTTAAAAAAACCCACCTGATTTCATTCATTGCCTTACTGGGAAAATAGGGGAATGCCAGCTATGCAACCTTTAAAAATTATTCACTGCACCTTTATTAAAAAAATCTTTTCTTCACAAATGGATACACACTGACTAAATCAACTAAAAGAAAAAAGCCAGCTATAACCAAATCCATGATGGAATTTATATTGATGTAAAGAATTAAAGAGTTTTAAAATAATTTATTGTTTAATCACTAGGGTGTGGGTGGCTCAAGTCCATTCATATGTTGGCAAAAGCACAAAGAGTTGCATTTTTTTTGTATTTCACACCAGCTGGGTGGCTCATGCACTATTTCACCGCCATCTTACGCTGGTATGTACCGGCGCTGCCCCAGAAAGGGGTGCTTCCACCTTCTCCCTTTCCTCAGCCATTCATTCCTGGCTTTGTTCCCTCACCTACCTATGCACACACGTTAACACATGGAGAAAGACTCAAGTGGAACTCAGCCCATACAAGAGTTTTTAGTCTCCACCAGTCCCACTGCTGAGGTTACAACACAGAGGACTGTCTTGGCATGAAAATGCAGCCAGGAAATGGAATGAGATTGGTAGCAGGTGAGATTACTGGGATCACCTTTCCCCACGTGCAGCCCTGACTGTGCTAACTGGCTAAATGATGAAACAACATCATGTAACTCTCTGCCTGGAATATTACAGCAAAGCAAGAGAGGTTGGTTGTAAAAAAACAGAACTATAGGAATTATTGTTTGAAAAAGCAAGCAAGTAATAAATAACCAGTTTTGCTACCTTAATTAATTTTTTTTTAAATAAGTGTACCTTCAGACTTCAAAAGTCTGGTTTACACAGCAAGAAGCATTTGAAAAAGCAGCATTAATAAATATGAAAATAGTACTTTTTGGTAAGACAATACTATTTCAGCTTCTGTAAATAAATTTATAGATTTATAGAACAGAAATATATGTTTTTCTTCCTATACCAGTGTACATACAGATTACAAGCTTCAAGACCACAAAAAAAATGAGGGAAAGAATTCATTATGAGTATTTACAGATACTATGTTAAACATGATAACAGAAATAAATATTTCAAAACAAAGAAAATATAGCTAAACAAGCAGCAAGAGCAATGAGAGTAATCCACATGAGTAGTCTGAAATAATGTTAATGTCTATAACAGTTCAAAGTGTATGACAAGTTTAAAATCACAGAAAAATTTAATCTCTTTATCATTTTTCTTCTCAAATCTAAATGAAAAATATGTTGGCAACTAGAAATAAAAATCATAGCATTAGTAAAATTATCAAACCATCCAAAAGGTCTACTACCTAAATGCCAAAAGCCAAAGTAATCTAACATACAAAGGAGATACATGAGCAAATTCAGAGGACTTACAAATACAAGAAAGGCTATTATGTTCCTGCCAATGTACAGAGTTCAAAAATAAGAATTAAAAAACCCCACACTAAAATGTGTTCAAATCACTGCAGAAAAGGCTGTTGTCACTTCCTCTGAACAATAAAGTTTTTGTTCACTTCAGGAATGATGGAGAGACACTAGTTAAATTAAAAAATGTAAAACTACAATGTTCAACATATGCTTTTTGCAGAAGAAGTCACAATACTTTAAGCTTTGTACAGCAGAAAAAGCAGTGCTTCCTCTCTTGTTTAATGAAAACATCCTCAAGTGCAAGGAAACAGCAAATTCCGATTAACAGAATATTATATTGCACTTAATTATAATGTAACTACCCCTATTATCAAACAGTGTGTATTTTAGAGAAGTGAAAACATTCAATTTTTAAGTTTCCTAAAATACAATGTTATGGGGGTTGCTTTGTTTTCAGCAATGTTTCTTGGTATCAGAAGAAAAACACAGGAACGAACACTAAGTGTGAGAAATAAAATTCAGCTTTCCAGCTGAAAACCAGCCAGTTCTTTTTATTAAGGCACCTTGGTGGAGCACTCTTAAATCTATTTGTTGCTATGCCCGACGGGTTTGAATACTTCCTCTACAGTTTCAAAGCTTGGAAATCCCCTTCAAACCCTTCTAAACAGGATGGCTTTTCTCAGTATTGTGTATGGTAGCTCTGTGTACTCTGGATTGCACACAATTTGTTTGGCCTCCGTTACAGCACCTCTGAGTTCACAAATAACCCCTAGTCAGGAACTCCTGTGGCTGCAGCCTTGGGAGGCACCCTCAGGAACAGGAAGGTGCTTGCAGGCACTCGCTGTGATGTGCATGTGCACGGTGCTGCCCGTTCACAGCCTCTGCCCACGGTGGGCTCTGCCGGCGCAGGACTCAGCTAACATCCATGGAACAGAGGTAGAGGAGGTAAATGGCACACTTATCCCGGGCTGTGGCACATACTGTGCCACATTGAGAACAGGACTGACACATACCCTAAGCCCCCTTTGGGTCATTTAGGCCTTTGGGGCAAATCATGGAGTTGGAAGGAGAAACAAAGCTTTACAGAAAAAAAAAAAAAAAGTATCAATCTAAAAGGTAAGAGTTAGAACTTAATGTTCAAGGTTCCTTGGAAATAGCACTGCCTCATTCAGTTGCAAAAGAACATTGAGATGAATGGGCTACTTCCTCTTTGTCATCCCCTTATGTGCTAGAAGAATATGTAAAATCCCTGCTTAGCCCAGATCTAGTGTGGGAATTCACATGAGCACAAACCCATCTCTTCCTGTCCTCTTGACAGCACATACACGTCTCCCATGAGCTTCCTTCCCACTGCACAACAGTCCTTTCAGGCTTATCAGAGGTATGTAGGAGCCACAAAGGGAATGAAATTACAGCATCTGCGTAAACACCCAGGAGCAGCTGCAACATGAAAGTCATCACAGCAAAAGTTGATTCTGCCTCTCAGCACACCAATTATATCCACTCAGGCTCAATGGCACAGCTCCCAATTAAATGCAGCCAGGGTAAACAAGTATCTGACAGAAAATATCATGTAGAAATTTGGTACAAAAGGTGACAGTCTTATTGTAACTGTTTCCTTTCTATGGCAGCCTGCAAGGTTACAGCTCACTGTATTAGATCATCATATGACATCCTAATAGACCTTCCAGAAACAATGCATAAGGATCCAAATTGATGCCTATTTTTAATGTGTAACATTTCCTTATCATAGATAATCAGTTTTATAGTTCATGCAAGCCATCTTTTCAACATATTTGTAAATAGTGTTCACTACCATTCTGATGTACAAGCCTATGTTGTTTGATTTTCCTTTCTAAAACTAAGTACAAAAAAGACTTACTGTTTTTAATTACTGCACAACAAACTCCTTTTGGGGGATCCTCAACAAACCAAGTCTTTCCTCCTCATTTTCAACTCTGATCACATTTATTCTTAAGCAACAGAAATAAAATAAAGCAACAATGCTGTTGCAAAAGTAAGACAAATAAGTATTCCTCAGTGAAGAAAAAAACAGATTCCAAATGCATTTATATATTCAATTAGAAACACTGTCAGAAAAAGCATTTAGAGCTCAAAGCAACACGAAACTATTTTCTTGATTAATCATTTCATTGCAGGAAACACAGATCCACTAAAGAAAACTAGTTAGGAGAAAAGAAGGAATACAAAGCTAAAGTTTCCTATTTGAATTATAGCCACTACAAAAAAAGTGACAGACTGGAAAATGAAATCCCCCCCACCTTCTCAGATGTATTTACTCACATCCTTATTCCAGCCTCATCACCTAGTTCCCCTCTGGAAGCCCCTGGCTGCAGAAGATGTCACACAGTCTCACATACCTAAACAGGGCAGCATATTTTCATCACCACATGTCTGCTTTCATAGCACAAAGGCAACTAAAAAGTCCCAAATTTATTTCTGGAAACATCAAGATAGATCATGACACTGTTTTGTCACTACCCCCATATTCATGTCCAAAATTCACTGAGGAAGCAGACTTTAAGCTGTACAAAAACAGTCAACACAGCAAGTTCATGTCCACTTAGGGACTACCTGCTGATACAGAACTGGAATGAGATCAACTTGAAACTAACAAGTAGGTGGCCCCAGAGTAATATATGATGGAATTTCAGCTACCACACAGTCTAACAGAATCTACTGCCATCAAAATTTAATATAGTGTATTGAGTCTTTGTTTCATTAGATTGTATGCATTTAATCAATCAGGCTCTTACACAGGGGGAACATAATTTCTACTACTCTTCAGATTGTGTGTGAAGGTCCTGTTACCCAGAACTCCCTTTCTAAATCTCTCCACCTTTAACTGGTATTACCAATCTAGCCCTGTCAAATACTTGACACATTTGAAATTTTCAAGCCATACAGTGTTCAATAAAACACAGCCTTTTGTTTATTTTATGATATTGTAGAACACCAGTACCTATTAAATACTTAAAATGACTGCTACATTTCTAAGCAGTATTTTATTCTCCTGTACAATTCGCAGCTAGATCAGATCAAAAGTCCTGAACTAATAATAAGATCTGTGTGGGAATTAGATGTCTGCACAATATGCTGCATGTACTACAAATACTCCAAGACTGTTTCAAGTTTCTGTAACTGATAAACATGTTAAGGTCTGTGCCTGCAGAAAGCCTGAAGAATAAACCTGGTGTCCTCTTCCAGATTTTCAAAGCTGGTGAAGAACTGAGGTGCCAGCTGCAGCAAACGCCCAAGCAATACTCAAAGATAAAGCAAACCTGTGCCAAGATGTGGTGTGGGCTCCATCTAGTGGGACTCAGCTTTGTTCCATATTGCTATCACCAAATCTGTTATCTCCACACAAAATGTCCCAGAAATAGAACCATGGAATCATTAAGGCTGGAAAAAGACCTCCAAAATCATCGAGTCCAACCTGTGACTGATCACCACCTTGTCAACTAGGCCACAGTACTCAGTGCCCCATCCAGTAGTTTCTTGAACATCTCCAAGGACAGTGACTCTACCACCTCCCTGGGCAGCCCATTACATGTTTTACCACCCTTTCAGTCAAGAAATTCTTCCTTATGTCCAACTTCAGCCTCTGCTGGCACAGCTTGATGTTATGTCCTCTTGCCCTTTTGCTGGTTGCCTGGGAGAAGAGACCAACCCCAACCTGGCTGCAGCCTCCTCTCAGGTAGAGACAGTAAGATCTCCCCTGAGTCTCATTTTCTCCAGGCTGAACAACCCCAGCTCCCTCAGTTGCTCCTCCTATGACTTACCTCCAGACCCTTACCCAGTTCCACTGTCCTTCTCTGGACATGCTCCAGCAGCACCTCAATGGCCTTCTCATGGTGAGGGACCCAGAACTGGATGCAGGATTAGAGATGTGGCCTCACCAGTGCTCAGCACAGGGGGACAATCACTGCCCTGGTCCATGCTGATCACACAATTTCTGATACAGGCCAGGATGCCATTGGCATTCTTGGCCACCTGGGCACACACTGGATCACGTCCAGCTGCTGTCAAGAAGCACCCCCAGGTCCTTTTCCGCTGGACAGTTTTCCAGCCACTTTGTCCCCAGCCTGTAGCACTGCCTGGGGTTATTGTGACAGAAGTCCAGGACCTGACATTTTGCCTTGTTGAGCTGGCCTTGACCCACTGCTCCAGTCTATCCAGATCCATCAGCAGAACCTTTCTGCTTTCCAGTTCATAAACAGTTGCATTCCCATGCAACTTGGTGTTGTCTGTGAACTTGCTGAGGGTGCATTTGATCCCCTTGTCCAGACCACCACCAAGGTATTAAACAGGACGTGCCCCAGCACTGAGCCCTGGGGAGCCCCCCTGGTGTCTGGCTGCCAGCTGGGTGTAGCTCCTTTCACAGCCACCCCCTGGGCCTGAGCACACAGACCGCTTTTCACCCAGGGGAGAGCATACCTGTCCAAGCCATGAGCTATCAGCTTCCCCAAGAGAATGCTTTGGGAGGCAGTGTCAAAAGCTTTACTGAAGTCATAGAACTGCAATATACTGTAATGTCTGAAATTGCCCCCTCTCATATGTTTACCATGACCTTTGAAAAGCCTGATACCATATACTGTAATTATAAATATGAAAGTGTATCTTTAAAATTGAGGAGTAATTGATATATTGGTGGGTTGTAAAAGGTGACAGAACAAAACTATAACCAGTTCTTTTACTTTTTTGCAAGCTCAAGATGTCTTATTTTGTTCTATTCACTGGGTTTTATTCCATATTTAAAATTTAGCTTTTGGAAGATCAAAATATTTTAATTTTTAATGTAAAAACCTCCCACATTTTAATTATTTCAGCACCCATTAACAGCTGGCTGAAAACATAAGAACAAACAAAATATGAAAGATGTTGAGATTTAGATGCAAATTATAAACACAACTGAAAAAGACACAGAGGATACTTCATGGCCCATCTAATGACCTACCAATGTTTAAAGCAAAGGAAAAAATTTCTGGTGTTCTCAAAGTGCCTGAACATTACTTGTATATTATCCTTCTAGCCAATGAACCTGACAGTGTACGAGACCTACCTCTGGACTTGTCTTTCTAAAAGTGTCTGTTCCATGTATCACGTCCCTCATTATTCTCTCACTGAGATGACTGTATTCCTCTTCGGTGAGGCTACTGTCCTCCAGCTGATGGTTGCATACTGGGCATTGTCCACTGCAATCATAGTGAAACAAGAAAATAGAAGGAAAAAAGCTTTTAAATAAGAAATTCCTTAAATACTACTAACTTATCAAGTGTCTGTATATGAGCACAATTCTTTAAAAGAATCCCAACACAGTACAATCATCAGAAAATCAGTTGTACTCTTTCTGCGATGCAACCAAAACCTACTAAAGTCACTAGCTATTATACTTGTTTTAATTTCTTGAAACCATTTCAATTACTTATCCAAGTAGGCTACCTCAAACTTGTTTAGTTGAAAATAAAGTGTTCTTAAAGTTCTAACAAAATAACTACTATGGAACCACTTGTCACCATTTTGTTCACAGATTCTTAACCCATGATAAAACGTGAGGTGACCTAAGTTAGTTTAGCTCTCCAAGTCTTTAACTGTTTACAGACAGTAAGACAGAAAACAGACTTACCTCTCAGTCAAGACAATTGACTCTAGAATTTTAAAACTCTTAAAGGCTGGAAAAGGCTGTCTAAAATATGATGAATTATTACAACAGAGTACAATACCACACACATTCTTACATAATAATAATCTATTTTATAGCAAACAACTCTTAAAAGAGTGAGCTATCCTGGTCTTTCAAGGGCTTCAAAAACTGTGGGCTTTAGATGTGCTTTTACTTCGCAGTATGCAACACAGAGTATTTTTATAAACCACCTAAAACCCCCATAATCCATTGGAGACATTCTCATAATTAATACATTTATAATTGCCAAATTGCTACAAAAGCATAAAACAAGGTTTCAAATAGAATAACATTTCAAAATAGCAGTTTACAGACATTAAGAAAACTGCACTGTGATAGAAACACACACCCAAATATACCTGTGAAAACCATTTTGTCTTCACTGAAAATGAGATAGGGAGAAACCTTTCATCTGTACCAATTAACTGCAGTGTACAAACAGTATCAGTTTTCAGAAAGAGAAGACTTTACACACCAAAGCTGCTCTACTATAGATCTTGTAAAACAACAGTATCATAAAGTCAACAAAAAAGAAAGTCTTTAAATCCTGAACAGGAGACAAATAAGCCACACAGTAAAATGGCACCTCTTATTTTTCACTGTGTTTTTCTGTCTTGGCTCTGCTAAATATAATTCTCTTCCAAATGTGCATGCTGGGTTTTGATTAATGTATGAGTTGAAAACTGGAGTTTGCAAAATCATATGTCACAACAAAGGTTCATATTCTCAAGGACTGAAATACTTTTTTATATAAGGAAAGCCATTTTTTTATATTTTTGAAGGAAGAGATCAATATAGACTATTCAAGACAATACCTCACTTGTAAACAGAATGTTGCATTTACCTGTCTTTAATTTTGGTGAGGTGTCCTCTCCAGTTCCCTCCTGGTAAACTAATATGTACAGAGGGAAAGATAAATAAAAACATTAGGTAGGCTCTTATTTAACAATATCTGAATTACGTGTCAGAATTATTATATTTTGGTCAACACTTAGAAATAAAAAAACCAAAGAATCACCTACCTTACAAAGGAATTATATAAAAATCCATATTAATTTAGTAACACCTGGAAATATTATATAAAGAATGAGCATTTAACAACATGCAAAAAACTGACACCATCAACCTCAGTAGTTTATGCTGTCCTCAAATTTTAAGAACAACACAAACAATAAGTGTGCACTGACGACTTCTAAGTTACTGCCCTACACATTCATAAGCCATCCCAATAATGGTAGTGCATTCCCACTGCTACATTTCCCATCCAGGAAGACTAACTTGTAAAAGGGCTCTGTAGCTCACATAAATCAAAGCAAACAGCTAAAAAATCACAGATGGGCTCACACCCAACCTCATGACAAATATGGAATGGGCTCAGGTGAAGCCCATTGTGCATGTGCACTGTAACTAGTTGTAATCTACAGAGTCTGACAATCACTGCTCATGACAACACACTGTGTGACCAGCTAAATACTGTGGTAAAACATAGAGCCCCCTATTAAGATTGTATAGAATACTAGATTAACAAAGTCAATGCATTTAATCTTAATTTTACCTAGTGGAATTTGCTGCCTCTTTTCTATAAACAAAGAAACTATCTAACTTTCACCTAGTTTACTACTTCTACACTCCAATAAATTACAGGAAAAGCCCTCATACACGTCAATATTTCTTATTTAGCACCCCAGAAAGAGATGAAGTCAGCTATTTTCAATTGCCATGACCCAACACGATTTCCTAATTTTTGTACCAAGGAATAATATTTAACAGGTAAAAGAAAAGGTGTAATCAGTAAAAATTTTAAACTTTCACAGTAATTTGTGAGCAAAAATAAAATGCATCTTTTCATGACAACACATCTCTCACAGAGAAGCAAAAATCAAAATGAGATGTTGAGGGGTCTCAAAGTTGATCTGTGGGATAATCTGAATCCCTCCACCTCATGAACTGCATCTTGCTATTGAAACTTTATTTACCTTTCAAACCATAGCTTTATACTCCGCATAAATGTCCTGTGAGGATATATTTGGTTCTCTCTCAAATATAAGAGGATACCAAAGAGCTCTTTTTGTAACTCAGCACCTTTCATACCCCTGCTGAAGTCAAAAAATGACTGCAGGACATCCAAGGTTGGGACCACATCTTTAGCCAGCATCTCACTGTACAGTTCAAAGGCGAGTTTCAGTTCTTGGTGACGGCTGGCTGCTTTGATACAAGATTCATAGCACGTCCGTGAGGGAATCATAATCTTTTTTACTTCTTCCAAAACAGTCAGGGCCATTCTCCATTGATTTGAATTGCTCAACCCCCTGATCAGAAGGCCGTAAGCTCCACTTTCTAAAATCTTAAACCTGACTTTCATTATGTCGTACACATCCTGGATTTCCGAAACCTGTCCCTGCCGGACACACAGTGTCAGGTATTTGACCAGCACGTTGTAAGCAATGTCACCATTACGCTTTGCCACGTGGCTCAGCAAGGACTTGGCCACATCAATGGGGCTGTTGCACCTGATCATACTGTTCAGCATCACCTCTTCAAATATTTCAGGTGAGTGGAAATCTTCCCTTAGTTTGTTCCATTCCTCAGCCTGCAAAGGTTTTTCTGGAGGCTGTACATTCCTAAACTTATGCCTTGGCACAACATGACTCATTGACCATTTCTTTGCAGCTCCAACAGAGGAAGAAAAGTGGACTTTCCCTTCAGACATTTCTTTAGTTTCCTCATCCCATCCTTTTCCTTCTTTGCAATCAATTTCAGACCTTTTCTTGGCAGGTAAGACATCAGTTTCTTTGGGGTCCACTGGTAAAGCAGTGCTGGAAGATGTCATAGAACTGAAATAGTTAATTTTTTCCCTAATAGGGATGCTGAAAGAGGCAGCAAACAGTTGTCGGCATCTTGATACAGGCCAGAACATGTGACATTTCCATAGCAAAGCCTGAAAACCTTGCTGACTAGTTTGAGAAAAGAGTGCCATCACAAGACCAAATTGTCTAACTATTAGCTCACTGTATCTGATTAAGTTATAAAACGAAAAATAAAGTTTGCATGGGGATGTTTATTAACAGAAGCCTATTAGCTGTCAAGCTATACAAGCTTGTTTCCAAATGCTTGTTCTGTGAGTCCTTTTTATCTCTTATGGACACAAACAATGGTAAAATATTTTTTCACAAAAATCGATCTCTTAGACTGTGAGGGCAAACATCCAAAATGAGGGTATCTTTCTTTCTAGAGATGTTTTACACATTCCTGTTTGTTGGTTACAGCAGTGATATGTACTGTCACTGTTGTATGCAGAAAGGCAACGTTGATGCAGCTACACAAAAAGGACGGGGTTTTTCTTCCTGCCTTTGTCCAAGTTAAGTCAGGAGATTTCCTAAAAATAAAAATAAGACCACGACATCATGACCTGATCCGTGCTTTCCTGTGATATTTACATCTGCACGCTAGCAAACACGAAACTCAAGGTGGCTCGACAATTTCAGGTGAGAAATCCCAATCCTGATCCTTCAGGCAGTCCCAGCACGCGGTTCCTACATTGCTTCCCTCACATTTTTCACCGGGTGACAAACTTCCGTTTAACTTGTTTCCCAATCCCAAATCCTTGGTAACGCCGCTGCCAAAGAGGCAGAGCAACACCGCGGGCGGTAATTACACTGAAACCCCAGGGACACGTTACATTATACAGGTAAATATCGGGAGGTCCGCAGGCTGATCCGCCTTACAGGGATACTCCACAGGGTCCCACGTCCCTCACTCGGTGCTCCGCGGACCCGGCCCGGCCGTGCCGCAGAACCCCCGGCTGTTGGAAAAGTCTTTCCCGCTCCTCCCTCTCTCCCTCGACCCCTCTCCCCCTCATCCCTCCGCGAAGGGCCCACCTGACGCCGCGCGCGGCGCCCATACGCGGCAGGCCCGTGCCCCACAGCAGGGCGGGCCAGCTCCCCAATTGCCCGGAAGCGCGTGGCCGGCCCGTGCCCGCGCGTGGAGCCAATCGCGTCTCAGCGGGCGGGGCCACACGTGATCCGCGCGCCCCTTAGGAGGGACGGGGGCTGCTCCGCCATGTCAGGTGTGGGCAAGAATCACCGAAGGGGGGCAGAGTCGCGCCGCTCAGGGCAGCGCGCATGCGCGTGCGTGCGGATGGACTGGGAGCGGAGGCTGCGGGCCCGCCTGGCCGCGCGCCGTGCGCGTGAGTGCCCCGGGATCGGGATCGGGCGAGGGAAGCGCCCGGCGGTGCCCGCAGTCACCCGCGGGGCGGGGACACGGCCGGCGGGGCGAGCGTCTTCCTCTCCGGTGCTGCCGTACTTGGCCGTGTCCGGGCTGCCGCAGGGGCAGGGCGGGTCCCGGAGTTGCCCTGTGGAGAGCCAGCTCTCGCGGCTCGGGGGCCGGGGAGCGGGGGCGGTGGGGCCTATGAGGGCGGTGAGGGCCGCGCTGCCCGGCGCACGCCCTCCCGCAGCCACGGCCGGCAGGGCTCGCTCGCGGGAGCGCAGCGACAGCTCCGAGGCGGCTCGGAAAGGCGGTGTGAGGGGCGGCTCGGAAAGGCGGTGTGAGGGGCGGCTCGGAAAGGCGGTGTGAGGGGCGGCTCGCACCGCGCAGCGTCTCTGACAGCGTTGCTGTTCTGCTGCCAGGCGTCGTCATGGAGCTGCTGCGTGAGCTGCTCCATGCCTTGCAGCGAATCGGGTGTGCGCAGTCATTGAAAGAGGTGCTGTGACCATAATCAAAATACTTATGGGACGTACTGTTATGTAATTTGTGTGATTGATCTGTGCTCCACTCATTTCCACCTTGTATTTATGTTACCAAGCAGCACAACCAGATAAGCCTCAGTGTTATCTCTATTTTTGAAGCACTTTGTTACCTTAAAACTTTGTTTGGAGTACAGCGTGAACGTTCTTTTCTGTGTCACTCAGCCAAAAAGAGTGAACAAGAGCTGAAGGATGAAGAAATGGAATTGTTCACAAAATATTACATGGAATGGAAAGGAGGGAAAAAAAGTGACAATATGTCATATGCAAACATACCTCGATTTTACTACAGGGTAAGTGAAGTACCCGGATAAACTTTTAACAAGAGGTTATTGTATATTATAAAAAAAAGTTATGCTCACTCACAGGGACCCTGCAGCTTCAGAAGCTAAAGTAGATTGAAGTCTGAGTGATGTGAATTGCTTAGTCTAATGTTTTGTCTTGTATAATTGTAAATTTTAGCAGTTTTAAATAAGTACTAAGAATCTTATCAGAGTCAGTGAAATGTTTTGTTAATCGGTCTGCTTGGTAAAGATAGGAAGTTGTCTTTCAAAGGCACTTAAAATTCTTACTAAATTTTGATACACTGGTGTTACACATATGTATCTTCTGGTTCCTGCTTAGACATGGTGGGATGCTGCCTCATGAAAATGGTGGGTCATTGCTCTCCCAGACTAGAGATGGATCTGTTGCTTGCATCATCCATCAGAAATGCTTGGTCCAGCAATCTAGTTGTGAGGATGAATCAGACAGGATGGGAGCACATGTTGACATCTTGATATTGCTGGTACTCATTAACTTGACCACTCAGCTGCTGCCAAGCCTCTCGTGGTCATGTATTCCTTAGGGTCTCATGGTTCTGCCAATGCAGTTCTCAAGTACCCATGTTTCAGTTAATGGATACATGTGCAACTCTCCAAGTTCCAGTGGTGCTGTACAGTTTGGCACGTAAATATGGGCAGAACTTTCACACGAGGTGTTCTTTCATCTTATTTGTTGGCCAAACAAGTCTAGCAGATTTTCACACTTTGGAGAGTCAGGCCTACCACAAAACAGAATGTTCTGTTTCTCCTGAGTAAAACACATGTCTTTTATGTGTGAGCCCTCATACCTAGCAACCATGGGAAAGTGCTTACTCAATGGGTTATCTGGTATTAGGTACTTCTCTCTCTCTCTCTCTCCTGTTAAAGATGTCCTGCTTTAGGTAAGTGCTTCATTATTGAAATGGTTTGAGACTGTGTGTCAAAGATATCCCTTGTAGCAGAAGCAAGTTTGGCAGACTGGCTATTTTCTATCAAGTGGACAACTTCAATCAGAGCGTGTGACTCAAGACTACCTAAGAATACTTGTTGAATGTGTAGTTTTTGAATGGTCTTGCGCTGAAAATTAAAATGCCACAATGTTTCCAGCTGCCAGCTGAAGATGAAGTCTTGCTTCAGAAATTAAGAGAAGAATCTCGAGCTGTCTTTCTGCAAAGAAAAAGTAGAGAACTGTTGGATAATGAAGAGCTGCAGGTAGGAAAATAATTTCTGTATGTCTTGTAATGGCTTCTGAGTGGATTTAGATCCTCTCCTCTCAGGGTTTGATGATCTCCTGTCTGCCCACAGAATCTTGTGGTGAGGTGCTTTGTATTTGGGCACACGGTACTTGGTAAAGCTGAAGTGCTGCCTAGCCTTGGGCAGGTAATGCCAGTGTGAAGCTTCCTCATTATGATGTATGGGAGGACTAAATTGGTGGCTTCCAGTTTTCCAGCATGTTGCAATGATTTCCTGGTGGGCTCAGATGATAAAATAAGTTCTGTTTATCTATCACTGAGAGAGACTCCTAAGATGGTTGATTTTATTACACTGCAAAGACAAAAGGGGTGTGACCCTAGAAATGCTAGTGAGGGAGGGAGAGTGTGCATGTGTTTAAGGGAACAGAAGTAGCACACACTGACCTTTCTGGCTGAACTGACCATGTTTCCTGATTAACTGAGAATACCTTGCATCAAGCCCACATTTTTGCTGAGTTTCTTAAATACTATATCTTAAGCACGTTGACATCTCTAAAGAGATATCTTAACCAAATATAAATGCCTTTTAAGAATCTATGGTTTCTACTGGACAAACATCAGACATCACCAATGATTGGGGAAGAAGCAATGATTAATTATGAGAACTTCTTGAAAGTTGGTGAAAAAGCCGGACCAAAATGCAAGTAAGGCTTTCTTCTCTTGTATATGCTCATTTTGAGTAAACCTAAGTGCTACTGTAACTTTCAGTTGCTAAAATAGATGGGAACAGTTTCATGGTGAGAAAAAATTAAATCCATGTAGTTACTGATGAACTGGTTACTTTACATCCTTGCAAAGGTGTACTCTGCCTCTCTGAGGTGACTTGTAATAGAGGTGCCTGAAAGAATGATGGTGCATCCTTTTGAAGAAAAGTTTTTATCAGCACGAACATTTTTAGATGTTAGTGGTCAACAAACAGCACATTATGTAAATGAACTGGAAGTCATGTCTCCAGTGATATTGCCCAACCTTCCCTAATATCATCTGATGAAGAATTTCCTACCAGATGTGCACAGCATGCCATGAATGGTTGTTCTTTATGCTCATTTTGGAGATGGCTGTTGTGCACATAGTTTTGTGATTGAGCTTTGGGCAGAAGCAAATTATTTGCCAGTACTGACAGTTTCTTTTATGTGCATATTGTTGTAGAAGATTGGAAACTACCAAACACATTGTACTAAAGAGAAATTTAATAAAAGCTCTCTAAAGTTGTACATCACTGAAGAGTCTCATGAGCAGAAGAGGTAGCTGATTTTTGAGTTTACTGTTACTTGGTAGGATTCCACCTGAGGAGTGTAATGTAGCATATTAACACATTCTGTGTTAAAACATTATTTTACAGGATCTGTAAATGTCAAATACTGTAACTGGATCTGTCAGTGCAGTGTTATCAGATGCACAGAAGTAGCTTTGTATTTGCTTTACAGGCAATTCTTTACAGCGAAGATCTTTGCCAAATTACTCCATAATGATCCTTATGGGAGAATATCTATCATGCAGTTTTTCAATTATGTCATGCGAAAAGGTTAGTGGATGCTTCTTCTGTGTTAAAAGTTGTTTCATTTAAAGGCTATTTTCAGCTTTATTAGTTACTTGATGTTCCCTTCAACAGCAGTGAGATCTGCCCTTAAATGCAAATGCTGCTTTTCTTGAGGCTTGGGATTTTTTTCTTGTTATTAGAAGGTGGGGGACCGCTGTACCTCTGAAATCCACTTCTCCCTGGCCACAAATATGCTTGATCTGTTTGTTCATATATATTGTTTTCTGATTTTCTTTATTCAGGCAATACTGTGAAGTGCAAAACAATGCAGTTCCATGGCAGGTGTGATCTTAACCACTGTGATGGGGCAGATAGCTTTGTTTGCTGTTTGTCTTTCTAACTGTTTGTCAAGTATGTCAGTATGTTTCTGTGCTTGTCACTTACTGTGCTTGCAGCTATTTTTTATTATAAATAGCCATTTGGGCTGAAAATTTTTCTTTTTTGCCTTTTTTTTTTTTTAAATACATATTAGATGTTGTTCAAAAACACTAGGCTGGCTAGCAGAAGGGCAGATTGTCTCATTATCTTTTGCCCTGGCTACTGCGTTCTTAGATTAGCTAATGCCTTCAGGAGAGGAGAACAGCACCTTTCTCTGAGCAGCTCAGCCTGTTTAACTTAAAATCTTGTGGTGCAGGGGATGAGAAATGTGTTGAGCAGGAGGCATGATGTGCAGGTGTGCACAATATGCAAGAAATTAGTAATGGACCCATTTCCAACAACAAACCCAAAAGCTGCAGGATAGGAGACTTGTGCCAAAGTCTGTTAGGATTGTATGCATTTCAAAACGGCCCACCCAGATGGATAGAGGTTTTTCAGAGCTTGTTTCACCCAGAAGTTTTGAATCTTGTGTGTTTAGGATGATGCCTTTCTTCTAAGCAAACAAACAAAATAATAATTTAAAAAAAAGCTGCCACCACCAAATCACTTCATGTATGATACATTTATCTTTAAACTTAAGCCAACAACGAAACAGCCTCACTGTATAATGTCTGCCATCTGACTCTTAGCACACCATGAGAAACACTTACCTTGAAGAGTGAATGTTATGAAGTACAGCTCATATTGTATAAGAGGAACTTTTGAACTGTTTCCTCAGAAAATGGGAGTTAAATTTAATGTTGAGTATGTGAATAATAGTTTGTATAAATCCAATTTGTACTCCATCACTGTTACAGTGTTTTGACAATGGCTTCAAGCACATTGTTCTGTAGATTTTCCAATTAATGTTCCTTCTTATTACGAAGATAGATGCTTGTGTGATTCTAATTCTTGTCTTGTAACTCAGAAGTGAGAGCCTGACCTTTGGCTGTAGCTGCAGTGTCTGGTGCTATACAAGGAGCTGAGCAATCTATCTGTGTATGACATTGTGCAGCTGTTTAGCACAGTGAAAATGCACTGCTACACGTTTCTAAGTCAGTGAGAGAGAGTGAATCCATATGATTCCATATAACCAGTTGTGTGTGCTTGCAGCGTGGAAAGCCTTGGCTGCATCATCAAAGGAAGCATGGCCAGCAGGTCAGGGAAAATGATTCTCCCTCTGTGCTCTGAGACTCTTGAGTCCCCATCTGAGCCAGCACAGGAAAGATGTGAGCCTCTCCTGTGACCACAGGCTGAGAGAGTTGGGGTTGTCCAGCCTGGAGAAGAGAGGACTCTGGGGGAGTCCTCATTGTGCACTTAATGGGAGTGTATAAAATGGAGAGTGACTTCTTGCCCAGGCAGATAGGACAGGGACAATAGGTAGGACAACACAGTTTTATATTAAAAGAGGAGACATTTAGAGTAGGTGCTAGGAAGAAATACTTAGAGGGTGGTGAGGCACTGGAGCAGATTGTCCAGAGAAGTTGTGGATGCACCATCCCTGGAAGTGTTCAAGGCCAGGTTGGATGGGGCTTCAAGCAATCTGATCTAGTGGGTGGCATCCCTGGCTGTGGCAGGGGGAGGCTGGAACTAGGCGATCTTTAAAGTTGCTTCTAATCCTAGCCATTCTATGATACACCAAATAAAATGTGTCTGCTCAGCCATTTTTCACATCTAGTTATTATAAGGCAGTCATGGCAGTGGTGTATCTTTATATTTATATAGTATATATTTATGAAGTGTATATTTATAGTATACTGCAAGTGACTCCTAAAAATTTAGAGACTGAAACAGTGTTTCTAAGCAGTACATGACATGGCTTTGCTTAAAGCTCAGAAAAATGGGAAGAGGCGCTTAAAATCCAACTGTGCCTTGCGGCCTCTAGAATAACATCAAATTTTGGCATGAATTCAAAAGCCCCATAGGTTTCTTGCATTGTAATTCTGTTTTCTGTTTCTATTTTCTGAAGTATGGCTTCATCAGACAAGAATAGGTCTCAGTTTATATGATGTGGCAGGACAAGGCTACCTCAGAGAATCAGTAAGTAAATTCTTGATTAACTTAATGTCTCTCTTTAAATCAAATGACAGAGCATCAGAAAGATCCCAATTTTTTTTCTAGCCTTGTCTTGTAAAAGTTTATATCATAAAATAGATTTGGGGTGGGCACATTTGTTTGGATAAATTGCAATTTATGTGTTCAAGAGATGTGGTGGTGAGAGTGGTGCTAGCCTTTTAAACTTTTGGTTAATTTTCTGAAAAAAGGATTGTATCTACCAAGATTTCATGTCATTAGCACTTTACTAGATTTAGTAGGTTATGATAAAAATCACAAATTATTCTTCAGTAAATTATTCTCCTGTTCTAAAAGGAGGTAATATTATAAAAAAAATGTCATAGTTACCACTCAACATAAAGAAAAAAAGATTTATTAAAGAATATTAAACAATGGGATAATGCAATCAGGAGTTATACTCCTGATACTTGAAAAAGGTACAGTGGAATGCGTTTATATTTACATATAAATATAATGTACTTTGTTAAATTCTGATTTATTAATAGGTTGTTTCAGCCCTAGAATCACATGTGCATGTATATTATCTGGGATTTCTTGCACATAGACAGAAGCTTTTTTGCCTGCTTTCATGCTCTTTTCTGCATTGTTGCAGGACTGTATTTTTAACAAAATACACTTGAAAGCCAGGGAGAAATATAGCAAACATGGAACAATAGTAGTGTTCAATGCTTGTTTCCTTTTCTTAATTCTGCAGGATTTAGAAAACTATATTTTGGAACTCATCCCTACTTTGCCACAACTGGATGGCTTAGAAAAATCCTTTTACTCCTTTTATGTCTGCACAGCAGTTAGAAAGTTCTTCTTCTTTCTGGATCCTCTCAGAACAGGTAGGTCTCTTAAAATGTTTCCACTGAAGCTACTTGTGTTTTGAAGCAACGTGTAGTTGTCCTGGTAGGCTTTTGTTCAGCATTGAAGATTATTCTCCACTGAGGACCATGACTCTTTATTGTGGTCTAATAATCTACTTTTAGAGCTAATGAATTTCTGTGAGATACCTATCAGTTGAGGTTCTATAGAGTTATCTCATAGAAACTGACAAATAAGATACTGTTTCATCATAATGAGCCATTAGCAGTAGCTAATTTTTTAAGTGTTTAGGGTGAATAGAAAACACAGCAACCAACAACACAACTGCTTGTCAGAACATCCACAGAGCTGTGGAAATGCTCAGGAATGGTTAGGGTGATGTGCTTTTCCTGTGATTAAATCTGTATGCACCATGCAGACCCACTAGAAAAGGTCTGCAGTTAGGTCTGCTAATGCTTGTTACAAGTGTAGCTCCCTCCTATGCCCTCCCATTTAAGTCACAAACTGCCTGTGTTTCCAAGCTCCAGCTGTGCCCCTTGTAAAGGTCAGAATTGTGTGGGCAGCAGCCTCTGACAGAGGTAATTTCAAACATTTGGAGACGGTGGGTGGGAAGTTTTAAGTGCCATTATTTTGCACAGCTGTTAGCACAGTGTCTGTGCACCAGTCAGAGCTGCACCAGCAGAAGCTTATTCTGCTACCTTAGCTTCGTGTCACAGCTGTAGTTTTGAAGATGTAAGAATATCATGTCACTTAGGAGACTATTATTTCATCAAATGTCTTAAGCATACTTTCTTTGCATTTTTTTTTTACATTTTGAGTAGTTGATGTTGAACATTCACATTTATTTTAATCTAGTTTTCTGGCATTTAAGGCTTCAGGATAGCTCCTGCCAATATCAGGCTAGTTTTGTCCAAACATTTTAAAAGGTATTTTATCTCTGAAATTAGAATGTTATCCTTGATGTTAGACATGGGTTTTGTTTAGCTTTTGTTTCTTTAAAAGACATCATTTTCTGCTCCAAATATTTCTTTCTTAAGTAGAACCACCTAAATGAGAATAGTCAAATGGATATGTTGGCTGAGCAACTGTTAAAATGTATTTTCTTTTTCTTGCTGCAGGGAAGATAAAGATACAGGATATTTTAGCTTGCAGCTTCCTGGATGATTTACTGGAGGTAAAGATCTCTAACATATACTGTTGTATTTTAATTTACTCTTTCTGAATTCTAACTTTGTGTTTCACTTAGTTAAGGGATGAAGAACTTTCTAAAGAAAGTCAGGAAACAAATTGGTTTTCTGCTCCTTCTGCATTAAGAGTTTATGGTAGGTTCCTTTATATGCCAACACTTTCCTTCTTCTCTTTCTTGTGTGACTTAGTCAGATTATTACTGCTATTTTTCCTGTGTTTTTGTCATGTTAAATCCTCCTGCTAACTTCTTTTCAAATCCTGTATTCACCCTTTCAGTTTATATTCCTGACTTTCTTTAATTTTGGTTCTCCACTGTTGCTCTTTATTGTGGTTTTAAAATCTGTCACTTTGTTGCACAAGGTACAAGATTCCGCTGTAACCTTCTCTTCTGGCTCTATTCATGCCTTTGCATCATTTCTAGCTCTTTATTAATGCTTACAGCATATTTGAATAAAGTAATATGCTCTTAGCCTTCTGCTCCTCTCTCAGTATACACAGCTATTAACTTATATTAGAACTGCTAACACCTCATTATGGGAATCCCCCTTCTCTCCTTCCATGTTCTGTACTTATTTCTGATGCTTTCTGATTATTATTGTGAATCTAGTAAATTCTCACTTAACTGCGTTAACTTTATTATGGAAATTAAAAAATTTAGCATTTCAATGTTTATTTTTCTCTGTTGAAAGAGTTCTGATAGAGGTATCTTATGGTTTGCTTTTTTAATCTCCTTCCTAGGTCAGTACTTAAACCTTGATAAAGATCACAATGGCATGCTCAGCAAAGAAGAGCTGTCCCGATATGGAACAGGCACTCTGACCAACATATTTTTGGATCGTGTCTTTCAGGAATGCTTAACTTATGATGGTGAAATGGTAATTGCATGTTTTCCCTTTGTCCACAGCATACCAGGTTTGGCTTATTGAATAATGTAGCAAAATAACTTTTGTTTATCATTGTGCACACAAATGACCATGCAACATATTAGAAAGTTAATTTTCTTAAGAGCAAGGTGATTGTAGTGTGGCCTAAAAATAAATTGCTTGTTTGAAAAAGCAGAGGTGATAGAGAATCCAGACACCTTAGGATAAAGTCACTTGTAGATTCAATTAGAAAAGTGCATACTGAAAAAATTTATAGATGCAGCAATACTTTTTAGTTAAATGTAATGCTTTAAAGAGAACCAAAGACAAGTGGCACACTTGAGATTCGTGCAAGTTATCTAAGCTGTCAACTTCATGAAGACAACTGTGTTTTTCATTGTAAGCTTTCCATAGCTGTGAAAAATGAGAAGGCTATCTAATTTAAAGTAACACCTTATATCTATATTTTTGAAGCTTTACTTAATGTTTAGCCACAATTCTTATCTGCATTCAAATGACTGGAGTGTGAAGTGGTAAGTTAGAAATTCACTATACAGCCCTTTTGCCACCTGAGCAGTTTTTTTGTTGGAATCACATAATCATTGAGGTCTTGAGGGATCCTCTTAGTTGTCCTGTTCTGGACTTGCAACAGTAGGATCATCTCTTGTATGGGGGAGACCAGGGCCGGACCCAGTGCCTGGATGTAGAGAAGGATCACCTTCCTCAGCTTGCCACCAAAGCATTTCCTAATGCAGCTGAGGGTGCTGTGAGCAGCCTTTGCTGCAGGGGCCTGTTGCAAAGCTGTTTTCTGGTAGTCAGCCCCCAACTCTACAGGTACGTGGAGTTATTCCTCCCCAGATGCAGGATTTTGCCTTCCCTCTGTTGAACTCAATGAGGCTCCTGTTAGCCCATTTTTCCAGGCTGTCAAGCTCCCTCTGAATGACAGCACAACTCCCTGGTGTTACAGGTAAACAGGGTAATTATACACACAGGGCTGTAGGACTTCTGTCCTTGTCACAAAGTTTCCCTTGATTGGGAAACTAAGAATCCATACTAATGTAACAGAAAAGTGTGATACTTATTTGGAATGTTGACTAATGTTTCTGGCACATAATTTGCCAAACCGCTGACAAGATTAAGAATTATGTACTTAATTGGCTGTATAGTTCACTGTCTCCGTCTCGTTCACTATTTGGTACCAGTTGGCTTTTAATTTATGATAATGAAAACATTTTATGTTTTTGCTTCACTAGTTGGGTATTTCAGCAGTTTAAGGATATATTAAACATTGTTTAAAAGCATATATATGGCATGTTTCATTTGGATTTATGCTTGGAATGCTATTTTGCCTCTAAAATGGCAGGATTTCTCGTTAGCAGCAGACATGAAAAACTAACTTTTCTGTGCACATTAGTGGTAGCAGCCATTTTCTATTTCATGTTGTCTTTTTCAGAAAATAAACTGATCCCCTAGAATGAAATAGCTGCCAATTATAGAGTTCCTGCTTGCAAAATCAATTTAGAAAGAAGACTGTAATAAGCGTGATTGTATCTACTTCTAGGACTATAAAACCTACCTGGACTTTGTGCTTGCATTAGAAAACAGAAAGGAGCCTGCAGCTCTGCAATATATTTTCAAACTGCTTGATATTGAGAACAAAGGACACCTGAATGTCTTTTCCCTTAATTATTTCTTTAGGGTAAGTCTCTTTATACAAGTAGGCCATTTTCTGTGTTTATAGTGTTACAGCCTATGTGCTTCTGCATGCAGATCTGCAGGAAATCACTTTAAATTACCAACAGCCACAGGCAAGCTGGTAACGACTTCTAAGAAGACTTACTTTTTTTTTAAAGACTAAAATTGGAAAGATTTCAAAAGGTATTTTCAGTAGTTTATCTGCAGTTGAAATTAACTGGTTTGATTTTGAGTAGGAAAAATATTTTCTGTTGATTTGTTTTTTTTTTTTTAATTGAAAATTGTCCTAAGATTATGGGATGATTACCTGTTAAAATCTTTTATGATAGTTCTAATTGATTACTGCCCATGGTTTTAATTTCAACTGTAATATTTAAATTCACTAAAAGAAATTATGATAATGAAATTTATTGATAGGCCTATACAGCTGTGGGGTTTTTCATTCAGTGCTTTTCTTGCAAAAAGCTTATTGCATTTTTCATAGTCTGCATTTGTACATGCTGCTTCCGAAATAGATTTAAAGTGAGCTTAATTTTTTTTAGTTGCTGTTAAAATTAGCTTAAGATTTTACAATCTTCCTCCAAACTGTGGTTTGTATGTGAAGGGTTTTGGTTGTTTTGGATTTTTTTTTTCTTTTGACTAGTGGTGATTCTGGTTTGGAAAGGGGGCAGGTGTTATTTTGTTTTGTCGTATTTTTCTCATCAATACCTGGGATATCTTGGGAAGTGCTATGCAGTGAAACAGTATTTTTGCTGTGGATAGTTCCAGCTGAGTTATAACCTTGATGCTTTATTCATGTGCAGGATTCCCTCAGTATATCTATTCAGACACAGGGACAAGCACTCCACATTTTGTTATATGGATCTTTGTATTATAACTGTGAAAATAAATAATGTCATTGTGCTTAGCTGTATGCTTGAAGGATGAAGAACAAGCTACAGACTTCATAGAGTCAGTAAAGCATTCAGGGCTGCTCAAGGCAGGATCTTATACACACCTTCTTTCTGTATTGTAACAAGTCGCCTTTAGAACGTGGAATGTTCTAAGTTTTCCTTGAAATCAGAACAGTTCCTCTTGCTCTGTGAATGATTGCTTTTCTGCTAGCATTAAGTGTGATGGGTCTGCATCTACAGAGGCTGTGCAGACAAGGCTGTGCAGCTTGTGCTAGTGAAACAGTTTTGTTCATAGCTGTTACTTGCAGGTGTAGATTTGGTGATGCAGGTGTTTAATTAGTACCCCATTAAAATAACTGATTTGTCTTTCTGCCAATTGGTCATTTTCCTTCTCTCTTTCCTTAGCCTATATTTCATACTGTGTCAGAAATGTAACCTTATGGTTCGAGTGTATTCATATCTTAAGTTTTGAATGTTGAGGGATAATATGCAAATTGCTCAAACACTGGTCATAATGAGATTCATATCATATTCATTAAGAACTGTGAACTTAGAGATGTATATCATTGATTATGCCTTAACTTACCCCTGCTTCACATACGGAAGAAAAATTATCGCAAGCTGTACCATGAATGCTTTGTTAGAGGGCAATACAGCTTAAAATGCAGAAGCATTTAATAACTTTCATACAGCATCAGTATCAAACTGTGCACTAGCCATTCCTATCTTTTTTTTTAGGCTATTCAGGAACAAATGAAAATTCATGGACAAGAACCAGTTTCTTTTCAGGATGTCAAGGTTAGCTTTACCAAATGGAATACTGTGTAAAATCTTTGAATAAACATTTAATAATTTGTGTTCCAACATAATTTCTAGGTTGCTGTATATTTATTTGGAGAGTACTAGAAATGAGCTGATTTGTCCTACTCATAGGTTTGAAAATGCCTTTCTAGTCAGCAGTTGCTCTATAAAATGTCGTGTTCTAGTAGTTTCCTTAATAATAGACAAATTACCTGTAAATACATGTTGCTGTTTCTTACTCTTGAAGGTACTTGCTAAGTCCATTTTACACTTCTGGGGATCATTCCTTGGGGGACGGGGCAGACTAGTGACTGAAACAAACAGCCTATAAAACTGATTACTGCCTACTGTATATATAGTTTCAGTACCTAAAAAAAAAGGACAAGAGCCTCTACAAAACTTAGCACATACAAGTGAACTGAGATTCATTCTGCCTCTTTGAGGCTGAAGCCTCCCCAGCAAAGCAAATTCTTGCTTGAGATGTTGAGCTGAGGACACTGCTCTGAACTGTAGCCAATCAGTCAGTGTGCTTTGTATCTTAAATGCTTTGGGGCTTAACAGCTGCTTTTTGTAAATTGGTGTGGGTGGCACTAGTTACCCAAAGATCATTCTGTATATGGTATGAAATAGCCATTATTCTGCTCATTTATGTGTGGGGCTTTTCTCCCAATTTTGACTTGTCTTTCATAGGATGAAATCTTTGATATGGTGAAGCCTAAGGACCCTTACAAAATCTCCCTTCAAGACTTGATCAATAGCAGTCAAGGAGACACTGTTACCAGCATTCTGATCGATCTGAATGGGTTCTGGACCTACGAGAACAGAGAGGTCCTTGTGGCAAGCGACAGTGACAGCACTGCTGATGGTGATGATACGTGACTTCAAATGGGAGCAGGCTGTATCCACAGAGATCTCAATCTGATGGCCAACTGTTGGAAACTGGAAACATTCATTATCTGAGTTAACTCCTCTTCCATTTTACTTCTCTCTCTTCCTCCTTTGCCCCCACATCTGATATAAAATGCGGTTCACACGCCAATCACAGAAGTAATTTTTGAAATGCTGTTTAAGAGGCAAAAGTAACCTTTTTTAAAAAATAAATATTTTTGGACTTTTTTCATGTGTACCAAGCCCTGTTCTTATTTAAATACCTTATTCTAAGTGTGAATTTAACCTGTAAGAATGTGGTTCTTGGTGTCTTCAGCACTGGCCTGTATCCACTCAGCCATCCCAAGCCTCCCTCTCCATTCTGCATGGCTTCCTCTCATGACAGCACTGGTGAGCATTCTGTTGTGAAAGCAAAAGTTTTCCGTAAGAAGTAAAGAATTTAGGCCTTTTTCTTCTATGCATGACCAGTTTTAAGTGTGTAACAGGAAGGATAAGTAAATTACTGACCTAGATATTTATCTAATTTTAAGAGGTTCATTAACAGAAATAAAACTGCACTAGCTTTAGATCTAGTTAAAACTAAACTAAAGACCTGTACAGAGACTTTCACCAAATTAACCTCCTGTGTAAGTATTTTATGTAATCTATCTTAATTGTACAGTTGAGCTACAGCAGTAGCAGTTAAAGCTGTGAAACTCTTATTCCTTAAGAAAGCCACAGAAATGTTTCAGCTTTCAGACAGAATTACAATAGCTCCAGGACAGAAGTGTTTACAATCCTGCATTATTTATTAGTTTGAGGTAGTCTAAGGAAGGGGTGAGGGTAAAATGATATTTTGAAATCTGCTGCCTGAATATTCCACCAGGAAATGTGACTTAGTAAAGATGAAAACACTAAACAGGCACATGTACCTGTGTACAGGCATAACGTTTCAAAGACCACACCGTTTTAAAGGAAAATCCATAGCCAGCTTCCAGTTCAAAAATTATATTAAATATAAAATAACCGATTAATGCATTTACAGAAAAATTAAACCAATATGAAAGTAACCACTTTCATACAGTTTGCAAAAAAGGAAGGGTTAAGTTAAGGCACAGTGAGTAATACAGTATTTCATACAAAGAAGGCAGTGAGAGCATTTGTTATGCAACAAATAGTAGGGAAAGAAGGTTAAAAAAAAAAAACAACTGACATTAATTTATTGGAAGAAAAGCAAAATATCCTTCAGCTGTCAAGGTATTACTCAAGCTATCTGACGTTTTCCTTCTTTGATGCTATAAGAACTCCTAACAAGCTGCTTTTCTGTGTATTCCCCAGGTGTTGAATCAAGCTCTCCCTTGCAGACATTCAGGGCAAAGGAGTGATCTTATGCTGTGGTCAGCACCCTCTGTCTGACAATTCAGAAAAGGCAAAGAATGGAGTATCAAAACAGATGGACTAGAGCTGATGATGGAATCCTCCTCCTAGATTTTCTGTCGTACTGGAGGGCTACAGGCAGATGAGAGGAAGAATTTGTGCTGTACAGGACATTAGTTCAGGCAGAGGGTCATCTGAAATATGCAATTAATTCCAGAAACTAAGAGCCAAGTTACCTGGCCAGTACTGTTATATCAGGCTCCTTAGTTGGTAGTGGAAGCAAGGCCAGGGACATGTCATGATACCCAACAACCCAATTTCACTGAGGACTATTTTTAACTTTTTTTTATATACATCTCAAGGACAGAAGTAATATTCTACATGGTAACTAGTGCAGGTTCTCTGCTCCTTTATGTACAACAGTTGTCCACAGAAAATTACTGGGGCAATGACATCTGATTGTTGCAAAGTAAACCATTCACCTTTTACAAGCTACAGGTACAACAGTCATTGCAGTAAAATAGTCTTAATTGGTATTAAATGTAGAGCTACTTGCACTTCATTTAGACAAAAATAAAAATTTCTGGTTTTGCAAGTGCAGTATCACAACACATATTTATTTAAGAGAAGGAAAGAGTCATAAGTTTGGTTTTGTTGTTTCTAGTTATGTATGTATTCTGTGCTAACAGGATGAAAACCATCTGCAGTGGCACATCCCTTACTGCCAATTTTACATTCAACACCTTGTTTGTTTAGGTTACTCAAGTACACAGACTTGTGTAATCGATGTCCAAAAAAGTTCATAGTTCTAGACTGGTACTACATAGAGTGTCCAGTGCACTTAATATCATTTAGCAAGACTTTAGTTTCTTTTCCAGACCACTGAGAGCATGCATTCCAGCACATGAGTCTCTTAATTCTTGGGCTTGAGAATATCCTACACTGATGTATGTTAGTTCTGAACTTTGCTACAGCACTGGATGGAGCAGCTGAGCACTATTAGCCTCCAAGAGTGGTGGTACTTGTTAGTAAGTTCTTAAGGATGCTTATAGCCTCCTGGAAAGTTGGGATTTTTTTTACTTAAAAAACAAAAAGTCAGTGGACCCTTTAATCTAATTAACATTAAATCTAACATTTTTCTCTTGTGTTAACAACAGAAAAAAAAAATACATGCACACAACAGTGACAATAAATAGGGGGAATAAGACCTATTATAATTACTTTTGAGTTACAGGATATTAATTCCTATTAATCTATTCATAGAGAGCCAAGTTGCAAACAATGTGCAAATCAGGTTTTTAGAAATAGGAAACAACACTGCCTCTGCAATTCACAGGTGTTAGAGATACAGCAATTCAAAGAAAAGACATTTCTACTTACTTTACACAGAAATTAGCTCACACATTCAATTTTAGACCAAATGTTTGTAGTGCAATTTTCATTTTAACTGAAGTGCCAATTTGGCAGAATGCCTCAGCCTTTATCAGGCAGACAGACTGAAGAGACATCACCTAGCTCTCTCCTGATCAATAAGAATGGTAGGAGTTGTTTTTCTCTGAACAAGCATAATCCTGTTTTTCCCGTTTACAGGCAGATTGTGACGCCTGACAGTTCTTATTTCCTACATTATACAGAGCTTTGCACTTAAGGAGGGACAGGAACTACATCTTGTTTATTTTCTGCAGTGGGCGGGCAATCTCCCTCATTTTCAAAGTTTACATTCACGAATGAAGAGCATGCTGTTGCTCCAGGCTGGTCTGTCTGGACAGGAGCTTCTGCTTGTGGCTTGTTCTGCTGTTCCTGATGCTGTCTTTCTGCTTCTTCTGACATCTTGTTTTCATGTTCCTCCTCTTCCTCCTAGAAAGAGATAACCAGATTCATGTGCTACTATGTACTATTTACCACTTACTTAGATTAAGTCTTTCCATAAGAGCATACCAGTTACTCTTACAAGGTAAGGACATTTGAGGGTCTAAAGCTTCATTTTAATGCTAGAATACAAATTTTATTTTTTAGAACATCAGGAAGACAAGTTGGGAGAAAAGGAGTGCAAGAACCCTAGCTCACACACATACCTCTCTCTTCATTCTGTAATACTCATCAATGGCATATTGGTATTTTGGTGTGCTTATTCCCAGAACAGATGCAATCTTTTCCCCCAGGAAATCACACACTAAAAAATAAAGAGAGGTTTAAATAGGATTAGTATCTAGAAGAAAATTCTCATACCCAGTTTTATTATAAAAATTATCAATCACCATCTTTCCTGAATGATTTTCTGTAGTCCTACTTCACTCACAAAATACAACAAAAATCTGTGAGGTTAATCTCCTTATAGGTAATTATTGTCTGAATATACTAATAATTGTTCTTTAGGATAAAGAATGAACAAAAGGAGAAGAATATGAAATTCTATGAAAATATATATGGTGATAGTGTTTGAATTCTGCTAGTTTCAGCTTTGATTCCTAGCAAAACAAGCTTAGATCCAGTTAAAGGGTAATCCTTGAAGTGAACTTTAACTGAAAATTAAGGCCAGACAAAAGTACATGGGTACCAACTGTACTGGCAGCTCAATCTAGTGGTACTAGCAAACTAGACAGTATTTATTGACATAAGCATACTTCAAGTCAGTTTTAACAATGTTCTGTGTTGCATACTAAGAGATTAATAAAATATTTACATTTCAGTTGTCTCAGTTTTCAAGCTGTAGGCTCCATTCAGTGCTACTTTGCTAAAACAGTCAAAAGTAGGGCACAGTCAAAAGTATGGAACAGAGGGGAGCTTGTGTCAGCCAGTTTCTTTACCATGGTGATGGTTACAGATAACACTGGTCAAGTAAAGGCAAGGAAGAAGTCAAATATTCTGCACTTCAAATTGTAAATCTGCCCCAAGGATGCAAATGAGTTAGTCATCTTCAGGGAAAAAAGTTAGAAGTCAGTCATGGACTGCTTCAATGAACATTCAGAATAACTAATTCTATAGAGATCCTGGCATCCTGAGTGCTGTGCAAAAGACCAGATCAAATTACAGAGGTAAGAGCCAAAACTGAAGTGCAAAGAAGAAAGGACTGATCTTCAAGTTCATAAAGGACTTCTAAAAAAAGGAAAAGCAATATCTACTCTTGCATATGAAGAAGAGATGCGTCAAGGAATATAATTACACTGTACATCAGAGAAAAGGCGTTTCTAAAAATAAGGATAGGTTAACTAATACAACAGACTATCAAAAAATATAAAAACATTCAAAATTATGTGTACAATGACAGAAACTCCATAATATTTGTGGAAAAAAACCCAATAAAGATACTTTACCTTGGAAAGAACACAGACTATGACAAGTATTTTTAAAAGTTGGCAAAATTTTAAGAGGTCCAAGAGTCAAATAAATGTCTGTGAGTGAGGCACAAATAAGTGTCTCTGCAGTGAGTTTAAGACCCTGGACAACAGTCCTGTTTATTTTGTAACCTCAGAAGTTCACAGTACGGCACACAGCTAGATGTGTTCTTGGGATACTTTCTAGCTGTCTTCAGAAAAACTGTCAATTTAGTTACACCAGCCAGCGTTCTTTTCAGGTAACATCACACAAAACAGTTCCATACAAAATCTAATAGAAAGCCGATATATTCCCTTGCCAACATCAATCTATCTCCATATGAAGAAAAAAGGGGAAAAGTGTTGATTAAAAGAGTACTTTCTGTTCATTCTTCCATGCAAGAATTGCTTATTAAAAGTAAAAAAAATTCTAAAAGTGCCTAAGGCAGGAGAGTACTTCTCCACAGTTTAAATACAGTTCAATTCATGCTTCTGAAAAAACAAGTAGAACCCAAAGATGATTTACAGTCTGTCAACATGACTTTGTGAGTTTCAATATTCCCTTTCTGCTTTACCCAAGAATTAAATAAAGCAATACCTGATAAGGTTGATGTGGCAACTCGCAGCATGTGAAACCACAAGTAGGGTCCCCATGTGAGTGTTGTCTGCAGGAACAAGAGGAGTATGAATACGTACAGCTGTATGGCCATGGCACAAAATAACAAATGCAAAACTGCAAATGGCTTAAGAAGGACCTGCAATGGTTTCTGTTTTGCAGCTACTACCATGTTTTTGCTTTAAAATAAGTACAGACCAGACAAGTGAAGCAAAGTATCCAGCATAAGATATAAATATAACCATGGTTTACCTCTGGGAACATTTCTTTCACTGCTTTTTGTTTCCCGCTTCCAGACTTGGGAAACGACAAGCAGCCAACTCAATCCCTGACTAGAAAAAGCTTTCCATAACATTCTGAATTCCATCAGGCCGAGAGGAGAAGTGAGGTAACAAAGTAGTCCCTCATTACAATAATGAGTGAACTGCAAAAGACTGTTTAAAATCAAACCAAACCTTCAAACCTCAGAGAAAGAGGCTGCTTTAAAACATTTACAACCAAACAGGAATTATCCCTTGAAATGACACCTGCAAAACAAAACCAGGAGCCCTGAGGGAGGGGGGAGTTACCAGAGCTCTGAGGGAGCGATGGAGAGGCTGCCAAGCAAAGCACCTGGGGTGCTGTGAACCACGAGGAGCACAATGTGAATAAACAGGGCTCAGCTGGGGTCACCTCAAGCATTTGCATGCGAGTGAGGAAGTTTCTATGAAGAGCCTGCACACCAGGGCACACAGCGTGAGATATAAACAGGAGGAACTGGAGATCTGTGTGCAGCTGCGGGGGTAGGATCTCATCAGGATCCCAGGGATGCAGTGAGTGCACCGAGTGCTACTGTGGAGGGATACAGACTGATTAGGAAGGGCTGGCCAGAAAGACAAAGAAAAGGAATTGCTTTCTGCATGATTGGGGTGTATTCACAGCTACAGCAAAAATACTGCAGTCTCCACACAAACTGATACATAGACATATACATCATAAACTAAAGATTTATAATTAAATTAATTATAAAATATTGGGTGTGCACAGGCTATGCTTTTCATCAAGGGAAGAGACTGTATCTGTTTAAAAAACAAACAAACAAAAAAACCCCATGTAATAAAAGAGGGGAAAAGCAGATTCCAAGCAAATGGGGAAAAAACTGTAGGCTTCCCATTTGTGAAAAGGCAAATTCAACTTTCACAGTGAACTAAAATATGTTTATAGTTAACAGGCTATTTTATTCAGGCGAGCTCTTTGATAATATTTCCCCCCAGAAAAGATCTCTGTAAAGTACCTTTCTTCTGGAAAGTAGCAATTTAAAGTGTCAGCTTTTATTAAGAAAAACACATTAGCTCTACTCAGCTATGTAAGTATTTATAACTTGCTGCTAAGAACTGTTTGATAGTAACCTTTTTCTATGATCTCACTTAACAGATATGTGTACAGGAACAACCAATATTACTGTAAATAATACAGCTACAGAAACTATCTGGTACAGGCATGAGTATATATGTACACAAGCTACTAGACTTTGGTGCTTTCCAAGCATAGTCTCAAACATACAAATCAGTGCAGCAAGAAATTGTCTGTCAAGCCACAAACTCAAGTTGGGCAGGCTGACAAAAAGCCAGATGCTATATATTTTTGGCAGTGGATATGGAAAATGTCCTGCCAAGGTAAAAGTGTAAGCAAAACCAGCTGCTATCCTACTTACACAAAAGCACCTCCAGCTCATTGATTATGTGCTCAGTTGGCAGAAAGGCTAACGAGGAGTTTGTTCAGTTGAAGAAGTCAAAAAAAGTGCTGGAAAAGCTTGTTGCCACAGGTGCAAATAATGGCACTGACAGGGCTCTGCACAATCCTTCGTGATGAGGTGACAGGGTTAAAAAGCACTCACGCAGGGCACAGGACAAACAAGGGCCTGCTGTGTGCTGTAAGAAAGAAGTTACAAGAGCCCCCATAATATTTCAGAGTGAAAAGACAAGCTGAGCTTCAACGTGACAGAAGTAAGTCAGACCCAGAACATTCTAACAAGTTTGTGGGAACACAAACGTGGGTAACAGCTGAGGCTCAGCAGACACAGAGGTTCGATTTCTATTCTTCCCCCACCACAGCTAAAAATCAGTTTGGTACACTGGAAGCACTTCTAAGTTCAGCTTTGTGGGAACCTCTGCTTTCTGACAAAACCCAACCAGACATTTCCTCATCCCTGATAAACAAGGCTTTGCCAGACTCCTCAGTTAAAAAAGTAACTTTCTTTCCAGCGCCTCAAAAGGCAATACAAAATCATGAGAGGCCACTTCCCAGGAAACGAACAGGAGAAAGGAGATGGTTTGGAGAGTAAACCACCAGGAACGACCAGGAACAAGGGAACACATCCGAGGAATCACCTTCCTTTTCCACACATTCCCCCTTTACCTCTTCAGGATAGATCTGGGTGCCTTCCCAGAGCACCCTGGAGATGGAAGCAGAAATGGCAGATGTGAGGCAAAAACTGGTACTGGGGAAACTGGAGCTGTTCGAGTAACATGAACAGGCTCTAAAGCAATGGCTCAGTACAAATTAACCAAATTAACCCTTGTCAGTGAAGTAGCTTTAATACACTGAGCTGGAAACTGGAAAACCATACCCAAGTCAGGTCCTACAGACCTGCAGAACCACACACCCAGACACTGCATGTCAGCTTCCTTTGGCCAGCCAGAGAAGCCTTCATCTTCAGTCTTTAATCAACTCAAGGACGCAGCCATACTGTATTTCTTGATAGGAAACAAGGGACAGTATGAACACATACACTGTTTATAGTATTTCTCCTGCAATCAGTCTCTTTAGTAGACGTTTCTACAATGTTTAATTATATTACTCAGCTATCCTGACTTTATTTTGTTGTCAAAATGGAAAACATAATGGTTTTGACAACCGATTTTTAAATTACAAAAAATCTGAATGTATCATTTTAATTTAAATAGGAATGCACATAATGGATTCAATCATTGATAAAACCAAGGGGGGCTCTAGTTCAATAACAGAATGCGATTTTGTTTCCTAGTGTGGGACTGCTGAAGGGAGCACACATGTTCTCTTGCATTTCTGAGGGCACTATGTTCCTAAACAATCCACATATGCATTTATTTTTGGCAGATTTCAGCCCTAATAACACTTAAACTTTCAAAGGTATGCAGGGTTTCTTTTTGTCAGAGAAAATGGCAAAATGAGAAAAAAAATAATTTCCTGATTTATGAAAAATAAAATCCTGTATTTAATAGTTAATATACACCACCAAATAGATACTTTTTCATTGTTTACTGTGCCAAGATAAAGTTTAAATTAATTCTTAATTAGTTTAATCAATGACTGTTCAATGCTATAATAGATTCTTTTGTGTAAGACCATGTGAAACTGTGGCATCTAAGACAAGCCAGTGAAAACAAGATCAGGAACACACATACCATACTCCATCACGAGCTTCTACCATATTCTGAGTAGTTATTACTTGGTCAGTGACTATTTTTCTCCTTCATCCTCAAATTCTTAAAAGAAAACCAGATGGTCCTCAAGAGAGAAATTTTTGCTATTTAAAGCCCTTTTAACTATAGGGTATCAAGATAACCTTCCTGCAAGGATGTGTTTCAATCTTCATGAGCATTGAAGGTTAATAAAATCAAATCCCTCCTGGAGCTTTGTTGCAGATTTATTCTTGGGATGGATTCCAAAGTTATCACACCAAAGTCATGCTGCTTACTGTTCCTCTGTGAAGACTTACACTCCACCTTCTGCCCACTCATCTAATAGGTGAATGCAGCAAAGAGTTTACACCAAGTGTCCCTTCAGGGATAAACAGAAGGATTATCTTCCTAATTAATACCAAACGAAATTTTGGTGGACAAAAACAAAAGAAAACACACATGTAGAGTGCTAACATCTACATTTTAGGACAAAAGAATAAAAAATACATTTATGCTATTAAAGCACTTGAATTTCAGTGTAAGAACATTCAGATAATACTGAATGCTATTATCTAAAAAATAATATCTGGATTAAAAAACACAGAACACAATAGAAAGGACACCCCAGTCCAACCATGTTAATGAACTGAGTGCTGACCTATTGAAGCACCAGAAGTTGTTTCAAAGAAAATTTAAAACCCAGCTCTTTTTGAGAATTGTTTTGTTATGAGTAACAGGAGTCCACCACACCAAGTGCTCAGGTTATGGTATTACCAGGATATATACATACTACTTTGCTTAGTAAGCAACAAAGTGGCACTGCCTGCTTAGCTCTAAACCTCAATTAAACCAAGGTACTTACTGAAGACATTTCTTTACAACACAGCAAAATATTTGTTTCCCTTAAACTCATTCAAAAACTGCCAGGATGCTGACACCAGCAGAGCTTTGAAACTTCACGATGGTAAGTTTCTATTCAAAATATTGAATGTGCTTTTTGTGAAAATAAACTGGTCCAGAAACAGCTATTACTTGCAACATACTTTTTTGTATCCCAACTGAGATAACAAGTTTTAGACATGCTGGTCTTAGCAAACTGACTATTTAATTGCTTTTATAGAAACCCTACCAAAAAAAAAAAAAAAAAAAAAATTTTAAAAGCAGCTGTTGGCTAAAACACCAAGGCTCAGCTTGGACTAACATTTCTTCAATTGTCTGGCTCAGCTGGGATACACAAAGCATGCAGGAGATAAAGTAAGCCTCACTTAATGGCAACCCCTGCTTTAATCAAGTTCATTCTGTCCAAGGTAAAAAGCAATACATAATATGGCATGGAGTGCTCCAATAACAATAAACTACTCTGGTTTGGGGGGTCCTTTTATTAAAATATGTATTCAAAATTAAGGATTTAATAAACTATAAAAGGAGAATAACGCAATCTTAACTCCAACATACAATATTCTTTTTGGTATTCAGAAGAGAAATCTGTATTAGGAAAGGAGGGGAACAATCATGCAGCATTCCTGGCTGTTGTGCACATTTGAGGGCTCTTTAGTTAAGTGTCCATTTGCACAGCAGCATGCATGTCTCTGCCCTCACAACACCTACACCAAGGCTTGTGAGCCTTCTGTCACTGCATCACCATGAACTCTTCTACTGTCAGGAAATGGCACAAAAAACTACACACATCTTGTTCCCTGATCATTATAACTGGGAACAAATATCTCTCAGACATCCACAGATATCTGACATGACTGCCTAGCGGGGGACAGACTTCACTCTGAAGATACCTGATTAGAAGATCTTTAAAGAGGGAAGAAACACCCTAGTACCCAGCAAGGCAGCTTAACATCTCACTCATTGTTTGTGATTACAATAGAGGTCTTTTCCAAGTATATACTTTGTGTGTATTTAATACTGATAGTATCCTACCTGCTATCAGGCTAATGTTATTTTTTGTTGTAGACAATAACTGTCTACCAAGAAAGAGGGCAATGCCATAAATCCACACAAAACACATTGCAAGAGCTCTACTTGTGGAACCCCCAATCCCACCTGAATTCCCATCATCTCACTGGAGCTTAATCCTCAACCCACCTTTTCTCTTCTTCAAGATAAATTAATTTTACAGAGGGGAAGAGAGGTACTGCTTGACAGTCAAAGCAAACCTCTTGTGGTCAACCAGTTTTTCAGAAGAGCAAAAGCAGAAAGTCAAAATCTTCAGTCCCTTCAAGAAAGCCAAGCTCTCCCAGGATGGATAACATATTAATAAATACAGGGTCTACTACTGTAGAGTAAATAGAAAGCTTCAACCACAACATTTCCTAATTATGGATTCCCAAACACTGGTGCAGGAGCCATTTCAACAGCAGTGTCAAGTAGAAAGCAGGGCACTGTTTTCTGTGCATGCAAGGCCTCTTCTCTGAAGTGTGGGAACAAGCAGCTCCACACCCGTGTCTGCCTGCAGCGCACAGCCAGGCAGGACAAGGAGTCCTGCACAAAGCCATGGCTCCTGGCTGCCTGAGCACACAGCAGCACCTCAGGCAGCACCCAGCCAGTTTGGGAGCCACCTCCTCAGTACAGGCAGAGGGTGCAGAAAGGGCCAAAAAGAGAACTCTGCCAGCGGGCAGAGAATAGCACTGCAGACTCAATTTACTGAGGCAAGGATTGCTGCAGAAGGGTAGAGGTGGTTGGCACACAAGTTTCTGGGGTTGTCATAAAAGAAACATGAGGCTGGGCACGTGGAGAGATGAAGAGCAGGATGTGGATCTTCTCCGGGACTGACTGCCAGAGGGGGGGAGCTGCTGCTGCCGGTGTTGGCACATGTGGCTGTAAGCTTTGCAATCACACTATCACTACAAAATAATTTATCATTCAGGCCAACAGAATAAAACTGATTATATATTTCATTTTACCTCTAAGTATAGATCCACAATCATTGACAAAAAGGGAAATGCATTTTAGCAACTACAATGCACAATACTGGCTTTAATTGTTGAGACTTCTCACACTATCACTACAAAATAATTTATCATTCAGGCCAACAGAATACTTTCCTTGAATCTGGACCAGTAAAAGGAAACTCCATTCACAGGCCGAGCAATGTCTCAACAGCTTACAACACAGATGAACACTTACATGGACTAGGCAGGTCCTTTAAAATCTGGTTTTTATGCATCATGAATTACACCAGTCTTCCTTTATTTCTGCAAGTCATCTGCTTCTTTCCCTCCTATACTCTTTTCATTATATCAAATTGTTGTTATGATGACCCTAAATTACAGGTTTAACTCTTCAATGTCAACAGACATAAATAAAAAACGTCTGTCTTGCAATTTTTTTTTAAGCAACAGTATAAATGAAGGTATCTACTTGTATCTACAAGGCAAGTATTATTAGAAAGGGAAATGCTGGAGAGAACAAATTAGAACTGTGAAGAAATTAAACTGATTTCTAATTAATAAGGCTACTTTAGTGGAGGAAAGCTCCAGGACAAAACTCCCCAGTAATACTTTTCACAGATTTCTGAGTCTGTTAGGCCAGTCAAATTATTAGAATTTATAATAATAAAGACTGTATCAGATTTGTGACACAAAAAAAATTAAGTATAAAATGTTTATAGCTGCCCAGTACACCAGAAGTAGCAATTTATCAAGTAAAACACCTACAGGATCTACAGGTGGCAACAGGTCTTTTTTCTCTTGTTCATCTTCCTCTTCATCTGTGCTATACTCTTCCATTGTTTCTCCACTTGCAAAATGAATAACCCTCCTCGGAACTTTCTTTTTCTTTCCTATGACACCCAGCTCCACATTCTCAAAGCCGCTTTCTCCCTTTGAAAGTTGCTATAAAAGAAAAAAAAAACCAAAAACATTATCTCAAGTACATGCTTCTGGAACTGGAAAGTTTACCCTCACCAAACTTCATGAGATATTTAAAATATTTTAGATTAATTAGCATTTACAGTGGACATTTATAAGAGCTTGCCTGTAGACAAAAGACTGAAACATTCTTGTTTGCAGATTTGTAAAAACTGATCCCTTCTCTAAAAGTAACAAAAAGGTTTCTTCTGGGGGACCATGTTTCATTAAATAATGTGATAAGCACAGAAATGTCAATATTTATTAAATAAATATTTAATACTTATTGTTGGGTTTGGAATGAATATCTAACGAAATTAATCAAGTAGTTCATAGGCTGTAGCTGCCTCTTTGCAAGTTCAGACAGACACCTCTAACACAAAAGAGAACTGATTAACTAAGCAGCCAGGCTCAAGCTCTAAAAAGATGCACAAAGGAATCTGCCCCTGTGGGGCTTTCATCAGCAACCATGAGTAGTACAAGGGACCAGGGTAAGAGGACAACACTTAGTTTTGTGGCTAAGAACATACAAAGTGAGAAGTACAATGTCTGGCTGTGTTCTCCAACTGCTGAATGCTACAATGCAGCCTTTGGGTCAAGCATTAAGAATATATACTTCTAGTTCAAAAGCCCATCAATAAATCTTTAGGCTAGTCACTCCTGCAGACAGAGAATTTTAGTAAGGTTTTGTATTGCAGCTATCAAAACAGAGCCTTCATCTTGGTAGAGCTTTTAGATGCTACTGCATCAAATGCACAAAACTGTGCTGAAAACACTTCTGTCATATAGAGAAGGCCACAGAGGTTAGGAAATGCCAACCACATGTTTTTAATGTACCATGAAGGTTTTTAAAAATGCATGAGCTCATGTAATTTGAAACTGTATCATAAGGAATGACAGGAACAGTGTGTGCAGAATCCAGGTTGCATAAAATGCATTCCAATTTCCAACTTTTTCCCTATACAAAGCTAATGATCTCCACAGAGCACAGTTCACAACTATAAATAAAAAGACATGTTTTGTCACACGGCTGAAAGACATCCCTTAATTGCTGCAAGGGCAGCATCACCATGCTCATCTCTCATGCTAGATTACACAACACAGCTTTGCAGCAAGCAGGCTTGGTTAGCCGGCAAAGACAGTGGGCATGGCAGAGAGAGGCAGCAGAGGGTCCTGGGGAGCAGAACTGCTTCTTTCATTCCAGCCACGGATTCTTCTCATGCCCAGAGAGAAGAGGGAGGGCAGGCAGAGATCACGTGCGGAGCCCTACAGTGTGGAGAGGGAGCACACCCATCCATCATCGCTCCCAGCCCTGTACCACCGCTCCTCAAAACTGCAAGTCATCTCAGCTCCCCCAGCACCTCTTCAGCCATGCTGGCACAAATCAGGCATCTTCCTGGAGGAGCAGAGCAGAATCCAGCAGCAAGTTTTCAATGGGGTAATTCAGCTGAATCAGGATTGTATTTTCAGGCAGAATCACATTTTCATGTAGAAAGACAAAACTGACTATCTGGGGCCCAGTGCAATCTCTCTGCTATCAGTCTTGGGAACAGAGCAAAGCTACAAAAACACAAATGCTGAAAACAGTGAAGCAACCTGAGCCCAGGGAGCGCTGCTTGCTGCCATTATAAAAGCTGCCATTATTGAAGTGCCACTTCCCGTGACTCAGTTCTGTATCTTTTTGTGCAAAAAGCACCACAGAATCAGCTTTTCATGAACATTCCACACTTTTTTATTGGCATCATACAATGACACTGTTTTTATATTTAGGCACAGTACTGAAGAGCACTGTTTGTTGCAAACACATCATAAATATCACTGTGATTAATAACAGCAAGCACTGTGAGCCCCTCCTTAAGAGTTCCTCTAAAAGCATAGTCTCTTAATCTGATTTTGGCTCATTTAGTGCAAATGCTTCAAATACTTTATCTTTAAAAAATGCTATTTAATATTTCAAGTTTAAAAAAAAAAGCTTTAGTTCCCTGAACACCCATCCCACACTCACACTACCTACAGTAAGCAGCTCCACATAGCTGGTACTGGTAGAACATTTCAGACAAAGGCAGTAGCTCAAGACAGTAAGGATTCACCAAGGAACAGTGAATCTGGCTCCCTCAGTAATGTGGCTCAAAGTCCTACATCATTAAATAAAATAATGTATGTCATCTGTTGTTTTGGTTATTACCTAGTCAACAAACCTGTGTGGGTTTTAGTCATCACTGGCCTTTTAAGTTTCACCTGCACAGCAATAAAAGCCAACTCTCCCAGGTAAGGGCAGAAAGTTCAGCACCAATAAATTTTATCTTTCCAAAACTGTGGTCATGCAAACCTCTTCTAGAGTTATCAGCTAGATTCACTTTATAGCTCAAATGTTACAGTATTTCTTGTTTGAGAATTTATACTTTTGATCTTCCTTTATGAATTTGATCTTCTTTTCCAATTTAGGAAGTTTTATCAAAGATCTTTCTTCTAGTGTATGGCTTTAGTCAGCTTTCTGACCTCATTTTATTTCCACAGGCTCCTCCTTCTCTAACACATTATATGGTCTTGAAAGACTCAGCATTTGTGGCCACGTCACAGAAGTATTTACTTTGGCTTCTATTCAGGCAATGTTAGACACCAAGGCTGGTCACTCTTGTGCTTTGGCCACACTAGCTAACACTCTTAAGGTACTCAGTAAACACTGTAAGGTGACTTCCCCTTTCTTTTAAATGTCCCCTTGGAATTTTTCTTGGCTTTATGGTACACATACAAACCTTGCCTGTCAGGCAGTCAGGATCCGAAACTCATATTCTTTGTTTACCCCCTTTACACCCACTCTACCTCACCCTTTATCCAGAATCAGAGAGAGAGCTGGGAATCTTTTGATAGTGCTGATATAATACTCAGCACAACAGAATTTTAGTCCACATATAAAATGCCAAAATAAATAAACTACAGTTGAGGATAAGGTGTGCCTGGACACCTGCAGGCAAGCTGGGAGAGCTGACACAAGTAGTATTAGGTGATGCAATAACATAAAGTTTCATGAAGGAGACAAAGAAGAAAAGTAAAATGAAATTGGAAGACCAGGCCATTTGACTTTTAACCTGTCAAATGCAGGAATCCTTGTAAGAGCTTATGACCCAAAGCACCAAAGTGTGTGATGTCCACTTTCTGTGAAAAAGATGAGTAATTCAATTTGCACAGATCTACTGACCAGATACAGATCTACTGACCAGATACTGCTAGTCACTAGAAGGCTGGTAATAGCTAATGAAAAAAATGTTTCTACCATGCTATCTTGGCTGTCTTACTGATTGTTTGGATAATTTTTTTGGCTAGGGCTCGGAAGTGGGGGGCTGTTCAGGCTTGAGCGGTTTGGGTTTTTTTCATATTGCTTGTTTGACTTTCCACCCTTGTGTTTCAACTGAAATTAAACAGCATAAGTCTTCAGAAACAAAAGACAAGATGACAGAGCCGGAGGACGACTATTAGAAAAGACACCCTCCCAACAAGCCCTGGAAAGGCGCCCTAGCCGGGGAAGGGCAGCGGCAGCGCCCGCAGCAGCCAGGGCGAAGCCGAGGCCGGAGCGAGGAGCGGCGCGGAGCGGCCAGCCCGCCCGGCTGCACTGTAATTAACAGCTGCTGTCCCTGATCACCTCCCACGCCTTCGCCAACTTGACAGCACGGAGGGAAGCGGAGACCTGTCCCACTCTAATATTCATCAGGCTCGTTTGTCAGAGGCATTGTCAGCCGACGAGCAGGAGACACCGGAGACACGCGTGCCCGCCGCGCTGTCTGTAATTACAGCGCGCTGGAAGGAAGGGCAGACTGGCTGACAGACAGACCCCCTCTCCCGCGGCCGGGCCACCGCACCCCGCCGCCACAGCGGGGAACGGGGGCTCTCCTAGCCCCGCGCACCCCCGGCACGTCAGGCCGCGGCCACCACCCACGCCCCGGCCGGACTCGCCGCGGCCTCGCGCGCTCCGGAAGCGGCTGCGCCCGGGCCCCGCCGCCCGCCCGGAGCGACGGCAGAGCCGCCCGCCGGCCCCGCTCACCTGCTCGGGCTCCATGGCGCCGGCGGCGGGCGCGCAGTAGAGGGTGATGGCGGACAGCCCCTGTTCCATCCTCCCGCCCGCCGCGGCGCCGGGGGAGGGCGGCAGCGGGCCCGCCGCGGCCCGGGGAGGCGAGAGCGGCCGGGCGGCACCGCCCGTCACACCGCCCGCCGGGGCGGTGCTTGCGGCCCGCGGGGCTGGCCGCGCACAGGAGCCGGCACCTACACGGCAGAGACGCGGCGCCGCTCCCACCGGCTTCGGCATTTCGCTTCTCTCCGCAGCCCGGCATTAACCGGAGCCGGGAGGGAGGCACGGGAGAGGCCAAGGGCGGCCGGGCTGCCAGGGACAGCCGTACCTCCACAGAGGCGGAAACATACCCCCGCTGCACTGAGGGAAAAGCACTCGTTCTGGGGCAACGCACACATCATCTTCCCAAAATAGCGTGAAGCCCTGAAAAATAATAGAATAATATTTTAAGAAGCAGATGGAGTTCCTTGACAGTAGTTAGGGGCCTTACTAGCCCATGTCCACCCTTGCTCAGCCTTGCAGGATTGGGTGTTGGTTCAGGCAACTCAGCCCTTTGTGAAGCATGAGCCCTCGAACAAGAAAGAAATGCAGACCAAGAGTGCCCTGGCCCCTGGGTCGGGGCTGGGTGAGAAAGTAACGTGCATGCCCAGCAGGGTGCGAGAAGTGTTTGCAGGTAAGAGGTTTGCTCAGCTGCTCCTGGAGAGAGGTGGGAGCCCTTCTGCCTCCAGTGTGTGCTGATCCCGGCAAAATGCACATTAGTAAATGTCAACTACCAGTGAAAACAGCTGGAGGTGGAAGCATCTGAAACATTCTTTTTATGGGATTGAGCAGGGAGTAGTTTTAAATTTTTTTGGAGGGGGAGGGGGTGGAACCAATGGCTGTAACATGCACTTACATGACAGCAAGAGCTGTCTTTCAATCCTGCATCATTAAGAATAGTTTCCAAAAAATTACACTGTATAGCACAATATGAGCTCTTAGATACTTTCTTAGTCATTATCAAAGCATAACCCAGAGCCCATGACAAAAGCCCAGGTAAAGTACAGATGCATCAGACTTACGATTATACCAGCAGAAGGCAAAAAATGTTCCCTTGTGAAAAGGGCTGACATACAATGTATGATTACAGAAACAGAATGATTACAGAATGAAAGGTTAGACTATTATTTTAGACAGTACGGGGCTGAATAGCTGCTTAAGGGATTACAACAAACATACATCACTTAAAGTTGCAAAGAAACAAACTAATGTTAGGATACATAAATATTTCTTACCCTCAACAGAGTATACATTCTGTTTCGTGAAGGACTGGTTGGAATAAAGTAACAGCTCCCCAAGAGCAGTATTAAATCATCAACCAACCAACTTGCTTTCCTTCACCTCTGCTGTGGTTATAGCAGCTGTACAGTCATATTGAACTTAATCTTTCACCTCCCAGAACAATTGGCATTTGCAACTTGGACAAGTTTAACAAATGTAGCACATTTCCAAAAGTCCTGTGGAAAGGTAAAGAGTTAATAAATAAAGCCATAGCTGTTTGTGTGTGCTAATAGTTAATTGTCCAGCTTCTATCACACAGCTATCTATTGACCATCATAACCATTTCCTCTCAGCAGGCTGCTCAGCAGCCACAGCCTGAGCTCAAACAGCTCAGACAAAAGCTTGTCTGACAGCAGCAACAGCTTTCACCAAGATATACACAGGAAGACAGACCTCCGTCTTCTAAGCATTTCCAGTGACTTTTGCTTGACTCTAGCTCTTCAAGTTCTTGTATGCTAGACAAAACGTTTCTGCAGACTTTTCTGAGATGCCATAGAGGAGGAGGACAAAAACCCTGGTGCAAGAAAATGGCGCTGGGAATGTTGTTACACATTTGCCAGGAGTTTTATTTGTATCAAGCTGTGAAAGGCCATGTAAATCACTAATCCATTTAGATGTGCTCCTATACAGTTGAACTCTTGTTCTTAGCGCCTCCATCATGGATGTATTTTTTTTTCCAGACTTGAGATCCTCAGGCAATTTTTCTAAGCAGGCTTCAAAGTATTTTCTACCTGGCTTGCTAAGGTAAGAGCAATATACACTTTGTTCATTCCAGCATATATCTTAGAATTAACAATTAACACATCTTATACTTTAAAGGAAATGCATTTTCAACTTGCCCTTGTCTCTACCAACACTCAGCTAGTGACAGCTCTCTTTGTATCTGGTTGCAGTTTTAGTACTTTGGAAATGGTGAACTAAAAGTTAAAATTAAATGTAGGCCACAAGCTGAAAATAGAGTTAAATTGTTGGTAACTTGACAGTCTGACCGAGCCTGTCCTGGAGCACAGTGCTTCACTGTTCATCCTCAATATCCCTATTCATGTTTGATTTCCATCAAAAGCATTAACCATCCACTCTCCCCTAGGGACTGCATTTCAAACCAAGATTTCATACTCTTTCCTGCATGGTTTTGCATGTTGAATTGGTTTATACTGCTCAAGAACTGAAAATACTATAAAAAAGAAAAATCAGGTTTTAGTAAGCACACCACTTCAGAAGCTGAGAACAGCTCCCCAACAAGCTAGTGATATGCAAGGACTCATTATTTTGTTAGAGTTAAAATACAGAGATTCAAATTAACTGATCCTTTTGCAGATTAATGCTATGCATAAAATGCAGTGCATCTAGATAGATGGCATACTTGGAAGATTTTTCAGCATCCTCCCTATACTGAACACATACCATTAATCAAGCAGGAGATAGTTTCACATTATAAGCTACATTACAGCATAGCTTATGTTTTATTAGTGCAAGAGTCTAATTTCATACATTAGACATTCCCTGTTAGCTGCCATCTCAGAGAACTGGCTGACAGAGGGACCCAACTGTTTTAACTACTGCATTTAACTTTTATCTAGACAGCAGCAACAGGTGTCCATTTACACACTAAACACTGCAGTATATTAAAATTTATAATACACCCTCTTACCCTAAGATAAGGGTACAAGATCTTACCATATTTGCCAAGATCTATGTTGGATTTCAAGGTTCAAGGTCTACTGATACTCTGAAGTGTGCCTGTGGATTCTACCCTTTCTACACCAGTACAGTAAACTGAAACACTAAACTGCTATAGGAAATTAAGATCAGAATGCAGCTAAATTGGGGCACTATGCTCTGTTAAATACAGCTATCTCTGTTTTCAAGTTCAGTACCAGCATGGAATTCCACCTAATATGCTTTAGAAATTACCTCCAGAACAAAAGAACTGCTTAACTGGCAGCCTGGTATGAAGATTATCTTCAGCATACAAGACAGATTGGTATCTGCACTGTATTTTTTCAGTCCTTTGATTCTTTGTGTATAGGGGAAGAATGATGAAATTCTACACAACAAAGTCTTGTACAAACCTGAGCACAGCACATCCACATTCTAAAAATGCTCCACAGATGAGCACCAACAGCACATTTTTAGCTACTGAACTATTCTTATAGTACCTATGCCAAATGTGAGTTACAACAGTCTTCAGGAAAAAAAAAAAATCAAACTAAGAAAACAATCTTATTACACACTGAAAGGACAGTTAAAAGGAACTGAAGATACAGGCCATTCCCTTGTTTATAACCACTTAAATTTTATTTTACAGTATATTTGTGACATTTTATGTTACTATAACCAAAGATCAGGGTTCTTTACAAATGTAATGGCTGCCATTTGATGTAAACGATTAAAAAGTGTCTCTACATATTAAAATTTTACATCATGATTTTGTTTTATTAAATTGAATTGCTCTTTGTGCCATCAGTTATTAGTGGAGAGGAACTAATTTAAGCAAAAATAGTTTTCAGAAATTAGATGTAGAAACTGAGAAGCCTGGATAAGATTTCAAAAGACCACTCTCTCATCACTGTAAAAAGGAAGAAAGCAAATTAATTCACTGAAGTTGCAATGAAGAGTCAACCCAGTCCATTTGTATTAAGGCTTCTTTACATATTATTGAATCCCATCATGCCTTTCATATTCCCAGCAGCACCTTGTTGAAATTGTCTCATCATTGACTGCAAACCAGCCATGCCACCTGCAGAAAATAAGTGAGAACATGAATGTGTTAATGAACTCTGAAGCACAGATCTCTTGCTTGAAGCATCATTACTGTACACATGCTATTCCAGTAATATCCAGAGGCAGAAGCCCAAACCGTCAAACCATGTTGAAACAACTATTGAAAATAAAGAATGGAGTGAGTAATTACAGAAGGCTGTGCAAAACACCAGGCTTTAAGATGACTCATGCATTAAGAACTAGACAGAAGAAAAAAACTTGATGGAACGACTATTAACAATCAGTAAGGTTCAGTTATGGGAGTCCTTATTTAAAGTTGCTCTTGTCAAATTTAATTACTTGAGCAAATCTTCGATGAGAAGGGAAGTCTAGGAAGATTTGTTTTACCACAGACATCTTTCACCATTCCAAATGCTCATTTTGAAACCAGAATCCAAATGAAAGACTAGATTAAGCACTGCTAAGTGCATAGTATTTGGACTCAACTTTCTGATTCTTGTTAGAAACCCTAGAAATACTTAATACTGATATATATAATGCAGATAGTCTCCCATCCCCTTCCTCACTTCTGTGTCTCAAATGCTCCACTATAACTGACAGTCCTCTCTTGAAGCTATAAACAGTCAGCACATACCCATATGATGAAGAACTCTTGGATCCATCATCTTTGCCATCTGCTGATTCAGTTTGGCCAGCTGAGATGGGTTCACGTTCTTGGACATATCACCGCCTAAATAAAAAGAAAAGAGCAATTGTAAAAAAGTGGATTAACAAATGGTGCTAGAAATAAAATAAATCCAAATGTTACCTTCTAATTCTAGATTCGTATTAATGAGTTCGTTATTAGAAGTTACTACATCAGCCACTAAAAGTCCATTTAGGATCAAGACTCCCTGCACTCCACATAACAGACTGAAGTGTTAGTACTGTAGTAGTAATCAAGTCTGCATTGATAGAAATACAGTAGCTTTCCTTGCTAAGTTACACACTGGTGTCATGAAGAACAGTGCAGCTCTTACCAGTGACATAAATTTCACATGTCAAAAATGAGCAAGCTACAACTAATTTTCTCCTCTCCCAAATCAGTATTTTCTCATTTCCTCTGTATACACACATCAAGTGACCTCCCCCTCTTAATAAATTTTAGGGTGGGGTATCGGGGTAATAAATTTTAGGTGTTGGTTTGGGGTTTTTTGTTTGGTTGGGTTTTTTTTTTTACCTTTGAAAAGCCCTTTGATGCCTCCCATCTTTTTCACCATCTGTGCAAACTTAGTGTATTGGGTCAAAAGCTCCTGAACATCTCTGGTAGAAACACCAGAGCCTCTTGCTACTCTTTGGATTCTTCCCGGCTGCTTACTGAAAACTTTGGCACCATCTGTACTGTCAAGTTCTGCAATTACAGTGTGGAAAAGAAAAATCCATTGAGTCACTGACATTAAAAACTGCTACAATTGGTAACAAACAGCAAACCTGTTTTCATTGTTGAGAATTTAATTTTGAGCCAGAAAATAAAAATTTAGTTTTAAAAGTGACAATGCAAAATTTTACATAAATCACTGAGACATAATATTCTAGGCAGTAATACTAAGAAGCTCTTATCTCCATATGTTAATCACTGTGATAGAAAAAAGCTGTGTGCATTAAATTATGCTCTTGGGATACTTGCTCTTAAGCCATATTAATGGGTTTAGCACAAGGGTAAGAGCATACTGCTAAAGGAATTGCAGGTGGACTAGAAACAACACTTTGAATTCCAGAGACCAGGCTACATCACCAAGTAAATTTGAGGGTGAGTAGGAAAAAGACAGCAATGCCAGATTAAAGATTAACATATCTTATTAATTTGCAAGTATAGCATTAATAACTTATGAACAGTTACAATACAATGAATAAAAGTACATTGATTTCCAATAGAATGGAAATTATTTGAAATCCCACCTACTCTATCTCTAGATATTTAGATTTATTAAGAAATTTGGAGACACATGTGCTCCTTGCTATTCCCAAGAATGTTAAATTTTCTGTCATTGTACATGCTGCAATATGAATTTTTGTTTCCAGAAAGATCTCTCTAAATAAGTTTGTTCAACAATCAAGAAAAAATAGTGGGTGAAATCTGTACTACCTTGATCATTCATACTGTCCATTATAGTCATGAGTTTCTTTAGCCTTGCCATCGATTCCTGTTCATTGCCTTTACTCATGAAGTCAGTTCCAAAACCAGGGATCATGCCCTTGTTTCAAGAATGGAAAACAAAAGCTGTGTCAAAACAGGCAAAGCTAACTTTAACTAAGCAGAAAGAAATATAGAGAGCAACTGTTAGTTCAGTAGTCGCATACTGCAGTAGGCAAATAATTTCACCTCTTTAAAAAACAGTACACAGATATAACAAATTTCAATTAAGAGTTTTAAAATAAAATTATTTTGGGGATAACTAACCAAGATCTGACTGAATGGTCCCATTTTCATGATGTTTTGGAATTGTTCATACATATCTCTTAACGTAAATTGACCTGAAGCACAACAACAAAAGAAAAGTTAGCAGAAGTCACACCAGCATTTTGCTCTTACTGTCCTTTTTTAATTATTCATTGTATTTATAATGTACAATATTACTGTACTACATAGATAAACCTCTTCACTACTAATATGGCTAAACAGTTTCAGATGGCACATGCTGAACCATTAAGCTAGTTTTTCTGCAGTTGTAGTCTGACAGACATTGTTTAAAAAACACAACTTAATTTAGTTGGCTGCCACATTTACTGGAGAAAGAATAACTATTCTTCACTGTACACATGAACCAGTTGTTTGTGTCTACACACAGCACAAATTAACTCAGTGGCCTCTGTCACAGAGAACCTGCCATGGTCAGGTCACTGTAATGCATCTGCTATTCAGGCCTTGGGAAGTACTTACCATGTTTTAGCTTTTCTATGAGTGCTTCATTATCATCCAACTTTAACTCATTTACTTTATCTATCAATCCTTCAATATCACCCATACCTGGATAAAGAAAGCAGATCTGAAATTAGCATTAAAAAAATACACTTTGACTTTCCATTATCCAATTCTAAGTGTCTTTTAAGTACAGTTGTACATTGGACATACCAAGCAGCTTGCTGATGAAAGGCTGTGTTTTAAAGGGTTCAAAGTCATCTATGTGCTCGCCAGTTCCAATAAAAATAATAGGACTCTTTGTGGCAGCAACTCTGCAATAAAATATATTTTATGAAATGGCCTCTCAAACACCATCCATCTTTTACACTATAATCAGCTAGGCATCATCAACACTATGCATTCTGTCTGAAGTATCTGCCTTACTCCTCAAAGTGTTAATGAAAAAACACCCAGCACTTGGATGTTTAGCTCATAGTTAAAAATATTTTTCTCCAATTAGTACTTTATAGAATACAAATTCTGTTTGGAAAAAAAATCAGAAATAGATTTCTGCTAATTTTCATTGCTGAGTTTAAGAAACTTGAGAGGAAAGAAAGAAAAATAAATCATCTCCAGTTTATCCTAATACTGGGATATTACTGATACATACACTGATACTAATGATAATACTGTCACATGAGAGGCATTGATTACAATTTCTTCAAGGTACCTCATACAAAAGACAATCTCATTTTGAACACAGGAAAAAGCTCAGACATAAGAAAACTCAGAACCTTTCCACCACACTGGCACTATCCTTTAGATAAAACTTAGTTTCCAGTCCACAGACAGTACAGAGCAAACACAGCACACTTAAAGCACACAAGCATACGACAACTTGAATAAGAGCAAAAATGAAAAATACCAAAAGCTTTAGTCTTCGAACACTATACTATAAATAAAGCAAAGTACATATGGCAATTTACGAACTCTTAACACTTCAGGTCAAAGACGGGCAGGGAATTAGCAAGTCAGGGTCAGTTATTTTGACTGTTTTGACAAAACATCTCAGCTCCAGACAAGCTGTATCATTGAAAGGCAGTTGAAACAATCATATAAGGCTGAAGATAAAATGTAGCATTTTCTGGTCAAAACTCTGCCAAGATACAGCACATGGGAAGTCCAACAAGAATGGAATTTGGCTAAGTATGACTGCAGACAACTTTTCATCAAGTTTCTGAAAACTGCCAATCCCAAAGTTTGATTTGCATTATAGTTTTAAGGTCACATATGATGAGATACAGTTTTTCCCCTTTTGGAAAAAATATCTTGAGGTGCAAAACACTTCATTTAAGGCCTATCTATTGAGCCCAAATTTATCTTTCTGGAAAAATGCCTAATACACAACAGGCAATGAATATTGCTTGATGCTGATTTCAGAAGACAAAAGTCTGACCTGTGACAATACAAACTACTGTACTGAAAATACATCCTATCACTGAATGCTGATGTTAAGTATCATCAACAGGTGATCCTACCCACTAGAAGAAGGATAAGAATCTAAGTGTGACTGTGACTTAGATTCTGTGCAGTGTGACAGTGACATTCCCCAGGACAGGTTTCTGTGAGACACTAACACATTTTGTGGCTGGCTGTGCATGGCCAGATGTTTGACACTATTCTAGCACCATTAGTACTTACGCGCTAAGAGCTCCACCTCCTTTGGCATGTCCATCCAGCTTAGTAACTATAACAGAAGCTACATCTACTTTGTCTTTGAAAGCTTTAGCTTGAGCTTCACAAGCTTGGCCAATGGAAGCATCCATAACATAAACAATGTTATCTGGTTGCTAGGAGAAATGAGATACACAAAATAACTTCTTGCTTTATTAAACGACGTTCATGCATTATTATTATTATATAGTTTCAGTAGCAGAACTTACTGCAATAACAGTATATAATAACTGTATGCTAGAGTTTAAAACAGGACCACTGTTTTATGAACAGTATTATCTAAGGACCATTAAAAAAACTCTGATGCTGAATGACTATACGATTTATCTACAACATAAAACATTACAATTTAATACGTATGTGCTTATTAGTTATGCTTCAAGTGATTTTAGCCAGTATCTTTAGCAAGATACTTTTAGCCAGTATCTTGAGCCAATAAGATAATTAGTATCTACAAGCATTTGATAGCTAACATCTTCCATTTGGTTTTACATTCAGATATTTAAGACATCCATGCCTCTAAAAATGAGTTGGCATTACCAGGAATTGTTTGGGAAGTGTTATATTGTCATGCAAGACCACAGAATCAAACAAATAGCCAGACTTTTAAAATCCATAGAAACAACAGCTTCATTTACATATCAAAACTGTTGAAAGTGATCCAATCATCTTCTCTGTCTCAGTACAACTATTTGTGACAATCACAGAAAGTTTAGTATTCATAGTTAAGGGAAACCAGACCAGACTGGCTCTTTCATCTAGTTTTTCAATGCAAGGATCCTGAAAAGGGAAAGTTAAAGCAGGAATGGCAGTCTGATTATATGCAAGCATCCTTGAACAGAAGAACAGAATTAAAACCATAACAAAACTGACAAGCACTGGTCATTCAGCCTTTGCTTATTCATATCTGTTTGTAATTTCTAATATCATCTAGGAGTTAAAGAACATTAGGATACAGATTAATCAACCATCATCAAATGCCAAATTACTATATTTTTCAAAACTACTCACTATGGCATTAGCAACTTGTAACATTTCTTCAAACAAAGAGTCTTCTTGTTTGTGACGTCCACTTGTATCAACAATAATTATTTCAAAGTTTTCATTCTTAAATTTCTCAACACCTTCTGAGGCAATTATTACAGGATCCATTTCTGTATAACTAATCAAAAAGAGAAACAAAGAGATTCAGAATTTCATCATTTGACTATAAACTTGTTAACAATAAGTCTATCTGGATTTCAAGAGGGAACTTCTCTTATGTAAAGCAAAAATTGGTTACAAATATGTCTTCCTAAACCATTTACCCTTATTGCTCAGTGAACTGAAGCACAAAGCCTGAAGTCTCACCTGCTGGAAGCTGCAGTAAGTTCTACAAGACCCTCTCTCAAATAAGATTTAGCTGAGCATCTAGACAGTTCACCTTCAGTGAATCTCAGGGGAAAGTTATTTACTGCTTTATAAAAAGACATTTCAGGTCCACCTCTGTCTCTATTTGATAATAAAAATTAAGCAGCCAAAAATTACATCCTTTGATCTGTGAGCTACTTCTCAAAAATCTGGCCATGTCTGGTAAAAGTCTGTGAACTGCTATACATTGAGTAAGTACTATAGGGAATTATTCCTGGATACCTGATCTCTTTGTACATTATCCTACCTGCTACTCCTGGCAATATACTGAACTGGACAGAATTTTCATCTGAAAAGAGCAAGTATTACTCAGAATATATTATTAAAATGAAAGCAATTAGGCCATGCTAGATGGGGTTTAGTGCAAAATGTTCAGAATAGAACAATACATAATTGAAATAGAATTGTTCTCCAAAGTGTTTCTGAAAGATGCTTACCTCCCATAAAAGGGAATTCTTGCTTTTGTGGCATTCTGCTTTAACTGGTCAAAAGCACCTGTAAGACAGGCATAGTCAAGGGACTACTTAAGGAAATCCTCAAATATTATAGATAGAGAACTACATCATTAAAGGCTGTCTTACCTGCTCTGTATGTGTCAGCACATATTAGACAAGTCTTCCAGCCTTTCCTCTGATAGAAGTATGCTAACTGAAATGAAACCCAAAACAAGTGGTTACACCAAAGTCCCACTGACATGACACTTCTAACAGCCTGAAGTAACACACAGAGGACACAAACTCAAGCCAGCCCTTCTATAACTGAGGCCACAGAGTAAGACTGTTCATGGTTAGCATGGCCATGATTTAGAAAAGCATGTTATAAATAATTATTAATGGCAAGATGAGAACACCGGCTTGACTCTGCTTCTGATTGCAATTTCTTGAAATGGCAGTCTCTAGGAATGACTATAAATAACTTAAATTCCCATTTTACTAACTCCTGAATTCTTCTTATTGTTAATAATGCAGATTGGACTAGCATGTAGAAACTACCCAAAGCAATACTTCAATATCAAGTACCATAATGGCTACAACTTGTACAGCTCTGTGTTTTTGTACTTTCAGAGGAACAAAGATATTTCCATTGAAAGGACATGTTTTAAAGTAGTGGACAGAATCCTTAACCTTCCTACAACACTCAGCTTCACAGGTGCTACATATATTCACAAAACACTGGCCAAATACAAACATTCAAAATAAAATTCACCCACATAAGCACTAAGAAAGTCTTCTGAAATCAGAGCAGGCTATACTGAATATTTCACTCTGTGTGCATTTCAAAAGGAGATGACAAAAACCAACGAAGATGTCTCTTTTTTCCACAGGATAATTTCTCCTCACAACTTGGAATGTATCAAGCTCTGTCCTGGGGTGAATAATGAGTGAGTTAAGTGCTTATGGTTTAAGACAGAAGGGCAGATTAGTGAGGGTGATGCTGTTGTGGGTGCTTGTTACAAGCCACCTGGTCAGAAGGAGCAAGTGGATGAGGCTTTCTACAGGCAGCTTGAAGCAGCCTCAAAGTCACAGGCCCTGGTTCTTGTGGGGGACTTTAACTACGCTGACATCTACTGGAGAAGCAACACAGTGAAGCACAAACAGTCCAGGAGGCTCCTGGAAAATGGAAAGCAGAGATTACAACTTCCTGTCACAGGAAGGGGACAATCCCACAAGGAATGGTGTGCTGCTTGACCTTACACTAACAAACAGGGAAAGCCTTGTTGCAGATGTGAACATATATCGATTCAGAGCATTCTTTTTTTAGCCTTAAAAAAATACAAACACAAGTTCCCTCAATGAATCTGGGGCTGGAAGAGGTTTCACATCACCAACTTACACTTAACTGATACTTTGCATCTAATACAAAGGCCAAATTCCACAGTTCTGCTAAATAAGTAATGGAATGAACACCCATTCTTAGTATTTAGTCTTAAACCTAGAAAGTGAACTACAATGTTGTGGTTTAACTAAGTACAAGGAGAAAAAAAGGTTCTCTTATTGTTTCATCAAGAGTTCATTTTGAAAAATCTTTGAAGGAAGTCCTACAAGCCATAAATTGCCCCAAAAGAATATTAGTTCAACATTCATTTCATCTCAGAAACCCCTCTGCAAATGTATCTTTACATGGTATTGAGTTAGAACTTTCCTACTAACAAAATCAGAACAGATCACAAGCCAATTCTACCTAAGGAGCCCAATGACCACCAGCTTCCCCAGGCAAAAAAATAACCAAAAAACCCACAAAACCAAACCCGACAAACAAACAAACCAAAAACCATGCAAAGAGATCCACTGCAGTTACCTTTGAACAAGTTGTTGTTTTACCACTTCCTTGCAAACCAACAAACATTATAATATTCTGTTTTCCTTTGGTAGGTGTCCATGCCTTGACTCCAGGATCTACAAGCTAAAAAACAGAGTAACATAGATAGCAGAACCAAATTTCAAAAGCACAGAACAGTTGGTGTCACAGTCATGCTAGGTGCCTGGTTTCATATTCAAAGGAGAAAAACAGTTTTTGCAGTCTCATCTTAATTTGGCTTAGATTTTTCTGATTTACAGTGAATAACAACAGCCCTTACAAGGTATCTGTAGGATATAATGTTCTACATAATAATTCTGCAACAACAACGTTAATTTATTTCTAACACCAAGCACAGTCAGGATGGCCTGTATACATGGCACAAGGATAACAACAAACACAGAAAGGTGACCTCCACCCCTCTTGTTACTGCTCAGGATGGGCTTCTTCCAGGGAGAATCCTACAGCACAGAAGGCTTCTTAGGGCTGCTGCCTCACTTGTGAAATGAGTAGTAGGTAGATACATTCCTGAAAGCTACCATATCTCTGGGCACAGACTACAGAAGAAGAAATGACTACACTGTAAATTGGAAAGAGGGCAGAATACAGATACTCAAGTCCTGATTTGACCAAGCAGAGCAATGAGAACTGTTGCATTGAGCTGCTGGGTTGTTACTTAGCACTTTTCCAAAGGCTTGTAAGTAGTTGGAACATGGGGGTAGCAAAGCTGTTGTCCCAGAAGGACAACCAGAGTTAGACTAGAAACTAGCAGTACTTTACTCTTGTCTTTACATCTCAATTAAAGAGTAAGAACAATTGAACTTGAAGCTTAAACTCAACTTGATAGTTAACTTGAAGTTAGTTTGAGAAATGCCCAGGATGTAGTTTCAATGAGAACACTGCTGTTTGCAGTACTGCAGTTATGCTTTCACATCAGAAAACTTAACTGCAGGTACCACACAACCACCTAAAAGCCTGGCTTGCTACTGCACTACTGCCAAGCCCAGACTGTACAAGGAAAGTGTTGAATTTTGAAGTCCTACCTTAACAAGCTCTTTAAAGACCGCATGCTGGATCATTTTTCTTTTGTTAAGGCCAGATGCCATTTCTTCAAGATCAATTGCAGACCTGAGTTTGAGAAAAGCATGAAACACTAGCATAACTTAAAGCATCACTTGAACCTAGTAATAAAGTTTTTGAAAATGCAACAGCACCCTGATTTGTTCTGAGCTTTCAGATAGGATGTACTTCAGAAGTGACATGCACTGGAGACATTCTTATGCGGAGGACAAAAACAGGTTTCTAAAAAGCATCTTTCAGACTTGTATTTACCTAAATTGATCTGAAAATAGGCAAAGTAACAGTGCTAGTCACATACACAGATTTATTTATAGCCAGTACAAGAACATGTGAAGATGATGTGTCTAGGAAGTAATGAAAAACTTGTTTATCAGACGACTCAACTGATGACAGAGCACATTTTCGAAACAAGCCTGTAACAGCAATAAATGGCTAAATTTGACCAAAGACTCTTTTGATGGAACTGGGTAAACACTTAGTTCAAACAGCTATTTTCCTATTAAAAGTAAACTGGGTGCTTCTAAAAAAAAAAACTCCAACATATTAAGTTATAGATTAGTTGTTCTTTTGTAACCTCAAATTGCAACTTTTGATATGTGTAAAAGTTAAATGCATTTTGATTATTTCACTTACTTGACATTTTCTCTAAGTTGCTTCACAAGTTTGATATTAACATCAGCTTCCAGTAATGCTGTACATACTTCTTTTAACATAGCATTTAAAACCTTTGGAGTATAAAAGAAAAATCAGAAAAATTGTTTTACAATACACAGAGATTAACTAGGCCACTATTAGGTCAAAATAAGAATGTGAAAGTCTATTTATGATATAACCATGGCTTTCACAAATTAAATGCGTGTAGTCCTAACATTAAATCAACTGTCACAAAGAAAGTCTGTGCATTTGCTCCTACGTAAAAACAATTTAAATCTGAAAGGGAAGGGCTCTCAACTGTAACAACTGCACACTAAAGAACACTAACACAAAACACTTCCTACTTATGGAACAACATAAGTATTATTATGGCCAACAGCTCACGTGGCAGCAAGACTTCCTGAACTCCCCTCTGGGTACTCCTTGGAGAGTACACCAAAAAAACCTCAGATCACAACACCATTTCTCTAACAGTATTCCTCAGCTAAAGATGGACACCCTGCTACCTGCATTTTCAGTAACTGGACTGCTGCCCTGATTGTATGCCTTTTAGGCAAGCGGGTGCCTCTGCTAGAAACTCTGCTTATTCTGAGTTTCCAAAGTCTTGAACAGAAAGATTTTTCTGAAAGTAACACCTGCATAAATGGCCTCATTTTCACATCTTGAGCTCTTGCAGGAAAAAAGTTTCCATTGATGAAAAAAATTAAACTGGGCTGTATTTAATTCAATTAAGGATTTTTTGTCTCCCGGCAGAAGATACATTAAAGCATTTTCTCTGTGCGTAAGTTCTAACCCTCCAGCTCTCAATGAGGCTATTTTTTAGTTACTTTAAGCCACACATCTTTCTGCCTGAAAAGAATTCCTAGCAATCTGTGTACTCAGAGACACTTTGAAACCATCACATTAGTTAGTTTTCCATCTTGCATTGAACTCCTATGACAGAACACACTGAGTTCTACTTTAAAACTCTTACTTAGGGAAAACACAGGCCATACTAAGCCAAACAAAATTCCAGAACCACACACTGGTTTGAACATAAATGCAGCAAACTCCTCACAATTAAGACAATTAAGCTTACATTTGTTCTTCCACATTTCAGCTTCTAGCAGCCTAATACACATCTACATAGTCTGCCTGTGCCCACACACATAAATCAGAGCAGGCACCTACCTTCCATCCAAACTTAGGCACACACTACCTCCACAGAACACTCATCGCCCTAAATACAGCCACCAGGCTCAAGGACCCTTTGACCATGGGACCCACTATGTCTGAGGTGATGACCCATGTATAAATCCAGTTTTAAGTTCTGGCAGTACTGTTAGGGGGTCAAAACCTTTAGTAGAAATTTTACTTGAAGGAAAGAAAAAGTCTAGGTAGCCCAGTTCAAGCTTCTCATCAGCCTTTAAGAACATTTCCTCAGAACTTTTCCAGTGCTAATGCCATCACATTTGTACACTACATACCTCTTCATTGATAATTGTGGCATTGCTTAGTGAGCGCAATGCTGAAGTTATTTTTCTTCCAAGATCTGCCAGAACCATTTTGGCGGTTTCAAGTACAACTCAGAAGGACCTGGAAAAAAAATTTAAAGATAAAATTAAAAACTAGTTGAAGCTATGCCTTCACAAATTAATTATTCAAGTAACTTTTGGGTAAGAATCCTGCTTTGCATTCCAGAAAGTGCACAAGTTTTACTTTTTAAAGTTATTTTTAGGAAATATTGGCCTGAAGTTAATTTTAGGCAATCCTGATGGCCTACTTAAAGAAAGAGATACCACACTTCCATTAGGAAGGATTTCACTGTGTTGAATAAATGTGCACTGAATTCACCATCAAAAAAAACAAACAAAACAGTCCAGACAGACTTCCAGAAAGAATTCAAATTGCTTTTCATCCTCCTATCAGCAGTATGCTACATGACAGAATAAAGTTAAGCAGAACAGCCTAGAAACTCTGCATCTTGCAAGGACAATACGACCAGAAGCAAAATATTTTGCCAGCAAAATTCAACATTATTTATCAGTTGCATTTTATGCAGCTTTCATTAATCAAGCTGAATTTCCCATTTCAGTAATCCTACAAACATACCTGCATTTTAATAAGCAAAATTCATACTGTAGTTTTTAATGGCTGTATTGGAAAAACAAGACTATTTTTGCTCACTAGAAGCACAAATCTCACATATAAGCCTAAACCATACCATAATTTACACTTAGGAAACCATAAAAAGTTAATTTCTGAGGGGTACCCATTCTAGTCAACGTGCTAAACCACCCCATCCCCTATATTAGGTGGCAAGATATTCAGAAGAACACATGGTAGAATCAGCAATCTAAAATTCTGATTAAGGGCAAACCAAAACTTGTCTGAAGAGCAAAAATTTGCAACACCACAGCTACTGCTGAAACGGAGCACTTCAAGTACTCCTTGTTTATCTTCCACTTTCAGTGTTGCTGTCCTGTACTCAGCTGAAACAACTTCCTTGCTGATAGCCCAAATTGCAATCTCACATTTGATCTCCTTTCAGAACTGAAAGCCAAATTCTCAATAATGGGAGTCTCTGTAATCAAAACAGGTGAGAGTTTCAAAGATGATTTGCCTCAAACGAGAAGAAAACAAAGAAAGGCCAGCCCATTTATTGAAAGGAAGAATGCACCACTAGCTACATTCTGATTTTATTTAATAGACAGGGCATCAATGTGGCTAACAAAGCAGCTCACTGTATACACACATTGAGATTTATCAGCTGCACAAACCCCAAAAAGCATGGTTTAAAATGCTAAAATGTTTTATTATTTATAAATAATAAAATATATATTCCAAAACAGCTAAAACAAGAGGCTCCCATGTAAGCCAACCTCCAGAATGCTTTGTCTAATTGAGAGCTACTATTGATACCAACCTGGTAGGTTAAACCAGCAATAAAACCCCAAAAGCACCTGCCAGTCTCACCCACCCTCCCCTGATACTAAGGTCACAATGCAGAACAAAGTCTCCAGGAGCTTCAGAAGATGTAGGATAAATAAATCTCATGTAAGTACAGGAGTTGGGTATGGCAAATGACACAAATAAATATATTTACACATTTTAGATTTAATGTACATTGAATGTACGGGCAATGATATCCATTACAATGCCATCTCAATATTAAATTAGAAAATAAGTCTGTGTTTCCTAAGGAACTCTGCCAGTACAGCATCTGCAAACCAGTACACTAAAAGAAATTGATGTCCGTCTTCTTACATTGCTGGAAGGGGACTTCAGGTTAGCTGAAGTGGTAAAACTCCAAGGTTTCCTTACAAGGCCTACAAGTCATATTATTGCAGAATAATTCTAAAAAAGCATTATCTTTAATAGGCTCTACCAAACAGCCTCAACAAAACAGGTGTGCAAAATGTTTTCCAGGTCATTTTCTGTGATAATCAGAATGTGCAAGAAAAAACAAAGTCCCAAAATCTTTAAAAATAGTGCTGCACCTCAGTAAGCTTTGAGCTGCTAAAATGGCAATCAGTGACAGAATTTAACTATAACTCTCGGATGTATCAGCTGAGAAATTTGATAGGATGACCAACATAGAGAAGTCACGGGAATACTCCATATTTAAAATTAGTTTCCAGAGTTCCACATCTCTCCAAATACAGAAGATTAATTATGTCCTAAGATATGAATGTTTCCTCTGCAGAATTCCAAAAGGCTTACAATAGGAATAATTAAAATCCTTTGCTAAGGAGATGAGTTTCAGCATTTTCATATAAACTGCTCTTACCAGCACATTAAGAAATCGTAAACCAGAATTTCTAAGGGCTGCCAAATACAGAAATTAATAGACCTTGTGACACAGTCCATCCAAGTTGAGAGACACCCTCCAGACAAAAAGACACTCGAGATGTTTCAGCAGGTAGCCAGCTTGGGCTGGCAGACAGCCAGAAGGGCATTAGCAGTGAGTGCACTGCAGAAGGTGTGTGTGCTGAGCAGCCCAGTTCTGGGCAGAACATTTACAGACTGCAGCCCCCCACAGACACACGGAGCAGGGCTAAGTCCGGCCGGGCCCAGCACACAGCCGGGCTGCCTGCAGCAGGCTCGGGCTGAGCAAGGCATGAGCTCCACACAGCCCTCCACCAGCAGCAGCCTGGGCACCGCCACACTGAGCTCCAGCTCATGGGGCTGCTGCAGTCCCAAGGGCTCCGTGCTTCGCCATAAACGGGCATTCCATGGAAAAAGGGGCAGCAGAAATAGTGGACGTCTTACTATGGCATAGCAAACCAGCAGTGAAGCAATTCTGAGACAGACTGCCCACCCCCCAGCATAAACCTCCAACCAGATCCCTCTAGCTAAACTAGCAATATCTAATGTGCAGGGTTTTGGAAAAAAAATAAGATTAACAGGTAACAGCAGTTTAAACAGCTGCTTTAAAAGATAACAGCTGTTTAAAAAGATAACAAGCAAAAGGTACACTTGAAAACGGCACAATAAACTTGTACTACATGTACACATCCATGGATTAAGACCAACTGCAAGTCTAACACCGTAACGGAGAGGCGGCAGTTTCACATCTGGGAATGCCTGGAGCTACCGTAGCTACGCTCAACCTCAAATGAGGAGTTTCCACCTTCTAAAATTACCCGGCTGACGACGGGAAGGCGCCCCCAAGGCAGCAGCAGGGAACGGCTGTCTCGCTTATGGCCCAATGCCCTCGTTTTCACGGGAAAAGGATGAGGGCAGAGCCCGGTATACGTGCCCGGCCGCTGCCTTTGCCCTGGGCAGGCACGGACAGCGGGCGGACAGCGGCGGGGCGAGTCCCGTCCCGGTGCTGCGGCTGGCAGCAGCTGGGGCCGGGAGGCCAGACCTGCTCCCGCGGAGCTCCGGCGGACTGAGGGCCCTGCCAGGCCGGGCTGCCGCAGGACAGACCGCCGCCTATCCCCGGGGTCGGCAGGCACCGGCGCCCCCTCCTTCCCCGCCGGGACTGGGCCGGGGATCCCTCCGCGTCACGAAAAACCGCCGCCGGTCGCGGTCCCGCTTACGGAGCAGCCACGGCGGCAGCGCGGGCACTCACCGGGAGCGCGGCGCGAGGCCCGCGGCGGAGCCGTGCCCAGCCCAGCCCGCCAGGGCAAGGCCGCCCAGCGAGACTCCGCCGGATCGCGAGGAGCCGCGGCCGCCGCCGACCAGGCAAACGTCAGCACTGGCCGTCACCCCACAGGCCCCCGTTGGCTTCCGTTTCCGGGACGTGCGAGGGACCGCTGCGTCGTTAAGGTGGCACCGTGTAAACGTCTACCCGGCACCCGGCTCAGCACAGGCGAGAATTGTGCAGCACCGCCTTAAGGCGGGGAGAGAGGGGTTGCTGTGGGCGGGGCAGGGAGGGCGAAGCTCCTCCCCCCGCGGCGGCGCCTCAGCGGGGGCGGGGCCGGGCGCAGAGCCAAGCGGCAGCGCGAGCACACGCCAGGAGAGGGCGCCGAAGGGCGGGGCCGAGCATGCGCACAGGGCCCCTTCCGGTCGGTGTCGCCCTCCCGCATGCGCACGTGCGGGTGGGTGGGCGCGCGGAGGGAGGGCTCCTCCCGCGGCGCGCACGTGCGTGAGGCGGCGCGCACGTCGGGCCCAGGGCGCCGTGCGGCTGCCAGGGCCGGGGGAGGGGGGAGCGGACCCTGGGCGGGGGGCAGCGTGCCCGGGCCGGGGCACCGCCCCCTTCCGGCGGACACCGGCCCGACGCCTCGGCTGGAGCCGAGCCCTGCCCGGCTCCGATCGGGGCCGGCCGCGCCCGCCCGTCCGTCCGGGGGCACTCGGGCCGTGCGCGGGTGCCGTGCCGGGAGCGCGCGGTGTCGGGGCGCGGGCGCGCCCGGCAGCAGCGCAGCAGGACGGGCTGCGGGGTGACCCTCAAAGGCAGCACAGGTCGTGCGGAGCCAGGCTGCTCCTGCCGCGCCGAGACGGCTCTGGGTCTTAGGCTTGTCTTGTGCAGCTTCACACGTGTTCACAGCCGCCCTTCAGAAGTTTGGAAATAGCGGTTTGAGCTCATTTACAAACGCTGCTTTCCGCACTCGATGTCACCTTAAGTTAACATAGCTTTCTGTTTACTCCCTCGTTTATGCCTGGATGTAATTTCATCAGCGTGCTACAGTCAAACATTTTGTGGCAGATGAAGAAAGGAAATGTGGGTCAGTGCAGAAGCTGTAAATTTGCAACTGAACCCAAAGGATGACACGGAAAACTTCAACACCGGCAGTGCGTTAAAGCTGTAGTCACATAGTGCTATGCTGAATAAAGTCTAAACGCTGCTTAGTCTCAGGGGGCATGTGCATTTTCCCATTGCAGATAGGAATCTGGAAGACCCCCTCCAATTTTGTGACTCAGTCTCAAGCATCTAGTATGAGTGTGTCCTGTTTATTAATGATTGTCTCCTGGGATGGTAAACCTACCCTGATGATTGTGTGTTAGCAGAAATTCATCATATGATACAGTACTTCCCCAAGTAATGCCCTGCTTTGCTTGGGTTGTGCTTCTTGTTTGGGTCTTTGCTCCAGCATGTCCCCTTTAGGGTGAAAACAACTTCCTAAGCCAACACACAGGGACTGTCACACAAAAGCCAGCTCTGACACCAAGGAGTTGTCCAGCTGTCTAGGTACTTGGAGCTGCAAACTCACTCACTGTTGCCCTGTGGTTTGTGGCTCCCACAGTCACTCAGATGGAGAGGCAGGACAGATCTTTCCCAGGTGGAGCAGGCCCTCTGTTGGATTTATGGGAAGAGAACCAGCTGGGAGCAGCCTTTACTGTCTGTGACAGGCATGCAGCCCTCCCACCCAAATGGGCTCTTTCCTAGGAGAGGCATTGCCAAATGTTCCAGGGCATCTGGGAGTCAGTCTTCATGACTAGAGCACAGACAGGCCTCCCTAGGACTTGAAGGCTGAATTTTGATGGAAGTAGTTCGTGTTAATTGCAATTAAACGTTCTTATTTTTCTGTGTGTGTATGTACACATACTTATGTGTATGTATATGTCTACACATGCACATATCTGCCTATGTGTATGGGCATAATGCTAGAGCTATAAGCTCTGCTTATATCTTGCTTATATCTGCTATAAGCAATTCTGCATCCTTCCATTTTTGAGGTCTTGTCTGGACACTTCCTAAACAGTGCTTGGGTTACTGTAAATAATCTTGTTAGAAGTGGTTTTCTTCTCTCCCATATGCTCTAATATATAAAAATCTCATTGAATTTCACATGCAGTCATTCATATTGATTATTCACTTAACACAAATCATTCAGCTCCTACACACTGTATTGGTTTGTGTGGTGTGCATATATAGCTTTCTCAGCTTCCTGACCCCTTTACAAATATAGTAAAGCACATGGGAGCTTAGTAGTGAAACTTGAAAATGCTGAACTGTTTCAGTTAGGAAACTAATACTTACTATTTTCTCTGTTTCAATTCTATGATCATGTTTTACTTCTGCCATAGGAATTTTTAGCCAGTGTTTTAGCATAGTTTATGTAGACTCCAAAATCCTATGTCAGTGAATAAATTTTATTTTTTTTTATGCTACAACTTCCAAAACTTACCATGGATGGTTTCTGTGAAAGATAATATGCTATGGTCACTAGCCTTTATTATGATCTCTCAAATATTTTTTCTGAGTTTTAATGATTCAGCTTTTTGCCTAGGTCTTTCAGTGAAAGGATACATATATTCTTGCCTCATATTTGCTCTTCATAATTAACATACAACCTAAAGAGTAGATTAGGTTCCAAATCTTGAACTACTTTGTGTGTGTTGTACATCTGAGCAATCTGTGTCCTTCTATTTTTATACTGTTTGCATAAATAGTGATTGCTGCTGCTTCACTATGTGCAACATCTTTAAACATAATTAGCTTTACAGTTGCCATTCAATGGCTTTTCAGCTCATATGCTGCTGATCAGGGAACAGAGTGGACAGGGCAATCAGGATCAAGCAGCTGAAGTAATGAATATAATTTCATTTCTGTAGTCTAATTGTCAGGCCATCTTCAGAATCTTTTTTGGTTTAGGATTCTTTGCTTACAGGCTTGTGCTCTGATAATATTTTTGCTAATTTTCTCTTTCAAAAATGCTCCTTGTTAATATCCTGACTGGATGCTATTAATTAATATTCTGAGAAATCAAGTTGTACTTTAGTCATCTGCATCCTTGGCATTTGCTTACATTTTGTGATTGTATTTTGTGAAGTGCTGATGCAGTATAGAACTATAGGCAACCATATTTGTTCCAAGGTGTGTCATTTAGAATGTATGACTTAGGCTAATCTTATTTCCCTGATTGCCACATTTGTGGAGACATTTAGAGCCTGTAGAATTTGGCCTCATGCTAATGCTTGTAAAAGTTGCCAGTGGAAAAATATCAATGTTTACACAGTTCTTTTGCTCTCTCAAGGTCCTGCAGTTTCCCTCTCTAACATACATATATGTTTACATGTAGATATATGATAAAAGAGTGGAAATGAGAAAGCTTTATGCCTATGTGTAAAAACTTTTAATTGTTAAATAATCAAGATATGTTTCACTGCCTCTTTGGGTCATTAACCTGTTTCTGTTTTTCTAATCTCTTTTGTCTGAATGGCTATGTCCTGCTTTATTTCTTTCACCCTGATGAGTACAGGACTAGAGTACCAGATCAGTATCTGTACCTTACTGGTTTTATTTTCTTGCAGCATTGGACAGTAAGTGAGCAGAGGCATTTGTCCTGCAGGTCGCATTTCTTTAGTTTTTTTGCATTTTCCTCAGAGATGCAAATATCTTCTGTGATGTGGCTTTTTTTTTTCTTTTTCCCTCAGAATTGTTGCATTTGAATAATTATACTGCCCATTTTAATTAACTAGATAGTCCTGTGATAATTAATAGTGCTTGGGCTGAGGATAATGAGGAACTGGTAGAGGTTTCTGCTGCTGTACCCTGAGTAGGGAATGTGGTGTTCTCTCTGTGCATAAGGAAGACTGTTTCATGTGAGACGTAAAAATATACCAGATCTTTGTGCCACACAGAAATAAAAGCCTGGTATTTGGTGATACACATGTAGGAAGGAAACAAATGTCTGATGAACAAAAGGGAAAAAAAAAAAAAGTGGTGGGGATGGGGAGATAATATTCGGAATGAAAACTAGGATAGGATAAATGGAAACCAAAATGGTATCCCCACAGACAAAACTTTTTCTGTGGGCTGTCAGTTCTCTGCCTTCTCCTCCTGTATCCCATTCCTGTTTCTGTCAAGATGTTGAGCTTATACTTTTACCTCCAGCTGAGGAGAACTGGGCATGATTCCAGCGTTAGCTGGAGTCAGGCTTTTTCCTTCTTCACACCTCTCTCTGAATTAAAGTGTACATGCATCCTTAGAGTAAAGTCCTGAATAAAGTGGTTGACCTTTAGGATTAGTGTTGTTGCAAAGACAGCCTTAGCTATTACTGTAACTTAGTTGGTGTTTTCTGACTCACACACTGAAGGCATGAAATGTTATTGACAAACTTCCATGGAAGATACAAATTGATTTATAGTAAAGTGACTTATTTTAACTAAAGTGAAGTCTTACATATTTTGAACTGAAAGAACATTGTCCATGTTCTCACTCCAATGATTTTTGACTAACCTTACTTGGTAATTACGGGAATGTAAGTGAATGAAAGATTCTATTTGTTTTTTCTATTTTTTTTTCTTTTCTTATGAATGTGGGGTTTTCCGTATTGAGAATTTTAGAAATTCCGAATATTTATGTGTGATGGAAGACGTTACTGTTTTAAAGCAGCTGCTTAGCAACACTGCTTGGCTGTTTCACAATCAGCCAGCTCTTCCCACACACTGCAGTGAGATGTACGTCATTTCACGGTGACTTGCATTCCAGCTTTTCTTTTGAGTTTGTCTTAGATCTTAAAGAAAATTAAATAGCAAGAGTTGGAAAAAAGAACAGGAACCTTTGGTGTCTTAACTTTTTAATAATCAGATGATTAATGCTTTAATATCCTTTTGCAATAACCATGTTCCAGAAGTTGCAGCTAAGAAAACCTGGGTGAAGCCCAAGAGCTAATTCAAACCACTTGGGAAACCCCCCTGACAATCCCCCTCAGCTGGGTCCCAGCATTTGATGTATAGCTGGGGCCATGTGAACCTCCACTGCCCAGATTTCTAACATTTTCAGTAGCAGAAAAGGCTGCATTTGGTAAGAATGGATGCTGGAGGAGATAACCAGTGAATTGACCAAGCTTTCTGTTTACATGAGCAGCAACACAGGAATCAGGGGAAGTAAATAGAGGAATCTGAATCTTGAGTTTGAGATTGAAGTCACCAAACCACTCTACCTACTGGCAACTACCGAATGCTTTTGCTGTATTTAGCACTTAAATGCAGATTACAAAGCCTGTCTCTCAGTCAATGTCAGTAAAGCACAGATAAGGTGATAAGACCCTTTTTGCTTCTTGTGTTCTATCATGGGGTCTAAGATTGAAATATTTTTCTGTCAGGGCTAAATCTTACTGTTATGATACTAACTTATAAATTTTTTTCAGTTCATGTAACCGTGTAATAAAACACTCTGACAAACCTTTTCCAATCTGTGCATTCCCTGAGAAACTTAAATATGAAGCTAAGATTTCAAAGTGATATACTGGTCTGAATTGCTGATTGTTCCTACATACTCAAAATATTCAATATCAAGAGTATCACTCAAAATAGCAATTGAATAATAATCATTGCAAATCTTCTAATTTAAGAATAAACAACATATAATTAAGTACAAATTATTTTTTTATGGATTCACTTGTACTGGGAGCAAACCAGCTTTTTAAGAGGTTGGTGTACAATTTAATCTTGTGACTTGAAAGTTGAGGGCAGTCAGTGCTGTAAATTCAGGCTTTTAACAGGCAGTGAGGGAGGAGTATCTGATAAAATCAACCTAACTGATTGTGGAGGATGTGCTGCTTTAGTACAGTGTTCTGCATACAGAGAAGAAACTTCTCATCATACTCTAGGAACAGACCAAGTGTGTCCAGCATGTTCTATCATGTGTTTTGTTATCTAGGAATTAGCATGTTCTCCAATAGGTAAAGTTATCAGATGATAATTTTCACAAGACAAGAAGGGGAAGTAGGATAAGAAAAAACTAGATTCTTTAAATGTTTCCTCTCAGTCTGCAGGTGAAACTAAAGTGGAATAAGTATCTTTAAAAAGGATGAAAATGTGGGTTTCTGTAATGTGACAAGTATAGTATGTGTTTTTGTGTTTGTGTGTATGTGAAAAAGTAATTTAGTACAAAGCTTCATATCCAAATCTGTAGAAGTGATTTATTCAACTGAAATATCCTTTCAGAAGAGATAAAAATAACATGGCATTTTCATGTTAACATTTATTTGTTAAAATGATACCATACCAAAAATCTTTTCCACTGTTGTGTTTGATAAACTAAAATGGGATGTTACCTATAATTGAATGAATCATCAATTGTGGGAATTGGCATTAATTTCCTTTGTTGTGACAAGTGATACCTGTGTGAGAGAGGTCTCAAGAAGAATACCAAATACTTCTAAGTTGTTAGTCATTGAAACGTAATAATGGTGGGGGAAGCTAGGGATTGTGAAAAAGTATGAGACTTACCTTGTTTAAAATTTAACTTCAAAGCTTCTTTCAATTAACCAGTGTAAAAGACTTAAACTAATAAAATGAACTCTGGTTATATTTCTGTTGGAAAAAGATTCCAGTTACTTTCTACCAATAACTATGTATGCTTTGGGACAGAAATAATATTTAGAATTCCTCAGGTACTTGGTATACTAAGGTCACATATTGTTTCTCAAAATATTTAGCCAAAAAGGGCAATACTAAAGTTTTAGGGATGTGGTGTTTCTTCCTTGACTTGGTTCTCCAGTATTATTAAAACATGAATTACTAAATTAACCTCGTATTAAGTAACACGGCTGTTAATATTTGCTTTTCTCTTCTGAGTTGGAGTATATATCTAGAAGACCATAAGGTGCTTGCTGCTGTGGTTGCCTTTGCTAAATCCTCTTCTTTCCTCTCCTTCAGTGACATGTAATCTTCTGTTGTCATTTGGAAATCACACATTGCTTGTCTTCAATCCTGTATTTTGCAGGGGCGTTCAGATGTTGGTGTAGCGGTGCTCTCTATCTGGTGTGAGGCTTTGTGATGTTTTCTTAGCTTCTGTACAAAGGCTGACTAGTACCAGGGTGATAATGAGGCTTTTTGCAATGTGTTAATTAAATTTTATAAATGCATGTTGAGTAAATCCAGTGGAACCGGTTTTTGAAGTAAAATACAAACACTACGCACTCAGACTTCCTCCATAAACAAATGATTGTGATTCATCTTGCAGTGTTTCATGAACTGTACGTTTCTTTCCTGGTTAGTTGTCTGTTCAGTGAGCACAGTTGGCTTGCACACTCTCCATTTCATGTTGTATACATTTCACGTATGTAACAGGTACTAAAATAATATATAAAATACTTTGCTATTTTCGTTTCTTCTTTGAAGATCCCTTTTAAGGCGATACTGAGATTCTCAAGAGTGAACAATTTGTTAAACACGAGGGTGGAGTTGATAAAACCGTACCAGCAGAGATGCATATTTTCATATTTGGCACTGGTGTTTCCTACTTGGTGGCAATCTACACATATTTACATACTGCAAAAGTAAATGAGTTATTGTGGTAGCTGTTGCTCTTTCTTGCTTTGACAGGAAGGAGTCGAGTCTCCGTGTCAGAGTTCAGTGACAGACTATACACACAGGTGTGGAGTGTTGCACACACAGCTTCTGCTCCAGCTGCCATTTTGTCATCTCGGATGAAGTCTGTTCAGACCTCCTTCACCTTTTTTGTTCCTGCTTATTGTGCTTTAAAATATTAACTGATAGTTAGAAAGGAGCATTTCCATTTGTCATTTATTTTTCAGGGTCAGTGTTTCAACATATTTTCTTTGAGCTGCATATGTGTTGTCCTTAGGACTTGTTTTGTACAGATCATACAAGAACTTGTGTGCGTCATGCTTTGTTTCACAAGGAGAGATCAGAGGGCCCTGTGGGTCAGCGTTGTGACAGGTACTGTACAGCCTGAACTCAGGGAAGGGATATTCTGGATTAGAGGAAGATGGATGTGCTGCCTGTGTCCCACTGAAGGTGTGTGTTTCTCTTCTGTGGAGCTGGAGCACTGAATAGTCTGGAGAGCTGTCTGTCACTAATGTTGGCCAGGAAAGGTCACCCATGCCATGAGGGAGCAGATCCTATTGACACACTAGATCTGGGAGGAAGAGAGCTGAAGTTCTGTATTTGTGGTGTGATGTGGCTGGCCTGGTGGTCTAGGAACACTTCCTGCATTTCATTAAATGCTATATATGAATTTGATACTCTTAACAGGCACTATAACAGCTGGATGAGCTCTCTTGCATAGTAATAGTATTGTTTTAAAGCAAGTGCCAGATGTAGAGGCTTATTGCCCACAGGCACTGATCTGTTCAGCTGCTAATATCAGCTTTCTACTCTCTTGTTCTGTCTGTAGCACAGCTTTTCCCCTTGCTCCTTCAGATGTTATCCACCTCAGCAAACTGGCACCTTGGCACTCTGAGGGCATGTTGTGGTGCTGATGGTCTCATTTAAGCTACAGTTAGATTTGCCCACCTTCCCTTCCCATAATAGCTGGGTTTACTGTGCTGTGTCATGTCCATAGAAATCTTCCCCGAGCTGCTTGGAAAAATCACTGTGCTTTTGGGATGTTCATAACAAATCTGCAAATTGTTGGATGGGCTGTGAGTTTAGCAGGATGGCTGCTCATTAGAGGTTTCAAATTAAAATGCTGACAAGCTGGAGCTGCTGCATTGCACCTGTTGTGTTGGTGTTGCTGCTGTTGCAGCTGCTGCCTCTGTCTGTGTTCCTCGCTGCAAAGTGTGCATCTTTTTAGGAGCTGAAGTTCTGGAGAACCTAACTGTAAGCACTTTGGAGCAGTGAATTGCCTTCCTGAAGTATAGCAACTACCAATGGTAATGGTCCATCAGGGCTTTGGAGCATTACTACTGTACATTTAATACATTTTAAACCAAATATATCTTAGGGAAATACAGATAATTTAAAGTTTCTGCTGCTTACTACAGGGTATTCAGGATTATCTGTTTGGGTCCATTTTCACATGTGTTGAAAGAACCATTTACATTTGCAGTCTAAAGAAGAGAGCCTTTTGCACTAATGAATGATGCTTTCTTTAATCATATTGCTCTCACTACGGTGCTTAAGCAAAAACCATTTCAGAGACATTTAATAGTTTAAAGGTTTTCAGGTTTCTGATTCCTATGCTAGCCTTAAAATTTTTCACTCTTTCTAGCATTTCCTATCATCCACAGGAAAGATTAAATATATTAGCATAGAGAAACTTGTAGTGTGTTCTGTAGATTTATTTTGAACCTGGTTGCCATCACGCTTTTCTGTACTAATATTCCCACCTGGAACAGCAGTGCTAACAAACCTTGCTTTTTTTAAAAAAAACACCTGTAAAAGCTGTCAAATTTCCTTTTTGTGAGTGATGCACGTACATGTCAAAAAGCGCAGTCACTGCCCAACATGTTGGCAGTCTAAGTAAAACAAGAAGCAAACCAGAAGGGGTGGAGAAGAGGGGACATACCTGTTTTTAGACATACCATCTGGTTTTAGATGAGACTCAGTAGATGGGTTTGGTATATTTTTTCAGGATTAGATTAGTGGCTGCTTTTTGGTGGTGGTGGTTGTCTTTTACGGGTTTGTAGCTTTGACCTGAGATGTGCCTTTGTTTAGAACCAGTTCAATAATCCTCAAAGCATTGAGATGTCCAGACAAAAAGGAATTTCATCTAGTTATTCTTTTGAGGAAAACATAACAAGAAAAGAGCGGAGTACAGGCATACAGCAGATCTTGTGCTGAATGCCAGTTAGGAACATCATACTCTTAACATGAAATTGGGGGATATAAGCAGGATGTTGGCTGCAAGATGTGAAAACTCTGGTAAGAGTAAGTAAACCTTTAGCTGGAGTGTCTGGTTCTCAATACTGCAGGTCAGAAAGGATGAGAGAGTCCAGCAGATCCAAAGGGAAATGTTGAGAATCTTCACACACTAGGGAAAAAAAAAAACAAACCAGGAAGGGTCTGGATAGGCAAATCTTGGTTTTTCTTGGAAAGGAGACTGATGTGACACGTGATGAGTCTTCAGGGAAGTAAATAGTTACTGTATAATAGAAAGGAACAAAGTTTTCTGTTTCCATTGTGCGTGGGGCAGAAAATACTAAGTAGTGGCAGAGGACATCTAAATCAGTAATTAAGAAGGGTTTTCCTTTCTAATATTGAGGCTAGTCAAGCACTGGAATAGATGGCTAAGGGTGGTTTTACAGTCCCCAGCATTAACAGTCATTTTTAAAAGAGCAGTTTGAAGAAGTAATGACTCTATTGATTGAGCCTTGGAAGAAGAAAAGATTAGTGTCTTCACATGGTTTCCTTCTGAATCTTTTTTCTAGATGTCTTTAAAAAAAAATGTGCTAAAGTAATACAGGAAGATTCTGGAAAAATAGCAAAATTTACACTGTGGTTTTGCAAAAATGTATTGGTTTGCATCCATTCCTATTTTCCTTCTCATTTGAAATATTTTGATAGTTTAGGTAATGTAAAATGTGTTGTGAGTTGAACTGTTGAACTGTGCATTATCCCCAATTTTTTTGTAAGTTTATTAGAAAGATCATACATATAAAAAGAAACTTGTATTTAAAAAAAATGCCTGCATTCAGGCAACTATTCAGTTTTGTAATTTCTCCAACAGTTCAAAAACATCTTTGATGTTTTTTATATCTTAAACTGAAACAATATCACTTTGGTGGCAGCCCAGACCATCATATGTGAGTTATAAATTTATAAATATGAAAATAATTTGAGATTTCAGAGAAGCAGTGCATTTATTTTACGTGGCAAAGTTATTACAATCCAAATCTGTCATTGGCTGGAAAAGCTAACAAAGGCTGAAAAATGCATGTGAATAATAAATCTTATCCATCTGGTGTTGTTTACGTCTTGCAACTGTATTGTACTGGTCATCACTTAGTCCACATGATCTGCATATGATTGTTCAAGGGTTTTTGTTTGTCTTGATTTGTAGATGACTTTGATGAGCTTGTGGTGAGTAACAATGATGTTGTGCTCAGAAATATCGCTGAAGATTTGCGGAATCGTTTACCCATCGAGGCAATGTTTACTTCAGAACATCAGGCTGTTCAGAAAGTAAGCTAATTGTTGTGGTCTGCTTTTGCTGAAGCACATCATTTATTCTGATAGCATTTTTAGCAGTAGTTCATAGTAGAGAATGAACATGGGTTGAAGTATAGGAAATCTCAGTTTGGTTCTCAGGTCTGTTGTTCTATGTTTGCATGACTCCAGGAAAGTTGCTTCATAGTTTTTAATACTTTGATCATATGTTATTTGGGATAGCTTTCATTCTGTGTGGTATGACACCTGTCACAGTGATTCTTCGGTGCTAGCTCCATAACTCTAACAGCCCCCTTAAAGACAACAGGAGCACAGGGCCAGTGTTTTGCTGTTGCCATAATGTGGGCAGCCCAGAGATGATATCCAGCTCTTTCAGATTCCTGTGGCTCAGAAACAGGTGGGCTGTGAGTTCTGTGGGAGGAGAGTGCACCTTTCCTATTTGACCTGTCAGTATACAAGGAATGTTAATGCATTTCCCAGAAAAGTGGTGTGTGGCTCTTCAGTGGGAGAAGTGGATTGGCCATATGCAGTAAGCCTGGAAAAGGGAGGAAAACTGAGTAGGAGGATGAAGATTATGCCCCTTGAAATGATGAGAAGGCAAGCATCCCAACTAGTATATTTTTGATTGAAAGTGACACCCATGTTAATTAGGGGTGCTTCTGGATAGAGGCATAAGGCACAATGATGAAAATAGTCAGTTGAGGCTGAGAAGCAGAATTGACATTTCTGCTAAATTTAAGTTACATTCTCCTCATTAAAAGAGGAGAAAAATCTTCCTTTGCCCTGTATGTTCTCTACAGCCAAGCAAGCACTGAAGAGACAAAATTCACATAGGGCTCCCTACTCAGATATCAAAACCAACTTGCTTTTGTTTGTCAACTACCACTTACTGGCTATCTCAGTGGAATTTGATGACCCAGTTTACGTACAGGATTTCTGTAGGTTTTTTTTTTTGTTTTTTTTTTTTTGGTTTTTTTTTTGTTTTGTTTTGTTTGTTTTGTTGGGTTTTTTGTTTGTTTGTTTTTGTTTTTGTAATTGTTGCATAGGGAAAAACATGGATCTTGGGGGTTTTGGGAAAGGTAGGATGGTGGGACAATTAACGTGTGATTTCACGGTGTAAGTGAAGTTAAGAGACTTGGTTATGCCTTTCTAAGGTTTTGTTCCTCTTCTCAGATACACCAGCATCCACTGCCCGTGATTCATGTTGATGCATTCCTTTATGATGATGATGTTGTTGATTCATTGTGTGAGGAGGGGAAAATGAGTAGGAGCTACTGCACAGAGTGTGGTTCATACAAAACTGCATCTTTAGGTAAGTGTTCTTTCGGGAACATGAGAAACAAATTGAGTTTAACTAAACTGGTTTGTGCAGTGACTCAGCTGGACATGACAACATCCAGCTGATGGGGGACTTTGTCCAGTCTGCTGCAATATACAGGCCAAAATTATTTCCCATAACCAATGGAAGGAGCCTCCTACACATGTAAGTTGAATTAATTTGCAGTGTATGAGTGACAATTGTTGCCCACAAAAACTGGGCAGGTAAGAGGCTAGCTATGTATCACTGGAGAGGAAGATGCAAGAGGAAGACAATACTGTAGAGTCCATGCAGTAGCCTGGGTCTCCTCTCACATGCCAAAAAACAGTAGAAAGCACCATCTGTCTTAAAGCTTGTGTATGGTGTGGTACAGATAAATGCTGCTGCCAGTAGAGCACAGCCATTGAAGGAATGGTTTATTTGGAGAACGTTCCATTCATTAAAACTTTGGAGTTGAAATTAAAGTTATTAATATGTCTGCCCATAAAAAGTTTTGCACAAATTGTGTTTACTACGTTTCCTTTTTCAGTTAAACAGTTCCAAGTTACTTTGTTTTGTATTCTTTAACATACATTACTGTGCAGAAAAAGGTAATTCAGTTTCATGAAGGATTTCAAAATTCTCCATGTAAGGCAAGGAATCCTCAGACTTGGGACAGGCTGCTTGGCTGATTACCTCTGATTTGCAAACCCTGCCCTAGTGCACTAGTGCAGGCAAGAAACCACACAAGTTTTCAGTGAAGATAATTCTTCAGGTTACTATTTCAATGGTTAATTACACAGTAGTTAGTACTGCCCACCCAACACCTTTGTTCTGTTCTTATTTCCCAGAGTTTATTTCGCATTCCTTTTCCCTCATGGAACTGAAGTTTCTTTATCACCATGTACTGCCTGACCTGACAGGAAAGGTAGTGGTTGACGTTGGCTCCAGGCTTGGTGCAGTGCTATTTGCGGTAACTTCCAGCACAGGAATTCATATTTTATTACTGTGACAAACATTTTCCCTCTTTTCTGACTGCCTACTCTCATTACTCAATATTGGATGGGTCATTCTGAGAGGCACCTCTGATCTGACTCTCTGAATAGTGTAAAGTGCTGTTTACTAGCAATTTCAGTTCTTCTTCTGTTCCTCACAAGAGGGACTACAAATGATCTTTCTTATGGAGAGGAAAAGTCTGTTGTCCAACAGAGTAGCATATTGCTGTCACACATGCTGCTCTTTTGCTCGTTCCTGCTGTCTCTTTCATAAGCGAGTTTGTCCTCTTATGTCTTGACCATGCCTATATATAGATTAGTTATGTTAAATTCCTTTATGAAGCTGATAAACTGTTAAAATATACAAAGGAAGACTTTGATATGAATTTGTCTCCAAAAACATATTGTCCTGCTCTGCATTTTAAAATGCACATAAAATACTTCTTCGAGAAACTTGAGTGCAATTTTGATTGCTTTTGGCATGGCTGGTACAACATATGGCCAACAGCAATGCAAAACACACATTACTACTTTCTTAAAAAAGTCAATGTGTGTTTAGGGCTCAATCTTGCAAACACTTGAGCATGTGATTTTACGCATTTGAATAGTCTAATTTTGGGATCACTCAAATGAGGAAAGTTACTCCCATTTGTAAATATTTGCAGCATTGGGTCCTTAAATGGTAGCACTTCGGCTAGGCTGAATTTTTTTTTGAAGTATTTAAATGCTTGTATTATTATTATAGTAGAAGATACTTTCAAAGCACTCTTTCAAAAAAGAGTTCTGCTTTGTAATATGGTCTTGCCTTGGAGGAGGGGTGACTTCACAGGTTGCTTTTCTACTCTCTGAGTTGAATGGTTTCAGAAAACCTTAATAATGAAGTTGTAATACATGTGGATCTCAGATATTCTGTATCTTCAGCATTGTTTGTCTTTGCCATTGTTGGCAAAGTGTAATTATTGTGCTCAATGGAGACAGTGGCACTTGAAGCAGTATCTTTGTTAGGGCACTGTTTGCTCAAGTATTTGTACTTTTTTTCTTAACATTTCCAACAGCTTCCCAAAATCTTAGTCCAAAACTGAACTATTTTTTGGGCTTAATATTAAGTCATAATTTAGCTTTTTTTTTTTTTTTTTTTGCATATATATCTGTGTGAAGCATCTGAAAATGTCAGTAATACAGTAACTTAGAGAAGCTGACAAAGACTTGATATCAAAATATCCCACTATATTATTGGTATATTGTCCTCCATTTTCAGTCATTTTCACTCTGTTATGTCTCATGTTTTTGTTCTTTTCTCTTGATATATTCTTCTTCAGTTCTCCCAAGGATCAAAAATGACATGTAGAGTCTTTTTCCTTCACACTATTTTCGTAATTTGTTTTGTACACCTTTTTTCTTTCTTAGACTATTTTCCATCTGTTTTGCAGTTCAAGTGAACTTGGAGCTTTCCTTTTCTTGTTATTTTGATGTGTCATTTTGGATCTCTTGCTAACATTTGTGAGGCTTAAGTAGGAATTGCCAAATCAGGAGCTTAGCTCTGAAAAATATTTCACATCCACTGAAAGACATTTCTCAACTCATTGTTTTAAAATGTTTCTTTAATCTTAACTCGTGTTTAATTCTCTTCTTTTTAAATGAAAATTTTGAACTTGTTTTAAACGCATCACAGTTACTAAATTTCCTTTTCCTAATGTAGGGTTATCTTTATAGCTCAGCTTCCCAGCTGTATGGAGTAGAAATGAATGCAGACTTCTGCCAGTTGCAAGAAATGATGATTACAAAGTACGAGTTCATTGACAGAATAAAGGTAACTTAAATATATATTTTAGTTTTTGTATTTTTAACCACTGTGTACAAGGTATCTGGTTTAAGTGAGTGGCTGGTAAATCAGCATTCTGAGAAGTATCTGCCTTTGCTTGTTTTGATCCTAAACAAAGGCTTTGCATTAGGAAAAAAAGACCTTATAGTAAAGAGGAAGAGGGAAAGTATCAAAATATTAATCATTTAGCCTTTTTCGTGACTGGACTTACCCATTGGCTCATACAAAACAGATAAATCTTAGCTGATTCTCCTAGGGAAATCAGTGACATCATTGCCACTCACTTTTGTGAAACAGAGTGTATAAAGAATTTCTGTCACAAACACAAAAGTAAATGTCTGTGATTCACTTTTGTTAGCAGAAAAATGTTTGTAGGATTTGCAAATTTTCATCTAATGATACTTAAAGGACTTAAAATTATTCATATTTCCTTTCATAGAATCTCAGTGTATATGTACCTTCCACAAAAATAACGGTTTCTAACAAAATGCTATCATTATGGGAATCATTTCCCTAGTTTCATTATGGGAATAGCTACTAATATTTTAAAGAGGAAAAATAAATTCCTTTCTGGACCAGACCCATTATTTTGTTACCAGCAAAAGTTGGTAAATAGAATATGCTAAGTAGAATACTGGCTTTAATCCTGTGTTGTATGCATGTGCTCTTGAATGGAGTCACATGAAGTGCTGAGTATGGTAATTTCTTGGGTATTAAGGTAACCTCATTTTAACCTAGAAAGAAATAATAAACATATTTAATATTTAACACAGGGTAAGCAGTACCATTGGGTTGCTCAATTCAGTCGCAGTTGCTGACAGTTTATCCATAACCTTTGGGTTTTGCTTGTGTTTTGTGTTCATAACACTTTACTGTGATGAAACTGAAAGTACAGTTAGGAGCTCTGTCAGTTCAGTGGAGTTGGAGATCTATAAGCATGCTTTTCAGCCCTGTATATTTTTTATTGTAAGCTTTTATGTATTTTCTTCACACCTTGTAATTCTGCTGAAGTATTCATTTTGGAGCATAAAGATAAGATAATAGGTTTTCAAAGCAGTGCCGGAGGACTTAGCTATTTGAGTCTCATTAAATGCTAATTTAGTCATGTGACTCCTGTTATCACACTGCTTTGAACATTTCAATCTTATATTTTTATTTCACCCCCAAATGAGTTCTCTCTAGAGGTACATATCAGGTTGAAAAATTGTGAGAATCCAGATGCTGGTCATAATTCATGACACAAGTTTGAAAAACGTTCTAGAGACTCTTCCTAAATAGAGATTGTTTTTTTCAAGATATTCTGAATTTTTATTAGAATATGTTCCTAAAGGATAGCAAAGTGAAATGGTACCTTTAGTGGCTAAATCTTTGAGCGAACCTTGTGTTTCTTTGGTCAACACTTGGTTTGTTAAAGTACATAGAAGGTTGCTCAGCATCTTTTGCCATTTGAGGAAACATTTAGCTACTGGGAGGAAAGTAAACAGTTGAACAGATCTTAGGAAACTTGAGACTTCAATTCAGAAATTGACTGTAGTCATGAAAGGCTTGGTGTGTATTTCACTGGATGACAGGGCAGTTTTAAAATCAGTTGCTGCCTCCTCTGTTGTGCCGGCACACAGCCAGTCAGATCAGAGAATGGATTCAGCTGAAACCAAACCCAGCAATACTGGAGTTTTGACTAGAGCAGTATCTGAGTCTGGCTCATTGTGCAGCCAGACATGCTTATGTGGTCCCAAATTCCCCAAGAGGAGTGAGGATATGTTTGGGGAGAATGAGGTGCTTAGGTCACTTTGGTCAGCATGGTCACTGACTCTGTAAATGCAGAGTAATTTTAGGTCAAGTCTTAAGCATCATTCAAGTCAAGGAAACATCAACATAAACTTTCCAGTAGTTTAAGCATCTTTCTGAGTTGTGGTTTAAAATATTAGGACTGCCATTAGTATCCTGTCCTGTGCATGGGGTTATTCTTCCCCAGGTGTAGGACCCTGCATTTGCATTTGCTGAATTTCAGAAGGTTCCTCTCTGCCCATCCCTCCATAGTATCAGCCACACCTCCCAGCTTTGTGTCATCAGTGAACTTGCTGAGGAGGCATCTCCCCTTCATCCAAGTCATTTGTGGATAAATTAAACAATACTGGACTCAGTACTGAGCCTTGGGGGACACCAGTAGTGACAGGCCTCCAACTAGACCCTGTGCCACTGTTTAGGACCCTCTGGGATCTGTCATTCAGTCATTTCTCAGTCCTCACTGTCCACTCATCCAACCCTCATACCCTGCGTTTGCCTCTGAGGATGTTGTGAGAAACAGAATTGAGAGCCTTCTTGAAGTCAAAGTAGACAAAATCCTCTGATCTCCCCTCATCCATGCAGGTAGTTGGTTCATCACAGAAGTCAATCAGATTGGTTAAGCAGGACTTCAGTGAATCCATGCTGACTACTACTTATCCCTTCAAAAGATATTCCAGTTTACATTTCTCATCAGATCTGGGATGCATAATAATAGAATATCCTGAGTTGAAAAGGACCCGCATGGATCATTGTGTAAGACAATAAGATTTCTCTGTCTTAGGAGGAAATCAAACACATCAGATTGTTAATGAGCATCCATATTTTCCTGTCTCGCTTGTTTTGAAAAATGACATGATGTGCTAATATCCTTTTTGGTAGGTGAAGGTAGATGAAATCAAAACAGCTCCTCTTGTGCTGACTGGAGAGGCAGTTGTTTAGTAGGATCCTCCAGTGCTACTGAGAATCCTGCCTTTCCAACATTCCCAGTCCCAATATCCATTGTGAGAATTCAGCTGTCAAATCTGGATCTGTAGTGTCTTTTCTAGCTATAATCCTTCAGTAACCCACTGACCCTGTGAGATGCCTTTTATTATCCTCAAAATAGCTTCAACTAGCTTAACTTCTTTCCTGAAATCACTGGACATTCGTGATAAAATACAGGGAAGTTAAATGTAACAGCCATCGCATACACCATCTTCTCTTTTATGGCACGCAGTTCTAAACCAAAATTCAGATGTACTTTATTTTACTTAGCATAATGGATTAAGTATCTTAATTAGAAGTTAAACCTGATTTTTTAAAAAAAATTTTTGAAAGGTTATTATGATTCTGTATGTCAGTTTTATCTACTGTAAAGCCAGTGAAATACCTGTTTTTGTGACTGGTTCAAAAGGGTGGTAGCAGCTGCTGTATTAGGCTAACAGGCTTCATGACTTCTCAAAGGCTGTATTTGTCTCTTAATTTATGCCTTGGGAAATTTCTCTCCTTCAGGTGGTTCATGCAGACATCTGTACTCAGCCCTCACTTCTGCAGAAGGCTGATGTTGTTGTAATGAATAATGTCTTTGAATATTTTCTTGACAGACAGGAACAGGCCAGGTAAGCTCTGTGTCCAAACAAGTTACCTATTTCTTTAGCAATATCTGCATAACCTTGTGAATAATAGAAAACCTTAAGGTTGTGCTTTTTGAAGGCATATACATAATTTATATAAGGAAATTGTTTTATACCGTCTACTTCTAATTGTTATACTTAACTGCTAAGGTGTTCTGACAGTTGTTTATTGTTAAACCCACTAAACACTGCTGCTTTGTTTACACAAACCCTGGCTTGCATCCTTGCACTGATATGTTAAAATAGTATCTTGCTGCTAAAGAATCTGGGATTACTGTATCAGCATAAAGCTTAATCTTCAGAAGTAAGAGTCACTGTCTCGTTGATGTCAGAGCTTTAATATATACAGACTACAAAGCATGGTTATGAATGATATTTCTAATAGATATTTGTAAGGATGTGGTAGCAAACAAACATGTGGCTAAGGTTCTCTTTCAGGTACAAGGCACTCACAGATGATCTTTTGCTAATCCAGCAGCATCCGTTTAAAGTGTAAATAACTTGATCATCGTAAGTTTAGAATGGGCAGTCAGAAAAAAGGAGTACCTGTGTCTCCACTTGGTCCCAGCCAAGTCTGTCATTCTGTACCAGCTTCAGCTGAGGCTTGCCCTGCTGCCCTGGATACCAGGTGATAATACCAACCAGCGAGGCACAGAGTGGATGGGTGACAGATAGTGGGTGTTTCAAAATGCCAGGAGATATATTTCCAGGCACAGGACTGAGAATTCATTTGATTCTGTCATAACTTGGGAATAGTGGTTTAGTGTTGCATTACTAGCATGAAGACGAATGACATTTGAAGAATGCTGGAAATTAAATTCTTTTTAGTCTGAATTGCTGTGCTGTGAGAAATGATCTTACTTGCAAAACAAAAAAAAAAAAAAAAAAAAGGGAATGCTGGGGGCTATATTTAAGTACTCTGATTACTAATGTCTTAAGAGAAGTACTTTGTCACGACTGTACATGAAGTATGTATGTAAAGAGAAGCTTGCTGTGAAGCTTAATAAAGGACTGCACTTCAGGACTGGATTTTCTTCAAAGCAAAGGGGCCAAATATCAATGTTTAATCTTTGTTCATAGTGAAAGTCTTGACAATACCAAATTATATGCATGTATGTATGAGAATTATAAAATTACAAAATCTAACATTGTGAGGCCATGTATTCCCTGTGTTTTTAATACAAAGCTTGGTTTTATTCCTGCAAATACATTTGCTTAGATATTAATAATGACTGATAAGCATGTATTGCAAGTCTTTAAGCTTAGTCTACCACTGGCCAATAAACTGCAAGCGTTAGATTCATTGTATGTCAAATATGTGTGGTTTTTCCCCAAAAAACTGGTCACCTACCTTTAAATATGTTTCAGAGCTTGGAAATTTGTTGCTTGTAATGTAAGGAAAAGAGGGTCCTTATTAGTGACAGTTCCAAGTCTTGAGGAATCACTTTCAAAGCTCCAGGTAAGTTCCCTCGGCCTGTTTTAGCTGACACATTTTTTATTTTCTGTTAAAGCAGCATTTCTGTAGTTGAAGTTAGCTGCTTGCCAGTATTGCTGTAAGGAAGGATATATAATTTTGTGCAGAGGTTAAAAGGTGGAAGACTCAGGATTCTCTTTTGAGGTTGACCACCAGCACAATCTCCCTGTACTTCAATTGTCCTCATGTGAAAAGGAAAATCCCAGCCTCTATCAGCAGGCTGCATGAATCACTGTATTAACATGTGTATTAATATGGCAGTATGAGCTTTTGGAAGTACAGATTAGTGAGAGATATGGTCTCCCAACTAGCCAAGTGACTACCATCAGGCGTCTTGAATCAGTTACTTAGCTTTAAATTGCAGTTGGAAGCAAACATAAGGACAGTGCATCTTTCAAAGATGCTGAATTCTCTGTGCTGCTCCCAATGGGCCACGCTCTGCCCTCCGTCCGTTCTGCCATCGGTCATCAGTAGATCATGTGTGTGATACCTGGTCAAATTATGTGGTCTAGCTTTAGTTAGGAGACAAGATACTGATCAGACTTACGTATAAACTTTCTCGCAACAGTAGTTAGTTTTAGAGAGATTGAATCACTTGTTGCCTGTGGGTGAAGTAGATCCTCAGGCCCAAGAGCAGCAGTGGTGTCATTTGAACTTTTCTTGGAGCCGGCTGTAGTCACAGAGCAGCTGAGAAGCCCTTTGTAGCCTTGATACAACACTCCCTGGGTGTAAAAGAAGAAAATACCTGTGATTCTTCCATGATACTGTTAGCTGCTCCCTCAGCACGTGTCACTCAGAGAATGTCACCCTCTGAATTAGGATGCTTGAGGCTTACACAAATGCATAAAGAAAGGCAGTTGTAATATGCTAACAAAATATCTAGACTATTGACTAGATAATTTTTAAAGTTACCTCTATTATCTCCTATTTGAGTTAAAATGGCTTTTCCAGAAATTAATTTATCATTGCCATATAATTTGGAATGACTAATCTCTCATATTATGTCTTGCCTTCTTAATGTTGAAACTCCTTAACCTTGAAACTCCTGCTGTTTCTTAACATGGTGTTGATTTAAGAATCTGCTTTCATTGTTTCAGACAGATGTACAGCTCAGTCAATGGGTTGAAGAGGTGCAGCTGAACTATGATGTATATATAGAAAAGGATGTTGACAGAGAAGCACTCGAACAGATTCATTTATACAAGATTCTCTAGTACCTGGAAAATTTACTGATATCCTTATGATATATATTTTGGGCCTAAAATGAACTTGGATGGATTTGTGTGAATAAATCAGGTCAAAATTCATATTGTGGTTAATTTGAGTGATATATGTGGTTTTTAATGGAAAAGAGTATTTTAAAACAGGTTTTAAAAGGTTTTTAAGGTTTTTAAGGTTTTCTTACTGAGGCATTTTGTCTCAACAGGGTATTTTGACTTTTGACTTAGGAGATATCCTCATGATTTATTTTTTGCAGAAATGTTAAAAAGAGCGTCTATATAGTAATGCTAAAAGAACTTCTGGTCATCAGTAGCATTGTGCACTACCAATGTTTGCTAAATATATCAAACCTAAAAATAGTGAATTCTTATTGATGTGATTGATAAGAATGCATTTAGCATAATGTTACGTAAAAGCTGTAGTGCTGTTTCATTTTGATATAAAGCATTTATTCTTATCATTAACAATATTTATTAACAGCATCATCTTTGGTGTTCCTCCTATGGAATTTTTAGGTTTTCTCTCCAGGTTCTGCTTGATAACCAGATTATCTATTGGCATATGTTATGAGAGAGGCAAGTTCATCCATTTAGTTAGTTGTCCTTAAGGTGGATATTAACATAAAATACTGAAGGACACCGAGGAGCCATGGAGAATTAATACAGCAAATCCAGGATGATGAAACTCTTTCCCTGCACTTCTTCTGTGGATGGTAGGAAGTGTAATAAGGGGTTAAGAAGCTGAAAATTCTGAACAGGTGTCATGGCTTAGCAGAGGCTTGGTGGTGGCGTAAAACAGTGGAAATTCGTAACAGAGCCTCCTCAGAGAGAAAAGATCCACATACGCCCACCACATTTATATTTAGATTTTACGTTCTAAGGATGTAAAGCTTTTACTCAGCTGAAGAATGTTTCAGGTTTTAGCAAACATTAACAATCCCAAGTGCAAAAGTATTAAAACTTCAGGAGTTTTGGACTAAGCGTGTTGTGAATTTAGAAGCATTGTTAAAAAGTTTGCTGCACAACTTATGTCTAGTGTAAATGGAAAAACATTGCATTGGATTTCAGTCTTCAAATGATGTACAGGTTTGTGACTTTGATAATACATGCTGTGAGCAAAAAGGATCAGTGGCCTATAGGCACTCACCAATTAAGTAAATAAATGGGACTGTAGAAGGGATAGTGAGTTTTAAGAAGTCTTACTTTCATGTCCTGTTCAGAGTGGAAGAGGATGTTTTAACTTGAGTGATACTGAACTGCTGCTCAAATACTGTGTTGAATCTATTCTTCATGTGTTTAAAAATGTAAAAAGATGGAAAGCTTTTCTTAAAACATTTATTTTATTGGTTACTTCGTTGTCAGTGAGACAAGTGCCCCTAGAAAAGAAGCCTAGGAGAGGCTAAGCAACAGCATGGAGGGGTAATGCAAGGCTAACAGATCTAATAAGGAGAGAATAAAAATGAAGAAAAGAAATGCATGCGCAATTCAGAATGGGGAAATGAGCACTGTAGTAATCAGTACAGTGGAAGCTGTGACTGAATTGGAGTATATAAATAGGCTGCTATAAAAGGAAGACTGAATGGGTCATAAAAAGCTACTTCATAACCTTACTACCATGTGAGAAGAAAACACCATGCTGGAATGTTTTTTACTTTTTCTAGAGTTCCTGAAAGATCTCTCAAATCAATTGTCAGGACTTGGGGCTCATGGTACTGAGTATGATCTGTGCCCTGCACCTTGTTTTGGTAATATGGGAACTACAACTTTCATTGCAGTTGTTTCCCCTCTTCATGCTGAGTCTTCAAATACTTTTTTGGGGTGTTGATCTCAGATTTAAAAAATTCAATAGACTGGAGCAGATCACCAGCATATTTAATGACATCTGTATCCTCTGACTGAAAATAGCATGCACGCATCTGGAGCTCATATGCAGCAGAGGGTGCAAAAGGGAAGCTCCCCCTGTCTTTTTTAGACATCAGGACAAACTCAAGAGGTGAGTTCAAGCTGCTGAAATGTGTGTTTTCCTCTCCTGACCTTGATGGGTCCTCAGTTAAAATCCTCACATTGACACGTTCACTGAGAAGAGGTGGTGGTAATTCAGTTCGGTTTTATCAAACTCGTGTTAAGAGACATATCTCCTCTGTCCTTTTAGAAACCTCTTCCTAACTTGACTTCATATGGCCAGAGATCACAGGGCCATTCTTTAGGATGTTATGAGCTGCCTAACTCACCTACTGAAGGGCTAGAAACAACTAGTGCATCAAGAAGGTAGTAATTGTTTCTTTTCCAGCTGGCCCCTTTCAGTCCTGTTATACATTCCCACACACAAGGGTGGCAAAGGTAAATGGTGATGTAGTTTGCAAAACCTCGTGTGAAAGGAGGCAAATCAGTCCTCCCTGTGCAGGCTCAGAAGACCTCAGACATCAGCTGAAATTCTCCCAAGAGTGTGTGTATTGCCTCAACTAAGGTTTTGCTTGTTCAGCTTGAGGAAGCTGCCAGAGTATATTCAGCATGTTGAGTCCTTGTCCTTAGTTCTGCTACTGCTGAATTGCATGGTATTTGGCCAGTGATTGAACTTTTCTCCTCCTTGGTGTCTGCAGTGAAAATAAGAACAACAAATCCAAAATCAGAGCAAGGTTGTGAATTAATTGAATATCAGTTGCTTTGAGATTGTCATATAAAAAATGTTAAACAGCAGAGCTCTTCTTTGTAAAGTGACCTAATTAAAAAAACCTGAAAGGCAAAGATAATACCAGTACCTCTCTGCGATACTTTCTGGCTCTTTCCTTCACCTGACAGCATTGAAAAGGAAGCACAGATTAGCCACAGTACAGTGTTGAAAATGCATAAATAATTGTTTCCTAGAACTCTGTTTTTACACTGCCCTTGCTGTTAGCTGGCCCCTGGTATTGGGAGGAAGGGAGAGGGGAGTATCTGGTACCCAGATTTTTGGGCCTGCGTGCAGGGCAGCCCTGTGACAGCTGCTGGAGATGTCATGGTGGCTGCCACAAGCTGCCAGCCCGAGCTGCTGGCTGCCCTGCACAGCTCTGGGGCTGCACAGCTGGTATGTGCTGCCACTGCCTGTGAAACACAGCTCTGTATGGCCTGACAGAGGTCCCAACCCATGCTACAGCAGCAGTACACTCTGGTCATGAACAGCTTGTAAATCACAAGATTTCACTTTTGTGGGCCTGAATTAGAAAAAAATAATGAGGGAGATGCATATCTGCAGCACTTAAAATCGCCAGAAGTTTCTGTCACACATGAAAGGCAGCTCTGCTATTCCCCAGTAGCATAACTTCCCATGCAGTACCCTGGTTTCTGCAGAAAGAGCCATCTGAAATTTGAATCCATCAAGAACTAGTAGTAGTAGTAGTAAAAGAAGTACTCCGTAGTAGTAAAAGAAGAAAAAAAATTAAAATATTCTGGATCCAGTGTAGTAGCACAAAAAAAATGTCTAGCTATAAGAATTATAGATTCACTTTGCAGACAGGAAATGTTGCAAATATCTTTACTTGAAACTGTTTTCAAAAAAATCACCAAATGCCTTGTGAGAACAGCCTTGGCTTTCAAAGGTGTGTCATTTTCCATGTGCCTTTTTTCACAGTAAGCAATATTGGAAGGGGCTAATGGGCCATGCTGAGGAACACTTGACAGTGGAGCAAGCTTGAAAAAACCCAAATCCAGCTCCTTCATTCCTCACCATCTGTATCCTCCTCTCTTTCCTAGGTTTCTCCTGTCTCTTGTCTCTTCTCAGCTGTCTTTTCTCTTGCTGCTGCCAGTGCCAGGACCAGCCCATGGTGCAGCAGGAGCTGTGCCTGAGTGTGGCTGCAGCCTGCACATTTTCTCTGTTACTGGAAGGCAATAATAGAAAATGTGACTGGTAACTTCAGCTGAGCAGCTTTTAGGGTTCGCTGCAGGCTGGAATAATGACAGAAACATTTTTAAGAGGTTGCTTTGTACTCTTCAGGAATTCCTGGTGGGGACTCCAGTGAAAAGAGCAGACCCTGCTCCATCTCATCTCTGAGACCTCACAACAGACTCAGGCTCTGGCTGCCCCCTGCCCACCGTGGTAAAGCAGGAGTTGACATGCACAATGCCAGTACTCTTTGCCAGCATTTTAACAAATGGCCTCTCATATGCCCTTGGGCTGTCACAAGCCCTCTGCTGTAGAGGGAGTTGTATTTGTAGAAATAAGTGGGAGAAGAAGGCAGTGCTGCTTTTCCAACAAATGCATGTTAAATGCTCCTAGAAATGTCTATACTTCCACTCATTCATTATTTGAGAGCAGATTAATGAGACACTGTGTTTTGGGGAAGGGAGATGGAACATCATGCTTAAGTGCACATGTTTTTTAAATTCCTTCACAGAAACACAGTGCAGCTTGTATATCTTTAAAAACTGACATGTTTGTGTCACCCTAGGGGTGAGTCTTTTCCAACAGGAACAAGGTAGCAGTATGCTGGAAGGCTTAGTTAGAACTGATCACCTCCAGTATCCCTTGTAGCTTGTAATGTAGGAGTTCTCTATGTGAACACATGCTGGAGTTATTCCCCATCCAACAAAGAGATATTAAAACCCCAAACCCAGAAGTTCACTATTAGTTGTAAGTCTTTTGTACTAAGCATTTGCTTCCCCCCTTTTTGTCTGCTGCATGACCTGTGTGATGTCCCAGATCCTTTGGCAGTTGTGGTATTACTTTACCTGGAGACCCTGTCTGGGGGATTTTTGCATTCATGCTTCTCTGCAGACTCCCCTCCTTCCACGTGGTGGGACAGAAGAAGAAAACAGTTTTCATTCTTCATCACAGGGTGCATCAGAGGTCCAGGTTCTTCTGATATGCCCCTCTCTCTGTGAACGTGGCTGTGATGGTTTACTTTCCATCAAGCCCCACCAAACACCTATGGGGCAGGTGGGGGAGAGGGAAGGTTCTGCATCTTTGCTCAGCTGTGCTTCCAGGGGTTTACCCAAGCAGGGAAGGCAGCCAGCCAAAACTGTCAGCCTTAGCTGGAAATAGCAAGAATAGACAAAGTTGGCAGGAGATTTCATGCCAAAATTTGAAGAACAATAATTTACCAGAGTTGCTAGCAGCCCCGACAGAAATCAGGTCCCAATTATCTGCAGTATTGTGTGAGCATATATATTGTGTATGTGTGTATATATATCCACCAACATAATGAGACTGCTTATCCTCGAGAGTCAGCTGTGTACGCAGACAAAGGTAGAAGACAGGAAATAATATTTCCTATTTTCCAGATGGGGCATTGAATTTTGTGTAGTTATTGTGATTGTGTAAACGAGGTAATTGCACACACATGGTCTGCTGTAGGATTGCTGAGTGCACTTTTTGTGGTCAGTATTTTTAGGGACTTAAAATTGGGAGCATGAAAATACATAGGCGTTAAATAATCTCTATTTTAAAAATTACATTAAGAAGATAAGTAGTACACAATTTACTGGTGGGGTAGGGGCTAAGGGAGGGGAACAGAACATCACTGACGGCTTCCTGGCAAAACAATTTAAGACACAAGCACCAAGCTGACACACAGATAAACATTTTAAGGGCACTGGTGTAATGAAGAATTTGGGTGGAGCTGCCTGCTTCCAACTGCTTGGACCAAGAAACTAACAAAAAAAAATTACTAATTTTAATAGTAAGCTAAACAGAAAGTTAACAAAACATCAGGCTTAGCATCTTAAAATGAAACTTAAGCATGATGTTGTGGAAGTGCTTGCCAACTAACTAGGGTTGGATGCTGAGGAGCAGTATTCTCTACTAGAGATCACAGATGCCTGCATGTTTTTCTTTCAGTCCTGTGTAAGGTGTACATGCTGAGGATGTAAGTAAACAAGTACATCAGCTTTGTAACTTTGAATAGTGAGTACATTTCAGTTAGGAGCTGTGGTAATTAAGGAGAACAATTATTTGAGCTAGTAAGCTCAAGTAATCTTGAACTACTATGCTACATATATGCGCTAGGGGTGTCACTCAGAAGTCTACACAGGAGCATCTCGGGCATTTCCACTGATTCTTTCCCACTTGTGTATGTTAGAAAGACTGAACTAGTGACTGGTAGGTCATTGTCAGCTCTCCATTCTTGCCAGGGCAATAACCCAAAAGGTCATCAGCAAAAAAAATCCAAACCAGAGCCAGGCAATGAGGGGGTTGCCAAGCATTCAAGGATTTTATGGTCAAAACTGCCGCATGTGTGAGCACAACGTGGTGTCGCAACACTGTGAGTCTGTGTTTCTTAATGCACTTACTGAAATTAGTAAGGACCACCACCGTCTATTTAAAATCTCTGTGTCATAGACTGACTCTCTACTTCAGTGTCATCAAGGTGTCAGCCAAAAATTCTGAGGTGGCAGTAAGATTTGCTATGGAAGAATCCCAAATATGTACAGTTTTTGGCCCCCTTTTGGGAAGGGGCTGATTGTGGAGTACAGTACATGTTGTTGGCCTTTTTTTATTTTTAATGACTCATATTTTGGACCGCATTCCTGTTTGTCTTTCAATGCCAAACAGAAATTACTATTTAGGTCAAACTGCTGTTGTGGTACTAATAGAAGCAGACATCAGTTTTGCCGATGGATTTCACAGCTATGCATTTTGCAGAGTGAAGTTCCCTCTCTAGGCTACTTCTGACATTTAGCTGTGATGGTGTTAATAGCAGCTTCTAGTGCTGCCTCTGCCTTTTTACTTGCACATGCTCAGCTGGGGAATATAGCTGGGAAGTTACCTTTCAGCTATAGCTTTTTTTTTCATGCAGACTCTGAGTACAGCATCTTCTGCTCCCAGATCCAGCTTTCGGGCCGCTTCATGCTGCTGCTGCATGGTCCCAGCTCCTCCCTTTTCAGCTCTTCCTGTGCACTGGTGTGATCCAGCCTCTCGGCCTGTCCCTGGCTGCTGCCAGCTTTGCTATGTTCTGCTTCTTTTAGAGGGTTGTTTTCTAACTCTGACTCCCCTGGCTCTTGCTTAATGCTTCCTGATGAGTGACAGCTTTGGAGAGGAACCTCAGCTCATGCCCTGAAGTTTTCAGCCTGTGTTCTGGTCCATGCCTTGACTCAGATGCTGGTGTGTCTCTGAAGTGAGGTTTCTGCACTGCTGCCCTGGAACCAGTGCCTCAGGCATGCATGGAAACGGGAGACCTGCTAGCTTAGGTGCCAGAAGGCTGGCACCAGCAAATGGGGTTGCTGCAAGCCTCTCATCCCTTCCCATCAGGTAACAGTGAATTGAAGTATCTCTGCAGTAGAAAGTTGACACAACTTAAGAGCCACTGTGACCCATTAGATGGTCCTGAGCATGGGAATTGTTAGATAAAATCAAAGAGGGGTGGGCTGGTTTGGCTGCCTGCTGGTGTAACTCTGTGTGAGCAAGACTTCACTGAATTTCCTCCAGTTCTCATCATCTGAGTATTGGCTCCCACCTTCAACCCTGAGCATCGAGATTTCTGAAGATGGATCTTTAAACCAGTTTATGCACAGATGCTCAGACCCTGAGCTACAGCCAAAGATATGTGCTGAGAGAGAAAGTACAAAAATGGATTTGAGGTACCTTTGAATTTCTGCATTATCTGTATTTGCTTGCTCTGATTAAATAATATTTTAATTTGCAGAATAGCCAAACATGAGCTGGTTAGCAGTCCCATGGTCTCTACCACCAGCTAATGTCTAGAAGGCTGAAAGTACCTCTTAAGGCTACTATTTTCTTCCTTTTCATCCTCAGATTTTTCTGCAGGTAAGAGGAACCCTAAAATTACTTGATTTTTGTTCACTTTCTGAGAGGGCTGTGCTAACAGGAGCAGTGTGACTGAGCACAGCCTGATAATTAGTCTGATCTTACTTACATAGATAACAAGATGGTTTCTGTGAAATTTCCCAATCCCTTTCAAATGGATCCTCTTTTACAGTACATGGATGATATAAAATCCAACACTGCATTAATTTTCTCTTCCTGGTTTTGTCTCTTGTTTTTGGTTTCGTTCAGTGGGGTTTTCTTTCCTGGTCAACTGTTTCACCCAAACTTTGCATGCAAAACAGTTGATGCCACCCTGAAAGTCTCATAACAGAAGGATGTTCTTACCACTTACTGCTTTGAGTTGATAGTCCTGCTCTGAATTAACAGAAATTAGTTGCAGCACCCACATTTAATCATAACTGTGCATATGGTTTAGCTCTCACAGATAATAGGGATGAGTATTTAGTAGCTAGAAAGATGTATTTTACTGAGACTTTGAAGCAGACCATTCAACCCAGAGCTAATGGCCTTTCACTATTAGGCTAATGGCCTTTCATTATTAAAATAAATAAGGATTTATTTTATTTTACTGTCTTGTAGCTACAGTGATATGGTATCCAGATTTGGGATTATTCCTTCATTCTTCCTGCAAGTGGCTGCAAAGGGCATGGAGGGAATGGAGAAGACAGAGCTGGTCAGCAACTAATTCTGTCTCTTCCCCACGTAGGCCTTAATAGTAATGAAGGGCCTCGGCAGAGAGGAGAGCAGACAAACATCCTGCATGTGTGGATGATGTCCCTGCTCACAGCCTAAATTAACTGTCAGAGATATCTGGGCTCCAAAACAAGTATTTCCAGTGCACGGGAATGAGCTCACCTTACTGCTGTGATCACAGCACAGGAGAAACAAGGTGCAAACTTCTCAGCATCACCAGAGCAGCCTGGTGGCTGTCTGGTGGGAAAAGCAGTCATACACTGCTCGGTGCCCCAGAGAGGAGGTAAAGCCTCCAGATCCAGCAATGACCTGAGCCTAGTGCTAAGCCCTGTTCAGCACTGCCCCACAGCTGAGCCCTTTCCATCACTCCCAGCCCTGAGCAGCCGTCTGTCTGTTGCTGCTGCCATTGAGTTTGTTAATTCAGTGAGGACTTCTCCCCATAAATTCCCACTTTGCTCCTGGCATGACCTGGACTGTTTTTTCTCCCCTGCCTTGCAGAACCATCCCACCTCTCCCAGTCACGTTTCCTTTACTCTTCCTACAATGTTTTCAGAAATGTATATGAGCTATCCAATTACCTCACCCCTTGGTGAGGGAAGTTGGAGTACAGAGGTCAATAGACTGGGATCTCTTTCTGCCCAAACTGGTTCACCTGGGTATTGGTTCCCAACCAGTCTTCCTGTGAGGTGGGGAAGGGGCATGGCAAGAGGAAAATTAGGAGAAATCAGGAGCAGGAGGGCTTGTTCTGAAAGAATTAGGGGAAGATTTCTCCAGGCAAGGAGTCTACGTATCTGTCCCTGGGAGCTGGGATGATGCACAGCTGATCACGCAGAGGAGAAAGGGACAGCCATCCCTTTCTCCTCTCTGTGCTCCCTGTTCCCAGTTTTAGGGCACTGGGCATCCAATCAAGAGGAAGAGGTGGATTAGGGGGAAGAGGGAGCAGGGAACCAGCCGAGGTCTGGCAGCACCTAATGAGTGTGTAGCATGGGAGAGCAGTCAACACTCCTCCTTCCATGGGGAACAGCCCTCTGTAAAGTTCTGGTCTTCCACTGCTATGCTCATTGGCCAGAGAAGATCCTGAGCTGGAAGAGACCCTTAAGAACCATTGGATGCACCTGCTACCTGTGTTTTCCGGAGAAAGGCTTTCCAGACTGGCTAAAGGCTTTCCAGACTGGTTATCAAGAAGTCTCTTTCCCATCTCCACTGCACTCAGACCCTGGTCTTAGGAGCTCTCCCTGCAAAGACAAGGCTCAGCCTAATACTTTTAAACACCCCTGCCAGTGTTTTTTTCAGAAGCCATATTTATGGCAATGTACACATTAGACACAGATTGTTTAATTTGCATAGGTGCCAGACACAGAGATGCACAAAATTTGGCAGGTAAGCCCAGACGCAGAGGGTGTGAGTGTTGCAAGAGGGAGGAGACAGGGCCCTTGTTTGTGTTCCTGTGAGGATTGCTGCTGGCAGAGCAAAATGGGTTTAACTGGAAACCAAAAGGTTTCAGATCAAAGCTGTGAAAAATCTTTAAAACACATTCTGCTCTCCTCCTGCACTGCACCAGCACTCTCTTATTCTTTGCTTTAAGCAAAAACTTTGACTGTGGTCAAATAATTATGTGTGTGAAGAAGGTGCCACACGAGGCAGCTGCAGCAGGTTTTGGCAGATCAGCTAAGTGTGAGACATCCTGGTGGAACCTTGTCAGGTTTAGCAGTGATGGTTACACATTGTCTGCCTGCCATCTCCCACACCTCACTGCCGGGGTCCTTGCCCTAGCAGTGGCCAAAGCAGGGGCTTGCTGCCTCACCTGCACAGGCCTTCTGTGCCCTTCTCAGCATCTGCTCGTTTCCCCTGCTGCTGGGACAGACGGCGCTGGGAGAGGGCACAGCAGACATGGGGGAGCTAAAGCGTTGCAGATTGCTGCTGTTCATTCGGCAGAGCCCATCTGTCAGGGCCTTTAAAATGCATTCAGTCCCAAGATGGAGGTTTCCAGTTCAAATCAAGCGGCTTTAGTTTGATGCTAGTTAGTAGGATCTGCTCATAATGAACCAAAACTTGGATAGGCACGTCTGCCAAATCTAGCTAAGCAGTTCAGTGTATTAGCATAAGCAGCTTGCTACTCTTCCCTGCAGAGTGGAGCAAGGTGGGTAACACACCTCATCCTTTCCTGTTCACGGCCCAGGGTTTTGTCTTAAGCCAATAACAATGGTGGGCTTGTACAAAAACACAAAGCTATAAATGAGAATTTCCCTCACAAATGCTCAAATCCTGCTCTGCTACCTGGCAAAAGAGATTAATATTTTGTGACTATGATACCTAAGTAGGGGAGATGTTAGAGTTTTGCAGATCCTTTGCTCTTGAATGAGAGGATCTATGTAGAGTTTAAGATGTCTTAAACTGTACACATTTTAGCTGATTCATCTTGAGTTTTCTAAGAGGAGATACGGCAGAAATTTGCTAAAAATGCCAATTGAAATTTTGCCTGTTGGCAAAAGGCCAACAAGTAATTATAGTGAAGGCACCTGTTGACAAGTGAGGTTACTTAAACCCTCTTTGATTTGATCACTTGTCTTTGGTAAGCAGAAGGCACATCATCGGAAATTCTGCTGTCTGAGAATGACAGCAGATTGGGGATGTGGTTATGTGCCTTCACTTACTCCACTCTGAACACTCCCTCTCAGAGGCTGAGTGGGATGGCCAGAGAATAGAGAGGATGTGGTTTCTGAATTCTGAATCACGACAGTTTTCCCCCAATACTCTTATCTGTAGTAATTTAAAAATTCCAGCCTGGTAGTTAGACTGTACTTGGTCTCAGGCTCTATGGGCTTTGACACTAGCTTCCTAAATTTTAGGACTAACCAGACTAATCAAATTAAATTTTTAAACTGATACTCAATTGGAGGTCAAGCTGAGCAATAGCATTTTAGAGGTCATTCTGTTACTTCCACTTCTGTTTGCATTTCTTCCAGAGGAACTCTTAAGTCCCACAGTAATTCTTTTTGTAAAAACTTGTAGTAGAGTCAGATTCAGGCTGCACACTAGAAACAGATAATATGAGTGAAAATACTCCAGCAATTTGATCTTTGCTATTTCAACCTGTGTTTGAATAGATGACCCTCAGAGATCCCTTACAGCCCTATTTGTTCCACTCTTCATAATACCTAAGGGAACATGATAACTGTAAAGATGTCTATTGCTTTCAAAGATTTATTTCTAACTGGTAAACCAGTTAATTACATGTGTAGTTAAAGAAAAAAAAATCAACCAAATCCAATTAACCAATGAAAAAACAATCCAAAAAAAACCAACTTTGTGAGGCCTCCAGAACCTTAAATATGTACCCCAGAATAGCTGAACTCTATTTCTCTGTTTTAGACAGTAAAGATATGATTAATATTTCTTCTCATATCAGGCTAGAGCACTTGGAAGGGAAATCTGGTACTTTTGTCAGTTTTTACCCAAGTCCTTCCTGGCTAGGGGGTTCAGCTGCTGCTTGGGTCCTCTTCTGCATCTGGGTAACAGCAAGTGATCACAGCCTCAAGTGATTAGCAGTGGTTCCTGCAGGACCACAAGAGGTGGCTTTTAGAGATCTCTCAGCAGACTTCAGCTCTGCCTGGTGACAGGATTATCTTGGTCCCTGGTCAGGACAAAACAGGGATGCAGTGCATGCCACAGGTATTCCCCATGAGAACTTGTGCTTACAGCCTGAAGTTCTGTGCGAAGCACCAGCTCCAGTGGTATGTACAGGATTAGATACCATTGTAGTACCTGACCCTCTATGTAATTTAACACCAAACTCAAATTCATTCATACATTCAAGCTTCACTTGATTTAATGATCACCTCTTCTAGTCTTTTCTCAAGTTAGCTGACACATATAAACCTGTTACTTCTGTGATATTAACCTTTTTCCTGGCTACTGTTCAGTTTATCTCTGAAATTCATCTTCAGGCTTTAGACCACTTACCATGAAAGCTGAACAATACTAAAATGCAGCAATCTGACCATCACAGTACATCATAAACTGCCTATACCTCATGGAAAAATCTGACAGATGCCTTACTTAGAAATGCTTGGTTTAGGTATGTCATTCTGTTTCCTTAATACGTTGCTATGAAAACAGGGTCATGGGTTAGAATTTAATCTTCTCTCTATTCTTTACTTCAGTTGTAACCTCTGTCCACGTCAAAATTAGCTGGAACATCATCTTTACAGCACACACCAGGTTTGAAAGAGATCTTTTAATCTTTTTTTTTTCCCCTGTAAAGATCTGAAACCTAAGCAGAAAAATAATCAAAGTTTCCTCATCCTTTTAAATTATTCTTAGTGTGAATTGATTTTGTGGTATTGATTTTAGGAATACTGTCTGTAAGCAGTTATATTTTGTGCAATATATTAAATAGTAAAAACAGTTGAGTGCATGCATTTATAAAAAATAGAATAATTCATTTATACATGTAACACATGTCCTGCGTACACAGATATAATCATAGAAATTCAGTCAATCAATGTAGCTGCTGGTTACATTATTTCATTTATTTTTCTATTCTATGTTCTCACTAGAAAAGATGATAATGACCTGGCAGTTGTCTTTTTCAGTGTAGAACAGCATACACATTTGAAACTTACTGGGGAAAAAGCACTCCATGAATTTCCATGCATAGTTGAAAAGCTGAGTAAGAAAATTAGTGAACAATTCATTGGGACATCACACAGAATAAACCAGGCAGCACTTTATAGGTAAAGTTCCATATTCACTACAGGAAGGTGGATTTAAATTCAGTGTCACAATGCCATCACCCGCCCTAGCTGAAACGATGCCTTGTTTTGGTTTTAAGGCGGTTGCATTGAAGCTATTAAAAACATAATCCCAAAATAAGCAAATTTTCCCTGGAAATTTTCTGCTTCTTCCTTGCTTCCAAAGGATCCAGGAAATGGTAGACATGTACATACTTCAAATCAAAGTCCAGGGCCTGATGAATAGGCTGCCTGCCCTTTTCTAGGGAGACACAGCAGGGAGGGCTGGAGAGGGCCGGTGCAGGGATGAAGGGCTCCTTGGGGCTCTCCCTGTTTGGTGCAAGAGCTGCATTTATGCATAATAATTCCTGAAGTCAGGGTTCACCTACATGCTGGTTTTGGGATTCATTTACCTGTAGATCAGTTCAGAAAGTGGTAGTTATATGTGTATAAGCTATAGTGCTAAAAGCACCGTTAGCCTAGTATAACTGTGTTCACCCTAGCAGGGCAGGAAGTCACTTTATTTATATTCATAAGTTAAAACATCTCAAAAGCATTGTAAAAATTAAATAATTCCTGAGAGCAAAGAGATCAGATGAATGAGCTGTATTGCAAAAGCTGGTCGGTATACTTTAGTGTTTATAGTGCTAATGTTTGGTACTTTAGAATAATCTGCATTGTAACTTAAAAATAAATCATATTCATAAATCTTTCAGTTTATTTTAGTTGTGATTATTTTGTCTTCAGCTCCCTTGTCAATGTGTGGCTGCTTAACAATAATTAAACTGCATCTTGTGAAATGCAATCATACAAGATGGTTTCTTAGAAATCTTAGCTTGCCATGAATTGCTTTGGTCCACTTGGTATTGCAGGTTGGGACTCATCTGCCTCACCACAGTAAGGAGAACAATTTAAGTAATTTCACTTGAGATCTTGGTTAGTATTTTTTACCACCATGAAATGATGTAAGAATTAAAGGATAACAGGAAACTCCCTCAAATCACATTTTCAAAAGCATTTTCCAAAAGTGGCTATGTTAGTAGACTTTATTGTCACCAGAAAGCCTCTGGTAATCTTACAAAGCATCTGCAATGAATAATCTTCCCCTCCCCCATCCTTATTTGTTGCCAGAAACAGCTTATAAATGCTCAGTTTAAGACGGTGCCAAATTTTGCTTTTAGGCACACTTGTAAATAGAAAATATTTCCACTGATTTTGGTAGAATTACTCCAGATTTACACAGATGCAAGTGAAAGCCAAATTTTCCTGGGTCTTCCCTCATGGGTGCCACTTGGTGCCCTGATCAGCTCCAGAACTGCTGCCTCTGGTGTCAGTGGAAGGCAAGTGCTTCAGCTGAATCTGCCCATAATTTGACAAACTGTTATAAACAGATTTGAACAAATATTTCTTTACAAAACAAACTGGTCAGCAGGCTCCAGGCTTTAGTCTCCTGATGCATTTTACAGGAAATAATATCAAGTTAGCTATTATGAAACTACCCCCTCCTCACACACGCATAATTGCTTCCAGCTTGCTGATTATTACCCTTTCTTTAACTGATAGAGTGAGAAGAGAAATAAAAATATCTCCATACAGTAGGCCAAATCCTCATCTGGTATAAATCGACATAGCTCCATCAAAGTCAATAAAACCATCTTGATTTACACCAGTCAAAGAGCTGATGCACTATAATTTTTTTACTTGCTTTTAAAAATAAAACCTTATGTGATTGTGTAACCAACATTACAACAGAAACCAGCATTTTCTTTTGTGAAGTTAAACGTGCCCTCCCTTTGACTTGCAAACATTTTCACTTAGATAGTCCTTCTATAGCTTTTTTTCTTTTGCCTTCTGGCAGAATTCTCCTACCACCCTTGTGTCATGAGTGAGATACAAACTGGACTGAAAGATAATCACACACAGAATAATAATTTCATGGAGTAATGAGGGCAAAGAATGAAATGCTACCACTACTCTTTCACCCAAAACAGGAAAGATGGCTAAGCAAATCACAAGATTTAAAAAATATATATATTTCTGACATTCTCTCTGATCACCATACTCCAATTAACAAATGTATATTAACAGCACCAAGAAATTAGTAATTCTTACTCAGGAATGACAGTACTGTAAATTACTATTATAGGTTAAGTTTCTTAAATAATCTTTAAAATAATACAGTGAGACTTATTACAAGGTTTACTGAAACTGATTTAAACTCTCTATGTGCTTTCTCTGGGCAGACATTTCTAAAGTCTTTTTTCGGTGTTCTCTAGGGGCTGTGAAACACATGGTGATTTTTTTGGGAATACTCTTTGTCTCTTGTACTTCTCAAAAGCAAAGTGAGCTGTTCACAGCAAATCTTTTACATTTATTTCAGGGAGTTCTAAGCATTTCTGTGCAGTGTGTTGTCAAATAAAGGTCTGGTCTCTCCCAAAACTTTAATTTTTTTGGCTAGTTGTTTTGATTGATATGTATATTCAGAAATTCATGATAATTTCAACAACATCTTGAAAAATTTGAATGATTTCATTGTTAATGCTGACACAGTTTTGTACTGCTTGAGCAAAGACTTTTAAGAAAATGTACATTTATTAATTCTTGGTACTTAGCAGCCCCTAACAGCATGCTGGTGGTTTTTCTAAAGTTAATGGTGATATTTGCAGGATTGCAGATTTTAATTTCCAATTGCTTTTTTTGAATACTGTAAAAAATTAAAGTGTAATAAAAAAATGCATTAGTATGAATTTCCAAATGTTTTCATTCAAAATGCAGTCAAGATTAAGCTTGCTTTTAAATACATATTACATTGCTTTGAATAGCATCTTGAAAATCATTCTATGATGTCTGGAATTCAGTTGCAAAGACTGAATTGGAATTCAGTCACACATTCTGGTCTCTGTTTTAATACATATTTTTTGCTTCATAGACCAGTCTGAAACACATTGAGAATTGAATGGAAAAGTTTTTATAGTAAGGCTTGAAAATTTGCATATCATATTTGGTGGATATCACTACTTATTTTGATTTGGAAAAGATTGCTTATCTCCATTACACTGTGAGCTCTTTAGCTTTGGGATCTTGCTTTCTCTGAAACGATCACTTTATACTGCAGCCTTTGTTTTGTGATGAGGCTTTTCCACCTGGTCAAATGAATGAATGACTGAGATTCTGATGCAGAAAAATTTATTACCCCTCTGTAAAATATTACTTGAAAACATGATCCCTGTAGAAGACAGTAGTTTCCCAAGTACCCTATAAGCGAGTATTTATGGGCAGGTGCTCTCCAGATCTCTGCAGAGGAAGTTAAAAGAAAACAGAAATGGACAAACACTTTCCATTCAGTTGGCATTGAAAGAGTGGCCCTGTCTGTAAAGAAAGGTGGTGTTAGTTCTTGCCAGACAATTCTGTCACATGCAGGGTAGGCCAGCCTTGCATAATATGGGCAAGGAGTATCAAGGCCTGCTGGGGACGAACAAAAGTCGTTCAAAAAGTCAGGTCCTGTCCTCCCTGGTACTGATGCAAACAAACAAGTTGCTACCAAATTAAGACAATGAATCAAAAATATTTTACATAGCTCGAAAGTGCAGTCCTTCACAGGGCCACAGTTCAGGCTTGCAGACTCTCTGGACGTTTCTGGGGCTGTGGGAGCTTGGCTTTCAAGCTGCTGGTTCAATAACCCGGAGCAGGCAAGAGGTTGCTCTCCACAAAGCTGGTCCCATTTCCTACATAACAGTGGAGCAATAGTCTCATGCCAGTATGTGCACTTGCAAGGGTTGAGTTTTTCCTAGAAAAATCCCAATTGTTCTTTGAGGAAGTTGTGTCAGCTGATACTGAGATGGATGATCTGGATGCTCTATGCACAGGCCATTTGTCAACAGGTTGAAGACCAGAGACCTGGTGGCTGTGGTGCCCCATTTTGGGAGACTTCAATCAGACTTCAGCTCTGATTGCTGAAAATTTGTCCAAGCAGGGTGATCCCAATGACATGCTTCAAGCTCAGAACTTGTTTCAGCAGAAAACGCAAATGTAACCAGTTCCAACTCAAGGTTCTTTCCTCTAAGCATAAATCACATATTAAATAAGTGTAGGGGATTTAGGTAACATCTTAGGCTGCTTTTATTTTATACACTATGGCAAAACTTTTATTTCAAAGTGTAGCAACAAAGATTGAAAAAGAACAGAGCACTGTCTTGCCCTAAGCATGCTGAAGCTTTGTGGCATCTTTAGACTGGATTCTTGGCTTTGGAGACTAGAGAAACCAGAAAGTGTACTGGAAGTGAAGTCAAAACAGCTTGTTACCCAACTTGCTTTTTCCACAAAGTATTGAAATATTAAGAACTCAGGCAAATAACGCTTGGATACAACTCTCTTTGTTTGTGTTGAGTTCCATTTGTTTGTCTGAAGCCAAACTGGGTGAATAATTTTGCATTCTTTATCTTAGCAGTCAATTGTGTAGTTCTGAAATTTGAGTAAGATAAGATCACAAACAAGTAAAAGCATGTGTAGGCTGAAAAATCAATATGATTCAAAGTAACAGTTGAGAAACAAATTATTCCTGTACTAATAGGCTGAAAACTAGGTTTAGAGATTCTGCTAGAGCTGATAGTATTGCTAACAGTAAAGCAGTTTAAAAGAAATTTGCCTCCATAGTTATGTCAATCAAGCCATCACACAGAAATAAGGTGGCCAGAAAACTAAAAATGGTACCTGTAACATTAAGGATTTTTTAAGCTTCTCAGTTTTTGCATAATAATCAACTGTAGTTCTTTTTAACTACTCATCCTGAGGTCTGCTCTTCCCATTTATCCTGAAATTTTCTGATATTTTACTTCAATTATTCAGAGTACTCTCTAGCTAAGATATTCTTATTTTTCAGTTCAGGACTCAAGGTCATTGTCACCAAAGAGTGGCAGAATTCCTGCTCACTTAATCACATTCAGATCTATACCATGCCTAACATCAGCAAGCCATTAATAACTAGCTTATACCAACTTAAGTCTGTTCTCTGAGTGATGACACATCTCAAAAATAGTTTTCCTGTAAATGAAATCTACATTTCTGTACTTAATTGTTACTTTCTAGGAGTCATTCTTTTGGTAACCTTTACACTCTGCTGAAACAAAACACTCATTGCGCTTGAGAAACACCTGAATAAGCCATACCTAATATACAATTCAAGAATAATCAAAAACAGTAAGTGAAAACTGTAGGCTAGCAGCAAGATAAAGGTTCCCTCTGCCACCAGAATCTGCCTTTTTCAGCCCCTGCCTCATCTAAAGCATTTTAAATGGTGTAGAATTCAAACACCTGTTCAAAAATAGAACCTCCAGTCTCTGTGTCTGGTACATAATTCACTAGGACAGAACTAAATATCACCTGTTTGTATTTCTATCTATATGATGAAGTCTCCTGAGTGCTGACTTTGTCTGCAAGCAAGCCATACATGTACTGTAAAGATCCGTGTATTTATAACACAGAATCCCCCAAATTCTCATCACCTCAGCAAATGGCTGACTTTTTAAAAAAGCTACACATGCAATGGCAGGCAGTCTCATTCTCTTTGAAGGTATTTGTTTGGTTAACAGCATTTTTGAGAGGAAAGCTGTGTTGACAGGAGAAAGGATGGGTTGTTGAGTTATGAGCCTGTGACATGATTGTGGTAGGGAGGACTCAGCAGCCACAAGTAGAACTGTAAACTAAGATGGGTGTCAATTCAATGCTTTGATGAAGCCAGACTGACTCAAGTGGCATGTTGAGACAACCACACAGAGTCTCATCTGCTTAGTTCTACACAAATGGTTCTAAAAAAAACAAAAACAAAAACAAAAACAAACAAAAAAAAAAAACAACACACCAAACAAACAAAACCAAAAACCAACAAAAAACTGAGGGGAAAAAACCTCAGAAATCAGCAGAGCTACATCTTCCCAGTGTGGATCATACCAACAACAGTGCTTAAGATGGAGTTTGGACTAGAGGCCTCAATGTGTGAGAAGCTGCCAGTCCAGACTCTCTGATTTTTATGAGATGGGGGAGAACTGCTGATTAAGGGATCTGTGTAACTTACAAAATCAAAATCGCCTCATGTGATGTTAAATGGCTGAGGAAAGAACAGAAATGAAAGAAGAATCACCTGTTTTTTAACCTGTTTAACAATGATTGCAAATAGTTTGATCTACATGCCCCTTAAGTTCCAAATTTATTTTTTTGTAAGTTTTTCAACAGCTGTGAAATCAATCGTTACTTGCCAATTGCAGTGTAAGTTAGAATAATGAAAGGCCACAGACATTCTAGAAGAAAAGCTGGCAACTGAGCATACGTATTTAAAGGGAAGATTATGGCTGGATGGTGAGGAGCAGAAGTTGGAAGGGATCAGAGCTGGAAGCAAAGGTAAGGCCGGGGACAGCAAGTGGGACTGGTGCATAAAGGACAAAAATGTGTTGTGTGAAGAAGGTGAAAACCCTTGTAGTAGTGCTAGGAGCCTCACACATACTGGGTGAGAAACCACTGTCATTTCCAAGGGACCTGGGCTTTCTAATCTGCAGAAGCCGGAATGAAATGTCAAATCTTAACAAACTTGGCAATTTCTGTTAGAATGTGGCCTGCTCCTGTTCTAGGAAGAGTTGTGGTGTTGTGAATTGATCCTATCACTTACAGGTAAGTAATTTCTAACTTTGTTTTCCAGCATATTGACAACTGTTAACTCCATGATGGGGGGATCCTTCTGGGCCAGTGACTGGAGCTTATTTAGATTCCAGAACTGGTATCCCAGCCCTTCTGAGGTCCCAGTGGTCGTTCAAGTCCCTCTTGCTTTTCTAATCCAAGCCAGGATGTACTGTAGCCCTCTCAGTGTTTGCAGGGGCAGCAATCCACAGCTACATCCCCTGGGGGAAGAGAATGCACTCCTGGGGAGAGGCTGTGTAGTAGAGATAGGAAGAGGTTCCTGTGGAAGGGAGAAGGGAGCCAGCACCGGGAAGAGCAGGACTCTTAGTCTGCAGGCCTGCTGCCCAAGCCATTCAAAGGTTAGTTCTGTTGTAACAAGCCCATTATCTATCTGATGGTAACACCATTTAGCCTGGGTTGGAGCTTTAGATGTAATCCAGTGAAACCCATCATGAAGTCCATACAATCAAATTGATGGCTAAAAATCCCTCTTTGGAGCTGTATTCAAAACAAAAAAACACAACATGGCATTAACAAGATCCAAATGGAATTCATACAGTAATACAGACGTGGTCTTTATTTTTTCTACCAAGTTTAATGTGGGCCTGGTTTGAAATGTACTACAATATGCATTACTTGTTATGAATAAGGAAACCATTTATGACAGAGTACCCAATGGCATCTGCCATTACAAGTGACTTAAAAGCATTCTTAAATACTATAAATATCCCAAGGAATTGTGAATTCTGTCTCCCATGAAAACTTTTTATAACATCAGAGCAAGCTAACTTTTGATGTACACTACTGCTGTGAAGCTGGATATGACAGTTCAATGCCAAACTGTGTTTCTGATTGATAAGGATGCAGTTAAAGTAACATTAACAATTGATTTTTCCTCATGATCTAAATAAACTACTATGGAACTATACATTCTAGGAACCTGTAACAAGTTCAGAGATAAAACAAAACCAAAACCATGATGAAAAGGGTGACATTAACAGAAATGTTATAAATCTATTATTTTTGAAATTCAGTGATGAAAGGCTAGGTGAAGTTCACCTTGTATAGATAACATCTATACACCACTTACTTTGCAAAGTGTCAGAATAGGAAGCCATCTGAATCACCTGGTGCATAACATTTTTCTAACCTTTTCTAACCTTTTTCTGAGACAAGGTTCACATAAAGTGATAAGGAGATGGAGCACATTAGAAGGTGAATGTTGAAACAATGAAAAGAGTAATTTCCAACAGGTACCTGTGTTGCCTTTTAATTTTTTTGTTGTCATGTGTTCATCCCTGTCACTACCTAACCTTCCAAAATAGCATGCAGATTAAAATCTTTCTTTGACTCAGGGGTTTCATGCACCTGCAGAAAAAGAGGACAGAATGTGATCATTTACACCAGTGAAGCAGCTTTAAACAGGCTGAAATCAGCATCTTTCTCAGGTGTCTTGGATCAGTTCCCTTCTCAGTCAAACATAGAAAGAGACAAGCCTGAGTCTGAAGAACATTAGCCATCATTTCATTTTGCTAAGCGAGCCTACAGGTTTATGGTGTCTCTAGATAAGGGGGTTTATGTGTTACCTACTACACTTTATTATAATCCTATCCCTGCACTGTTCAGGTAGCTTACTGTACTGGCAACCAAACAGTTTTTCTCATAACTGGCATCACCTATCTCTTAGATGCACATTGAGTGTTCCTCCCACTAAACATCTGATTGTCATAAAAGGAAAAATAACATTTTCTTCCTGGCATAGGAAGTCATTATTGGAATGTTTGAATTAATTTGTCTATCAGGAGGATAATAGGGCAGTATGAACTCTATCCCTTCATTTCAAGTTTTTAAAATAAACAGACAGTAAGAAATTTCTTCTCAAACCCTGTGCTTGGTCCTCAGGTCCATTCAGTGCCCCAAATGACTCTTTCTCTCTTTTCTTTCTTCTTCCTTCTCACACAGTGTAATACCCAGTCAGCCCCAGGATTTGTTGCTAGTAATAAAAGGGCAAAGGTTTTACATAACTCTAGGCAACAAGAACACAAAACCAAAATTTCCATCCCCTTGCTCTAGGCAATTGCTAGACAGAGGGTTGAGTTTTTGTTCTGTTTTGTTTGGGGCTGGTGGGGTTTTTTGCTCCTAGAGGCAGTGTCTTTGCTCTTAATTCATTCGCATCAACCTGGGAAAATCACATGTACTGCCTGGACTACTTCTTGCTCAGGCCTTCAGCAATGGCTCAAGCCCGTGCTTTGGAGTGCTGCTACCTCATGTTCCCAGAGTAACCACTGTACAAAGACACAGCTCAGAGCATACTCCAGTTAACCTGAAAGAAGAGACAGCAGGGCAGTCAGATGTATAAATCAAGTAGATGACTATCAACAAATTAAAACTTTTAAATATTGATTATTAACAATTTTCAACATTGTAAAATGTTGACTCCTTTTTATTACTCCACAAATTGTCATTACTTCCTCATTAGACAGAAGCTTGAGAGCATGTTTGTATAAAACAAGCAACAGGAATTCTAAAATGATACCTTGGATGATTCATTAAAGACCAAGGAAAAGCAAACATGCCCAAACCCTATCAGCTGACATTAAATGGTTTCTCAATGCTTATTCTATCCTATCTACAAAGATGAAGAATTAAAAAACACAAACCAAAAGAAACAAACAAACAAACAAAAAGCCCCCCAAAACAAAATGGAGGATAGGAGAAGAAAGATATGACAAACATTTTGTTAATTATCTTGGAGTTTGTTTTGTTGTTTAAAGAATTAATCAGCTGTTCCTAGCCCAGGGGGCGCATTCTGGTGGCAGAGATACACCGCAGAGCAGGTCCATGCTTCCCATGCTTTTTGTTTCTATGTTCTGGGAGGCAGAGTTCAGAAGTAGGGAAGTGTACCCTGTCTCAGCAGGCCTATGCCTGGCAGAGCTGTTTCTGGAGAAGTGAAAATACTTATGGCTGGGGCAGTTAAGCTGGCTCTAGACCTGTTTTGAACTATTGGAGTAGTGCCAAGGACCTGGCTCAACTGATAGATTTTGTTTTCAAGTTGCATAAGCACAAACCTGCAAGACTTGATTATTTTTTTTTTTTTTTGTACAGTGGTGCAGTTCAGATAGGATTATTTAAATAGCAACAACAATGGAACCCATATAGCCACCTTTTATTTTACCTTAATTATGTTCCTGGGTGCTGCATCCTTTCTTGTTGGCCTTTGTGTCCTGATCTTACAGCTGCTCCAGTGTTTGGACATACTGAGCACCATTGAATCTTTAAAGATTCTGCCCATATTCCTTCAGAAAAATTGCAGATCTTACTCATCCATATTATTTTTATTAGGAAAAGATAATCTGGTTTCATAATGAACACAAGGGTAATTTTAGTATGATTGAACTTATGTGGGTAACATTCCATCCTTCTGAATACTTTTTCATCTTATTGTGGACTCTTCATTCAATTTCTTTAGAAGTTCTAACACTTTCCCCCTTTCAGACAAAGTTCAAAGCTTTTCCCCTTGCAGACATTTTGCAAAGGCTTTAAAACATGTTCATCTGGAGAAAATAATTATCTCTTGAAATACATAGTTATTGATTGCCAAAGGAATAAATACATTACACCTAAGTGTAAAGGAAACAGGGTGTAAGTCAGCTGACAGAGATGGATTTTTATCTTCGCTACTACTGTAGGAGGGAAACATACTAGGACACATATTTCAGATACTTTGAGGCAAATTTCCCTTTGGTGGGACAGGCATATACTTACACCAGTCATCTGATACAGAATTAAGCAAATTTCCTACACAAGCCAAATCCAGACAAAAGGAAAAAACTAGTCTATGCACAAAGCTTTCACTGGCTCATCTAGACCCCTTTTTACTCCTACTTAACTGAATACCTTTAAAACTCTGTGTTAATGTGCTAATGTAGTGTTTACACCTTGTTTCTCAATGTGTCCACCTGACAGTTCTCAGCACAGCCACTAAACTGATGCCAAAATAACACTAGTTAAACTAGTTCATGGTCTGGTCTGCATGCAAAACTTATGATACATCTAAGAGTAGGATTTAGGAGTAGAATGTGTTAAAAAAAAAAATCAAGAAAGTTCTGTTCTGCATTCCCTAACACTGTGAAACCATAACAATTTACAGGAGCTTTTATCTTTCCCTAAATCCTTATGAACTGATAGTTTACAAAATAAAGAGAGAGAAGGGACAGACTTAATTTTAGAACAAAGGATGGTCACATGCATAAGGTCTATACACCACTGAAATATGAATCACTAGTAGATTCATTCTGGTTAACTGAAGAAACAAAGTCCAAATTATTCCCAGGAGTATTTTGTTGTTTGACCCCCACTGGAACTGATTACATTTTATGACTCTCAGCAGAAGGACTCTTAATTTCCGTGAGCTTTTATATATACCACGCACCGATACTAGTGCTGGACGCGATCCGGCTGGTGCAGGAGGAGCAGCACATCTTGCAGTGCTGAACCCAGTGCTGTTTCTTATGCTGTCGGCTAAAGGGGTGGCCAAACCCAGCACCCATAACCCACCGGCTTCAAAGCTTTTACCTGGCTTGGAGCCAAGAGACAATTCCTACCCAATTTTGGCAAAGGCCATAAAGGTAGGGAGGGATGTGGGCCTCTCTGGAGGAGGTGGTGACCTGCTCCATGGTGTGCTGGTGGTGCACGCCTGCCGTGCAGGGCCAGCAGCAGCCCCAGCGCTGCCCAGGCTCCCGACGCACCACTGGGGACATGCCGGATGGACGTGTGGAGGAGCCGAGGGGATGGACTTCCCGTGGCAGCCGCAGCGCTGAGCTGACCTCCTCAGGCAGCAGGCCTGGGCAGTGGTGGCCTCCAGCCCCTGCACACCCCTGCAAGATGGTGAGGTGAGCTGTGAGGGCTGTCCCTACTCCTCAGCCCGCTCTGGTTAAGCTTTAACTATCCTCCCTATCCAGAGGTGAGCGGGCGGATGCTCCACCTGCAACGAGGCCAGCCCCAATGGGCAGCTGTGAGGGCCTTCCCCAGTACGGCTGCCATGGCCCACTACAGCCCCCCCAAATGGATGTCGCAGCCCACTGGAGACCCCTGAACTGCTCAGGGTTTAGGCCCAAAATGTGTAGTTCCTGAAAGTGGGTTTTTTTTCAAGATCCCACCATTAGTGCCAAAGTCCATCCAAATCCCACTGACAGGCCAGCCTGCGAAGTGGTGCCCACCAGGGTGGCAACATCAGCCTAACAGAAACAAATGAATGGCAGCAAATAAAACTCTGGCAGCATTCCCTCATTCACACAGTCGGACTGAGCTTCACCAGATGAAGAGCACTGCTTCTCTTTGGTTCTGCAAAGCTGTTTGGAAAGTCACCACTTTTTGTAACCAGGTTTTACATGAAGGTTAAGAAGAATCCATATGTGTTGGACTCAGAGATGGGTTGTACTCACAGCCTGTTGTGGAACTCATTGAGAATCCCACCATCAACACAGACAGGAGCTGCATTTCCTGGCATACCTTTCCCTTTCCTCCTCCTGATTTTTTGACAACCTCTCCTCCTGCCAAGGAGATTCTTTTAGACGGTGTGAAAGAATTATTATTGGGGGCAGGGGGGAGGAAGTGTTTTATTTCAACTTTTGTCAGCTGCTAAACATTTTTATCTAAGCATGTGTGCATGCAATATGCACAAGTATTAGATAATGCTGAGGTTGTAACTCCTTTTGCTGCTAAACTCTCAGTTGCACAATAGGCAAGAAATGGAGAATTGAGGTCATGCATATGCCTTGCATGGTTAAAAACCTATCTATGAAGCACTGAACTTCACTTTTGTCACAGGTATAACACATCCAAACATTAGAAAATAAAAATCAAAGCAATTCAGGGCAGTAATGGGAAGGCATGGGCATTTTTAAACTTGATCTGACCTTTTAAACCTTTCTTCTTGGTACTGATTTAGTGGGGACACTTACTGGAATAAGGTGTAAAAGAAATACCTTGCACATTTTCTCCTTTTTTCTCATAATCAGCTGCACTTACTTCACTGTACCTCAAATGAGCCAGTGGTACACAGTGTAACTGAAAGTTATTTTTAAGCAGGGGCCTTATCTGTTGCATCCAATAAGGACTAGGCAGAGCTGTAGATTACTCTTTCTCTTTGCACTAAAGGAAGCTTGCAGTTATAAGTAACTTTCTGATTTCTGGGAGCAACACAGTGGCTGGTATGCTGGTTTAAGTGTTCCTGTCTCTGTAAATCTGGGTTTACATGCAATGTTATACAACATCCTGTAATTATAAAAAGGATGAAAACTTTTAAAATGTATTTTAGGCTGAGATATTTATGCCAATTCAACCTTAAAAATGCATACATTTAGAGATATATGGTGATACATTGAATCACTAGAAATTGTTCCTATAGAATAATAAACTATGTGGATATAAGCATTTTTGCAACTTTATATCTGTGTTCACACTGTAGTCTATAAGTTCTATGTGTGAAGGTAGTCTTAGGATTGCCCTTGCCTTTGCTTTTTGTCTAAGAACTTCTTGGATGACTGGAAATTACAACTGACATAATTGTTGCTTCTTAATTCTTAACTTAAATAAGTTTTTGAAACCAGCAATTTCATTCTATCAATGTTTACATTTTCCTCCTTGCTATGAATGCTTAGCAACTGTATGGTAACAATCCAAATAACTTTCCAGCTGTCATAAGTCTTCCAAAAAGAGCAAGACTAATGTACGCACTGGATTTACCAACTTTAAAATTTTGTTTCCTTCAATTCTGCTCTACATGCATGCTTTATTTAAAACAGACATATTTATGAGTGCCTGACTTTTAAGAAATGTAGAAATTCTGTCAGTATCTCACTTTCACTTGGATGTGAGGCACCAGCATGGGTATTGTGGGCAGTGGTGTCCACCTAAAACATGTCTGTCCCTGGATCTGTGGGAGAAGGGAGAATGATCATTTGGGCTTGAGCCTGAGGAGCTTTCCTTTGAGAGGATTTCCCTGGAGTATAGCGTTCCCCAAGGACTATATTCTGTGGCTGTGATGTAGTATGGTTGGCTTCCCTCCAGATGTAGGACTCAGCAGGCTTGGAGCATCCTGTAAAAGCTCAAAATCAAAACTGAAGCTTGCTTTGTACCCAGAGCAAGCTAACTCCAGCCCTGGTGTACCTTGGCTGAACTGGTCTGAGCATGAGCAGAGCATTGTGGTGGGGCTGTTCCACCTGTACACACCATGACTCACCCGGTGTTGTCAACTGGGGAGACATCCAGAGTCTTCTTCAGCCAGCTACTCTCTCCTTCCAATTCTGCTCTTATCTGGGATCTACCATCAGAAGAGTGCCTGGATTGTTAACCTCTTTGCCTTAGCTTTTCAGGTCTTCTGTTAGAGATGAGTAGGAGGTCAGAAGAAAATAAGGTAGAGGCCAAAGGAGTCTCATATTCAAGGGATAAATCAGAATACTGGTCACAGTTGTGAGTCATCACATTTGTCAAATGAATGACTCAAAGAAAATTCAGCATGGTCTGTATTTGACTGAGCAGATGTATATGCTTCAGATTGACTCATCACTGTACACTCTGACTAAATAACCCAGAGCAGCTACTGGGCCAACTTCTCTTCATGTGCTCCTCAACAGAAATTGCACTGCATGGGATCATTTCATTGTGCAAGCAGGTTTGTCTAATCTCAGCATTAGTGACAAAAAGCCCCACAAAAACCAAAACCAAACAAACAAGTTGGAACTGTACATAAAATCATAAAGCAAGATCCTTGAAATTATTTGTCCTACTCATCAACTAGACAGAGAGGTGTTCAATGTAAGAAATTCAAATAAGATGAATGCAAACTTAGTAAATGGTAGGTTAGTAGTATTCAGCTTGAGAGTTTCCAATCTTAAATTTGACTGTACAAAGAATATCTTAATCACCCAGGTCCAGGTTTCAAGCACGCTGATTCAGGATATTTAAGTCTATTGTAAAATGTCATATATTGCTCCAGTAGTGACAATGTGCATATGTAGCAAAAATTAGCAAATCTGCCCATCATTCATTCATTCATTCATTCATTCATTCAAAATCCTTAATCAGCCATCATTCATTCTAAATATTAGTTAACAATAGAAATTCTGCATATTTTAGTGTAAGAAAATTACAGTAATGTCAATACTCTGTATCCTGTGCACTACAACTGGAAGAGAGAAAACACGGTAGCAATCCTCTCAGAGTTTAAGCTGGTTTCAGAGACACTATTAGGAAATGAACAGTGGTTTCACAACATCATTTTATCATTTTGTAACCAGGTTAGAGGCCAATCATACATGGCCATTGCTGTAAAGTAGATAAGGTCAGAGTTCCTCCCCACTCGTATAAAGTTATCAGCTTAAATACCTTTAATAGTATTTTCTAAGAGAGAAAAAATAGGATATGATTAAACTTTAAAGGAATGTATCTCTTAATTTCTAGAGTTACACACATATTAAACATGCAATATCTGTTAAAAGCAGTGAGAGCCATATGTCTAAATCCTATTAAACTGTGAAAAAAAATTAAGAAGGTGGAATGCCTTTCCACAGAATGAATCCAATGATATAAGAAACATCCCAGTGCTCCCCGAGGGCTTTGTGGAGGGATGGGCTCCGCTGTACTGGGTGTTATTTAAGCTCAACAAGAGCCAAAGCAGACTCTGGCCATGACTTACTGCCCTCTATGATAGCAACAGACTCAACAATTATGCCTGCATTTGCAACTGTGGAATGCCTGGCTTAACGTTATTAAGAAACTACCAAAAATTGTGACCACACCAAAAATTCACTGTCAACAAGGATTGATTCTTTACCTTTATTTGTGACTCGTGAATGCAACAAAGTAATGAATGCATCCAGCAGCTGCAGAATAAGGAACCTCCTGTTCTTGTGATTATAGAACTACTTTAAAAGTATGTTGAAATATAACTGCACCAGAATGAAAGAAAGATTAAATGTGTTGTGAAGAATCATGTGTACTTCTTCCATGGTTTCTTTTTTTGACTGAAAAATGTTATTTATAAGGGAGTATGTTATTAAACACTGAACATAGTGCTTTACAGCCAGTAAAAGACAATAGACCAAATGTTACTGTTACCCACAGCTGGAGTGGATTGATAAAACTAGCACATTGTCTTTACTCACATAGTTTAAAGTCTAAATAAAGATATATGATCAAAAGAGTGAATTAACTTAGCAAGGTGACAGAGAAAGGGCAAAAAGTGAAAAAAAAGCTGTATCAGTAAGTTATAAAATGCATAACTGAATAAATATTTTGCTGGGTGCCCTAAGCTTTAAAAAGTGATCTATGGTTAATGTTTACATTACAGAAATTAAGGATTTTCAAAACAGCATTTGGAACTGAAAGGGATGACACTAGTCCCCCAAAATCTACTCAGTGCATTAAAATGAGTGAATGCTTGCATATATGTTATACTTCTCCCTTTATATATGATCCAGTAAACTGGGAAAAAGGTAGGTGTCATTGCTATCATGTTATTTGACAGAAGAACTTACTAGCAATCTATCATTTACACATTTTCACATTTATCTTTTCAACCATATGTTTTTTTGCAAAAATTAGAGTTAAGAACCTAGCATACCATTCAAGGTCCAAGGATGTTCTTCATGAAGAAATCCAATTATTTTTCCCTAACTTCAGCAAAACCTTGAGAGAACAAAGTGGCAACATTGGGGAAAAAAAAAATAAAAAGAACAAAAAAAAAAGCAAGAGAGCTAGGGGCTAAACACACAGCAGAAAATACTCTCCCAGTTGCATGATAATATAAGTAAAACTGAGTAAAAATTCTCCTTTTGCACTGTTCCAAGTATATGATTTGGACAAGTATTAGTTATTCCATAACTAAAATTCAAGTGTGATTTTTAAACTGACAACCCTTTTGTAAAATATTGCATGTGCTCTACTTTTTCCAGAATAACAACAATCACATATGGGATTATTTTGTAATGGACATAGTTGAATAAAAATTTTGGAGCATCTTTGTGTAAAGCAGCTCCTGGTAGTTTGAAGAGGGGAAGAAATAGGATAAGGAAATGAATCTGTAATACTGGAAGGATCCAGTGAAAAGAAATTTTAAAAAAATGTCAAATTGTGGGGAGCTTTGAAGGAGCAGCTGCACAGGGCGGGGGGAGGCTGCCCCAAGCCTGCATTGACTCTGTCCCTAGGAAATTGTTGTACCCTTGCAAAGCATAGAGACCAAGTGTTTTATAAGATTTTATGTTCCAAATACAACTACTTTTAAAGTTCTCTGAGTGAGAACTGCAATCTTCCTGACTAGGGAACTATGTTTAATATACCTGTTAGCGTATAAGTCATCTTCTAAAAGGAAAGCAGCTTCATTTTTGCTATTTTGTGGTGAAATCCACAGCAACAACCCCACTGAATGTTACCAATCATCCCATTCCTGCATCTTGAATTAAAATTATTTTCAGTAATTTGTAAAAAAGTCCCAAATTATTGTAAAGACTAAACATTATGTTAAAATAGAAGAAAAACTCCTGTGGAATGAAAGTAAGCTTTTTCTGATGTTTCAGAATTATTTTATGTTGATTTCTCAATGCCACTTAGCAGACATTTAGCTGGTGTCATAAAAACTTGTTCTAGATCCTGCTGGCCTTATTGGAAGAAGAACCAGAGCCTGGATTTGTAGATTTTAAAGAACAAAGGTGAAAACTAAATGAACTGCTCCTCTCTGTCCTAAGAACATGAAAACACAGTGCAACCCTATCACTCAGTGAGGATCTGTTCAAGGGAAAATCACCGAGGGAATAATGAGGGGGGAAGAACACGAGGAGGAGGAAAAGGTGAGAAGAAAAGAGAAAGAGGGCAAGAGAGAGTGAAGAAGAAAAGGGAATTTGCTTTTGATGTCACAGTTCTATCAGCTCATGCATTTTTCATGGATACCAACTAGTGCTAAAATAATGCTGTGCTGACAATACAAGCATGAAAAAAAGCAGCCAGGTTCCCAAACGTCGTGGCTTAAAAATAATAGGATTTACAAAAATTTGTAACTCAAAGCTTTCTTTCCCTTCTAATTCGTAAGCCTTATGGGGCTGCGTATTCCAGCATTTCTCTCAAACTTGAGATTTATTATTTTTAAGGTGACCTGAGGTTCCAATTTAATTGCATCTGCTGAAGAGCTTAAAACAAAGCGAAGTGTTGCAAAATCGCTGCAACCCTAAGAGCTGGCAACGCTAAATGTCATAAGCATGGCGTACTATACAGTTTTGAGGCAAAGTTGACTGAAACTTACCAGATGTTAGATACAAGTGCATTAATTCAAGTAGCATTTGTGCCCTTTGCTAGAAAGAAAATAAAAACTGAAAGGGAAGCCAGCTGGTAAATGAAAATAAATTGGTGGGACTCAGGAGTTAACCTGGTTTGCAGTTCAAGCTTTGTAAACTTAATTTGAGGAAGTGAACATTAACATTTCTCAGTGCTTTTGATTAAAACCTGATCTTTTAAAAATAAAGTAATTAATGGATTGTATGTATACATTCTTTTAGGTTTTACTCACACATGCTACAGCAGCACCGATTGCTGCCTTTACTTGCAGAAGAAAACAAACCATGCACAGGTGCAGGAAACAGCACCGGACCTTTATTTGCAGGAATGGCATTTTCAGTTGTTGAATTATTTAGGTATCAGCCTTGAGATATTAATCACCTCAATAGTCCTAAGAACTTTCTACAGTTACTCTGTAGATTCTTTAATAAAAACACTGCACTTAGTTCTGATGAATTACAATGGATGTGGACTTTCTGTGGTTTTTGTCTTCCAACCAGGCTAGCACTCTTAGGAAAGCAATTAATTTAATACTCCAGTTTTAATTACCAATGACACTGTAAATGCATTAGTGTTAAAAAAAAAAAGGTCATAAAAAAAGAATACATTAATGAAACCATTTAATGACATTTTCGGTGAACTGGGAAGAAAAGCAATGTTATGGGGCCCACGTACAACCCTCATGCTCATCTTAATTATAGACAATCGCACTTTCTGCAAAATACACCCGTACGCCCCCGCCCGCGCCGATAGCACTGTGGCTCGGGGGCTGTAACTGAGAACAACGTGCCCGGCGCTGCACTGTCAAACACCGAAATCCGCCGGGAATCAGCCCCGCAGGAGACGCGCCGGGACCCCTGCTCGCAGGGCAGGTACGAAGGGCAGAGAGGGGGTGGCTCCGGGCCGAGCGGGGGGTCCCTCCGGGGCCGGCGGTCTCACAGCTGCTCGGCGGCCCCTCGGCACAGGCTGCTGACGCCGCTGGCGGAGGCGCGGGCGGGCAGCACCGCACGCCGCAGGCTCGGCCGTCCCGCCGAGCCGTGACCGCCGTGCCAGGGTCGCCGCGCTTAAGCCGCCCGCAGCCCGGCCCGGCCCGGCCCGGCCGCAGCGCCGCGCCGAGAGAGCCGCCTTCCCCCCGGGCAGCCGGGCTGGGCGCACCCCCCGCACCGGAGGTCTCCGGCTGATAATTCAAAAATGGAGGATGCGCCCTCTCAGCCATTAATTAATAATGTAGCTCGCTGTCTTCCTGTGTGACACACGCTGGAAGGCACCGAGCGGCCAATAAAGATGTAGGGGAGAGCAGGGGAAGGCTCCTCCCCGCAGCTCTTCCTGATTGAGGGCTTGAAGAAGTAGATCAAAAACTTCCCAGGAGCCGGCGGGGGGGGGGGGGGGGGGAAACTGAGGAAAGGGAAGAAACGCGGCGAGGGGGACCGCGCTCCGCACCGCCCGAGCAGAGAGCAGAGCCTGCGGCCGCACCAGGTGGGCAGGAGGAGAGGGAGCCCCGCAGCCCCGCTGGACAGGCCGGAGGCCGGGCTGCCCCCCGCGCCGCGGCCGCGCTGTCCCGCGGCGGCGGAGCCCGGCAGCCGCTGGGCCGGGGCGAGGCGCGGGGCGGGAAGGGCGAGGACCCCAGTTAGACAGCGACCCGGCAGGAAGGGAAGGAGGGAGATAAGTGGTCGGCGCTGCCCCTCCTGGGTCGCGCTTAAGCCGCCCGCAGCCCGGCCCGGCCCGGCCCGGCCGCAGCGCCGCGCCGAGAGAGCCGCCTTCCCCCCGGGCAGCCGGGCTGGGCGCACCCCCCGCACCGGAGGTCTCCGGCTGATAATTCAAAAATGGAGGATGCGCCCTCTCAGCCATTAATTAATAATGTAGCTCGCTGTCTTCCTGTGTGACACACGCTGGAAGGCACCGAGCGGCCAATAAAGATGTAGGGGAGAGCAGGGGAAGGCTCCTCCCCGCAGCTCTTCCTGATTGAGGGCTTGAAGAAGTAGATCAAAAACTTCCCAGGAGCCGGCGGGGGGGGGGGGGGGGGGAAACTGAGGAAAGGGAAGAAACGCGGCGAGGGGGACCGCGCTCCGCACCGCCCGAGCAGAGAGCAGAGCCTGCGGCCGCACCAGGTGGGCAGGAGGAGAGGGAGCCCCGCAGCCCCGCTGGACAGGCCGGAGGCCGGGCTGCCCCCCGCGCCGCGGCCGCGCTGTCCCGCGGCGGCGGAGCCCGGCAGCCGCTGGGCCGGGGCGAGGCGCGGGGCGGGAAGGGCGAGGACCCCAGTTAGACAGCGACCCGGCAGGAAGGGAAGGAGGGAGATAAGTGGTCGGCGCTGCCCCTCCTGGGTGTTTGCTTTGCGGAGAGGAGGAGGAGGAGGCGGAGGCGGTGGGGGAGTGGAAGTTGGTGTCCGGCCCGGCGTGTGTGGGTCAGAGGCGGGGGAAAGGGGGTGACCCGAAGGCAGGGGCGCCGCAGGAGACAAAGCGCGGCCGGGGTATCCCCGAGCCGAGCACGTTGCGCGGCTGGCGCGGGGGTTGCCGCCTCCGCCCGCCGCTCGGCGTCATGGCCCCATTGTGAGGCGGGCGGAGGCGGAGGAAGGTGCCGCCGTTGGTCCGCGCGCAGTCCCAGGCAGGCAACGGCGTGTCGGGCACACAAAAGGCTCCGCCGAGCTGCCACCGCCGCTCCTGCTCGCTTCTGCCTTGGCTCCCCCGGGAGGAGGGACACGCCGAGCCCGCTCCCTCCTCCCCGGGCTGGTGGGCGCCTCTGCCTCGCTTAATTCCTCCGTGTTTTTTATTCTCCCAAGTACCCCCTGAAGCCGGTCCTGGGGCAGGAAGAGAGCCTGGAGCAGGGCGATGCCGCTGCTGCACCGAAAGCCCTTCGTGAGGGTGAAGCCCCCCGCCGACCTCCGGCCAGACGAGCGTGTTTTCTACTGCAGGGTCACTAACGAGATCTTCAGGAACTACGAGTAAGAAACAGCCCCGTGTCGGTGTCCGCGTCCCTATGTCCGTCCTGGACTCCCCCGCCAACCCCCCCGCGCTCCGGCGGTGGCAGGCAGGGAGCAACTGGAGCCCCCAACGACTCTGACACCTGGGCGGGCAGGGAGGGAGGGAGGAAAGGGGATTCCCCCGTTCGCTGCGGGGAGCCTTGCCGGGGGGTGTGAGTGGGGGACCGCGGCTGGCGCCGAGCCTGTGCCCTCGCGAGGGGGATGGGGGAAGAGAGGGCGGATCTCTCGCCTGGGGCAGGGATTCCCCCTGCCCCTCCTCGGCGGGGGTACCCCGCGGCCTCCTTCACCCTCGGGGAAGGAAGACAGCCGGCTCCTTCCCCCCTCCTTCTCTCGCTCCTTCCGCGGTGTCGCCCCTGCCGGGGAAGTGAAAGTTGCGCGTGTGGGAGGCGGCGGGCGGCAACGAGCGTCTGCCGGGCTCGGGCTCTCCCTCCCGTCCGCCCCCGCCGGCAGCCGCGTGTCGGCGGCGCAGGGCGCTAGGCCGCCCCGCGGAAGGGACAGCGCCGGGCCCGCGTTCAGCCGGCGCAGCGGGGCCGCCCGCCCGGCGTGTGCCGGTGCCCTATTGTTGTGCTGACGGCCGGGCACGGCGCACCGGCTGCCGGGCCCGCTGGGCTCGCCGGCCGGCTCCCGCCGCGGTTAACCCCTTGCTGCCGGCCCTCGCCGCGCCGCCCAGGGCCGTGCTCGCCCCGCCTCCGCGGGGAGCTGCTGGCTGATCCGGTTGGAAATGGCCGGCGGGGGAGCGCGGCGCGGGGTCGCTGCACCTGTCCGGCGGGGTAGGGGTCCCGCCGCGGAGCCCTCCCGTGCCGGCTGGGCGGGCGGGCGGCACAGCCGGGGGTTAAACCCCGCCTGAAGCCCAGCGAGCGCACCTGTCACCTTAGGAGCTTTTTTTTCTAGTGAGGCTTTTATCGCTCTTCCCATCCTTTTAATATATATTTTTTTTTCTTTTTTAAAATTATTATTATTTTCCCCCGAGTCTACAAAGCTGAACAGAGTAGGTGAAATTCCCGTTAACGAGTGAAGGTGGATGGCACGGGTAGTCCCGAACTTGCAGCCACTCACTTCACCGCTTGTAAGAACAATGGACAGAAAGTATTTACCAGGACGTTTTTCAAAAGCCGATAAATTACGGGTTTTCGCCACCAGTCTGATCCAGCAACATTCCCACATACAAAAGGCCCCCACATCCAAACTATATTTTTTTTAAGATTTGCAGACTAATGAGGTTAAATCTAAAATGCATTTAGTTTGCACATCTGAAATAAAAGCACACCTAAATCTTTTTCATGTTTAGACATTTTTTTGTTGTTCAAATACACTTAATAAAATTGTAAAGAAGCTGGATTAGGTAACTTTGAAGGGCAGTGCCTTACTGTTCCCTGAACTATATACTCTCGGGGTGCTGATTATGTTGTTGGGAGTTCTGTAAGGAGTATTTTCTTTATAGGGCGTATAAGAACCTAACAAGGGAGAGGTGACAGCCTCCTGTTTCTGTAGGAATTAAGTCCCTCTCCCCCAGCTTCTGATATTACTTTGCTTATTGATATTGAATTGCTTATTCTGATAAGCTGCTTTTCTGGTTACAGTTATTATCACGTCATTAGATGACTCTAATGTATTTGTTGACACTGGGAAAATTTGTTGACACAGGGAAATATGTTTCAGGTACATGTAGTTTTACTAAAATTTCAGTATGAAAAGTATCCTTTTAAAATGTCTGTCTGTTCTCAAAATGTTTGGTGACAATTTGAAGTATTCTGACAGGCTTATTTATACTGCAGAGGTGTTGTCAATAAGTATGAAAGACCAAATTCCTTACTTAACCAAAGTTCATGAATTAAGGAGTAAATTTAGATGTGTTCACACAGGCGATCCCTAGAAATGTCAGTAGGTGGTTAGCTGAGAGGTCAGGCCTTAGAATGTGGTGTTTGGGAAGACTACAGAAAATTCTGCTATGCTTGTTTTTTGTGTATGGGGGTGTGTGTGTTTTTTGGTAATGGGTTTGTTTTTGTTGTTTTTGTTTTCTGGCCCTTTTTGTTAGGCTGGGTAAAATTGGTGCATTGGATTGGAAAATTTAGTGCTTTCTTTACCTAGCAAAGTGTTCTGGCACAGATGGGTTGTAAGTTTAGGTTACTGTTAGTTGTGGCATAATCTGCTGGAGAACATAAGGTTGGTCATCTTTTAGACTGTTTTAAAGATGCTGATCCTTGTCTCTGCTGATTGATAATGCCTTCTGAAAACAATATTACCTATTTCTTTGCCTAAGCAAGAGCGATTACATTAATAGGGATAGGGAGGGCCCAATTCTTAAAAATTGTATTAGCTGTTTCATGAAAGAAAGCCATTGTCTAAGTCGGACTTCTCTGAATCTACTATTTAAGAGGAGAATTTAAAAATTACAGAGCTGGCTAGGTGAGGAGGGCTGTACGGATATATATGATAATCTGAATTCACCCCCTACATCAACTCTGTGAACGCTTTAAAGTAGTACAAACAGTTAAGACTCAAGCTGGTTTTGTGTTTGTTTTTTGTTGGGTTGTTTGGTGGGGTTTTTGGCAGAGCACAAACTTAGTGGTGAAAAGCTGCTTACATGCATGTGTCTGCTTTAGTAGAGTTGATTAGAAATCATACATTAGTATTACTCTCTTCTATATAAGAAATGGTTATACTAATATGAGAAAAATTTAGCAAGACTAGTATTTTGTAAAGTGACTTTCCTGTAAAGAATGTATTTCCTCTTTAATTGGAAATGCAATCACATAATTTTGTAACCCTTTCAGAAGGGGGGGAGTATGTCCAGTTATATTTATCCTTAGTAAAAGAGACTGGGAAAGCTGATGTTTTCCATGCTTGGTTATATTCCTGGTTAGAGGGACAGACCAGCAAGGAAAGTCTGTAGAGTCAAAGTAGGAAAATCGAGTATGGATGTGCATGAGATATATGGAATGCATGAAAAACATCCTGAACCAGTGGGATGTTACCACCAGTCTTTGACACCTTGTCTGTGAAAGTTAATAGCTGATAGAGATGTGCAGAGAAAGCTACTAATAAAGTGTGGGAAGTCTTGTATATGAAGATAATTTGAAAAAAACAATGATGAGTAGTATAGACACAGTGGTAGGAATGTTTCTCATTCTAGAACATGAGAGGGGGAGGAAGAGCAGTTTCTCCTCGCCTTCAAAACTTTGTGAAACTTCTTTACAGATTGGCCTGCAGAGTTCTTGGTTACAGTCAAATAGAGTTTTTTCAAAAGGCTTTTTAAGTGTCCTTAGTTAAATTAGGTGAATTTTCCTGTTTTCTTGGAGAGAAACTCATCACTTTAAATGTATTCCTTAATGCATAATTAACCTACAAATATTAAGGAATAAATATATTTATCATGGTTTTCTTGTTTGTTTTGTGCATTATTTGTAATGCAAATTCTTGACTACTTCTGGAGACCAAGAGTATTAAGAAAATTCTGATTCAGAATGGCAGTTAGTCTTCTCTCATTACCCTCCTGTGGCACACTAAATTACTTGTTTTTAACATATGCTAAGCAAATGAATGGAAGTAAATATTTGCAATAAATGCTCTTGAAGCACACTAAAAATATAGTCGATCTTAAAATCAAGAGGAATATTTGGTTAATTCAAGAAAAAGACCGCCATAATTTCTAGGCTGATTTTTATATCCATTGCAAATGTAGTCAGCACAGAGATTACAAGTAATTCATTTCTTGCTTCTGTTAATGACCTGCCTCCTATCAAATACCTACTGAGTAGTGGCATTAAACTACTACTCTATGATTTGCTGGTAATTTTACAGTTTGCCTTACCTTGCACAGAAAACTAACTAATTAAATAAAAAGAGGCATCCAGCTGAGAAGTTGGTGTTAATTACAACTACAAAGACAAATTGGTTTTTAGTCCATGCTCCTCGAGTAGTTGAGCTGATGTGGACATCACCAGGGTGCTGCAGTTGCATTTGACTTCTCCAATGCAGATGCACCCATGCAAGTGACCTTTGTGGATGTGTTTTGTATGAATTTCTTCCTCCATGTTGCCAAGAGTCACAGAGATCTTGAACCAGCAAGGAAGCCCCAGAAACCATAATACCCTAGATAAAGACATAAGTAATGCTTGAGATGTGATGTAGCAGCAGATGCTCTTGCTGTTGTGAAGTTGGATGTAGAATATGATCAAGGGCATTACTACCCTTCAGGTAAAGGGAAAGGGTATCACTGCTGCTGCTGCCATTCCTTGGATTGGTAGCTGTTGTGTCTTCTTTGTCAAGCGTTTTGTGATAACTGATGTGCCCTGGAGAGAGACAGGGACAGAAGGAGTATATTTAGTGGTATAGTGTGCAATTTTGTTTTCTCTCAAACCAAGTTAAAGTGAGATCCTTAAAACGTTGCAGTGAAACTCTGCTAACAGACTAAGCCACAGATGGTTTTGATGCACTATAGGTAAAGATAGCTAAATAATGCTTTCAAAATTGGATGTCGCTTTCTTTCACACTCTTTTTTTTTTCTTCCCTGTAAACTCACAGGGGAAAAATCCACACAAAACAAAAGAGGAAATGAGGGAGAATGAAACTAGATACACAAAATATGCTCGTATGTAAATGGAACATATTTTCTTCAAATATGTTTCAGTTAAAGTAATCTTAGCATTTTGTTCTTGTAATAACCATGGATTAGGAGTTTTTAGAAAGAGGTTTGTTGACTGGGATTTTTAAATTATTTTTTTCGTTGTTTTTTTTAAATTTTTTTTTTCTCCTCTAAGTTCAATGCTGCTGCTTTAAATAGCATGACTGCCTGGTATCCCCTCACAAAGAATAACAGCAGCTCTTAAAGGGACACTGTCAGTGTGAACCTCTGTCTCTCCCTTGCTCTCTGATACCTCCTTGACTATTTTTTTTAACTTTACTTTCATAATTTAAAAAAAAAATATATTTTGGTACATTTTTTAGTAACACTTTAGAGTGTTTTTCTATTTCCTGGCTAAAGATACTTATCTTGGGTAAGTGAGACACAAAAATGTATGTAGAAACACAGCTGAATGAAGATTGAAGTAAGTGCTATTTTGTGCATTGAATATCCATCCATAAAAATTACTTATTCTAATACAGAAATATTGAAATGCAGGGCAAGACAAGACCTGAAGAGATAACATTTTATCTATTCTATCACTTCACAAAAAACCCCAGTCCAAACTCATGAAACAGATTTTTGTCTAACCTGTTCTTTAATATGTTTAAATAAGTATAATACACAATAAAGATGCACAGAGAATGACTGACAGCCATCTGTTCTTCATATCTTGAAGAATAGTTTATCTATGTCTCTCTCCTTTGTTCTTCTCCTTTTTGTCTTTAGAGTAAGCAGGCCCACATTATCCATGTACTGTCAAATATATTAAGTAGATAGCAGGATAGCAGATGATACAAAAATCTGAAGTTCTGTAGCTATTAAATATTATTCAGATAATTTATCTATCCCTTCCTCTTCTGTGCTTTTCCCCTTCTTGCAGCTGATGGTTCTTCCTGAAGCATATCTCGCTCAGAGGAATCCTGGGCTCATACAGAAAGGATTATCTGAGCCAAGACCCTTCATTGTCCTCAATCTGAAATTTCCATTTTCATTTACAAAATGTTATGGTTCATCTGTCCATCTGCAGTGAACACTGTCATCTGCATCAGTGTCACTGATGAACATTTGCCAGCTTGGGTTTGCAGGGAGACAGCAAGAAAAAATTCATTGTGAACTGTCCAATTTTCTTAACCTCATTACTAGAAATTATTTGAGCAGGTCTGTCCTTTTGAAAATGGTTTAGTTTTGGGTTTTTTGTAAAAGAATAAAGTGAAACTTCTGTATAGGTATCTCATGTATCATGTAGTTGACTGAAAGTACTGTGTGCTTTGAAATAGCTATGTTGGACTGATAAAGACAAAACAAACCTTGGTTTGTCATGTGTATTCAGTAGTTATCAATACTAGTCCATTAATATTTGTAAAGGCAACTAAAAGCATTGTCTGAACTGGGGCATATTGAAAGATTGCTTTGCTGTATGATCACTGATCCATAGTCTATGATATGTATTAACGTGGCTTTGTGAATAGATGCATCATCTACTTCATTTAGAAAATGTTTTAATAAGCTGCTGTTCTTCTGACACCTGTCAAAAATTGACAGATTTTGACTAATGAAAGCTCTTAATTCTTGATTCCAATATAATAGCTAGTAAGCAAGCAGTAACAACAATGCAATTTTAGCCTTAATTGGAAATGTGTGGAAGGAGGAGAATCAATATTTACTAACGGAACAAGGGAGGAAAAGAATCTGTAGGAAAAAATATTTCAGTGCTTTTTTGTAAGAGCTATGCAAACAATGAAGGAATAAAAACTATTTAGAGAACTACTTGACATTAATTTTTTACCTCTCCCATCTTTGTGAGTTAAGGCACTCGAAGTCTGGAACTTATTCAAGTTGCAACATGTTTTTGTGATCTTAAAGTTATTTCGTGTTTGTACAATTTTAGGCGCTCATCTTACAAATATTTGTGGAAATGGGGGAGATGCAAGTATGATATGACACCTATTAAACTCAGTGTGATTATTATTATGCAAAAGGTTTCTTATATGAATATTCTTATATAAATATTTATTTGCAGCATTTCTAGGTCTTGATTCTTTTACTGTAGTCTGTAATGAGAGGAGACTTTGTTTGTACAATAGCAATTTACCATGCCGTGGCTGAAAAATGGCAAATACCCCTTGATATCTACAAACTGTAGAGGAGTAGAGCTGCTTTTGCATTTCACGCTTTTAAAAGATATTTGCAATCTGCTGCTGTATCAACTGTGAGCAAGTTTAAAATGTCAGTCAGAACTCAACTGTTTTCTTTCTTTCTTCCCCCTCCAACCTTTCTTCCTTTCCAGTGATTTTTTTGAACGCACCATTCTGTGCAACAGCCTTGTGTGGAGCTGTGCTGTCACAGGTAAACCAGGACTCACATATCAGGAAGCTCTGGAATCAGAGAAGAAAGCCAGACATAATCTTCAAAGTTTTCCAGAGGCACTCATCATTCCAGTTCTCTACTTGGCCACCCTTACCCATCGCACCCGACTTCATGAGATCTGTGATGAAATCTTTGCTTATGTCAAGGATCGGTATTTTGTTGATGAAACAGTGGAAGTACTTAGAAATAATGGTGCAAGGTAAGTATATTTAAAAACACTTATTTTTGTTTGTGTGTGCATTTTTGAACCCAAACCCCAGGGTAATAAACTCCATCAAACAAATACATCCAAGTGAGTTGTGATTCTTACGCTGGCGATACTATTACTGCGCTTCCCTACTTTAATTAAGAGCAGGATTGTGTTGCTGTGCTTGATACCTTCTCTTAGCTTTGAAACAGCTGTGGAGATACGACAGTGCTCTCAGGTCTTGACACTGCATGTTTTTTGGTTTATGTGGTGGATTTGCAAAGGAATGTCGGTTTTTCGGTGTGAGAAAGGTGGGTTGTTTGTAGAGTAAGATTTAATGAGAAATTAGGGGAAGATACAAATTTAAAAAACACACAACAGTTTTGATGAATCATTAGAATTAATGGCCAAACTACTGAAAGCTTAAAATAATAGATAAATGTTGGATTTTTGCTTCTTAGGTAGTGCAAAAATTGTGATTACATTATCATTGAAGTTGGGAATTAATTGTATAATGTTTATAATAGTTGATTATCTGGAATTTAGGTTGATAGGGGTGTCCTCCCTCTCAGAGTTAGTGTTATAGTTACTGTTATACTGGAGTATTTACTGCAAATGTTTTTATTTTTGTCTTAGACTGATTAAAACCTTGGAAGAATTTTAAGCTTCAGATGCATTCTTTCTCATATCATTGGTACATATGCTCTATAGTCTAAATAAGCTTGATCTTTCTTTAAAGCAGCTTCTATGAGGGGTCCAAAAAACATCCATATTTTGTCTAAATGAGTTTACAGTTTCACCTAATTGAGGTTTAAGATGTGAAAAAAACATGCTTAGCTTGGATGTACCTGCAGAATGGTACTAAAACCTTTGTGGGTACAGCTACTGCTGCTGGGGTTTTTGTTGTTTGTAAAGTCATTTTATTTTGCCTTTTTTCAGAAGGTAGGTGACAGCTTACACTTCAGAGTAGAAGGGACTCCTCTGGGTAGCCTGATACTTAGTGCATAGTCTGGTGTTTGTTAGGTGATAGGAGTGGGCTGGTTCAAAATGGTCATTGGAGAATGGTTATTCTCTGTGAGTTTTGTAGTGGCTGATCGAGATACTATTTATGGCAAATTTTGTACTACACCAGGAAGAAAAATCTTGATGCACTGCAGGAGATAAGTTGTAAGGAAATTGGTATGGTTATGTACATAAGGTCAGTGCTTAATAGGAAAGCTTTCCTTCTCTTCACTGCTCTATTTTTTTCAACCAGTAAAGTGCCAGTCTGCAAAGCCAGGATGAGGACAACTTCAGTAGGGTTACTGCCTTCTGTACGGAAAATGTATATCCAAATCTTTCTCATCTTTATACTTGTCAAACGACTAGACTGAGGATACCAATGGTATTGCAGTTATTTTGCTTAGAGAATAAGGTGTTTGTTTGTTTCATTTGTTTATTTAGAAACATGAATATTATGAACAGTCAGTATAGTTTAGGTGTTCTTTTTCTTTTGCTCAGTGAAATGCCTTAGTATCTTCAGAGGTAGAAAACAATTCGTTTCCAAAATAATAGCAAAAAAAAAAAAATTATTCTACAAGTTTTTTCCTCAAGAATAACTCTTTCTATTACTTTTCTAAAATATTTGCATATGTGCATTATAGCTTTCCATAGGTAAAGTTATTATATCTTCTTAAGAGAGTGCTGCAGGTTTTTTTTACCAGCCTTTAATTCAACCTTCTTGGTTACTCGAACTTGTGTTGAGATAAACACAAAATTGTTAGATGTGTATGTTCTACTTTCACTGATCAGTACATGAACAGGATATAAGCTAAGTTTCTTGAGCATGTGAGATGGGCTGGATACCATTCAAAAGATATAAAGTTTCAAATAAAATTTATTTCCATCAGAAATTAGCCTGCTAGAGATGGCATGTTTTAAACTACGTAAGTATAAATTGGTGTAAAATGAAGAATAAAAAACTTGCCTTAGCTGATTGTATGCCACTGATACTGTAGACAGAGGTATAGCAGGGAGCTAGTTCTGACCTTTAATACTAAATCCAGGAAACACTGCAAATAGCATGGTAATGTGGAGGGACTTTTATGCTCAGAGGTACATAATTAAAGAATACAGAGTGGGAAGAGGTGAGGCGTAGTTATTTGTCTGCCAATTAACAGTTGACTTTGACCTGCATTTTGAAGTACTGTATTAAGTGTGCCAACTCAGGTTACTTGTACATAATACGGCTTTTCAGCAGAACTGTTTGCACGTATTTGTCATTTGCAGCTATGTTTTTGTGATCTTTTCTAGAAAAATTTATCACAGTCCATCTATATTGTAACAGCATCCTATGAGAGCAACAGAATTTGGCAGGTCATGAAAACCCAGTTGTTGTAAATTCTTTCACTGCTTTTAAAGTATTTTGCGTATGTAATGTCAGCAGGATTTTTTTGTTTTCTGAGCTCTGTGCATCATTTAATGCCAACTGTACTACATAATGCATGTGTAACCAAGGCTTGCTCAAACAATTTACATATTGATATTTTATTTTATAACTGCTGACTTTGCATGTGTAATATTCTTTTAAGATCTGTTTCTAGATTTTGAACAAAATAAGTGTTAGGGAGCCCAAACACTAGAAGGCTTTTAGCCTTCAACCCAGCATTTTGGCTTAATATAAATGTTTTTATCCTTGAGCATATGAAGTTGTCTATAATACTGCAAGAGATGACAGCTGATTTGCAAAGAGAGGACAAGTGCTTTGTTCAGAGTCTAGGAAAATGCTGGGTTTTTTGAAAACTGAGTGCTCTGTTTTTTGTGGTTTAATGCTCCATTACTTTTTCTGGTCTTATGTCTCTTGTAGTTTCTAGCCTTTTGCTATGCTGCTCAGTTTTGAATTTGGCTAATTTTGCCTTGTTACTGAGGTCTGGTAAGAGGAACTCAGGAGAGTTTGGGATATACTGCCCTCCTCTTGTTTTGTATGTCTGGGCTCTCCAACAACTGTTGTCAACCAGAAACAAATTGCAGGGAAAGCCCCCCCCCCCAGTCCTATCATATGCCTTGTTCAGGTGGTCTCTAAAAATTATGGGTGCATTTTGGTAATCTGTTAGAAGCCACAAGGAGATAATTCTGTTTGCTCTTTAACCCTTCAAGTGATGTATTGATTAAAAACGGCCATCTTTCTTGGTTTGTATGTGTCTGACTTTTCTCCAGAGTGGCAGCTGTGCTGTGCTTTCAAACACAAGGTGCTCAGACTTCCAGTTAAAGAAACGTAGGAAATGTGTAACAACATTTTCCTAATACTGCCTTCACAAAAGACAAAATTACTATTTGAAATATTAGTCAGAAACATTACAGAATAAAAAGAGAAAATTTAATCTAAAATTAAGTTTGAGTTGCTAAAGAATTTAAACCAGTTGACACTGTGAATATTTCATTAGATTGTCGCATTGCAGTTTATGGAAGGTAGTTTATTGAAAAAGGCATGGAAATTATTTGAGATTTTGTTGGGGGAGGGATTAGAGCAATATTTCATGTTAGCCATGGGCAATTAAGATATAAAATAAGCAGCTAATGTTTTAGCTCACATTTTATTGAAGGAGAGGAAATACATTGATCACATTACTGGAATTGCTTCCCATATTTGACATTCAGAACTGGAAGTTCAAGACCCATCATGTACTTGGTCTTTTGATTTTCCACAAGGAATAGTGTCTCTTGCAGTAACCTGTCCATTTGTTGCTGTCTTAGTATTATTGATACTTGAAACTTGTGAAATTGATTTTCAACATTTTTACATCTGAAGACAGTTACCTGAAAGCTGAAACTATGTGGTATGGAAGGCCTACCTGAAAATAATAACCTCAGCTAATGCCTCAGACATACTAAAAAAAAACCCCTTCAACAGCTTAACTTGCTCAGAAGTAAGACCTGTTCTTTTCTGCTTGAAGTCAGCAGCATGCTTTTTGGATTTTACAACTATTTTAATTTGTTGGAGGAAAAACTACACTTAAAGCCCATGTAAACAACCTATTGTGAGTATTCTGTGTGCTATCACAAGAAGTAATGTCCTTTTTTATCAGGATATATAAGTGAGTGGTTTGATAACTAGTTAATTAAACTATAAGCTTTTGGTCTGACTTGAGCAGTGAGATCTGACAACGCTAGATCCACTCTTAAAAATAGCTTATGTGGTGATGTCTTCTCTTTCCTATGTGGAGGTTGGGGCACAACCAATTCTTGTTCATCAGTTAGTATGGCACTTAATTAAAAAGTCAACCACTTACAGACTGAAATAGATTGCTTAAAGGTCAGAGTGTAAGAAGGAAGAAAATCATACAGAAAGGAATATCTTTTTTTCATTGAATTTGACCACTAGATGACACCACTGCAAAAGAATACTTGCCTGATGTCTGTGAGCAAGCAACACCAGAATGCTTTTAAAAATGAACCTACTTACAGAAGTAGTAGATGATGTTGTTAGGAACATTGCTGCATCTGATCATACATTTGAATATGTTAAGATCCTTTCTCTGCTTTGAATGATCTGATGTTGATAATTGTCAGGCTGCAGGAGGCATCATCAGAGATCAAACTTCTTTTAACTCGTCAATTGTTTCACTGGTGTCCCAGTGCTTTAGGAGTGTTCATTTAGGAGTGGATTAACCATTGCATTAGGCCAATTAAAAGATTTGCATACTGTTTTCATCTCTGTAAGTCTTAACTGGGGCACAGGAAGCATGTTGCTGGTCACGACTGTAGCTGATAAGGAGTTAGGATGGTGGAAGACAATCCTTGCAAGAGATAAAGTTATAGCTAATTTTCCAACTTTTTTATTCAAACTGGCAAGTTGCTTATACCTATCTGTCTATAGATAGATAGATAGATACTTGTAGCTGTTGTCTGAGTGCTAGGATGAGTTATTATATAAAAGATCACTAGGTAGTAAGTGACAAAGTGTCTTGCATGTTTAGACTAATGAGTTACAGAGAATTTAAATTATTTAAATTATAATTATTAATTGTGTGACTTTTTAGTGGTAATGCTTAAACGTAAGTTCCTGTATACAAAGGAAGTTTACTACTTTATTTTGAAAGGTGAATTTGAATTCCAGAGTGTGTCAAAACTAGCATGGTGTCTGTGAAACAGCATCTCTGATAATACTGGAGAGCAGTTTACCTATTCATAAAGCAAATACAGTGTGCATTTTTTCAGCATAGCTGCTTAAGGATCAATCAACTTCTGGCCTGGAAAAATCATATTTAAGGAATTTACTTTCCACTGCCCTTAAATCCTTTGGGATGTAAATGTAAATTTGTTGACTAATAAATATGTTTGTATTTGACTAATGGAAGCTATATGATGATGATATATGGGAAAGAACCTGCAACTCCTTTCTTATAGGTTGTTAAACAGCTGTTAAACAATTGGCACTGCCAGTCTCTGGTAGCTCTGATTCTCACACTCTGTATTTTATAACTATAAATTCAAAGGCCAAGGTTTTGGTTTGTTTTAGTACTTACTTGTTTTTAATCAGTACAATGTTATGAACCAAAGGCTGGGCAGTCAAAATGATAAATATACCAATGTAGTACTGTCCTAGTTCTGCAGGAGACAGCTGATACAGCTAGTCTGTACTTGCTCTTGTCCTAAGCAAAACCATGTTTCTTACTAGTTTCTTTGAATAACTATAACTTGACAGACAAATGAAGATGCTAAAACCCAAAAGCAGCAGCTCTTTCTGTACTTTAGGAAGCTGTTACGAGCATAAAACTTGTCTCCTTGTTGCGTGCTTTTGTTTATGTGTGCATTAAACATTATCAGTTAGCTTAGTAAAAGATGTCACTTATTCCTTCAGATCTTGTCTCTCTTACTTCTTTAATTACTCCTAAGCGTTTGAGAACTGTTAGGATGAGGAGATGAGTGACTGCACTTACTTGACATTTTCTTCTTAAAAACTTCTTAAAAGCTGACAAAACAGAATGGTGCCATAGCTTTTTTGGTGCTTTTTAGCACTTGCTACTACAGCTTCTTGTTTTATTCTTATGGGGGTTTCTGTATTCAACTAATTTTACATACTGTTAGAAAAAGTGTGCTTTTTAAACTTTGGCATTTGAAAAACATTACCTTCATTTATGTGTCTTAAAAAGTGAATTTGCTTCTGACTCACTGATCATTGTGGGTTTTATTTTAAAAGTTGGCTTCAAAGTGTTGCAATGTTTCCCCCACTGTCTCCTTTGAAAAAGCCATGTGCCATATAAGGGATAGTTTTTGTCTGCTTATCATAAAGCATAAAGAGACACATTTACAACTCATCTGAGCCTTCAGGGTATCTTGTTTTTTTTACTTGAAATGAGGACATAGCTGAATACCAGAGTATTATTTCTGTCAGAGAATTAGTGCCAGCCAGATCAAAAGCTGGTGTGCAGAATGCTCAATTGAGGAGCTGTGAGAAGTGGTCTCTCCTCTCAGAGCCTCTCTTAACGCCAGCCTTGGTTGGATGTAAAGGCCTGCTTGGCATTTGGGAAGAACTTTACTGGGAAGCGAAGTGCCAATAGTTGCAGGGTCGAGGTTTTTAAGCTGGTATCCTGTAAGGGTTTTGGCCTGTTACTGGAGTGCAGATTCTCTTCTTTTTTCAATTGTGTTCTTCTACTTCTCCAGAAGCGGTAGATGGAGATACCTGGCCTGTTTTGCAGCTCATAATGGCTTGTGTACATGTCTTTGAGTTTCTGAGATGAATGAAAGAATTTGTTCTGGTTTGTTTCATTCTAAAGAGGAAGGGAAAAGGAGAGAGTATCAGGGAGAGTGAGAGAAAACAGACTGGTAGAGTCACATCCTTCAGTCCCTGAGAGAAATGCAGTGGATGGAAGCTTGGCAAGAGTCAGAGATACCCTGACCCTCTCACCATCAGGCAGAAGTGGGGGACCTGGAAGGTATGGGTGAATGGAAACAGGTCCCTGCCCAGGGAGATAGGACAATTCCCCCCAGCCTCCCTTTCCTTTCCAAGTGCCCTTGAAGTAAATGTATGAAGCTCTGTAATATCAGGGTCAGGCAGATAATAGTGGGGATGAAGTTCTCTCTTGGAGCTTGCCCAGAACAAGTCAGTCAGCTCGATGGATCACAACTTTGGGTGTTAAGAAAGAAAGAAAGAAAGGTGACTGTAGGTGAATCCCTTTTGCAGGGGAACTGAGGGCCCCATATGTCAGCTGTACCCATTCCACAGGAAAGTCTACTGCCTCCTTGGGATTTGGGTAAGGGATGTTACCAGGAGACTCCCAGGATGTTATCAGGAGACTAATTGAGCCCTCTGATTATTACCCACTTCTAGTTGTTGTGCATGTTGGCAGTGACAAGGTTGATGAGAGAAGTCTTATGGCAGTCAAAAAGAACTTCAGGGCACTAGGGCAACAGATTGAAGGAACAGGAGCACAGGTGGTGTTTTCCTCAAACCCCTTGGTAGCAGGGAGGAAAATTCTGAAAGGAACAGGAGAACTCACCTGATCAACATGTGGCTTAAAGGCCTTCAGTGGTGTTTTGGCTTTTGCAGTCATGGGACAGTTTCTGTGGTGCCAGGCCTGCTGGAGACAAATGGGGTTTGCCTGTCTAAAAGCCCATAAGTTGGCTGGGATGATTGAGAAGGCTTAAAATCAGGTTTGAAGGAGGAAAGGGATAAGACCAGGCTTGGCAGAGATAAGCCTGGGTGCAGCTTGCCAATATTGGGGATGAAATCAGTAGCTCATCAGAAGTGCATCTATGTTATACTGACTCGGAAATGTGTGAGCCATGTTGGAACATGCAGTCTTAGGGAGATGAGCCAGGGTTTCCTAAGGTATTATAAACCAGAAGGGAAACCACCAGAGAATTAGCTCTAAGGAATTCAGGCATGTGCTCCTCTAGGAAGGTGACAGCCCAGCTGAGGATGCCTTTGCATCAAAGCACACAGCATCAGCAACAAACAGTAGTTGGAAACCACTTAGCTGCTAGAAAGCTATGACCTTGTTGCCATTACTGAAACTTGGTGGGACAAATCCCACGACTGGACTGTGACCATCAATGGCTACAGGCTGTTCAGAAAAGATGGGAGGAAGAGAGGCAGAAGGGTTGCCTCCTACATCAAGAGGTGGATTGAGTGTAAAGAGTTTGTCTCTGAAGAACAGCCATGAGCAGGTTGAAAGACTGAGGGTAAAAATCAGACACTGAGGCAACAAAAGGAAGCAAGTGGCTGGTGACTGCTAAAGACACCCTGATCAAGGGGAGCCTATTGACAAAGCCTTATTGCTTTGTCAGGAACTATTGCTGACTACAGGACCCATTGAGCTCACAGGCTCTTGTCCTTCTTGGGGCCTTCAACCACCCTGACATCTGCTGGAAAATAGCACAGTGGCCTGGCTAAGTAGGAACCTGATGTTCAAACTAAAGAGAAAGACAGATGAAGATAGGACGGACAGGTGACCTGGGAAGAGCAAGGCAAAGCTGGAATTGAACCTTGCAAGGGATGCAAAGAATAACAGGAAGGGCTTTAACACGTGTGTTAACCAGAAAAGGAAGGTCAAAGAGGGTGTAACCCCCTGATAGACTGCTGGAAAACTGGTAACAATGGATGAGTAGAAGGCTGAGATAATCAAAAACTTCTTTGCCTTGGTCTTCAGTGGCAGCCCCTCTTCCCACACCTCTTGAGTAGGACAGCTCTCCATCCTCGTCTGCATTTATGTGTCTCAGTGTTTGTATCTTGCCTGTGCCCTAGTTCTCATCCCATCCTTCAGTGAGCTGCTTAATGTAGGTGATAATGACACAAGCTTACCCAGTGTTTCACACTGGGATAGGGATTTTGTTTTTTTTTTTAATGTATATTCTTTTGTTTAGTTGTTTTGTTAGGTAGTTGAATCCAGTTTCATGACAATTAATCAATGAAAGTGATTGCCAGAGCTGCAGAAAGCCAGCACCATGTATGTGGCTAGAAAGAGGAGTGGCAAAGGAAGATCTCCCCATTTGACAGGAGCTGTTAAGTCATGTCTGCATCTTGTGGAGCAGCAGCCTAGGCTGCAAGTGCAGTTTGCTTTTGTATTCCTTCAACCTGCTTCTTTCTTAGAGTTGTGGGAGTGACAAGGTTCAGTCAGACTTTAGTTTTCTGTTAGTTGTAGGCTCTTCTAAGCACAGTCCAGAATAGTTTCTGCAGAAGGAGACTGAGTTGGGTTTCCCGAGAAACTGTCCTGTGCCAGTCTGTAGTCCCTAGCCCTTGGATTGCTGGAGTTAGTTCTGTTCTTTCGCTTGTGCAGCTGACCAGCCCTACACAATGTTCATGGAAATCAATGGAAGTTCTCAGACTTCTTCATTTGAGAGAGAAGATATGTTTTAAAAATAAATCACGTTTGTGATACCAGACTCTGGCTTTGTTGAAAACCTTTGGACTCCTCTGTTGTTCTTTGTTGTTTTGGTTTTTTAAAAAAAATAAAGATAAAACCATAAGGCTAAGCATTTATTGGAGCCCTTACCATAAGAGACCTCAAAGATCTTAGTTTCTGAGCCTAACAAAAAACAGATCTGTAAGCATGTGGCCATCCTTTCAATAAGCCAGAAGACCCCACTGTTGATAACAGCCTGTAGTGCAGAAACAGGTAAGCAAAATTGCTTTAAGTAGTGTCTGAGCTAGAGTTGCTGGGACTGTTGTGTCCAAGTTCCTAATGGTTCTATTCTCAATCTATTTTGAAAATCTTTGGGATTCACTCAGTGTGACTGTAATCTTTATTGTAATTTGAATAAAGTGCTTCCTGACTGATGGGGCTATTTAGGGTACATATTTATGTACATTGATGCTGCCGTCTTTTTAGATTGAGTTGCCCCCAAATCTTATTTTATGGGGAATAGTGAACATGGTTTGACGTAAGCTGTGTAAAGATCTTGAAGTATCTTTTTTAGGAAGTAATTCAAGTAGTATGCTTCATTTAAATGTCTTGCTTCAGCTTTCAGCTGTGTTGCTTTATGTGCCTTATAATATAAAATAAGAGTTGTAGTGAGTGAACTCAATTACTAGGTTATTGAGAAGAGCAGACTACTTGCACTAGAAACAGTGGTTTTGCCACTTAGTCCAGGGAATTGGTGCTGTTAGCCATTACTTGACTACAGGCTAAAAATATCATTCATAGATTATTTCTTTAATGCTAGAAGGAATGGTTGCATCGCTGTCTTTAATCTCCTGTCCATCAGTAAGCATTAAATTGCACAGGATTGTGCTTTTATTGCACCAGGTAATGTGTGTTTCACTTGATTCCATCCCCAAAGGTTTCTGGTAATGATTTGAATGGCATAGAAGATGGAGTATCACTTCCTTTCTGAGATAGCTTAGTCTGTTAGTCATTCTTCCTGCTGAAAAATAAAGGGGAAGGGGGCGGGAGTGGAATGCAGCTGTATTGGGGATTTTGCCGCTTATTGAATCAAGCGTATAGAATATGTAATTTCCATTCTTAGATAAAGAGATGTGATTCCCTGTAAATTACGGGGCTGCTCGATGGATGAGCAGGTAAATTCAGTGCTGGAAAGCTCCTCGGTGACTCGAGTACCGCAGTGTTTTTGTGCAGGAGGCCGGCCTGGGCCGTGCGTGCGCTGCCGCCTCTTTGTCAGTGCGCGCCCCGGCTGGCGCGGCGGCTGTGGCGGCTGCCGCCCCCTCTAGTGGTGAGCGCGGTAACTGCAGGAGCGTGTCGGGAGCTTCCGCTGGTTTTCCGTGAGAAATTGAAAGGGTGTCTTCATTTGAGGTGGACTCGCTAGGAAATGTATTTTATAATCTCAAACAAAACTAATTCTACTAAGAAGTCTTTTTTTTAGGAGATGATCTTTGCTGTATTTTAGAATACTCAGCCTAATAATATACATTCTGTCATACAGTTGGTTCCACATTATTTAGTATGAAGAGGTAACTGTGATGTTCCAAATGTTGGAAAACCAAGTTACTAATAATAGACTTTACTTAGAGGACTCAGAGTCTGATGCTGGGCCAGGCCTTAATAAACCTTGTTGGACTTAGATTGACTTTGTGAACAGTCACCAGGTTCTACCTCCGCAATACTTGGACATTCTGGGCTCTTCATACAGAGTCTGTTTAGATTTCTTACAGTTAATAAGCTTGGTCTCCACTGTCTGGGAAGACTTGTCTTCCAGCCCCACACCAGCCAGCTTTGGAAATGAGATAGGCTGCATTGGAATGGCAGTGTGCCTGTGGCCAGCATGCCCAAGTGGGCTCAGGCTGCTTCTGCATGCAAACAGCTCTCGTGTCCCCATGGATACTGTAAGCATTGGTCATACTGTTGTCTTTAGGGGTATAGAAGGATGTAAATAGTTTTGTCGGTTTTTTAAAATTAAATTATTTTTGTGTTTTTTCAATAACATGCTGGAGCCTTCTGGACCTCCCTTCCTATTGCAGAGGGCAGCTACAGGGTCTAACTGCATTACTGATCCTTGATAATGTCACAAGAATACTACCTAGGATATTTTAATGTTATTACGTTATTTTAATTCTTTGGGGTTTTCTCGGGCTGCCACCATCTTTTCTTTCTCTCTCCCCAGTCTTTTCCGTGTGTGCAAGATTTGGGTAGTACTGTCTGCTTGCAGAAAGACATGTTCAAGAAATATTTTGATATTGCTTCCTTTTTGCCAATGTTCAGTTCAGATAGAAGAACATTTAGAACTTGTCATGGATTTCATGAGGTTTATTTGTTTTTAGCCTAAGTGGGACACCACTAGTTCAAGCTTAGGACTTCGTTTATTCTTCATTTTGCATTTCAACTGGGACTGCTTGGTGCACTGAGAAGAAAATTATTGTGTTCTTTTCCTCCATGCTTTGAGCTTTCAGTGGTAGAATGTGACAACATCCATTGACTACAGCAGTTAATTTTCATGAATCAGACAAGGCTTTCGGATGTTAAGCTAAATACTAGGATCCATGGAATTCTAGAAAGGGATGAAAGTTAGTGGTTAAGAACCAGCTATAGTACAGTTACCCAGCATGAAGTGTTGATTAATTACACTTTTTGATATGTAGTTAAATCTCCCTTTTATAACTAGCATTCAGGATGGCAAAGGAATAGGCTTGTTTTGTCAATTGTGTGCATGCCAGATGGAGCTTTAATATGTGTCAGCAGATAAATGGGACATTATTAAGATTAGATGCATAATGATCATTTCAGCCTTGTTTATTTAGGTCATCAACAGTAGTAGATGATCTCTTACAAGTAAAAATACTTCAGGATCTCAAAATCTTTTGCTCTTCTTAGACTGCTATGAAAATAATCTAGAAGTTTTGTAGTCTAGTTTTAAAGTAGCACAATAAGTTAACTTTTTAATTTACTTAAATGAGAATAGAAAAAAACCCTCACAACCACAAGTAACTTGATTTTTTTCCTGAGAAGTGTAAGCAGATGAATTTGTCCATTTATTAGATGGTACTTATGAAATGAATATTTTACCTAGTATTTCAGTTCAAGGCTCTTAGTTACTTACTTAGTAGACAATACAAAGTTCTATTATGTACATATTCTTAAAATAACATCTGCTACAATTTTGGGCTCCTTGTACTAGTGAAAGACTTTTGACATTAATAAATGTCTGTGTTTTATTGCAGGTTGCAGTGTAAGGTTTTGGAAGTCATAGCTCCAGCCCATCACAATGGAATGGCAAATGGCCACAGCAGCAGTGCTGATGGGGACACAATTGTTATCAGCGACAGTGACGACTCAGAAACGCACAATAGCTCTGCACAAAATGGGTATGTGATACTTTTACTGTGTGATATTCTGACTGGGTGGAAATGAGATTAAAGCCAGATGTGTCAGAGTCTGACTGAAACAAATTACTTCATCTGTATGGATTGTGAGCGTTCAGACAGCTGAAGGTGACAAGCCGAACCTGCAGAGGTGCCGGTTATGCTAAGGCACCAGAAAACTGCATTATGACCATGGGAATATCTACAGATTGAACATTGTTTATCTCTTTGCAATGACAGTGTTTTTACTGAGCGATGGTGGAAGAGCTGTGTGTACCTCTTGGTAGTTCTCTCTGCTGGGAAATCTGTGCTGCTGTAGCAGAAAGTGCAGCATGTGCTGCATGTTTGCAGTCTGGTATCTCTTCACTTCCATCATGGGGCTCAGAGTTGAGATTACCATATGACAGGAGGACACACTTTTACTGGAACTCTCTGAAAAGTCTTCCCAGAGACTTCTTGTGTTTGTGTCCAAAAAACGAAAAACATACCAAGCTTTCTTCATTGTGTATGTGTCCATATAAATATATCATTGTATTTGATGGATTTGGTTATGATGTTAGTTGAAGTGATACTGTGTGTCTTGTCTTGAGGAGCTTTTTATGGGCTGGAGTAGCCTAATAAGATTTAATAGGAAAGCTTCTTGGTTGTAACTGTGTTGTTTATTGTGTTGGAGTGTCCCTTTGCTGAGCAGTAATTGAGCCTATCCTAGCAGTATAATGAGAAGAAAGACTTCTATGCTTCATAGGCATGATGATGAAAGAGGAGTGTTTGAAGTGGGCCCTAATCTAGGATCTAGCAATATAAAGGCTTTGCATGAAATGTTACTGACTTTAAGATGTCACATGGATGCAGAAGTTAATCTGGCTGATTGCTTTATGATGAAGTCATGTCCTGACATGCCTAGAATAACTAGGGTAGAGCTCCTCACTTGGTTAAGAAAATAACATGGGATAAATAATTTTTAAATTTCTTTGCTGTCTCTTGAAGGCAGTGTCTTAAGTTTTTCATGAAGATGTCCTGCATATTTCAAAAAATAAATGCATTTTCAGTATTCCAAAAGGCATGTGGCATTTGAAAGGAGGTTATTCTTGGAATTAGGCAAGCATGTGCAGAGCTGACTGTAGGATTGATCCATTATAGTGCTGTCACTTCTATGCATCCAGAGCTGGTGGTAAGACTAAGTCTTGCACTCCCGGTCAGTCTGTGGTTCTCCCCAGCTGATTAGTTATTTTGACAGTGCAGAGAAGGGAGGGAAAATAACTTCTTTCTCTTAGAAGGGGAGTTCTTGTGAGAATATACAGGCTTTTGAAGCAGTGTTCTGTGACATATGTAACATTTATGCTGCAAGTTAAATTGCAAACCTCTTGTGTCTTTAAAATGCTTACTGTAAGTTTTAAGTGAGTCTGTTTATAACAAATGTGAGAGTGTAGTAACAGTCATTTTCTAGATATATTCTGGGTATATGCAGACTTGAAAAGCATTATTTGCAGTATGTGTAAAACCTATCTGTAAGTAAAGCATTGTCAAGAATTTTTCTATGCTGGCATATAAGATTCTTTATACCATTGCTCATAACAATGAAATCCCACTGAACTGAATGGACATTGTTTTGCAGCACTAATCTTTCAGAGACTATATTTTGCTGTTTATGGAGAGTCTTGCATGTGGAGAGTATGGATGTTGTTAGTCACCTTGAGACCAATGTCAAGTTGATATGTGCAGGACAGTTCTGCCTCAGCCTGCACATAAATCTCCAGGTTTTGAGACCCAGTCTTTGTGCAAAGCTGCAGTGCTGTTAAACAATGGTACAGCAGATGCTCAGGGTGTTTGTGAGGGAGGGGGAGGGGAGCACAGCACAGATTGATGGGCCATCTGCAAATATTTTTCCTAAAGAATCTGTAAGGCTAGAGAATCTTAACTGAAAATAGATGTCATTAGAGATCCCAGCCTTTCTGTGACCCTACTCCTCCTGTATGTGTGGAGCAGAAATAGCTGTGTAGTCTGTACAAATGTTCCTGCTGACCTTTTCTGTTGTGTTCTTCAGTAAAAGTTGGGCTGGTACAGGAAGAAAGAGGCTGTGATGCTCTTACTTTCCCTCAGAAAAACAGGCTGCTTTCTAAGCCCGGGGTTACATAGCAAAGGTAGCAACTCTTCTGAGTTCTTAAAACATTTCTGCTATGCTCTGGGAGCCTGTGGTAGCATAGAATAGTGGTCACATGGAATAGCAGTGTTCACACCTTAAACTGCTAGACTTTTAAAGGCAAGGTTGAACTCTTGAGTTGGCTTTAGCACTCAGTACTCAGCCCCTGGAGGTTTGAGGGGCTTTTGCTGCCAAATGCATACAATTCAGCTGCAACTTAATGATTCATGTAATTCCTTTTGCCAGGGCTATGAATAGTGTGAATCATCAAGCATCATCAGAAATACTAGGAAAAAAAAATTGGTTTGCTGGCTGGTTTATGGCAGTAAATGTGGATGTTTGTTCAGTTTGAATTGAAGATGAATTTTGAGAGAGGGCTAATTATTTCTGCAAGTTTTGGGGTATAAGAGGTAACAGTTTTTGGAAATAATGTCAGTGGAACCTTACCATCTAGGCCTTTTACCATCTTCAAATGAGTTTTTAAACTTCATTTGGAGAAAAAAATTATGAACTGGATATGTCAAAATGTGGGCTTGTCATTAAAGCTATATAATATCTTCAGTACAGTAAATATTTCTTCATCTGTAATTCTTATCTTTCCTTTCTTCCTCTCTCATTCCTACATTGCTTGAATCCAAGAATAATGACAACGGGTAGTCCTCTTTATGTTTTAAGGAAAAACCAAAGTACCTGGATCAAAGGCACCTTAAAATCTTCACCAAAAAGTTAAAAATCAGGATTTTGTTGCAAAGTGCTGTTGTCTTGTCCCTAGAATCTTGTTCTTAACAGTCTTCAGGTTGTTTGCTCTGTTTTGTTGTTGAAATTTTATTTAAGTTGCAGAAAATATTTGCAATTCCAAATGGGCAGTTGTTGTTATTGCTCAGTACAGAGTTGCTTGTCAGTGGCAACCTTCAAAGATGTGCAGAGGCAGCCTTGCCATGGGGATCAGTTTCCTGACAGGTTACCTCTGTGTAAGGCTTGCACTGGAGTGTGACGAGACCATAAATGGTCGTGTTATTTACCTAGCATTCTTCAAGGGAGTTTTTCCCATTCCCAGATTCAGTGAAAGAGAAGAAGAAAAGCCACTTCCTTTTTATGGAAAAGTGGGACAGCAGTCATTTTAGCACTTCAGGACAGCATTCCAGTTCCTCCAACTCTCCGTATTTCTCAGTGCAATTTTTCTATTTCTGTTAAATACAGTAAGATACAGGTAGCTGTGGCAAGACTCAGACCAGGTGGTGCAGATAGGTGTCCTGGGCAAGGTAATTCAGAAGGATAAGACTGAAGGAGCAGGGTTTGTTTGGCCTGGAGAAAAGGAGGCTCAGGGGCACCGTAGCACTCCCTACAACCACCTGAAGCGAAGGTGTGGTGAGGTGGAGGCTGGTCTCTTCTCCCAGGTAGCAAGTGACAGGATAAGAGGAGATGGCCTCAAATTGTGCCAGGGAAGGGTTGTATGGGATAATAGGAAAAATTCTTCCACTGAAACATCAGGCATTGGAATAGACTGCCCAGGGATGTCATGCTGTCCCTGGAAGTGTTCAGAAGGCCATGTGGGTGTGGCGCTTGAAAATGTGGTTTAGTGATGAGCATGGTGGGGGCAGGTTGGATTGTTGAGTTCAATGCTAGAGACCTTTTCCAACATTAATGATTCTATGGTTCTAAGGTTTCAGAGGTTACTTGGTACTGTGCTGTCAGAATGTAGCATAGCTGTAGTGTAAGAAGAAATTGATGTTCAGGTCATGTGGGCACCATGCCAAAGTAATTGAAGGCCTGATGAGATTATTACCTGTCAGTGGTTCAGTATAACCTTATTAAAAATGCAAGATTCTGACACAAGTACTAACCACATTCACTTGAGTGCAGTAGAAACTAGTGTAATATGGGTGAGTCAGTTGTAGTTTTTACCTATTAAGTTACAAAATACTCTGTATTTTTCCTCTGGATTTCGTTGTGTGTCAGAGTTGTGCTGTGAAGATTTTTTGTAAGGGATCTCTGCTGTGAAATGGATCTAACCCTTGCTAACTCTAATGTGTTTTATATAATGCTTTACAAAATAAAATATAAGCAAAAATAATGTCTAGCATTTTAATGCTAAAACTGATAGATAATCTATATAATTTTTAAAGCTTGCTTTGTGTATTGAAACCAAAATTTTTACTCTAAATTTGGAGGAGGATATGAGTAGTATATTTACTTCTTGGGATAATAACTGGAAACTCAGAAACTAAGCAGAAAAAAATGTAGTGTGTTTTGAAATTACATTTGGGCTGTTATATATGATCCACTGAAATTGAGAAAGATTTACATTAACTAAGAGGAAAAGATTAATGATAAAGAGTTGAAAATTTGATTTTTCTTTGGGACCTGAATTTGATTGCAGACAGTATTGAAGCTTAGAATCTATTCAAAATGTATAAATAAGCTGATATACTTTTGGTTTAATATTGGTACTCTGATGCCTTTTATTTTGCATCTGAACATTATCTGTTTGGGCCATTCTTCAGCTTACTAGACCAAAGGCTTGGAAAGGCAGTGGTGTGTGATGAGGTGCAAGTTTGTCTTTCATACTATCCAAAAATTCCTGGGGGCAGCCTTCATTACTTTAGCTTTCCTATTTTTGAGACTGAAGGTGGTCATGGAAGACCAAGTCATGGTATGACCAGAATATGAAGGCTCTTTTAACAAACTTACATAAAGATGTTAAAATCTTGCCAGTGGATATACTGGATTACAGTTGATCGCTGTTTTGCTAATATGAATAGCTGGGTGGGCTTTTTTCTGTTATATTTCTTAAACTGTGTTTGGTCTGAGTGACTCAGCTTTAGACTTCAGCTGTGATGTGCATGCAGTATCATGCAAGACACTGTATGCATATCGCAGCACTTATCTGTAGGTCTAGTAGATGTGTTGCTGTTTCAAAGTCTGTCTTTTTTTGTCAGTCCATTTATTATTAACTATGCTGATAATTTAGTCATTATAAACTATTTTTCTTGCGAACTTTGCAAATTATTCTCATCTGAAATTACACTAATGGTGAATAAGTAGTTTCATTTAATCTGTAATTAATAATGTATTTATTAGACACTAGAAGATTAACATTTCTTGTATTTCTCTTTCACAGAGTTAGTGGGGAAAAAGAATTGTAGCAAATTTTATTTTCAGAAGCATTGCCAAGTACAGTTCTCAACATCTTGTGCATGTTTTTCACAAGGCTAAAGAACAGCAAGTGAGCAAGTGATGTACTGGTTTATTTTGTCAAACTCCACCTGAAAGCATTTTGTAAATGCTGGAAGGACTGACAATGATGAAATGCATAGTTTTAAATCTCCTAGTTCATCTACATAGCTGCTTCAGCTTTCCTTCTTGATGAAATGAGATGATGACTGAATTCATCCTGATAAAGCAGTACAAGTCTTGATTACAAATTGTCAGCTCAGGAGAAGTTAGTTCTGTTGTTTAATGCCAAAATGGAGCATTATTTAAATAAAGTCTTACTAGTTTAGCTCTGTTCATGAAGTCTGTTCATAAATACTACTGTTCTTAAGGAAAGTATATTGTCTATGGCAATAGACAATAGATGGTAGCACATCAGACCTGGGTGTTACCCACCTAGGAAGAGGAGTAACAAACCAGTTAATGTTACGTTAAAACTGAAGAAATCTTTTCCATGATGGGGGAAACATCTAGGTCTCTGTAGCAACAACTGTAAAAGGGAAATGCACTTTGCCTAATCAAGTGTGTAACTTGAGCATTTATTTTGAAGTGTAGATATGTTGCTTTATGATTTCTGTTACTTTCTGTTATTTTATGCTGTTGATAAAATGTTTGATTTGTTCTTTTTCCTAAAGTGTTATTTTGGAAAAATATTTTAGGTGGTTTTTACTTGTTTTGCAACGCAGCTGGTAGATCAAGGGCTACTAGTTTTGTTAATTTTATTTGTTTCTGTCTTTTGGATTCCTTTCTCATCATCTTTTTCTCCTTTTTCCTGTCTTCCTGTTGTCATCATGAGTACTTAGAGTATTAAGGAGACAATTTTCTGAAGTGCAGGGATGTATCATTACTTCTGTCTCTCTTTATTCCTTCCTTTCTTATCTTCCATTTCCTTGCTAAGGAAACATCCCTCATTGTTTTTCTTGTTTCTTGCATTAACTGGTTTTAACGCAGATTTAAATATAGTAGCAGAAAAGTTAGAATACCCTCTTTAGTACAGTGGGAGTTATAAGCTCGGTATTTTCAAGAAGTCCATTGTTTAGGCATATAAATATATTAAATGTGTAAAATATGAGGCTGATGATATGTGAATGTAAACTTTTAATTTTTAATTTTTTTTTCCTAGGGAGAAGAAAGCCATAATTGATCCTTCTTTGTTTAAATACAAAGTCCAACCTATTAAAAAACACTTATATGAAGCTGTTATTGTTAAAGCATCTCAACTAAGGTAAAAATTAGTAGGTGGAAGTTAAAATTATACTTTGTAACTGTGAATTGTGTAAGATTTTTTTATATAAAATGACATTTTGAAACTATATTAGAGCTGTTAATTAAAAGCACTGGAACAAAATACTGTAATACAGACCTTCTGTATCAAGGATTCCACGCTTTGCTAGCATTAACACAGGTACCAACTCCTTGCAGGTCTCTGCTTTCATTGGCACAGATGAAACCTGCTGTTGTCTGCAAAAGTCGGATTAGTTACCCAGTGTGTGTGCAGTGAGCCAATAATTACACACTCAAGAGAGACAGAGGTTATTTATTTCAGAGATGCACAAGCCTAGGTGGTCAGTGGAATTCCATAAATCAAGTGTGTTTTAGCAAGCAAAAGAATGAGTGTTCATTGGCTACAAGTTACATAAGTTCTCTTACTAATTACTATTCTATTTTCTATTGGTTAATGATTCCAATTAATTGATTAATTACGGCATCTTATGGTAATTAGTCCACTTGCTCAGTCTTTCTCTTTTGAGTCAGTGAGTTTCTTGTGTCAGTGGTCCTGAGTCGGTGGCCACAGATTTCTCCCTGCAGAATTACCTTTTACCCAGTTGGAGCTGGTTTAGTATAGTTGCTTGGTTGGGTTTCCTTACCTTGGGAATTTTGCTAGGTGTCTTTGTGACCCCTAAATTCTGTGTTCTTTGTGACCACTGTCAGTGGGTGTTCTTATTCCCAAGCTTTGTTAACTTCCCGGCAGGTCTGAGACTGGTACCTGTCTGAACTGGTACCTAGGTCTGAAGCATGTCCCACCCTGAACCTTAAGGGCAATTCTACCAACAAATGATTTATTTTTCTAACACCTGGACATCACTTATAGTAGCTGACAACCAACCTCTCTGTTTCATGCATTAAATTTCCCTTTGTATTGGTTAGGCTTGAAAGTATACGAAGATCAAATGTCAACATCCTTTCTTAAGAAAATTTTTATATATTCCACGTTTTGCAAGACTGTGACTTCTGATACCTTGGCTACTGTTGTGATTGATGGAGTAGATGGAAGAGTGTGAGAATTCTAATAACCTTAATAATGAACTATTGGTGTTGTGAGCACTGGTGGCATTGCTGGTTTGAAATGTTAGAGCAGACACTGGCAATCAGATTGATTTAAAATAGAAAGGTGTGGAAAGTTTGCTTCTTAAATAGCAAATTTGTCTCAAATTTAGTTAAAATATATGTTTAGAGTAGATTGTGCGTCAAAACTTTATATAAACAGGATGCTGTAAACAAACTTCAGTTTGTGTGATTACAAGTCATTTAGTTCCAGCACAAATCAGGATTTATTATTCCATTAACTACTCCTGTGTGGTGAAGCCTTTTCCTTCCCAAGAAGTAATGCAGGTTCCCTGGAATGCCAGGAGCCAGTAGAGTGCACACTGTCCTGTAGAAAGGAGTGGCATGGCTTGACTGAGAAGTGTGTGAATTCACCTTGTCACTTGTTGGCTTGCCTCCCCGCTTGAGAGATGTGGATGCTGCTTTCCTGCTGTCCCTGTTTGCTTGTTGTCCTCCCTCTCTTCTGACACAATCAGACTTGGATTTTATTTAGGAACTTTAAGAAGTATTTGGAGGATCTACTATGGATCAAAAGGGTGTTTATAAAAGAGGACATAAGAGAATCTTCAAAATAAAAATTGCAGATGCATAAACCAACTGTTCATGTACTACTTGTGTTTTGTTTTATTCATAAAATTTTAATTCAGTTGGGCTGTCAAAGAATGGATGTTAATTACAATGGTAAGGGTGTTATTTATAATTAAGAAAATAAGAAAAAGATCAATAATATGGTCTATCACATGTATTCTTGCACATACTTTTGGCTGTACTTAAATACTAATTAAAGATGTTAGTTGATAATACTTCCTTTCTTTCCTAATGCAGCCGGAGGAAACATCTCTTTTCTCGTGATAGACTTAAACTTTTTCTGAAACAACACTGTGAACCACATGATGGAGTAATTAAAGCTAAGGTAAGGAAGAAGAAATAATTTATGGGGTAGAATATTGACACTATTTAGTATTTATTTGCTCTTCTCTACTAGCAGCTCAGAGCTCCTTTTAAATACTACGTCAAATTTAGGTTTTTGTAAGTATAACATACTTTTGATTAGTCTAGCACATTAATTGTTTAATTCTTCAGGGTATGTACCTGGTATTTCTAAGTTGAATAAAAATAAACTGGTTTTGTGTTGGGACGGTAAACCAGTATTATTCTGTTTTAATTCTTTTAGCTGGAAAATATTTTATAATAGATTGAATTCAGTCTCCAGATCTTCAGTGAGACAGGTACCAGAGTTGAGGTGGCTGGAATGGATTTTTGATAAGGCCTTGGATTTTGATTGTGTATATGTTTGTAATTTTAGATATATGGTGATACTTAGAGCAACTCAGACTAAAGTTCACATCTTAGCGGGCACCAGAAGACTGAGAATTTGAGCAGCTTTTCCCACAAGGCAGCAATTTCCTTTGCTTTGCTTGCTGTACCACAAGAGATCCTAGACTCCTTCACTGTGTATTGCAACCTTGACCATGAAATCCTTGCTATCTTCTTGTTTTCAGAAAGTAGCAGGGATTTTTATTATGTCTGTTATTTTCTCATACAGCTATGTAACTGCTCATTCTGCACAGGAAGGCTCAGAGAGATGAGAGTCTCTGAGAGTCTTGCCTCTGAAAGTTGCGGGAAATAACAAAGGCAATGAATTTCTAAATAAAGTTGTAACTCTAAGAGTCTGTCTCTTCTAAAGAAATGGAAATAGAAGAAAATAGAGCTGAAAGAGATAAACCACCCCATTTCTTGGCTTGTTAGTGGTCATTTTGACCCAGCTCACTGTACCACATTAAGGACTAGTGATCTATTAGTGATGCTTTCTGGAGCCTCAGGAAAATTGTTACATTCTGTGTATTTGTCATCTTGTCTTTATTTGGGCTTTCTGTGGAGTGTCTTCTTGTCCTCTTGCTGACTGCCTTGCATTTCAGTTATGTGAACATGTCCTATTTGGAATGTCTCCTTTGTATCCTCATCTGTATTGTCCAAAAGGGGCAGATTTTCTGAAGCCATCAGGTCGAGAAAGTAGACTTGAAAAAGAACCTTTGACAATTTGGAAAAATCTTCCTCCAGAAATAAGTGCCTGTGTAATAGAAAATTATATAACTCTTCAATAAGTTCAGGTTCTGCTTTTATCTGTCAAAATTTATTCTTGACACACTTCAGTAACATACTAGGAAGACACTGACAATCTATGTTTGCTGAAAGGCATATAAAGAAACAACATCTTACCAAATGAAGCCAAATTCTAGTTTCAGATGTGTGCTCCATACATTATTATCATTACCCATTTGGTAGATTAACTCTTCACTTACACTATTTCAGAGCTTTATTTTTTTATCCTCAGTTAAGTAGTTGTGGATGTGGTTGCTCTTATTGTCTTCTTTTGTGAATTAATGATTGATTAATTAGCTTATATTTAGATTTTTTGGCTTATATTTGTTAAAAAGTAAGAACTTCACCATTAATATCTATTTTTATATTTCTTACTAAGGCAACATCAATTGAAAAATATAATCTAGCAGAACAAAACTTCTCCTATTTCTTTCCTGATGAACCACCCACATTTATCTTCAGTCCTGCAAGCAGACGGCGAGGGCGACCTCCGAAGAGAGCATCTGCAAGTCTTGTAAGCAGTAACGTTTTTAATCCCAGATGAAGACACATCAGCATGGTCTATGAAGTTCTTGTATTTGTCTGAGTTTTCAGATCATTTGAAATACAGGGTTGACATTGTGCTTCTTTTATTTTGAGGGCAATTGGGATATATTCCACAATTGCTCTTAAAGTAATTGCTTTATAGTTAAGCTGGTAAAAGGGATCAGAATTGATATGTTATCGTCTTATTTTTGTTATTATTTCTGGGATCCTATCAAGAAACTAGTTTCTCAGTGTGTTGTGATGACAAACAGAGTACTTTTCCATTCTGGGACTAATAAATAATTTACTAAACAGCTTTAATTTGAACTCTCAGATAAAATTATATCACTTGCTCTCAGATACAGGTATGTGACTTGCCTGTATTTAAACACTGAGACTCTTAGTCACTATGCTACTTCATTATGTTCTGCAGAGCAGTTAAAAAATTGGGAATATCTTTTGCTGGTCATTTCACTGTAGTTATTATGCTCTTTTTTTTTTTGCTTCTCCTCCTCCAAATTCTCTATCAGGAGGACAATATTAAACCTAAACAAAACACCCCAGGAAGCAAAAGTAAAGTATCAAAGGAAAGGGCAAGGTTCCAGAAGCAAAAAGAAGATGTGCAGGCCATAGGTAAGTTGAAGTTTACTCATATGACCAGTAGAACTAGTTTTTGCAGATTTGAGAGCAGGCCTCAATTAGAGTATTTTTGGAGTTGTACCTTTCAAAGGAAAAATGTATTAAGAGTGTACTGCCACACCACTATGACCAAGTGCTCCTTTCAACAGTTAGCATGCTTGTTTCCTAGTTTGGTTTTTTTTTCCATGTTAGTTGACTAAATTGGGGAAATGTAGGAAGCTAGTGGTCCATCTGTGTTGATTTCTCTCTCAGATAAATAAAGAGGTAAATATTTTTTTGTAGAAGCTTGGATGGTGAAATCATATGTGAATTTTACTAGCTGAAGGTATATTAAAGCACGAATGTGTAACACAAATCCCGTAGTTTTTCCATTTATGCATTTTCCTCATACAACAATCTCAAAATTCAAAAGAACTGAAATATAGTCTGAATTTTTTTTGTTTTAAAAGATTCAGAGATGTTTAGTTTGGACTGATTGAATTATTTTGGCTTAGTTTTAACCTTTTCCTGATCAATTTAAATTTGATTTCAAATGAAGTAAGGGAACCCATATGCCTTTTGTTTGGGTTTAACTAGATAAATTGGTATGTCTTCTTGAGGACAAATGTCAGACAAGGAGATAGTCTTCAGATTGTAAGGATTGTCCTTCCTATGGAAAGGTTTTCATCTGTGGAAGTATTTTAGTGAACTTCTGGTTCCAGCCTTTTATCTTCTTGAAGATAAAATTTTTAAGATGGCAAGGATATTTAGAAATTACTAGTCCAACATCTGCTTAAATAACAGCAAAGTTGTCTGACACTGCTTTGGGCCTTTCCTGTACAGGAGATGGGGACACTAGAGTTTCATGGGGCCCATTAAACTTGTGTGTCCACATTCTTACACAACAATCATCTATTTGTTCGTGTGCTGGGAATGGCAGCACAGACCGAGGTAACAGCTGATCAGCGTCAAAGCTGCTTCCTCTCTTGCGTGGACAGAAACTGCAGCTTCTAGAGGGGTAGTTAAGATGCATTTTCACAATGTGGAAAGGTAGCAAAATACCAAGTACCTTGAAAAATTAACCTTCTCAGTGTGTGAAGACCCCGAGGATCAGCTTCTCTGCTTTTGTTAGCCAAATGCGTACATTGCTGCTAAGTGCAGTAGCTGTCTGTTGAAGGAACCTAGCCTATTTTCAGAATGTTATAGGAAAATATAAGGAAAGTTTTTCTTGTTAGTACTATCCACTTGGTAAGAGTAAGGATATTTTCTCATTTCATTCACATATGATTCTAACTTTCCTGTTCATTCAATTAAAACAGTAAGACCCCCTTTTATTTGTTAGCCTGTGTGTGGGCTGATGGGCACTGTCTGCCCACAGAAAGTGGAAATTCTATCCTGTTGTTCTTCTACACATGACTGCAAAGAAATCTGCATCTCTTTAGGCAGCAGCATTTATTATCATTTAAAGTTCAGCTTAAACTGTGTAAATGAAGTAAAATTTGAGCAAAACACACTGAAATACTACAGAGGTTTCAAATGTATTGACTTCAGTAATTCAGTAAGAACTAAATATTTAAAGATCACTTATTTAAAGGTTTTTACTATCAGAGATACTTCACAGTTGTATGCCACACTTGGTTGTGACATGCTTTCATTAACCAGTCATTACCAAATATGTTGCTGTAATTGTATGTTGGAATCAGTTCTCATCTTTATATGTCAATTGATAGAAACCAATAAACAAGTAATAACTTTCTGTATACTCATAAAACCAGATATATTTAACTTTATTACCTGTTGACAACCTCGTAAAACATGTCTAATACATAGGCTTGAAACTCTGATTCTGTAAAGAACTTCCAAGTGTTTGAATTTCTGGTTGGTGTGGAAACAATTCAACAACCATATCTTTTTCATATGTTAATTATAAAAATACAGTCTGTTTATCAGTTAAAACTAACATTTTACAGAAGAAAAAATAACTCAGGTTTTCATTTTCCTTTATAGCTTTTGAAAAAGCTAAATTAAAACAAGAGAAGGCAAATGCTATAGAAGCTAGAAAAAAGGAGAAAGAAGATAAGGAAAAGAAGAGAGAAGAATTAAAGAAAATTGTGGAAGAAGAAAGGATGAAAAAGAAAGAAGAGAAAGAGAGACTCAAAATAGAAAAGGAAAAAGTAATTCTTTTGAACTATATGTGTTTCATATAGGAACAGTATAATGGCTTTCTAGTATAGTGGAACAGTATAATGGCTTTTTGTTTCTTAGTCTCTGAAGTTGTTTTCCATTAATCATTTTCAGTTTTTAGAAATGCACTTTAGAAGAATAGGCAGTTACAAGATTGGCTGATGGATTGTATTTCTGGTTAACATTCTCTATGATTTTAGTTTATCAAAAGTTAATTTTGAATTTGAACTTAGTTCGTAAGTTCTGTGTTTGGTTTAGGGTTTTTTTTTTTTTTGCCAATAATGCATAAAACTATTTGATTTAATGGTTGTGTTTTTCAAGAATCTGTTGTGCATCAGATTGACAGCATATCTAATGGTTGTGAGTTTCTGTGTGGACTCTTTTTGGATGTGAATTGCTAAATAACTTTTTTGTCAAGTTGAATATGAAGAAATTATAGATAGCACAATATTTTACCACAGCCACATTCACTGTGGTTGAATGGACATTTTGAGGCAACATTCATAAATGCTCTCTAGTTTTTGATATTTTTTGTTTAGCCACTTTGTTAAAAAGAAAAAGCCCAAAAGGCCCCCCCAACAAAAGCAACAACTAATCCAACAACATATCACTCATTTAAATATTTTTGCCAGTATCATTTTATACAAAATAAAAATGAATAGATTACTCCATTTTAATTAAATGTGATGTTTTGTTTTTCAGTATGATAGAACAGTAAATGGTGCAGTTTTAGAAATTTCAGTAAGGCCATGTAACAGTATTTATATACAGTTGTGACTATTTTTTTAGGAAAGAGAGAAGCTGCGTGAGGAAAAAAGAAAATATGTGGAATACCTGAAACAGTGGAGTAAGCCTAGAGAAGATATGGAGTGTGATGACCTTAAGGTATGATTGAATTTGGAATAGCTGAAGATTCTAGTTTGCAGGGTCCCCAGATGGATTAGATTCCCTAAAATCTAGATCTGATAGGAATGCTAGAGGCTGTGAGTCACCTGCAGTGTGTAATACATATTTCCCAGTGGCAGTTCTAACGGGATGATCTGCACCTGCATTTTTAACCTCCAGAAAAGCTGTACAGTACGCTGTGCTCAGTCTACAATGGAGTGTGTTCAGTGTGCTGGCATTACTGAGTGAGGGGTATTGAGTGTACCTGATTTTTCTGTGAAGTATACAAAATGAGCTCACTTACCAAAATGTGAGTTACGTAAAAGATTTGAGTAATGAAAAAACTAAATTTTTGGCTGCGAAGGTTAGAAAAGACATTGGCTTGTTACTTCCTGAGGCATTGTTTTGATTTAAACTGTAGCAATATACTATATATATCATGTTTAATGAGCGTTTGTCTGGAAACCTGTAGAAAGTCACAAGAATTTGCTACTCAAAGAACTTGGGTTTCAATGTACTAGAGTATAGTGTGGTTGTACACAACAGAAGATTTTCTAGTGTTATACACTTTATTGGGATTCATTCTGGCAGGGATAGCAAAAGGAGGCAAATAGTCAGAAACACAAGGATGAGAGTTTGAGGTACACAGGGAACTGTAACAAGTGTAAGGAGGGTAAGTGGAAATAAAGGGTAGTGTAAAGTGAATTCAAGTGAAAGCACTGATTGGGAGAAATAAGAGAGCTGAACATATTTGCAAGGAGAGCTGTATGGCCGCTGAAGATGGAAGTGAAAACTCCTAGCTAATTAGAAAGGGAAAAAAAGCTGAAGAAAGTTAAAAAGGCCATTGCTGAAAGAAGAGCAAGCTGTGAAAACAGTGGTGCTGTATTTCTACTGGAAAGAAAAAAAGGAGGGGTGGAAAAGCAGTGTCATCACTGCACTGAGACACTGCTGCTCTACTCACCCCACTCTGCCTGGTGGAGCCTCACCTGGAGTACTCTGTGAGTTTTTGGGCACTGCAATATAACAAAGACATTAAGCTATTAGAGAGTGTCCAAAGGAGGGAAAAAAGGATAGTGAAGGGCTTGGAGGCAAAGCCCTATGAGGAGTGGCTGAGATCACTTGGTCTGTTCAGCCTGGAGGAGACTGAGGGGAGACCTCATCACAGTCTACAACTTCCTTGTGAGGGTAAGAGGAGGGGCAGGCACTGATCTCTTCTCCGTGGTGACAGGGACAGGACCCAAGGGAATGGCCTGAAGCTGTGCCAGGGGAGGTTAGGTTGGATATTGGAAAAAGCTTTTTCACCCAGAAGATGGTTGGGCACTGGAACAGGCTTCCAAGGAGAGTAGTCAAAGCACTAAGTCTGACAGAGTTCAAGAACCATTTGGACAATGCTCTCAGGCACAGGATGGTTCACATTGATGGTTCTGTGCAGGGCCAGGAGTTGGAATTTAAGGTCCTTGTGGTATTTACAATTCCAAATAACCTGTTATTTTATGAGTCTGTGAATTGACAAGAATATAAATAAAGATGAGTTTAGGTGGGGACTGCTTTTGAAAAGATTCTCATCTATGGAAATTTATGAAATATCTTACTGTGTTCTTTTGAAGCATACTATTCGGCTTTTTTCTTTTTAATATTTGTGAACTACCACATTTGTGGAAAAGATCCATCATTCTGAAAATTATTCAACTATGTGTGCTAATTAACAGTAAATGAAGACAAATCTTGAAGGATTACATGAAGATAGTAATTTCAAAATCAAACTTGATGTTAGGCACTGTAATCTGTGATTTGGAGGTGGTGTCTCTGTTAAGCAGTCTTGTTATATGGTTATATCAGCTCCCTTTAATGTCTTCAGCTACCGTAAGTGCCTTACAAATGCAAAAAACCCAGTGCCAGAACACACATATGTTAGACATGATCTTGCATATCCTAGAATTAGAAGGGTGTGTTTTATGTGAAGGTGTTAGAGTTTTGGTTTGCTTGTCTTTGCAAGCAATCATAAGTAACTTTTAAGAGTATGTTTTTTTTTGCTTGTCCAGACAGTTCAGGAAACTGAAATTCAAAACTCTCGTGAAATAATACAGGTATAAAGGAAAAAGCCAATGACAGTCAATGTTTTTAACTGTAGTGGGATGAACTTCATTTAATAAAGATACAAACTTCATGGACATGAATGTAAAATTCTTGAGAAAGAAGTTTACTCAAGTTGCATGCTCTTCAGTTTCCAAAGTTAGTACTATCACTGGTGTTACAATGACAACTGATCGTGTGTCCTGTGGGACTCGTTTTAATAAAATGCTGAGAAACTCAACAAATACATTCCTTAGAATAATAGTGTCTTTGGTTTTAATGACTTGTGTGCTTTGCACAAACCAAATACTGTATTAAGTGGTCCCATTTGGTTTGCAGGAACTTCCCATTCCGGTGCCAGTGAAGACGAGACTTCCTCCTGAGATCTTTGGTGATGCTCTGATGGTTTTGGAGTTTTTACATGCTTTTGGGGAACTTTTTGATCTTCAAGATGAATTTCCTGAAGGAGTGACTTTAGGCAAGTTGTGGCTTATGTGGCAAGGTGCCCCACTTTGGTGGTTTCCATTCTACCAAACAACCAAACATCTTAAGTACGCACAAGTACCACTGCTACAGAATTCTCTGTGTGGCTTTAATGTGTCAGTGCTAGCACATGCATATCAATCCAGTTTTCAGTTCACGGTCAACTCCAAGGGACTTGTAAAATCAAAATTAGTTCTGGAGTACAAGTTGTTATTCTGCTTATCAAAAGAGCTACTTGTACTTTTTTCTTGCAGTTCTATATTAAGAAAACAATGTTTGTTCAGCACTTTTTCTGGCACCATCACTCTAGGAATATATGCAGTAAATTATGGAAACGTAGTTTAATTATCATACCTGAAGAAATAAAAATGTTTTCATTCTTCAGTACATTATTTTTTTTCCAACTTTGCGGCAAAAGTGACGCTTCTTAAACTTTATTCACAGAGGTTTTAGAGGAAGCTCTTGTAGGAAATGACACTGAAGGCCCACTATGTGAATTGCTGTTTTTCTTCCTGACTGCCATCTTTCAGGCAATGGCCGAAGAGGAAGAGGAAGTGGCCAAAGATCAAATAGCTGATGCTGAGACCAAAGGTCAGATCTTTAATTTTACTGCTGAAAAGCTGAAGTTGCACTGGAATTAACTTTAAGCTGCATGATATATGGCACTCCTTTTTTTTAACCTTGTCGTATTATGCATGGATATTGTATGTAAATGGGCTTTGTTTTTCTCTTTTATTGGAAATTAAAGCCTTAAACTGGGCATGGACTTCAGGGTCTGGGGGGAATAGAGGAAAAGGAAGCTCATTGTTACTATGATTGTATCCAGCAAAGCATAATAAGCTTTTAACAGCATTGCTTGTGTTTTGGAGGCGCAGGAAGCATCTTTACCTTCCTCCTCTTCCTCCAGCACTGTTACATGTTTCTCCTGAGGGTCAGGAAACAAGTCATTTTCCTAAGTCTTCTCAAAGATATCTGTATCTATAAAAAAACGTGTACCTAACTAGATTAAAAACTAAAACTCCTCAGCACAACTGTAATGGAGAATTGAATATTCATTGTCCTTCAAGGCTTGAAGTTATGCATCCACAGCTCCTGGATACCACCATTTGTGTTCTCTCACTAAAGACTCTCACAGTCACTCTGACTTTGGTTTTTGCTCTGAAGCTGATGTTGCCCCCATTTTCAGAGGCATTCAGTGTATACTAACCACTGATCAGAAAGACGTGCAGGCTTTGTTACAAATTTGTGGTCCTGTGTTTATGGACTGCCAAATTTGCTGACTAAAGGAGAAGCTTTGACCCATCCTACTAGCCTTTATTTCATTAGAGGTAGGTACATAAGAACACTCCCTGTTTGAGGTCAAGTGAGTTCCGTGGTGCCCCTCCAAGCCAGGTGTGTGAGTTAAGCAAAAGTTCCTTTAATTCCTCCCTTGAAGAGTATTTATCTTCAGGCTTAAGATTGATGTCCAGTCTATAAATTATTTTTATATAAAGCGTGGGCACTGTCTTCAGTATCAGTGGCTGCTCTTGTTACTTGAATAGAAATTTGAGACTGTGTTAATAAATTTAGACTGTATTTTCATTACTGTTGAATTTAGCTATTAAACTGTATTTGTTAACTACTGAGAGTATTGCCTTTGCAATACAAACAAGGATTATCAGGTAATAATGGAATAGTTGATTAGATTCTATATTATTTGTATGGCTGATCAGAAAAAACATAATGTAACTTTCATATTTTAATTTGACATAATGGGGCTGACAGTTGCAGTAGTCTGCCATTTTGTTTCTAGTTTAGCAGAGTTGTGGGTAAGGCACTTCATTTATTGTGTTTTACTTGCCTCAGAACTTTCATTTCTTGTCACTCTTGTTTAGATATCTTCTTTTCCGTAAAAGAATTACATGGTCTTGGCTTTGTAATTCTGGCTAACCAAAGTAGCAGTAGTCAGCATGTTTGCTCAGTTAAATTCTGTACAGGCAGCGTTTCTGCAACAGGGAACACCACGGATGTGTGGTTTTGAGGTGTGCAGTTCTTTCTCAAAGTGTGTTATATAGTTAAAGTGAGAGGGGAGGTGCAGAGATCTGTTTTGCTGTGTCTGGGTGACAGTTTTCAAACAACATAAATCATCCTAGAGAACTGTTGTGGATTTGCATTTATGTGTTTGTATGGTGTGTATGTGTGGTTTTGACTTGGTGACTTTAACTGCTTAATAATTTGGATTTGAATAAAGTGAAATTGTTGAAACAGCATACACTGCTGAAAATATTCTGCCAACCCTCTGGAGAAATACCTGTAAGTGCTGAGGAAATCTTTGTTTAAGAAACAGGAACTTGCTGTTTCTCCCTTTCACTTCCCTGCTTTCCTGGTCAGTTTGCTTATGTATGATGGTCATTAAGTGCACGTGCTTGATTTGGTGAAATATGATTTATTTGTAATGTCTTAGTAATTGTGTTTGTGCAGAACAGGCTGTATCTGAGTTACAGATAGAAAGTATCAAGTGAATGGTGATAGCCAGTATCAAAATACATTATTGTTTTGAGTTATGCTTCCTAAAAACAAAATTATGGTAAGAAAAACAGTTTGTATGAGGAAAAGAAATACAGGTGTTCTTGCATTGCTACTTGTCTGTACTTTCAAGTGTGTTCCTGGATTTGTTCTTGCTGCCTTTTGTGTTGCCATTGTGCATGTTCTGCATGTTGCAGTTGCTTTAACAGCTTAGATGGTGTTCTCCCTATATATAGCATGTGGTGCATGTCCTTAGCTTTTAGTTGGATTTTTTTAGTTGCATTTCAAGATCTGTAAATTTTTGTTTGGATGTTGAATTGAGTTTTGAATACATTGATGCATCTGTAAATATCATCCCTCTTTTTGCTTTGTCTGCAACTCTCAAAATGCAGCTTCCTTTCCTCCCCTCCACAGTACAAATTTTAATTTGCACTAGAATAAAGTGTTTATTTCCTTAAAGATTTAACAGAGGCTTTGGATGAAGATGCAGACCCCACAAAATCTGCACTGTCTGCAGTTGCAACTTTGGCAGCTGCATGGCCCCAGTTACATCAGGGTATGTGTGGGTTTCACTTCTTGTTTTGTTACTGTTGTTATTTTGCTCTGTATTTTAAAGAACTATTTTTATATTTATATACATTTAAATATCTGTATAAAATAACTGTTCATTCTTCTCAACTGTAGGCTGCAATTTGAAAAACTTGGATCTTGATAGCTGCACTCTTTCTGAGATTCTCAGACTTCACATTCTAGCATCAGGTGCTGATATAACATCAGCCAATGCAAAATACCGTTACCAGAAACGAGGAGGGTTTGATACTACTGATGATGCTTGCATGGAGCTGAGATTAAGTAATCCTGGTCTCTTGAAGAAACTTTCAAGTACCTCAGTATATGATTTGTTGCCAGGTAATAAAAGACGATACATGTTAGGGAATATTAGATTGCTCAATAAGTGATCAATTTTTCAAGTGCTTCAGACCAATAATAGTCAAAATTTATTGTCTCGTAGAATAATTGAGTTTGGAAAGGATCTCTGGGGATCATACATAGACCAACACTCACTCCCTATGCTTCAGTCCCCACAAGCACATCCCACCGCATCAGAGGTTGCAGAGCTAGGCAGTCTCATTAGTTCTGAGTAGCTTTTCTTTCATCCCATTTTAAAAATGTTAGTGTTACTTGAATAAGGGGATCTCTCTGAAAGCACTGGTGTGTTTGATTCAGCTGCTGCTTTTTTCCCCTGTTTGTATTTGGGTCTTTTGTTCATTGTTTGGAAATGGAGAAAAATTTCTGTCAACTCTTCCTTTATCTCTACTTTGAAGATAATACTGCATTTTACTAATTTTGGTGGTAAAAGTTAATAAACTAAAAATAAAGGCTTGTGTCTCTGAGCAAAGCAGATAGGATTTCAGGAAATGTCTCTGGGAATGCACCTAGTGCACTACAAATGTTTATTCACTTATTCTTAAGTGAGAACAAATCCAGTTTGGAGTCTGTAAGAGTTAGGCTTGTTATCAGTTACATAGTGAAATATAAACATCAATCCAAATTTTATTAGGAGAAAAGATGAAGATCCTTCATGCTCTCTGTGGGAAACTTCTGACTCTGGTCTCCACTCGAGATTTCATTGAGGACTCTGTTGATGTGCTACGACAAGCGAAACAGGAGTTCCGGGAATTAAAGGCAGAACAGCATCGCAAAGAACGAGAGGCAGCAGCAGCAAGGTAGGACTAGGATATAGAAAACTAAATTTTGGTGCTACAAATGAGATTAATCTCTCTGTTGCAGAAGGCATATGAGAAACAGTAGTAATGTTTCTGTTCTATGCTGGTTTTCTGGGACAGTAGACAGGAGTGAAGCTTAGTTGCACTGAATGTTGTTGTGCTAAATGTTGTTTTCCCATGTTTCTGCTATTTTTGGATGATGTTTTAGTATAAAAGAAAACTATCTGGTGGACAGACCAGATAGCAGATTAATTGCAACTGCTTTTCTATATCCTTTTTACTATTAGAATACGTAAGAAAAGAGAAGAAAGATTAAAAGAACAAGAGTTAAAAATGAAAGAGAAACAGGAAAAGCTGAAAGAAGAGGAGCAAAGAATTCCTGCTGTAGAAATATCTGTTGGGTATGATACATAGTATTACTGTTATATATAACATAGAGCACTTTCCAGCTTTGTGGCCAGACCTCATACATGTAGTTTCATTGACTAGATCATATACAAAGTGTAAAAACTGCCTGTTTTTCTGTAGGGTATTAATTATATTTGCTAGATGAGACAAAAATGTGTAACAAGCGTTTTACAGAATGGTACATATATTTTGGGAAGGAAACTTCTTAGACATGAAAAAAATTCACCACAATAGAACTACCCTAAGATGTCTCCAAAAACGATGTGATTGTAATAATAATACTCTTCAAATGTAAGTGTGGGTACCAAAGAGCAGGTTTTAGTCCTTAATATAGAACTTCACATTTACAGTTCAGTGGGTTTCTTTTGGGCTTTAATATAGTCTGTAATGTACCGTTTATTTTTTAAGAGCATTATAGGTATTTTACTAGTTAAGTACTTTGAGATAAAAGTACTCTTTGTGTCAAAGATGCCATATTTTATTGTGTATTTTTTATGGTTGGTTAGTCACACTTTGTTTATTTTGCTGTGTCAGGGAGGAGGAACGGGAAGAGCTTGATACTAGTACAGAGAGCAAAGAGATGGAACGTAAAGAGCGAGATGTGGACACAGTCACAGAGGATGAAGAAGAGCTGGGACCAAACAAAAAACGACGGAGAGGTAATGCTATAATGGATTTGTTTGTGTACCTGTGCACCTGCATGCACTATAAAACACCTGCATACTATAAAACACAAGCAAGCACTTGTGTTTTATAGTAAAAGCATCAGTCTTTGCTGTAATTTTCTTTTAAGGAAACACACTCAAACATGATCACAGTGGGCTGTTGTACATTGAGCCAGCCTGGTGTACTTCTTATGATCAGCTGTATGTTCTTTTGCACTTCTGTTTCTTCTTGTCTTCCATACATGCTGTGTGGATTCCTCTTTTCCTAAGAGGACTTTTTAATTCCTAAAAATGTTATGCCATTACAAGTACTTGCCCTCATAGAGAGAGTCGTAGCAGTTTCATCTAATAGGACATGGTGTGGGTTTGATGTTTTTAATTTTTTTTTTTTAGTAAAGTGCAAAACCAACTGATATTTGAAAAGAAAACATCAGATGAAGCATTTGGGTTTAGTTTTCCTTTGTAATGAAGCAGCATGCCTCCTATACAAGAATAAAAGCAGACTTATGCCTAGATTTAATTTCGTCAGCAGTGTGCTAGTAGGAACTGCAGTGCAGTAAATGGTGCTGCCTGCTGTTCCTAACTAAACATAGATGTCACCACAGGAGGAAGAATTGTTGGTGGCTTTGGGCTGTTAGCTCATCCATGTCTTTCTGCTGGGAAGGCTTCATGCTGGTGTCAGTGAAAGTCCTGGATGATTGTGGACTTAAGTTGCAAACTTGTACAGCTCCTAACTGTATCCAGGATGGAAATTCTAAGTAATTCAGTAATAGAGATTTGCATGTTTGTAACAGCTTTGCCATGAAAAAGCAAGGAGATCTTAATCAGAATTTCAGGTTTCTCAAATACCCATGTTTGAAACATTGTGACTGAATGATAAACAAGTGTTATTTTATTCATACGGCTAGGGAGCTGAAGGTCACACTGGAAACAGGTAGAACTTGAGTGTTGACTGCACCTTTCAGGTTGCATGCATCAGTTATGAGACATACTGGTCAGATGACAACCAGGACTTAATACTTTTGTGTAAACTAAAGATGTGAACTGAAATGTTTTCCACTGGTACAAATTGAGGGGAGAAAATAATTGTAAATACTTGATCACTTTAATTTTTAAATGTAAGATAGCTGAGTTTGCCATAAAAGCTGCTATGTAGGAATTCTGGTCTTTCTTGAGACCTTTGGTGGTTTAAGATCATCATTTTGAGTATGATAAATAAATACTGGATCATAGTTTTTATTCAGTAGTAAAATTACTAGCATTTTACTTTATCCTTATGTTTCTATTACGCATTTTTGCATTCTTAAAGTTTTGATTTTTTCTGATATTGAACGTGACAGTGACAGTAAATGAGACTTAATCTAGTTTTTGCAAAGTGAAGGTGAATCTAGTTTCTGCAAAGTGAATTACCTGTTCTTCAAGGGAATGAGGGTTAATCACTTGAGTTTTTCTACAATAAAACCAGTATTGCCTCTTGACTGAGCTGATTGTCTTTGACAGTGTAAGTTTGGATAACCCAAAAGGGACAGAACTAAAACCTGCCCTTTACTTGAGTTTTTGGTTTAAAAAATATGTAAATTAATTGCTGTCATACTTCTTTTAACTTTAGGAAGGCGAGGGCAAAATGGATTTAAAGAATTTACAAGACAAGAAGAGACCACTTGTGAAAAGAGCGAACCTCTTACTGCTGAAGATGAAGAAGCTTTAAAACAGGAACAACAAAAGAAAGAGAAGGAGCTGTTAGAAAAGATTCAGAACGCAACAGCCTGCACAAATATCACCCCGTTAGGTCGTGACCGCCTGTACCGACGCTACTGGATTTTCCCCTCTGTTCCTGGATTGTTTGTAGAGGAGGACTATTCTGGTCTCACAGAAGACATGTTGTTGCCTCGAACCTCTTCCTTTCAGAATAGTGGACAGTCTTGCACAAGTGAACCTCAGGTATTCAGTAAAACTGGAGAGTCTTTGAAATCCTCTGAATCTACCTCCAATATTGACCAAGATTCACATACCAGTGTTGTCGTAGAGGTGCCAAGGCCAGTATACAAACCAAACCGTTGGTGCTTTTACAGTTCTCGGGAACAACTGGACCAACTCCTAGAGGCTCTCAATTCCCGAGGACATAGGGAGAGTGCCTTAAAAGAAACTCTTTTACAAGAGAAAAGTAGAATATATGAGCAACTAAGCAGTTTTCCTGTGGAGAAATTCCATATTCCAGGTAAATGAAAGATTCTTGGTCTTAATTTGATTCTACGGATAAAACTTCTATATAATATTATAGAAACCTCTAGTTCTAATTCAGCTGTAATTTCTAAGATCTAAGAATTATTCTTAAGCTTTTTTTCACTCAATGGAAAACACGTTTGGTTTTTTTTCCCTGCCTTCCATTTTTTTTCTTCCTGCTTGACAGATCTTTATGGTATTTTCTGGTGTTTCATGCTAAAAAAAAAGCAATAATTTTTCTGAGATCTTAGTGCTTAGTAAACCAGAATTGACTTTTAAACAGACAATTTTAGGAAGTAATTTTAACTTTGGAAGAAGATTAACTGGGGAATAAAAGTTAATACATGCTAAAAAGCCATGTAGCTGGGTTGGTTGTTACATGGATTAACATCAGTGCAGTGGCATTTTGTGATATTATTCTTTTCTGGGTTTTGTTTCCCTTTTCTTCCTTTGGCAGACACCCAGTGCAGAAGGAAGCAGCAGGATAGCAGATGTTTTTATGGGTTTTTAAACACAGGAGTGTACTGAACACCATCCTGGACCTAGGATTTAGGGCTATTTCCTTTTTCTCCTAGCCAAGTATTTTGCCATTTATTGGCCAGCTATTGGCTCCAGTCACAGATAAAATTCTGCATGTACAGGCTTACAGCTGGCTTGCTTATAGTGTGTTGGTGGGTAGACAATGTTACCAAAGTGTGACGCCCTAGGGTGATGTTTAAGAAATTGCATTTTGTTTTTAATTATGACAAATTACCTTGAGGATCTGGGGTTATCGGTACTGGGGCAAGGGGATATTATTCACAGCAGACACAAATTCTGTTTTCCTGGAGTGGGTATGCTAGGGCATGCTGTGAGCACATCAGATACTGCTAAATTTATAACTGATCTACCATTTCTTTTGGTGGAAACTAGCACAGGACAGAGGTTTTGCATAGTAATTAAGCTTTATTTTGAGGCCCTTTTTCTATATTGGGGGGTTTTTTTGTGAGAAAATCTCCATCATCTTCTGATATGTTGGAGTTTGTACATATGGTTCCTTATTTTCTTAATTGCTGCACCTTTGTCTGTATTTTGTGTGTTGCTTTCTGCTCTGAAGTAACTTGATGTCCACAGTCACAGATTTTTCTTTTCTTTTAATGTTAGATCTGTAGAATAACTGTTTAATAATTGATTTTCATTTAAAAAAAAAGAGGCAGCTTTGAACTTCACTTGAATAGAGATCAAGAAAATTCAAATGCAGTGGTCCAATACCAATGGTGCCACACCACTGTATGATAAGCAGGGATAAATAGCCACCTGTAGGTGTCATGGGTTGGGAGCTTTTCTGCTGTGGACTCCAGATGCTGCCCTATTGCCTTTACTCAAATGACTTGTAGGACAAGAGGGATTCTCCTGCAGCGTAGGCTGTGCTTCTGCCTTTTTCAGTTCCTGCTCAAAAGAGCATGGAAATAAAACTGATATGTGCTATTACTTGATTTTATTCCAGTATCCACTAAATTCTCCTTGTCAATTACTTGAAAAGCAGTTGCTGCTTTTCTAGTTCTGCTTTTTCTAGTTCTACTCAAGAAAAAATAATGCATTTCTTCTTTGCTTTTAAACTAAAGAAGACCTTTCCCACCTGCAGCCATTAGAATTGCTAGTCTACATTTTGAGAGTCTTTGCATGATTACTTTCATACAGGGAATTGCTTCAGCAATTGAGAGCACCTTAGAAATTCATGCTGTGCTTTCTTAGCAACAGCTTTATTTTTATTATTTATTAAATACCTCTTAAATTGTTGCATGTACCTTCTTATCACTGCACTCAAAGGTTTTAAGGTAAATCCTGTGAACAAAAACGTTCACCACCTATGCAGACTTGTGAGACTAACTTAGGATTTGGGCAGACTTTCAGCTCTTTCCTGTGGGTTTTGAGTTTTTGCATGAACTTTGAGTTCTCTTGGGAGTAGGTTTTTACTTGAAAACCCATCATCATCAGCTCTCTTGTTTTCATAAATTAGGATGTTGTCTTGCTCCTTTTTTCCCTGCCTTTAATTAGAGGACACAGTCAGTCTTGTCTGTGCCTGTATCATCTTATCTTTTTGTTTTGTTCTAAGGTTAGGTTTTTAAAAGAGTTTTTATCTTGTCTTTTTCTGTTAGGTTTTATGATTTTCAGTTGCACATGCTGATTTTAAGTGTTTCTGTGATAAAGATACACGCACGAAAGACAGTTGAAGGGTTCTCTTATAAAGTAAGAGCAATCAAATAATAGAAATGTGACTTTATTCTCTTTTTTTTCCTCCTCTGAGATAAGTAACACCAGCCTTGCTCTACTACTTTCAAAGAATTTTAAGACAAAAGAACTACTTTTAAATTAACAAGGATTTCTTTCACGAGTTGTTATGAGTGGATGCCAATCATCTATTGGTCATCATTACCCTGCTTGGTTGAATCAGATTCCTTAGTTGGCACAGATGTTGGTGTTGGCACCTAGTTACAGGAAGGGAATTTTGAAAAAAACCCATGTTTTCATCTTGTTCTGTCTTGTACTATTGTTCTCTCTGCCAACAGCTGCTTTAAAGGAACAAGAAATACTAACACCAAATTACTTACTTGCTGTTCTTGCAGAAAAACCTCAGAGTGATGTCAGACCTCCTATAGGACGGGGAAGGGTGCAGAATGTCCACGATGGATCTCACCCATCTGCAGAGAAGCAGCTTGAACTGAGACTTAGGGACTTTCTTTTGGACATTGAAGACAGGATCTACCAAGGAACATTGGGGGCTATTAAGGTATTTGTAAATGGTACAATGTAGGAACATAATGGTGCCATCAAGTCTGTAACTTAAATGAGAACTCTTTCATGCAATGGTTTTACTAAAAGCATAATTAAATTAAATGTAGATAGTAATGAGTACTAAAAGTCTGTGTCCTTTGATTCTTTAGAAACCTCAAATTTGTATGTTTGCTTCAGGTTACAGACAGACAGGCTTGGAGAGCAGCCCTAGAACATGGGCGATACGAATTTCTGAATGATGAAAACAAAGAAAATGGCATTATTAAAACTGTGAATGAAGAATCTGAAGAAATGGAAACTGATGATCATGATAAGTTTATTGTGAAAGACAGGTAAGTGCTATAGTTTAAATAATGGTTCTTCTCTCTTTTTATAGCAGTGCTCTGCCTTTGTTTGGCTGGGGAATTTTTGACCTTCAAATTATTTTTACCCTCAAATTCTTCCACATGGTGATTTTTAAGACTGTAAATCTTAAAATGCAGGATTTTACTTTGGCTTATAGTCTGTAAATGATGCTGTTCTATTACCATGTAAGACTAAGGCACCAATTTTTACATCTTTGAGTATTCAGATACTCCACTGCTCACAGTAAACATTAATTATCAAAGAAGGAACATGTGGTTTCATTTTGAAGTAATTTTAAATGCAGGGAGAAATTATACTGGCAATTGATGATGTGTTTTTCAGAAGAACCTATCCCCAAAAAAGCCCCAAACCAAAAAACCTCACACAAACAGAAAAACCTCCAACAAGACACAAAACCAAAACCCACCAAACAAAACAGCAAAATCAAAACACTTCAATTTCTGAAAAGAGTAGGGGTGTTGTAAAGGAAAAATGGTAATTGTAACAAATCTCTGGTTGAACTGGCATGTTTACTTGCCTCGTGAGTCATGGTAAGAACCAGCAGGACAGCAGGCCATGGTCTGGATTAACTTTAAGCATAGCAGCAAAATGGAGATGTGATATTACATCATTTAGGAATGATAATACTTCTGTGGAGCAAGCTGCAACGTAGTAAAAGGAAGGAAACCTCCAATCCTACAGTGTTGTAGCTGTAAAGTGTTCTGTGATGTTTGATTTTTAAACATTTGAGACAGATGTGGTTCTCTGATAGCAGTTCTTGTTGTAAATAAAACTTCAGAAATGGTGAAGATTTCTAAACTCTTAATTCTCCAGAGTTGCATACTTGTCAGAAATAAAGGTCTACCTTAATATAGTTAATGCATATGAAATTGTGTCTCTTGATAGGGTGTGAATATTGAAACACTTGAGGAAAAAAGATTCATTCGAGACAGTCATTGTACTAACATACTGTTTGCCTTAAACATTTTGTGACATTTCTGCTGTTAGACTTCTATAAAAGCTGTATTTCTGAGTGGACTAATGAATGCTGTGTTGGATGTTAGGAATTTGAAGTTCTTTGGGGTTTTTTTTTATCATTTTATTTCCGTTTTCATTCATCACTGTGAATTAGAATTTTCCTGTAAGACTGTCCTTTGAATCAGAGTTCTCTAGTTCCATGCAAAATGATTGGGATCATCCTTTCTATTAACTACACAATTTGCAGACATTTGGTTCCTGAAAACCACAATATAGACGTATTCCACTGTTTTAACTAAGAAGCTGAAATTTATCTGTTTCCGCTCAACATTGGGTACTTGTTCCATTGCCAACTCTCAATTCAACTACAGAACTTTGTAGCATAATTTTTTTCCATTTGATACTGACTCCATCAGAGTTTCTGAATAAAGTCTGCTCTAATAAAATCTTGCATATTAAATCAGAGTGTGGGATTCTGAAATCATGTGACAGATTGCTTTTGATGTGGGGCTTTTTATCCACCTCAGAGCAAGTGACATCTCATTAAGACCTTGGAGTTTGACTAGTGAAATGTAAATAACTCCGCAGCTTTCTTTCTGTTTGCTTTCAGGCTCTCAAAATGTGTGTGACTGCAAAATATAATGAACAGCTTTTAAGTGTGAAAAAAGAACAGGGACAACCAAAAGCATTGCTTATTCACGAGAATAAGGCACAATCCAGACAGTTTTAATTAGTTAATTTTTTATAAACCCCAAGTAGAAATGAAATTTTATTTTCAGTAGTGTGAGCTGCTCTTCGCACATTACTTAATGTTTATGGTTCAGAAAGATTAGCTACATTTTGAAATGATTACTTAGTATTTTGGTCCTGTTTTATTGGAAAACTACCTCTTTGGTGGTCTGCTTGTTTGTTTGTGGGGTTTGTATGGTTGGTTTCAGGGGTTTTTTAGGGTTTTTTTTATTGTTTGGAAGGTTTTTTAACCACCCTTACATAAAAAATTACTATTTTATAAAGCATGAGGACATATAAGTTAGCAATTCTTGATTTACATTTAAAAATTACTTTGTTTTTATTTTTTTATTTTCTTTTCAAAAATCTTTTGAATTTTAGGGATCTGTGTAGTTGAACTTCTGTGGGTGGATGTGTTCTAAAAGACTACACTTTGCCACTGGAAGTGTTTTCAGTGAAGAATTGTTGGGACTACATTCTTCACAGAAATCTGTCTTAAACTAGCTGATGGATGCCACATCAGATTTTCTGGAAATCTTAATTGTTTTGAAATTTGTCATCCACATTTCTTGCAATTTATGTAACTGTTACATAAAAATGATTTGTCTAGGTCAACTAGGCTAGCTGAGCAAACATAAACATTAGGATGGCTCATCACACTGTGTAGTACCCGTTCATGTCAGTAATCCGTGCGAGTACATGGAGTTCAAGTAAGCAGCTTCTGTAGATACATTTGCAGGTATCTCTGGTATTAACTTCAGAGACTTCAAAGATAATTTAATACATTTCTCTTCTAGACTTGTTGGGTTAAAAACTGAAGCTCCAAGTGCTGCATCAACAAGCACAAGTACTCCTCAGCCAGTCAGTAATGTGGTCCACTACTTGGCATCTGCACTGCTTCAGATAGAACAAGGAATTGAACGCAGGTTCCTCAAAGCACCTCTTGGTAAGTCTCAGAATTGAAACTATGTCTCTAGTGTTGTGTAAGATTTTGTAACTAACAAGCCAAACACATCCACCCTAACCCTGCAGTAAGACCCCTGACCCCAAACCCACTTCCTTGTTTTGTAAGACTGGATGCTTTGGAAGGATATCTTGAGGAAAAGAAGAAAAAGTTAACACACACACATATGTATTGATTTTTACATATATATATATATATATATATATATGTACACATATATATTGTATGAATTAACACGCAAATTCTTAAATGCATGCTTATTTAACATAGATTTTTTTCAGTGATCTTGTTTATGTGGTGTTACAGTTACACTGATGCATTGGCAGACAAATTGTACCCTTAGGCAGAAATGATCAAACTTTCTGGGGGAACACTATAGTTCAGAATTACTGCTGAGACCTAGAACTATAGTTCTAGGTTGCAAAAATGTTTCTTTTTATACTGTTTCAGTGAAAGCAATATAGGCCTAATTTACCTGGATCACCTTGTTCAGCAATAACAGAATACTTACAGTAAAGTATAGGAAATACTTACATTGCAAACATTAAAATTCTCAGGTTTTGCATTTGTGCTGTAAAACTTGGAAATAAAAGGTTGAAGAAAAATTTAAACCAAAGCAGGATTACAGCTTGACTGTGACACCTCTTACTTGGCTTCCTCTGATGAGGCTTCAGAGGTGAGATAGAGGGGCCAAAGTGCATAGTCAGTTTGTTCTCCCATAATCCTCAGGTCTGGATTCCTTAGGATCCTTTTGCAATTCAGAAGTGGACTTTGATCTTAGAGAAATGTGTCAAGGTAGTTCCTCCTTCCCAAGGTGGCTGTCTTGGTCAGACTTGCTGTGTCGATGGCACGCGGGGGATGAGCTGTGCTCTGTGCTTGCTGGGCTGCTTTGCCTCTCACCTCTTGTTTGCCAGCACAGTGCATTCCAGGGTCCTCCAGAGCAGCAACTGCTACGCACCCTGGTAGACTGATACTCTCCTCTGAAAGTCACTGTGTATAAAATCCTTCTGCTCTGGCAGACTCTGCTGTAGTAGTTAGACAAAAATGCAGGTTTTGGTGTGTTAACACAAGATGTTAATGCCCTGTTGGCGCAGTTGACCTGAAGTTGTTTCTGCATCTTGGCTGCTCCTGCATGGAGCCTGCTGTCTGGGTATCAGTTGCCACTGAAGATGGCTTTGAGCTAGATTTGTGCCAGAGACTGACACGTGGGCATGGGTTCCCTTCCACAAGCTTTTGATATCAGTGTGATGACCTCTAGAAGAGGGAAGTGCAGCAAATGACTGAGATGAAAGGGGAGAGCACAGGAATAGTTGAAACCGCAGCTGTTTAAAAGCTTTACTTGGCTGAGTGTTTAGTCAACTCAAATATGTCTGCACTTTCCAAGCCAGGCATGATACAGCTTATTTCCTGCTATATGACTAGATTGCAACCTGTGCAGCAGTTAATTGACAGTGCCTCTAGCATTTGTCCTACTTTTCATGTACAAGTTGTAAATACATTGTGCATTATATGCCTCCGTTTCCATACGAGGTCTGTGAGTATTTTGCTGACAGTCCCTTGCTGACAGTTTTAAGTTGACTATTCTCCTAAGGGGAAAAACCGTGGTTATTAGCAGGCTGTGGCCATGCATCCTGTGTTAGAGGAGAAAGACTAAAAGAAGAAAAATGCCCCAGAAGTATTGGAGAGAAAGAAGACTGCTAAAAAACTTTCTTATTTTTGGTGGTTTCAACTCTGCCATAATCTTATGTTGGTTCATGTTTTTGCCTTGCCTTTGGAGTGATGGTGGGTTGGCTTTTTTTTTAACTTGGAAATCCTGTTCTCTTAGGCATTTTATACTGAGTGACAAAGGGAGTATATAAGGAAAGCAAATATATGCATTTTGCATGTCTTAAATCTCTGATGTTTGTTTACTGTAATGTGCCTGTGCATCTCTTCTGCTGTGAAAAATGCTACTGCTCTAAGATTACAGTAATGTATAGAATAACCTACATTGCTGAGGAGCAGGAAGGATCCCAGGTGTCCTCTGGTCTGGCTTGCTGCCCTAATCATTAAGTGACAGTGTCAGGTTCCCTCTTGCTTTTTGGTGCCAAATGTCTCATGTTTTCAGTTGCGTAATGGGCTGCTTTTAGCAGGAGGTGAATCTGAATGAAGGCAAGATTGTGTATGTACAACAGACATAGAAATGTTCTCTACTTAGCTTGACAAGGAGGTGTTCGTAGTGCTTTTAATGAAAAGTGGACACTTGTTTTTCAGGACTGCTGTGTGTTCAAAGCTGTGATGCATTTTTTCCCTGACCCCTCTAGAGTGTGACCAACAGTTTTCTGATGTTAGAAATTAACTCAAAGTTTGTAACCGCTGGGGTTTAGTTTGAGGAGTTTTTTGTTTTGTTTGACTGTTCTTACATAGATTACTGTGTCTCTGCACTCATCCTTCTCTTTTTTTCTTTTTTCCAATAGGAGGGATTTTTTTAATAGTTGTTCCAGTTATGTAAGGGAACTCCCCCCTTAAACAAAATATCTGTTTCTCATGTTCAATCTGATCATCCCAACTTTTTTGGCTGATTGAGTTACCATTGAAATAAAAATATTGGAAGTCAAGCAAGTGCTGTGAGTTGTGCTTTTGTAGCAATAGAAGGGAACACTTGTAGTGAAAAGAGTCCCCTGCATTTCTGCTTTAAACCACACTGAAAATGCTGTCTTTGTCATTATTTCAGTTCTTGCTTTCACTGCGAAGTTTCTTTGCCCTCTCTCTCCCTCCCTTTATCTGCTCTGTTCCTATTAGGGAATGGAGCCATACTTAACAATTTTTAGTTTTCATTTATGGCTGCTAGTCCTAAAGCCAGCACACTGAAATTCCCTGCAGTCACTGGCAGGTTTATGCTGGTGGCCTCCAGGGTGCAGAGCAGACAAAGGGACCCAGCACAGCAATAAAAGGACCAGCTGCTCCTCTCGGCTCCGTTTTTGTTTGAGGCTCTATCAGGCTGCCAAGAGCCTTGCTGGTGATTCTGATAGGTTTAGAGTTGAGGTGCATACCAAATGTTCAAGTGGAAGAGCAAGAAAAGACTGACAGAGAAGATAGCAATGTGAAAGGAGATCTGGAAACCCCAGAAATGGCCCCTTCAGCCTCACAGAGCTGCTACATGCCCACTAATCTTCTGTTGTCTGGTGATCAAATGTAACGTGATTTACATTGTATGCATTTCTTAATTATGAACTGTCTTTTTGAAATCTTTTCATTAAATATTACTATGAAAATTTAGTTTTTCTTCCTTCAGTGCAACCCAAGGTAATTTTACAGGAGACTCATGGAAAGGAGGGAGTGTAGTTACAGTATCTTGTTTTCCTGCAAAATTTTCAGAGTTAAGATGTAAAAAAGCCTTTTTCTTTTTTTAATAATTGTTTGAAGGAAACTCTGAAGTCCTGCTTCTCAGAAAAAAATTGTTTGAGAAGGAAGAAATACAAGCAGTTTTTATTATGAATTTTGCTTCTTTTTTGATATAAATTTACTCTTCCTTGCATTTCAAAATGCTTTGCAGTGCAGTAATAGGTCTCATCATTCCTTTTACAGAGATGTGAAAGTTGAGGTATAAAATGATGAAGTGATTTGGTTGTCCTGGAGTTCAGTGAGGCATCCACAAAAAAAGTCTGCCTTGTGCACTAGTTCAGGACTTCAGTCATTTAAGCATCCTTCCGATTTCCATGCAAAAGGTTGGATTCTAATTCATGGGAGCACCTTTGAGACTGATGGAGGGAACCATTTGCCTGCTTTGTAACTTGTACCATGCACTTCTTGCGTGACAGAAAAAAACCAAAACCAACTTTTTTTGTTCCTTTTTGCTTGTCTTTATTCAATTCCTTTCTTTTTAGATTTTATCTTTGTTTCCTGTACTCCCAAAGCTGTTTCCTTTCCTGTTTATAATTGTCCTCATAATAGCATCAGACATCTTCCAACAGTATTCTGGGATATGATAGGTATATACACATACTTTTTTATTATACTTTTATTACTTCCCTGCAGAGTTTCATGAGCAGAGGCAGCAAAGGTGGAAATGGGCTTTTTATGATAGAGAATTTTTGTTTACTCTTCAGAGAAGACAGTCAAAGAAGGTGCCTTGTAATCGGAGCAGATGAGGTTGACCATGGCTCTTCCTTCCTGAGAGGTTAATTTAATCATTTTAATACTTGAGAACACACCTGCACAAAAACACCCGAAATACATGTTTCAAGTGGACTGATGAACTAATTCTCTTGGTCCTTGAGAGCTGTGCCCATAACCTGGCTACATTTTTTGAGCTGTGAGGAGGTTTGTGGTAGCACAGACCAAACAAATTGTTTGCTGAGAGAGAAAGCTGTGGTTAGTGTCTGCTCCTGTGGCATTTGCACCAGAGATGGACAGAAAGGTAAGGCAGGGTAGGATTCAGAGCTTTTAGTTCAAGCATTCTGTTTGTACTGGGAGTCAGAGTGAACACTGGGATGTGCAATTCCTCCCTGCACAGTACTCCCTTACCCTTCACTGTCTGCCTTCACTGTCTGCACATAATGAGAACCACTGTTCCCAGTTCAAGTCATGTTTTTAGACTACACATTTATGGAATATAAAAATTAATTAAAAAATAATCTGCCGTGCTTCAAAAAGGTATTTGAAATAACTCTATGAATTTAATGTTAGGTAATGCAGAAGATGATGAAAGGCACCACTGGGGGTATAAAAGGAGGAAGAGAGTGAAAGACAAGACTAGTCAGAGAGATGGTAAATTTTAAATGTTACTTGTATTACTAAGAATTAGAAAGCATTGAATATTTTATCAGGTTTTCTTTTTTTACTGTTTTTACTTAATTAATTTTGTAGCCAGTTCCTTACATTGAAGGTAGTGAAGCCAAAGGTTTAAACATGAAACAAATACAGCTCAAATACTTAAAATGAAGAAAAAGGTTTCTGCAACCAGAAATAAAGAACTGTATTTTTTTTTCACTTTGGGATCAAAATCTGCCTATTCACATAATCTTGGGGTTTTCTTCCCCTTTCTTTTAATGTTTCCATTTTTTCTGAAACTCCACAGCATTGTGCAACTGCATATCCTTTCTAGAAAAACTGAAATGGAAAACCCTTCCCTGAACTCAATTAGCTATTGATAGATGAGTGCATAGATCTGTCAAATGACTTCATTTGCATTGTAGCAAGGCTTGGAGGACTTAGCTGACAGAAGGGTATCCCACTGCGCAGTGTAGAGCTGCTCAGACACAAAGAAAGAGGCCATTTCTCCCTCTGAGTTAACAATATAAATGAGAAAGATGATGGATGGAAGAAAAAAGTGTTATTCTTACTTTACAAATTGGGATCTGAAACAGGGGTGTTGTTTGGCTTGTTTGTTTCAGCAGAAGGGCATGCTAAAGCAGGTTGTGGTCTTTAATTTTCATCTCTACTTGCTCTGCAAATTCACAATCACAGTATATTTGTTGCGTTGTGCAATGAACTATATTGGTGAGCCAATCCAGGCTGAAAATAACCTCCAAATAAAAGTAATAATGATCCAGCTGTCATTGTTAGCCAAGAAATGCTCGTCAGGCTATATATATATGCTTAAGATAAAGTGCCTTTAAGAGTAAGAGTTACAGTAAAAATCTGATTTAAGTGATTTTAATTTTCTTACTTAATAAAAGAAAATACATGGAGATATACTGCAGTACTGTGAAAAGGACCTTGTCTGCTGTCTTCAGAAGACTGAATTTAACATGGGAAGCTTAAAGTCTCAGTAATAGGAAATGTTAGGAAATACAGGTTTGCAGTTCAGGAGTGGCTGTATTTTATTTATGAAGCTGTGTTGCCTGTTTATCCTCTGCCTTCTCCTGTCACTTCTCTTGTGCTGCTTGCTGCTAATGCAAATGTATGCAAGATTAGACAAATCCTGGCAGCCAGTTGATGAGAAGGCAGAAGGGCCTTGCCAGGAGAGCAATTAGTCTCATTTTTGTTCTTTCATTTTATTTGTTATTAGATATTTTCCTATTCATGAGAATAAATCATTTGGCAGACAGGTGCATCACGGGCCATTCATGTGCCCACTGTCAGTAGTCCAGCAGGCAGGGTGGCATTATATACTGGAGTGCATCATTAATCAACTGAGGTCACACAGTAGTAGCTGGACTATCACTTTTAGAAGGGAAGTCTGCAGACATCTCTATAACCAAAAGCACTGTTGCATGGTCTCTTCCTGTCCTCAAACCCTCTTACTTTAAAATGCAAGAAATAACTTTTCAGCTTCAATAAAGAAATCAGCTTTCTGCTCAGCAGCAGCAGTGCAGGGTGTCATGTATACCTTCTATTTTCTCTCAGGTTCTCAAACAGCCTGTTTGCTTCTGTAGTTCCCAGCTGCCTATTCCCCATTCAGTACTGTCCCCCTCATTACTCAGTGTGTGTGTTTTTGTGGCTGCTTCCATGGCCTGGATTGCAACCCAAAACTATTTGAAAATACCATTTAATTTCTCACCCCTGTTCCCTTCCCTGGTTATTTTTAACTTAACTAGGGACTCAGGTGTTACTTGGTTTGAGACTTGATGTGCACCACAGGTCCCTCCTGTGTGCTATGTTGCTTAAAAGGTATTAAGGAAACAGTTACATTTCATCCTGGTCAGTCACCCAGCGTGGTCAGATGCACAGAGATGCAGGTGCTTGTGAAGGCAGAGTGCAGGGCAGGAGTGAGAGCAGTGAGGCATGGGCAGAGGGCTGAAAGGCTCTCTGGAACACTGTGCTGGAGCAAGTGTGGGTGAAAAGTGCCCTTCAAGCTGTTCTTTGCCAGTGAAGTTTCAGGTACTTAAACCTGTTGAGATTTCCAGGTGTAAATACAAAGGAAGGTAAATTGGACATGTGATCATTTTTTTCATGATCTTAAGTAATGTTTTATACTTTATAAATTGAATCAAATTAAGGTTCCAGGTTGATATCTGAGTTTACTGTCTTATTAATGACCTCTGTGTGTGCAAGTTCTAAGCTGAATAGGTATTGAAGAGTAACATCTTAAAGCTCCAGCATGTTGGAAACTATGGAGAAAATACTCCATACTGAAGAGATAAGACAAAGGTTGAATTACTATCTCAGTTTGCTACTTGCTGTCTGTTTGACAGTCAGACTATTACCTCTTATTCTAGAATAACCTGGATCTTTAAAAAAAAAGTTTGATAATTCTGTGGGGATTTGTCATTTTTCTCATTTTTTTTTAAATCCCCTTCTTCAATGGAAGATGCCAGTGATGGTGGACGGTCCTATAAAACAGTTTTGGATCGCTGGAGAGAGTCCCTTCTTTCTTCGACCAGCTTGTCCCAAGTCTTCCTTCACCTGTCGACATTGGACCGAAGTGTCATCTGGTCCAAGTCCATCCTCAACGCTCGCTGCAAAGTGTGTCGGAAGAAGGGCGATGCAGAAAGCATGGTGCTGTGTGACGGCTGCGACCGAGGATATCACACGTACTGCATCAGGCCCAAGCTGAAGGTATCTCAGGAGGAAGAACTGCTTCCTTTTCACACAGAACTTGAATAGTTCTTACAACATAATTGTATATTGCTAATGCTTTTTCTCTTCATTGCCCCTTCTGTTTCTAGGTCATTCCTGAAGGAGATTGGTTTTGCCCAGAGTGCCGACCGAAACAGCGCTCTAGACGCCTCTCCTCCAGACAGAGACCTTCTGTGGAAAGTGATGAAGAGACTGCTGAACAACTAGAAGGGGAAGAAGAGGCAAACTATGATGAGATGGGACAAAGTGAGGAGGAGCATTATGAGGAAGAGCAAGATGAGGAGGATGAATCGCAAGAGGAGGAAGAGATAAGGTAAATAGATAGACTTGTTAAAATATCACCTTGATCATTATTTGGAGTAGTTGCTCACATAAGCACATATCTTGAAACTCTAGTTTGAAGAAGATGTTTATTTTTAGAAAAATGGCAGCTTGTTATGAATTTGGCTCTTACCAAAAGATTTGATACTGACAAAAGCTAGGGCCACTGGACTTGGGTTCACTTTTCAGGATAAAAATTCCGGCTTTGAATGTATGGGTGAGAGAAGGCCATCGGAGCTTCAGTTCTGTACAGCTGCTGTTTGAATGTAGAGACATTCAAACAGTAAAAGTTTTCTGGAGAAAATCTGGAGTTATTTTTGTCCACTTTTGAATTTTGGAGGACTAGATACATACAGCCTTAGAACATTAGAGAAAACAATCTGTCAGAGGAGGCCACATGACGTTGGGAAGGCTTGAGGACTAATGCAGTAGCTGTTTTAAAAAGGCCAACGAGCAAACCACACCACCCTTACCCCTGAAAAAGCCCCGCAAAACCATAACAACACCAAAACAAACAAAACCCAAACAAACAAACAACCCAAGAAAACCTCTTTGAAAAACAACCAACCAAAAAACGCTATACAATCAACTAAATAATACAAAGTGATAATTTCAGTAAAAAATTTGATTTGATGCACATGCCAGCAACATAAAAATTGAAGGAAACTTTTCTGATCTCAGAGTATTTTTCTTCTCTTTTTTTGTAGTCTTTTGAATTGACTAAAGCAAGGTTATTTGTAGCTCTGACAGTTGAGATTCAGTAGTTGGAGAGAATGTGCATGTCCTCGGGTAATAAATTTATCTCTGGGATCTTGTCTCTTCCCTGTAAAGGAAGGGGAGTCTTGAGTATTAGTTATAAACTCTGAGTAGAGCATAACTCTTATAAGTAGCATTTTACAACTACATTTTATGTATGTGGCTGATAATAATGTTCAGAAATCCTACTAGTTAGGACTTGCTATGAGAAATAAGTGATTTAAAGAAATTGACAGCTGGTGCTCCAGTTAATGTATTCCTGTTGCATAAGCTGCAAAGGTGATCAGAATTCTGAACATTTCTTTAAGGTGTGTACTCCACGTAATATTTCATTAAGAGACCCCAGAGGAGTATTTAAGGTAACGGTAATTACGGGTGACTGACTGCATCAGGTTGCAAGGCAGCTGCTTACCAGTTCAACCTTGAATGGCTGGGGTTTTTAAATGCTGAATTAGAAAACTGAGGGAAAAGAGATGAATGGAATTTTGGAATAAATAAACATAACTGTTCCACTTTGTAGCCCATCAAAGCAAGGAAGATCTCAGGTCAAGTTTCCATTAAAAATGAGAGCAGCCAAGCTCAACAATCCATTCTCAAGTCAGAACAGCCAGCGTCAGGCAAGATACGCTTCTCGGAGCCAGCCAATTGAATCTTCATCCAAAGTGACCAGAAGGGGTTTAAGAAACATAAAGTCAGCCTCTTCAGCAGTGACAAAGCCCACTTTAAGACTTAATAGCCGGACCACTCGTCAGAGCCAAAGTGCATTACCAGCAGATGTTTTTGTGGAGTTACTTGGTCCTCGAAGAAGACGAAGAGGAAGAAAGAGAGCTGATAGCACACTGGGAAACAGCCCTTCCCACTCTCTTGGGTTTAGAATTGTGGATTCTGCAGACCACGGTGAACGGCTTAGGAAATTGCCGGTTTCTGCTTCAAAGCTTTCTCTTCCTGTTGCCGAACCCAAGAGAAGAGGCAGAAAACGACAATCTACAGGTTAGAGAAAAGTGTTTATCACAGCAAAATCCACATTCTGGTCCTTGCTAAAATATTTGTGTGGTAGAGCATGGAGACTATGAGTAGTGGTTGAAGGCAGTTTTGCCACTTCCAGTGAGACAGTTTGTCTTTCACAGAAGTGAACCTTAAAATTTTCAGCCATCTGAGATTTATTTTATCCATATTTGAAATTTCATATTTGCACACAATATGCTCTATAATAAATGGATCGAAGTTTGGAAGTGCCTTAACCCACACAATTGCAAATGTTTACTTGTAGCTTTTATGATTTTATTTTATTAAAGAATTAAACAGTGAAGAACACAAATAGGGGGAAGGTAGTGAAATTAGGAATATACACACAGAACAAGAAACTGCTACCAGAAGAAAAATGTTGTCTGCCTGGTATAGGGCTAACAGTGTCCTTGCTTGTTAAGGTAATACTTAGATGGTAAGGAAACACTTGGAAAGATGCAATAACTTTTAAAAACAAAAGGGACCCAGTGTGAGACTGAAGAGTGTAAAAGAGCATGCACTCCAGTGTAGCAGCCTTGTATTCTTCACCGATTCTGTCTGTCACTATTCAGAATTTCTGAGCTTTTCCTTTAACTACCCTGCTGACTTTTCTTGAAAGCAGATAAAACCAGTCTGAATAGAGGTTTTGTGGAAGTAAAAGTTAGGAGCAGACAGCTTATTGTGGTTTTTCTCTAATAGGGTTTTTTTTCAAGTATTTAACAAATTATTTTAAGATTGAAATCAGTGAAAAAAAATAACGTCCAAAATTAAGGCAATGGAGGAGGCACTCAGCTAAGGCCTGGTACTTAGCATTTTGTGTAAGAGAGACATTTTAAGTAGTAAATGACAGGACTGGAGTATAGTTAATACTTTAGGCCAAACTACATGCCTTGTGCTTTTAAACTACAGTTTTAGTATCCCAAAATAATGGTGTTTCAACTTCTTTTTTTTTTAAATTTTATTTTACTTGTCAGGCTTTAATTTTTATCTGGTGGGGTGTTGGGTTGGTTTTTTTCCAGAATCATCTCCTCCAGTACTGAACAGGAGAAGTTCAGGACGTCAGGGCGGAGTCCATGAGCTCTCAGCTTTTGAACAACTCATAGTGGAACTGGTGCGGCATGATGACAGCTGGCCTTTCATGAAGCTGGTTTCCAAAATCCAGGTAACTGACACAGCTGTGGAGGGAGCAGTAATGGCTGAGAGTCCTGCTTGCTGCTGGTAAACCTTGGGAATTTACAGCATGGTGCAAACAGGGGGATAGAGCCAAGCAGTGGGATTCAGGAGAACTCTTGCATTTCAGCTCAGATATTTGGTGGCAGAAATAACTTCTACAATTGATGTGGTATTGGCAAAATTTTAAATACGCTTTTCACTGGGCATTTTAAAATGTGAAATGCTTTGGTTTGAAAAAACCCAACCAAATAAGTAGAGTAGGACTTCTAATGGTAACCTTGTGGTTGTTAATTAATTAGCTGAATTAATCTTTCATTTATGCAAAGACGTTCTGAGAACAGACGTGATAAATAATAAGATAGAAACAACTTCACGCTGATCCTAACTATAATGCAGTAAAAAGATGATTCTGTAGCTTCACTCTTAATTTCCCTCTTGTTTAAATTTCAAAATACTGCATGATAATATGGGTACCCAAAGTAAGTGATGCTCCAGAGGTTTTTACTACAATAAAACTTCCCAAAGCTGCTTTCTGCAGGCTGCGCTGGCTTGTGCATTATAAGGCACTGCTGGAGCTATGGCTGGCAACTCTGCACAGGCATTCTTGGGGATCTGGAGTTTGGTGTTCAAGAGCTCTGCTAAAATTAGCAATGATAGCTGTTTAATGAAGGCCTGAAACGCTGAATTCAGAGTCACGAATAGTTGGAAGGGTTACTCTCTCTGGACAAAGAGAATGATGTACAAATGTGAATGAACAAAGTGAGCATAGAGGAGGAGAGGAATTTTGAATGAAATGGAGATTAGTGACTGCCTACTAGAGTATTGGAGTTATGTTGGGAAGGGCAAGAATCTGGTGAATGCAAGGAAGGATGGAGAATTCAACTTAATTTTGGTGCTGAAACTAAACTGTTAGAATTCAGTGCATTCTGGTTTGCCTGAATCAATCACTAAGGGATAGTCTATATAGATGGAAGGAGAAATTCATACCTGACCCAGATTTTCTTCATCATGATAGATATTTTGGTTTAAACTTTTAACTGCCTTTAAGACAATGTAAAGAATACATTGAATGGGCAGTGCACAGCAAGCCAAAAAGAGAAAAATACCTTTCCTTTTAGTAATTACATAACAGCACTCCTAAAAGAAAAGGAATTAAAAATATGTCAGTTTAATTCTGTTTCTCTAGTAATTCTTCCTTTAGGTTCGTTTGCAGGTTGCACTTGATCTAGAGTAAAATTACAGGCCATAATCAAAAACTTGGTTTTGAAACATACATGATAGTGCATGTGGGTATTTTTCCTTGGAGGAGGGGAAGTCATGTTTGGATCAGATACCTTTTTCTTTCACTTGCCCCACCCCACTTTGTGAGACAGTCACCCTAGACTTGGTGCTTACTGGATTTCAAAATTGGATCCAAATGATCAGTACACTTAAAGGTTAGGCAGTCCTTTTCCTCCCCTGACTCTTGATCCCATAGAAGTTGTTCTGGAGTGGTGGTTTCTCTCTGGTACTTGTGCACCGTCTTCTGCTTGTTGCTCTTCAACACAAGTAAATGGAATCTCTGAATTTTGAATGAATAGTGGTGGAGTCAAAATGGTTATTATTCATGATTAAAGAGCTTTTAACATTGTAATATATTGCAGGAAAAATTAAAAATCTAAAATATTGGAAATAAGTTTTGTACTTGACAGATGTGAATAGCTGGAACTACATGGAACAGCATAATGCTTATCTGCTCATGCAATTTTCTTATAGTTGTTCACAGGGCATTTAGGAGTAGATTTATTTATTAAATTGCTGGCTAATGTTTGTTGTGATCTGCTACTTGAATGATAGAAAAAAAAAAAGCAGTGCCTGAAAACTAGTATTCAGTTCAGGGAATGAAAGTAGTTGTGTAGGACTCCTCTGTTTATTTAAAAGCAAAACATAAATGCTTTTTGCTCATACATGATTTGCTTTAGTGTTTTATGTAGGCAGAATTTAAGCTTCCATTTGCTTGTCCATTAATCTTTTTGTTTGGAATCTTTTTTTTAGGTACCGGACTACTATGATATAATCAAAAAACCTATTGCCTTAAATATAATCCGTGAAAAAGTGAATAAATGTGAATATAAGTTAGCATGTAAGTATTATTTATTGAAAGGGGTATATTGTACCATGGTTTCTCACTTTAAATGCTTGTCCTAAAATAGAACTGTGTTGGATGATTAGAAAGCTGAAATTGTGTTTGCTTTAGGGTTTTGTGGTGTGTTTTGTGTTTTTTAAAAGAGCAATTACTAATATTTTTTAAAATAAAATCTGTTGAACATAGTTCCTTTCCTACTAACATACATGATGGATAGATAAGAAATGGGCAGCTATGAAACTTCCGGTAGTTCTCAAGCTTTTAATACCAAAGAGTGACACTGATGGAATAATTAGAAAAGGTACTGTTGTTCCTGTCTCTGATTTGTATTTCCTGTATTGCTAGTCAGAGAAACTGAAGAACGTTGACACGGAACAGCACTGATACAGTGATAGAAACTTGATACGCTTAAAGACATTTTTGTGTTGCAGCTCTGCATAGGAGCACTGTACTAATTTATTGCTGTCATACTGGTTTATCAGACTGCTGTTTGATGACTTAAAACATGCTAAATTAATTTATTTCATTCCCTAGCTGAATTTATTGAAGATATTGAGCTGATGTTTTCGAACTGCTTTGAATACAACCCTCGTAACACAAGTGAAGCAAAAGCTGGAACTAGACTTCAGGCTTTCTTCCACATTCAGGCTCAAAAGCTTGGACTTCCAATCACATCTGGTAACGTGGACCACACCGCTCCTGCGGCGAAGAAGTCACGAATCTAACCTCTGCCTTCCAAAGGATTATTTGAGGGAATTTATTATGTTCATTAAAATGGATTGTTAAATTACGCAGTCGTCATGTCTATTTAAAGCAATAACAACTGTTTAACCACCTTGAAGCGTGGCCTGCACTATATTCTCAATATAATATTAAGCACTCAGGAGAATGTAGGAAAGATTACCTTTGCTACAGTTTTATTCAGTGTCTAATAATTTTGATAGATGTACTGGATACAGTACTGGTTTACAGAGGTTTTGTACATTTTTAATACAGTCATGTGTCCAGATATCTTCCAGAAGTACTTTGCTTTTTCCTGCACAAAATAACATTGTTTCATCCTCTAGATTTTGTAGGAGCTGTGGTATTGAGGGCTTTATCAACTCAGAGATAATCTTCTGCTGTAGCACAGTTGAAGAAACTGTGTGTGTTGTTAAAATTTGTTTGAGCATATCTTCTCAACACTAATGACTACAACTGCATATCTTTTCAAGTACTGTACCAGTGCTGGCTGGAGGTATTCGGTCTGAGTTTATTAAGTAGATATTTATTTAGCATTCAAAGTAATTTGTGAATTTGTTTTGTATTTATAAAATTTGTACTTGGGGCAAAAAAAAAAGTCCCATAACTTTTTAAATTTTGGAGGGTGGGGTTTTGTTTGTTTGTTTGTTTATTCCCCTCTGACTTGATGATCAACCAATAAATACCTTCTCGTGTCCCTGGCAGTTCTTCTAGCAATGAGTAAATTTGCAGGACTGTACTCTTAAATTTCTACATTCAGCTTTGGAAGTGTACAAATAAAATGACACATTTTTTCAAAGTATGTTGAGCTTGGACTTCCTCTTGAGTTGTACTGCTACACCGCCTTCCCATTTACCAATGAGGACAATTTGCTGGAGGCAGCACAGCAGAATGTGGTTCCAATATGAGTACCCCAGCCAGCACTCTGGGCAGCTGCAGCCACTGTGGTACCTGGTCTCTGAGGGATGCAAGTGTCCATCAGTATGTCTGGCATAACGTGAGTAGTGTAAGTTGTACGGATCTTTCATTTGGATCTCTAGTGTGTAAAACCTCAAAGATTTGTTCAGTTGACCAGCAGCTTCTTTAAAGTATTCTTAGTATGCTTGATAGTTTTATTTTCAATATTTATTAATTAAAATGTATTAAGCTCAGTTTAAGTTTATAGGTTTAAATCAGTCCTCCCCTCTTGGAGATACCTTTTTCTCAGAGTATGGTGTATGGAGTGGAAGTTTGGGGATGGGAGGGAGTGGTAGGAAAAACTGAAACATGAGGCTTGCTGCTGCAGCAGCATCTTTTCCCCCGTGTTTATGCAGCTTGTGTTAAAGGGTTACAACCTGAATATGTTCCTAACAATTACTTGCTATGTAATTGTGGGCTTTCTTTGGCTGCTGTAGTGCTTACCTTGCCTTGGAGGTGGTGAGAATGGGCATTTCTCTTGAGTTTAGGGAATGGCTGGAGGTGGATAGGAGACTGATCAGTTCAAAGTGTTGCAGTTGTTGGGTTGGGGTTTTTTTAAAAATAATTTTTAAAAATTATAAGAACGAGAATGGGGAGGGATGTTATTCAGAAACATCTGCTAATACTTCCAATTTTCTGTGGAAGCTTTCCACAGAAAGCTGTCAGTTCAGAGCTGACATCTCTGTCCAGATTTAAGAGACATTGTTTGTTTGCACAAAAGAAAGGGTCCCAGTAGAGAATGCTAAATTCTGCAAGGAATATGAGCAGCAGAAGACTTCATTGCAGGGTATAAGTTGTACTTGATAGCCCTGCATCTGTCCAGTCCTGAGAGGCTGTGAAAGTCCTGATTGGTAGGTTGCACAAACAGTTGTGCTTGTTCACATGAATAATCCCCATTGACTTGAATGTGGATGCATTTTGAGGAGGGGCACAGTGAGCTGAATAAGTCTATCTGTGGCAGATGTAATTTAAATAATTTCTGTTCCAAACCTACTCCCAGCTGTTCATTCCTATTAGTCTTTTTCCAGGGTTATTTCCTTCAATAGCACCCCTTCAACAACGCAGCTGTAATTTTGGGTTTGGATAGAGGAAGTGGGAACAGTCCAACCCAAATCTCTGCTTATGACAATGGTGTTTCTATGCTTGTGCTCAGCAAAGTTACAAATTTCCCTTTAAGTTTGCAAGCCTGAGGCCTCACTCACATACACTGAAGGTGAAATACAGGAGGTAGTATTCTGCTTTGGACAGCTGTGCTTAAAATCCTCCTGTCTGCCGCTCAGCTCTGACTCTCCTTGGCTTTAATGGAGCTCGTGGGGCATGAACCAAGTTCCTCAGAGCAGACTGCCTGGTCTGGTACTTCCTTTGAAGCTTTTTCAGACTTCAGTGATGCTTTTGCTGAGCTATGTCAGGATATCTTTGTTATGGCCTTTGGGAAAAGGGGAGTTAACTTCTATCTCCCTCCTGGTCTTAGGGGCTGAAATATTCATGCTCCTCATCCATCTTTTCCCCCTGAAAGTGTGTTACCATGATCAGCCATCCCACCCGATGTTACCATCAGTGTAAGATCTGTACAGTATCTCTCAGGGGCTCCAAGCAAAGTTTTTCACAAAGGTGTCAAAATGGAGAGGGTGAACAGCTTCATCTTGGATTCAATGAGGCTGTACCAGACTCTTAGAGAAAACAGGCAGTAGGCTTCATTGAGCTTCAAGTGTAGCATCTGTGGTCTAAGCATTTTAACAAGATCAACAATTTTACCCTTCTCAGTAGCTCCCATGGATCTTAACCCTGCTATATATCTGGATACTGCAACACCAGCTGCTTTTCCTGCTGTGCAAATTCTGCCCCTTTCATTCATGTCAGAGCTGAATAACTACCCTAGGCACTTTCTTCTAATTTTTTTTGGTACATAACTCTTCAATAGTTCTGGGACCAGTCCCTTTGGGCTTCCAACCCAATGGATTCTCTTGTCCAGGAGACACCAGCATTTCCTCAAAGACAGCTTGCTCACCTCCTGGCCACCACAGGCTACTGAAGATGCACAAGACCAATCCTTACAGTGACTGCTGGTATTAGAAGCAGCCCTTCCTTCCCAAGCATGATGAGGTCACAAGGAGAAGGCCACTTCAAATGCTGGCTCTAGCCTTCTGTGGTGGCTGCAGTCAAGCTGATACTGACTGTGCATGTTTAGGTGTCAACACCAGTGTAGCTGGGACTTGTTGTATCAAGTCACTTCACCTGCATTAGGAGGCAGGTGATAACCTTGACTGACATATCCAGTGTCAGATTCACCTGCTGGAAGTCTGATTTCTGGAAGCCTGTAACAATGCTGGAAAGCTTGTGTTGCTTTGGTCTGGCAGCCTACATGACAGATGTGAGCTAGCACTCTTTTTTGTGAGAAGGTTTGAGCCTTTGTGAGGGGTTTGAGCTGGGGCCGGTGCCCCAGCACCACTACTGGATGCCTCTTTTGTTGGAGGGGTGAGGTTTTAAGACAGCACAGAGCACTTAAACATTAGTATTAACAATAAAAAAGATGATCTTAGCATAATCTTAGCAAATACGGGCATTAGAAACCAGTACATAGCACCTGAAAACCAGCCTGAATATATAGTTATAGGGAGGCAGACCCTGAACAGCCCCACTCCACTGACTGCAGTCACCAGCTGCCCCACAACCAGCTGTCCCTGCATCTGTCACAGTGCAGAAGGTGAAGAGCCTTCCATGGATGGACATGTGCAGGGAGCAGGTCTCTGGGGACAGCAGACTGTGCCGGAGTCCTACCCAGCACCATGTTTGTGCTGCACTGGTAATCTGGTACTTTAGGATTTAGGAGATTACACTTGTGGTTTATGAATCATTGATGTAACCACTGAGTTAACCCTTACCCTGCAGCGATCTTGTCTCTTCCAAGTTTTATCTGTTTGTATTCAATAAATAATATCTACCACTGATCACATTACCTATTGGCAAACCCTGTTGTAACTGATCAGCGATTCTAGATAACACTTCTTGAGGCTAGCAAGGACTATTTCTGCCCTCCAAGAGCCTTCTCACCCTAAATAAGTTGCCAGTGTCTAGACAGTTGCAGGAAGTTTCTTGTACAGCATTTGGCTGTAACTCTGAGAGATCTTTCCTTTGCACTGCTCAAGTACCTTGATCTCCACAACAGTGACATAATCTGTTCTGCAGAGCTGCTCCTGGTGCTTTAACCAGCCTGCTGCAAGGGGATATTCTGAGATTTCTCAGCCTGCTACCAAGTGATGTATTCTTCCTCCTGCCCTTCATCAGCTACCCACTTCCCTTAATTTGGTGCTTCCTTAGACAGTGCTATTCAAACCTTGCCTTTGAAGTGCTCAATTGAGTATATGTCCAGTATCAGGCCTGTGTAAAAACTCCTCAGAGAATCTTCAATTACCACCAATAAGAAAGATTCCCATTTCAGAGCATTCAGGTTTGAAGATGATGTCTGGATTAAGACTGATGCAAAAGGTAAAATAACTTGTGCTGCAAATCAGAAGAATTATAAAGGCAGGTAAGTAAACTGATTACCTTGTTTCCCAATAGGGATGCTGATGTAGCATCATCCCTAAAATACGTTTGTGTATTTGTGGATGTATGTGTATATAATTAGGCAAAGTTTGGGATTTTTAACTGCTCAAGTCACTGACTGTTAAAACAATGGTTGTAATTCATGAACCCTAGAACTTAGAGAATGGCTTGTGTTAGAAGGAACCTCAGGTTCCAACCCTGCTGCCATGGGCAGGGACAACTTTTACTAGTCCAGGATGTTCAGAGACCCATCCAACATGGCCTTGAACACTGCCACAACTTTTCTGGACAACCTGTTCCTGTGCCTCACCAACCTCACAGTGAAGAATTTCTTCCTCTTACATAATCTAAACCTGCTCTCTGGTAGTGGGAAGCCATTCTCCCTTGTCCTATCACTCCATACCCTAAAAAGAGCCTCTCCACCTTTCTTGTAGGCTCCCTTCAGGTAATGGAAGGCATTTTTTGGAGTGCATTAAAATGCACATCAATACAAGCTACACCTGAAACGTTATTGGGGCAGAAAGCCACAGACTGCCTGTGTTTTCCAAAAGGTGTACTGAGACAAAATTTAGGTTTGTTTCTTTACTGTAATATATCAGTTTCCTGCGTTTGTAGTGCTTCTTTCCTGGAAAACTGCTGAAATGAATTTTAAATATATATTTTTAGGTGCAACTCAACCTTTAAATTTTTTTAGGGGTGAAAGAAGGAAAAAAAAGTGTTTCCTGGGTCTCCAAAGACAGGGCTGTATCAGCGGCTGCCCTGTGAGCGGCTCTGGGTACACAGCACCGGCCAGGCTGGAGGTGCTCAGCCCACTCGATGTCCTGCAGCCTTTGCCAGAGGGGGGAGAGGGCAGCAAGCTCCAGCATTCTGCCTGCACCTCCCTGCTTGCTCACCACGTTTATCCAGCTGTTCAGGTCACTCGCTTTTGATGAGAGAAATGTTTGATTGGGCCAAGTTTCCTACAAGGATGTTACATGACAGCATACTCTCCAAAACGCTGGCTGATGGCCATGGAAGATCAGCTTTCACTTCTGTCTTCTCTGCTGTTGTTCGTCTCTTTCCTTAGATTGATTTCAAAGAACCACGAGAGAAAGGGTCTTTATTTGACTAACATAGAGCTGCTGCACCAGCACTGTGTCACAGCATCGTGGTCTGGGGCTATTTGGGTGCTTGTGCTGCCTGGTTTAACCATGCCATGTGGAGGGACTGAAAATGGCATGCTTGTCCCAGAATTTCCCTGTAACAAGGTTAGAAGGAATCCTTTACAAGGATTGCCTTGCGCTGCTAGGATAGCACACAATCCAACTTCAGCTTTGTCAATATGCTAGTCTTGTCTTACCAATATATTTAGGATTTATATTGATAGTTCCTAGGTTAACAGTTCTATAGGAATGTGTATTATAATCTATGTGCTTTCCAATTTTTCTCCTTCGAGCACCCTACAGATAAAATTAGCTTGGAGAGGAAAGGACTTTGAAGAGACAGGCAGTGCTGTGGCTCAGCTGCTGTGAATTCTGTGTTCAAAATGGCAGGATGCTAAAATGTTTGGGGTTTGGATGACAGTTCTGCATTTGACTCGGCAGCGTGGGGCTTCATAGTTGCTTTTCATGAGCATTCCTGTGCAGATCCCACCATCAGTCACATGCTGGGCTCTGCAGTCTGCCTGGCACAGCTCGTGAGTGCTGCTGTCACCAGAGGACACTTCTGCACTGACCGACAGGCTCCACGATCCAGCAATGGTTATAAATATTCCCGGGCCTCAGTCATCCTAAAGCCCATCCTCAACCACCAGATAGTGATCTCAACTCATGTATTTAGCATGTTAGGCTTAGCTAAAGTTCTATTTTTAGATTGCTGTCTGAAAAAGAAAAACTTTGTGGTTTTAAAAGGCGCTATCGACTTTTTAAGCACCTTATCTTGTGAGGGGGCTTTGAAATGCTTGAATAGGTTTAGACAGTACATCTTTTGTTTCCATAGTTGCTGCTTTTAAGAGGTTTCTTAGAACCAACCCTTGGAGTCAACCTTCATCAAACAGAATTTCCTTTCATTCAGATGCAATGTTGCAAACTGAGTCCAAGATCTGTCTGGAGCAATTTTAAGAGTGTTAAAATTCCAGAACCAAAAGTGTCTGTCCTTCTTTTTGTCTGACCTTTACAACTTCCAGTCAAAACAGGCCATATGAATTAACCTCTGCCATCTTTGCACTTAGTCATGGCTCCATCTATTCCTGGAGAGTATTTGATCCTTTACCAGTGATTCTTTTTTGTATTTAAAAGATGTCTCCTTAAATCAGACCTGCAATATCATAGAAGTACTGATCATTATTAGAAAACAGTCCATTTTCCAAGGGCCTTATTCCGATGTGATGACATAACCCCAGCAGGAAAAGAAGCACAGAGCAATGAAGGTTAGTAGCAGAATCAGGTCATGCCTGGAAGACTTGGGATTAATGCCTGAAATATCTGTACAATCTGTGTACAGTATTGCTTTGCACGTGTCCAGGCACAGAAAAACAAGGATTCCTTGTCCCACCAGGAACCCTGGCTGTCTCGGGGGATGGGGGGTGGTTCTGTAAAAAAGAACATAACAAAGTTGAATCATTATACACATTATGTGCCAGTCCCAGCAACTCAAAGGTCTGCACTCACCTATCCTGAAGGAAAAGAGCTTTTGGAAACCATTGCCACCTTTTCCTGGAGGTGCACCAGTTTAAACTGTGCCATCTGCTGAGATGGCTGGCTGTATCCTAACTTTTGGCAGTTGTCCTGCAAAACCAGGCTGAGGCTGTTCAAGAAATGACCCTTTCCAGCTGTCATGCTCGTCTGCTGAGAGGAGTCGCTGCTTTGTGGCTCAACAGGTTTTCAGAAACATAAACAAGATGAACTCACTGCTAAGAGAATTGTAGATGTGCACTTCAGTAACACTACTGCTGTCCTTACTCCTTCTTTGTGTAAGATATATTTTCATACTAAATATGTAATATAATTAATATAATATTGTGAGCAAAGAACCAACTGTTGAGCCACAACACAGAATAAGAAAAGAAAACATACTTTTACCTCTCTTCTGATTTTAAAAGGAAACAAAAACTTCTGCTTCTGTGCTGTGGTAAGTCTACTAAAATCCTAGCATAAGGGGCAGCAGAATTTGACTTTCTAAGCTTGAGGATAGAAACTTGGAGACTCCCAGCATATGGACTATTGCTCATTTTGTAAGACACGGGGAAACTGTAAAAATTGCTGAGTGCTGTTTATGCATGTGCATAGCAAAAGGGCACTGCAGCAGTTAAAGACACATTTTGTAGGGCATACAGGAATTAAAAAGGCTAGCAGGATAAACAGTGGCTATTTCTTCTAGTGCTACAAATATGTAAACCCTTGTAAAAGTCGAATATGTGCTAATTATGTAAAGGTCATTTTTATATTGTTTTTATTAATAAGGCTGAGCGAAGTTTCCCTGTATTTTAAACTGTAGAGGAATTTTTTGTTCTGTTCCGCCATTACTTTTCATGTTTCTCACACAGGACGAATTTTTATTTCCTTTTTTTGCTGTGTTTAAATACCATCCCTAACATGATGTCATTGCAAGCCATAACATTTTAATTAAACCTCTCTTTTGCTGTCCATTGACAGGCCCGCGGCTGCCCGGCGTTGTGATTCAGTGACACGTGTGAGTTAGCAGCACGGCGGGAGAGGGGGAATTCCACCGCTCCCCGACAAACGTGGCTGCTGCTCCTCGAGCATCCCTGCTGGGCTTACGCTGGTGCCGCTCCCTCTGCCTCCTCCTGCCCTTCTGGCATACGGCCGGCAGGTCAGCTCGTCCGGGCAACGCCGGTGGCTGACGAGGAGAAAGGAAAGCTTTTCCTCAGCCGCATCCCTGCACGGGCTGAAAAGGGCCTTCCCCACTTGGCAGGGGAAGAGGCTGCTTAACCCAAGCGAAGCATACAGCGCTCAGGCGGGCATCGCCGCCTCTCCCGGCGCATCCCCTCGCCGAGCCAGCGGCGCGGAGGGGAAGGCTCCGGGAGCCCCGGGCGGTGGCCGGGCAAGGCGGCGGGAAGGCGGGCAGCGCTCCCACCCCTGGGGCAGCAGCTGGCGGGCCGGGGCTGCGAGGCGGCGGCAGCGGGAGCAGCCGGGCCGTGACTCACACCCGGAATGTCCTGGCACGGCGGCCGCGGCTCCCGGTGAAGGTGACGCAAGGGGCCCGGCGCGCCCGGCCCCGCCGCGGGCACAGCCCGGCGGGCGTGAGGGACTGCTCGGCAGGCAGCGCCCCGCTCGGCCGCTGCCCTGCCCGGCCAGAGAGAGCTCGGAGCCCAGAGGGACTCTGGGACCGCACCGGAGCACGAGGCCGCTTAAACAGCACAAGTGACCCGTGGAAAAGGGACAGCGGAGTCTGGAGCCGCCCTTAGGCGGCTCGCCGCGGATCCGCGCCGCACGGGAGCACATGCGCGCTGCCGCTCGCCTCAGGCTCCTGAGCTGGCTCACAGGGAGGCACTGCCAGTCTTCCTAACTTGCAGCAAAATCGTGACAGGACCCACAGCTTAAGAGTCAAATATATTTACTGTTGGTTTTTTGCTTGTGGGGTTTGTTTGTTTGTTTGTTTTGGTGTGGTTGGGGTTTTTTTGTGTTTTGTTTTGCTTTGTTTTGTTTTGGGCTTTTGAGGAATGTATCTGCAATGTAAGTAGAGAGAAAAATTCAATGTCAGCATTTCACAGCTTTTTTCTAACACTCTCTTACATTGCCAAAAGTTAGACTTTGTCTGGCTTTCTTTGCACTCTCACCGAAAATACAGAATTGTTAGAGGGAAACTTGGTATTTTGCAGGGGTATGCAGGACAGCAAAGCGGAAAAAGAAGTGTCCTGAGCAAGAGATCTCATCAGATGCAGCTTCCTATGGATTTGTCTCCCTTGACAGGCTGATTTTTTAAACTGAATGGTATTAAGACTCTCTGTTATTTCAGTGTGCATCTATGCAAGTTCCTCTGCTTTTCCTTTCTCTCTGCTTAGTCCTGTTGAAGGTAATCTGGCTACACCATAAGAGCTCCAGTGTCCCCTAGCAGAAACCAACAGGTTCCTGAATTGGACTGACAGACATGTAGCCCCACTTTCTTCTGTTTTATAAAATTTAATTACTTAATTAAGGATCTTAACTACTTTTGTGGCCTCTGTTCATCTGTCAGATTTAACTCAAACAAGCTAACAAGTTAAAAAATCACTGAGACAAGGACTAGCCCAACTGAGAGAGGGGATGCCTGAGGAGGCCAAGCAGAGGCCTCGCTTCCATGGGAAACGGGGCTCAAGTGGTAACACTGAGCTCAGTGAGGATGAGAAAAGCAAACAGGATGCACAGCATACTAAAGGAAAGGACTGTGATACCAAAGCGCTCCAGTGCATAAGGCAGCTTAGTCGATTATAATAATTTCTCACTAATGAGCACCCAGGAGCTGAATCCAAACAAAGAGTGCCTCCTGCTTCACGGTGAGTCATTGCTTCCATCCACAGAGGGTGAAGGGAGCCTTGGAGGGCTTCCTCAGAGGCATGCGCTCCACAGAGGGTATCATTCACAGAGCTTTTAGTGCTGCTGCTGCTGCTGCTGGGCTCTCTGAATCATTGGGCTATTTCGGTGGTGCCTGGTGGGATGCAGGTCTTGTGGCATTGGGGTAGTGAAACTCGATGCTTCCTGAGTGCAGTGAGATGCCAAAGTGAGGAACCAGCTTTGCCTGAGTGTGCTTCAGCAGTAAGATTTGCTTGGTCATTACTGCTTTTGGCTGGATACTGGCCATTTCTGTGGTCTCCAAAGTTCACCACTGGGCTCTGTCACAAATTCCTTTTCTGATCACTGCAGTCACCAGGAGTTCAAAATTCATTCCTTGAAAATGAGAAGCCCCTTTTCTGTTTACCTGTGACCTGTTTTTCACCTCTAAGAAATGCTCTCAAATTCTGGCAAACTCATTTCTGTCAGAGATTTCTGTAAAGTCAGAAAATACTCCTCCTTCAGCCTGTGCTGCTTCTGTACTCTGGTGACTGCTAAGTATCAGTCAGTGATGTGCAGCAGCAGCAGCAGCCCTTAGTGCCTGGGTACCTCAAGTATGCACCTTGTGAGATGAAGGGAGTAGCAAGCACTTCTGATTCATTATTCAGTTTCCATGGTGTTAAAAACAGAGGATGAGTCATGCACAGTTTTGCAGTTGTCATCCCTGGAGCACCTATCCAGCCACGCAACTCTGGAGCTGGTAACTCCACACTTTTCATTTTAGGAGCCTGGGATATGCAGGGCAGAGGCCCCATGTGGGTGGCTGAGGGTGCTCTGCAAGGTGTGACATTAGGGCACTCACACACCAGATTCCTGCTCTTGGACACATGTTAGAAGTTTGCTGAACCCATGGCAGCAGCAGTGGTCAGTAGCACCAGAGGATGTACTGCACATGGGCACAGCTACACCTGCTTGCCAAATACACAATAAAGGTTCTCCTTCCTGAGTCCCACAGTGCTGGCACTTGCACAGGCAGTAAAAGTAACCGAGCGGCCATCGTCTGGAAAAAAAAGAGACTTGAGTCGAACAGAGCTCAGTGGCAGCAGGAAGTCCCAAATGTGTGGCTGTAAGGAGCTGAGGGGTAAATATAGCTCTGAACTAGTGATTTCAAGGCTGATGGATCAAATTTTGAATGTTGATGATGCAAATCAGTCTTGAATTCTGCATCCAGGGGGCAGGATATACCCAGAGGGCCGGGTGTAACTCAAAAAGGATATTAGAAACATAGTGTCTTGAGGTGAGGGGCGGAAGAAATGTCAACACATCCCTCACAAAATGCAGTGAGAATATACAAATATATATGTATCTAAAACACACAGAGGATTCTAATACACATTCACACCTGCTGACAAACACTGGCTTGTCGGTTTCTACCACCACATTGCTAGCAGTTCAAGTGTTTGGGGGAGAGAGAGCTGGCTGGTCACAACGCAGGCTGGAGACTCACAGGTACAGCTCCTTGAGGTCTTCAGTGTTTAGGATTTCTTGGTTTTCAGACACACCAGTTCAGGGTGCAGACTCTTGTCCACTTGGATGGGCTAGAGATAAAATGCTCTGTTGCCCTGTGCCTGAAGCCCTGTCTGGAAGCATGGAACAGTAAAACACTGTCGGGAGAGCTGCCCTTCCATGTTTTCCTGTAAGTAATTTTCTCATCTTTTAATGCACCTTCTGCCCTACGTGCTGTGTCCCGCCCCACTGTCTGAGAATCTCTGCCAAGACCGCAGAAAGAGCACTTTGTGCCAGGTCCCTTTGTGCCCAGGCCCTTCCCTGCACAGCCCGGGGCAGCAGCACAGATCCTCTTCCAGCGGGGAGTAGACGGCGTGGCACACGGGAGCGGCACAATGCCGCCTGTGCCGCCTGGTGGGGGTCAGCGGGCAGCCTGGCAGCGCCCGGCCACGAACCGCGAACAGGGGCAAACCCTTTCGAGCAGCAGAAAGCGCCTGGGCCAGGGGAGCAGCGCCGGGCGGTGCGGGGCAGGGCGGGCAGCGCTGGCTGGGCAGGGCGGCTCAGAGCAGCCGCGCCGCCATCGTGCCCCGGCCTGACGCTGGTGCTCCGAGCCCACGGAGGGGCCGCCTCGCCCTCTCAGCAGCCAGCCGGCCGCTGCCGGGGACCGCTGAAGGGGCCGCCCCGGGCTGCGGGGCGCGGGGCAAACACCCGCAGTCCGGCGCTGCCGCTGTCTCCGCCGAGCGGGCGACCCGGCCCCGCCGCCTGCGGGCCCTACCCCGCGGGGGCCGGCCCAGCGCGGCCCGGCGATGGCACGTGGTGGCGGCGCGGCCCATGTGACCGGCCCTCCCCGGCCGCTGCGGCTCATCCCCCGCCCGGCCGAGTCCCCGCCCGCCTCGCCCCCAGCGCAGCGCAGCGCTCTCTGCGTGCAGCAGCCCCGCACCGCAGGCAGCCGCCGCCGCCCCGGGACCCGGCGCCATGGTAAGGGCGGCGCGGCGCGGACGGGCGGGGAGGGCGGTGCGGGCGCTGGCGCGGCCCGGCGGAGCCGAACGAGGCTGAGCAGAGCAGGCCCGGCCCGGCGCGGCCTCCGGCGGCCATTTTAGTCTAATTTTAGCCGGGTGCGGGGGGAAGGGGACGCGGGAGCGGCCGCGGGGCAGCTGCGGGCGGCGGGGCTGGGGCCGGGGGCCGGGGCCTGGACCGGGCGGGCGGCGCAGCGCTCCCTGCGGCGCCGCCCGGGCGCGCGAGTACCCGGCGGTGCGGTGAGGGGCGGTGGGCGCGGAGAGAAGGGTCCCGCAGTCCGCCCGAGGAGCCGCCGCCGCGGCCGCCTGGTGCCCAGGCCCGAGGAGCGGCCGTGTGGGAGCGCTGGGGCCGGGGCGGGGGTGTCGGAGCGCAGGCACGGAGGGCGCGGGGCGGCGGGGTTCCCTCCGTCCCCGCGAACAAAGCGGGGAGAGGGGCCCGCGGCGCCCCCGGGGACAAAGCCGGCGGCTCCCTGCGAGCCGCGCACCTGCCTTCCCTCCCGGGCAGCCTGCGCTGGCAGCGCCTGCCTCGGCAGATGTAATTGCTGGACCCGAGAGCAAGGGCGCTGCAGATGGGCTGAGCTCGCTTGCTCACTCGCAGCGGGGTTTGCTAAATTATTTTAATTTTGCCTGGAGCTCCCCGTTTGCCCTGCCGGTGTTTTGTTTCCTTGCTGGTTTAGGCTCTTGTTTTGAGCGGCTTGCGACCTTATGGGGAGCTGTACAGTTGTAATCGGTATTTTTGTATGAACGAAGAGCAGTCAAACAATACTCCCGCAGCAGTTTGAAGTAAAATTCGGGAGTTCTTAAGGCGCGGTGTTGAAGCTGACACAATGCAGAAAACATTTCTGCTGCTTGTAGAGCCTTACCTCACTCAACAAAATGAGAGTCATGACAGCGCTGGATGTGAGCTGCTGCTGTAGTGTTTGCTCTACTAAAAGAAAAAAAGCCAACAAAAATCTACCCACCAAAACCCCACCCCCTCCTATCCCAACCGAAAATTACAAACTCCTCTCCTATGTTCAGTGCCTACCCCCTCATCACTCCCTCTTCCCCTCCCCCCAAATAAGCCAAATGCATGATAAGGTAGAGGAAAACTGTTTGAGTAGTACAGTTGTGTGACTGTGTGAAACTGCTGTCCAGAATTGCAGCTGAAAATGCTGAGATCTACAACAAGAAACTACTGAATTCACGCCTCCTGTATATCCTCTGCTCCAGTCCTACAAATATTACCAAATTCATAGTGTGTTCAGGTTGAGTATAGTATTTTTATTCTTACGGGGGCAGGCAGACTTCTTTATCTAGCACTGTGGGCTATCATCTTCTTCTAGTGAGTGTTAATTTTTGCTGTTTAAATTATTCCTTTGATCTCATTTTACAGGCTTCTGGAGTAACAGTGAACGATGAAGTCATAAAGGTTTTTAATGACATGAAAGTAAGGAAATCTTCAACCCCAGAAGAGATTAAAAAAAGAAAGAAAGCTGTTCTCTTCTGCTTAAGTGATGACAAAAAACAAATAATTGTAGAGGAGGCAAAGCAGATATTGGTTGGTGACATTGGTGATACTGTGGAGGACCCCTATACAGCCTTTGTGAAGTTGCTACCTTTGAATGATTGCCGATACGCTTTGTATGATGCCACATACGAGACAAAGGAATCTAAGAAAGAAGACCTGGTATTTATATTCTGGTGTGTGAAAGCAAAGCTTGCTGTCAAAATTGAATATTCTGGAGCTACCACTGGATGACTTAGTAACTGTTTTGTTGTTGGCTTTTTTCTTTAAAGGGCTCCTGAAAGTGCACCTTTAAAAAGCAAGATGATCTACGCAAGCTCTAAAGATGCCATTAAAAAGAAATTTACAGGTATGGACCTAAAAATGTTTTTCTCCTTAACCACTGTGCCATTTAGATGTTGAGGTTCTCACAAGTACATTGTTGTCCATCTGTCTTTCAGGTATTAAACATGAGTGGCAAGTAAATGGTTTGGATGATATTAAGGACCGTTCAACACTTGGAGAGAAATTGGGAGGCAACGTGGTAGTTTCACTTGAAGGAAAACCCTTATAAAAAGACAAGTGCCATCTGGATCTAAGGAGCTTCCATTTCTGCAGCTCGTTCAATTGGAATAGTATTAGTCTCCCCATCCCCTCTCCTCCTCAAAAAAATAAGTCCCTTCCCCACTGCCCTGAAGGAGATGTCATTGTTAAGCAGTCTACCAGTGATTGCCATTAGACTGTTTAATCCTGGTAGTTTTATGTAGGATTCAAGGAATGCTTTCACGTCATACACTTGGCCAAAACTGACGTTGCAGGCATTCCTTGCAACATGTTCAATGAATGTGATAGTTAATGTAAATAGTCTAGCAGACAGCAAAGGGTAAGCTAATCGAATGCCTTGAAAGTATTGTCCACTGGTCGGATGGTAGACTCTCTACAGTATTACTTACAGTTGCACTTGATTGCAGTTCCATGAGGCTCTTGTGCATTCATACACCTCACCTGCCTTGACAAGCCTATTTTTGTGACATGGCAGCACACAACACTATGCATTTAAAGCACTTTTTTGTAATATGTTTGACCTGCCCCCCGCCCCCCAAGGAATGCCAATTAAGTTGCTGTAACTGTGTCATCAAATTATTGTAGTACCTCAGTTTCATTCCTGTTACATGCATATCTTTATAAATGAAGTAGCTGTTACGATGCCTTTCGTTTTCCATTGAATGTACACTACTGAACAGGAGTAGAAGTTATCTGTTTACCATGTGAGTCTTGAAACACTAAAGTTTTGTAAAACATCAGTCACGGTGGCAATTTCTGTATTAAAAAGAGCCTTAAATGGAACCTTGTTCTTTGAGATCAAAAACTGGCCACGTTGCAATAAAACTTGTGGCTTATTACAGAACGTTGCCTTGTTTTCATTGGAAAATATAGTTTTTAAGTGTTTAAGCATATTTCAAATAACTTCTGTGGAAAGTATTGTAAAGGTAAACAATCATTAATCTCATCTTGAATAATGCAAGTTTTTAATACTGATTTAGGCACTGCTTTACAATACTTTGTGGCTCTGTTCTGGCCATTGAATAAAGGACCTGCTCCTAGTTTACCATAAAGTAAAGAAGCTACCACTACTGGAGACCATTAGTTCCATGAAACACTTGTGTCAGAAACTTAAAAATACAAAGTAATTAACCATGCAGTGTGTTTTGTACCTGAATGTTCTTAAAGTTCTACATGGCAGAGTAAAACCTTGCACGAGTTTTTACAGCTTGCTGTGTTTCTGGGTAAGATGATGTGTAATAACAGTTACATGCAGAGTATGAAGCGGGGAAATAATTTTTGTTTCTTGAGTGTTACAGTTAGACCAACTCAGTACAAGAATTAGCCTAAATGAACTGTTCTACTTGTTAGTTTCTATGTAAATAGAACTGGAAAGTGTTTGCCACTACTGAGGCTTGCATAGGGGACGTGTTTTGGCTGGGAGCCAAATAATGCTCTCCTTATAGAGAATTTGATCTGCTCTGTGTGAGCAATCCTCCGTTAGCCAGAGCTATTTATGGCAAACACATGCTTTTGTATCTTGTCATCGTTATCCACAAATGGCAAAACTGGACATGATTCTCCTGGTATGCATAAAGGAGCGCTGTTAGGCAGCCACTGGCAGCTGAACTGTACATGCTGCTAGAAGGAATGCTCTTTTATCATTACCTTATTTTAAAAAGTTGGTAGAGTAGAACTGTGGAGCTTTTAAATGCAGGCTCTTTATGTTCAGTCCATAGCCCTTTTTCAACAAGGAAGCAGATAATAATCCAAATACTTCCTGTCTTTTTTTTTTCCCCCCAATAGTTTAAGTAACCTAGTGGTACTGTGTTTAGGCTCTCTTGTCCTGTAGAACTTTAAGACTTTATTTCAGGCTTCTGGCTATCCCTATGACTTGCACACTTCATTGTGTTTGCTGTTCTATGTAGACTAAACTTTACTAGAATTTAAGTAAAAAGGCATGATGACCACTGACTTACTAAGTGTATTAACGAGTCTTGGTTTTGTTCTACAAAACTCTCCTTTCAGGTACCTTTTAAGATTGCGAAATAACTGATGGTATGCATGTTGTCTAGATGAAAAAAAAACCCACAACTTTTTATTCCTCAAAATAGTCCATTTCTGATCATTCACGTTGTATGCAAAGCCCAGTTTAATGTAAAGATCTTTGTGCTTTATGTTTAACTTGAGTTCAGTACAGTAAAAAGAAATTATCTTTTAACTGAATTTTCACAAGGAATAAATTGTTTCTTTAGAAAAAGCCAAAATGGAAAATGTTAAATTTTAATAAACCATTTGAATTTTCATTTTAGACAGTAAACTTTTTTTAAGGAGTACCGTGTTTAAATTTATTGTTTGTCTCTGCTGCAGTCCAGAAAAATATCTGTGGCTTCTTAGTTGAGTATTATGGGTTCCTTTTTTTTTTTCCTTTTTTTTTTTTTTTTAAACTAGCTTAGGTGTATATTCACTCAGTCTGACTAGCTATGAAATTGAAGCACAAACTGTCTTTATGTAAGATTCCTACCAAATTAAAGTTTTGGATCCGAAAGGATCAAGCCTTCAGTTTGTTCTTGAAATGAATGACTGACTGACTGATGTGAGGTCCAATTCAGATGGCTTGCTTTTAAAAAAAAACAAAAACAAAAAAACAAAAACCAATAAAGTGCTACAGAACTGTTACTGTTTGAATCATAAAACAAATGAGAGACAGCTGGCATCTGTTCCAAAATGGTTTGTCAGCTGTTGTTTTCTGTCATTATGCAAAATGGTGAGGGCCTCATTGTGATCAAGAAGTGGAGGAAAATCCTCTCAAGTTGAATATCTTCTGTGTATCTGTGTAGACGTGACTTTTGGATATCTTGGCCTCAGTTATTTTATTGATAAAGAAATGTTAAATAAATTTTTCATGAGAGTAGCTTGTGCAGAGATGGCATTTTTTTTCTAAAAAATTTCAAAGTCAGCAGTTTTGTTTGATTTGGTAAATCCTGGAAGAGGTATAGATAGATGGGTTTGGTTTCTCTGAAAAGGGAAATCAATCCAAGACTAGAGTGTGTAAGTGAGGTTTATGCTTGTGGCGATGTTTAGAAGTGCAAAGCTTAAATTTATATGGACTTGAGTGTAAAAATCACTCCTAGTCCGATCATGAAGGGGAGTTTGAGTATGCTCCGTTAAACCCAAAGTGTTTTGCTAAGTGGAAGACTTTTCCTTCTCTACTATTCCCTCAAAACAAGTGATGGAATACAGCAATTGCCACAATTTGATAATAAGCTTTACTCTCTTATGCCAATTCCAGTATAAACCAAATTTTCATGTCTGCCTATTTTTTATAAACTTCTGTAAGTCCCCTTTAGTTTGTGGTGGCAAGTTAATGATTGTAGAGTGAAAACACGGCACTAATGGTGGATCAAAGATCATCAATGTAGCACCTGTCTATTGAACTTCTTTGAAATATTTCTGATTTTGAAAACCTGGTATAAATAAAATTAATTTAAATGTCTTCAGTTGTTGAGTTTGTTTGTGTACTAGACAGCATCTATGCTAATCACTTTATTGTCTTTGGACTAGGAGCAGCCCAGATGCTGTGGAATACCTGGATTTTTTGTAACAGGTTTCATCTGCTGCCCATTCAGTTCAATATCTAACAGTAGCAAAAGCCAGCACCAGTGGCTCTGGAGATGGATATGAAGAAATTTTTAGTGGGCCGGTTCTAGATAACCTTTTTCTTTTGTTGGATCCCAGCTCGTGTGTTCAGGAAATTAGATGGCTTTTATATAGTAAATGTAAAGAAGTATGTTTACACTGGCAAGTCATTTCTAATACAGGGAAGGAAGTGAACCGATGTAGTGTGAAAAGACTGACCCGATGAAGAAAGATCAAAATATTACTGTTTTGGTGTCAGTGGCATGTCTCTTGTTGATGTAAGATTTCTTGGATCTAGGAATATGTTATCTGGAATAGTTAATTTTGTAAACAAAGATGTGAAGAAACAGCTTCATTGGATTCTCTGGAGAAGGCAGACTTTAACAATGTGCATTAAAAAACCCTTTACTGTTTGTGTAACATAAGCCTTCTCTATGGCTGTGGGGAACATACATAAGAATGTGCATTAAAAAAGAATGAAAGGTCTCTGAAGTTTTTAAATAAAATTTACTGTTTTTACTAAATTCATATCCAGTCCTTGACCCTATTGAATTTGGACGTTTTTCTGCCTCACCTCCCATGCTGTTGAATCTACAATAATCCCCATACATCTTACTCTTTCTTGAATTACTTATATATGTATTCTTCTAGTAACCTCTGAAAAAAAAATAGAGCAGTAAAAATCAAATCTTTTCATAGGAAGTTCAAACAGGTGACATAATTTATGTTCAATTAATGATTTCATAGAGTTGTCTTTTTATATTGTAAAGCTTAGAGAAAAACTGTGCTAATTTGAGGTACTGAAAGTAATTTTGACATTCCTAAGATTCTATGATTGTCTTTTTAGTAACTCATTGTAGGTTGATGTTTCTGTTGTCAGCTTTGCTTCATAGTTATTTAGAAAACTAATGATTGGGGAAAAAAAGCTTGAAGGTGCTGCAGATTATTTTTAGAAGTTTCTAAATGTCAATTTGGACTGTAAAATAATATACAAACTTCAATTTCCCACTGCTAGCCCAATTTTTATTCTTGTGTGTACAGGCTTAGAAATGTATGTGTAATCATGCCTCTCCTCTTCCAGCCCTTTATTTTTAAAAACAGCTGTGTCACTGCAAATCCCTACCATCTGCCCACTGTCTTCTGTAAAGGTTTACAGACAATCTCCACTTGTACCTTTCAGTATCTATTTTTCCCCTCTCTTGTTTGTGATTGTAGGAGTTTGGTTTAGAAAAACTAACCGCTGTAATTCTGTGCTCCTTGAAACCTTTTCTATTATGCAAAAAGTTATAAAAGCATCTGTTTATCTCTGGTGAGCACAGTTGCAGGGTGTACATCGGCTTGGAAAAAGAGATGTGATTTTGAGAACCAGTTTAGAGAGCCTTATTTGTGTCTGCTTCCTCGTAGTGGCAGCACTGCTTTCATCTGTGACCTTCTATTAAAGCTGATGTGAGAGCTAAGCTTTTCTTCCATTTTGGCTGTTTCAACAGAAAATGGAATGTGCTTGTAGCAAACAAGGTGCAGAGAAGCAGAGAAGGTTTAGAAGCAGCAGGTTTTTCATAGAGACCTGTACATCTGGTGGGGGGGAAAGGGTTACAGCAGAGGATTTGTTTCCTTTTAATTTCAGTAGGAGCTTGCAGCTGTAATGACTGGGCTTATGTTATCTTTTGCTCTGCCTGAACATACTGATTCCACAGTCTCAACTGTCTCACTGCTTTCATGCAATGAAATGTGAACACACAGCTCTTTATCAGTGAAATGTGGTTTACTCCTACAAAAGTGAAGCCCTGCTACAGCAGTGCTCTTGGTTAGCCATGTCACATGGAGAGATGCACCTAAGCTGCCTTTGAACAATCCTTTAAAAATGTGTGGGGTTTGATTACACCAAATACAATAATTATGCTATTACACGGGCACTGAGGATGAACGGATGTAGTTCTTAATTAGGTGACTGCAAGTGACAAATATAATTCATGGTCATATTTTTGAATCTTAGCCTTGTTATTTAAGCATGACTTAAAGATGAAACACTTCCCAGTCCACAGAATTCATTGCCTGCATAAATTCTTTTAAGCAGCAGTAGCATAATTTTAGCTCTTCACTGAATATACTGATGCCAGAATCTGCCACCTGAGGGTTTTTAGTCGTCTGCTTGACAAATTCCTTTTGTAGTGCTGCATTATTTCTCTGCATCCACACTTCAAATTCAGTTCCCAGAACTCTCCTTCCAAGTAACCAGAATTCCTAAACAATATTTATTCTGTGTGACTAAAGTAGAAAGGCATCTTGTAGAACACCCATAGGAAACAAATGCATGGTATTAGCCTGCGTGGCCACTGAACATGTTTGGCCCTGCATGCCATCTCTGACTGCTGGGTTATTCTGATGAAAGGTCACCTCATTCAGGTTTGTGTGGAATAGCCCAACACAGAAAATTTGTGGAAACAGGAAAGGATGTTTTAATTCTGAGCAAATGTTTTTGCTCAGATAAAGACTTTGCAAGCTGGGTGTGACAACAGCTTTTTAATGTTTTCTTTTTACCTGTCCTGACAAAAATACCTGGCTTAGATTCTAGCCAGTTTTATCGATTTAGTTCGACAGGTGCACTGGTTGGAAGTATCTTCAGGACAAGCTATATTTAGATATATAACCTTTTAATAATTCTGGCAGTTGCTTTGATCTCATTATTTTAATTCACTCACTCCATTACAATTTTAACTGCCTAGTGTTCAGCACTGCCAATGTAATCTTGCAACACAGCTTGAGGAACATTTAAAAGTGGTCATAATCAAAATTAGTAATAATATACATAAATTTTATTTATTTTATTGAGCTAGTCTCAGTTTTGCAAGGACAATGAGAACTCTCAGAGAGTTAGGTGGTCTTCCAGGGAGTTCCTGACTGAACACCTGCCGTAGATCTTTGTGGTAAGATGGAAGAAGTGCTGGAGCATTCATATCAGAGCAGTTTGCTTTGCTTTCTTGCATAGCTGGATGCATTTCCTCTCCTGGAAGATGTTGAGGTCACTGTGGTATCAATATTTAAAGTATTTCACCTTCTATTTCTGAATAAAATGGATAGGCTGCAATTACAACATTTTCTTAGGGTAATACAGTCAAGGATCTCAGCTATTAATTTCATTTTTTTTTCTGATTACCAGAAGGGAGAAAAGAATGTGTCTCATCCCACTGTGCAGCATAAGGCCAAAATGCAGCACTGCAATTAATGCAGGCATCATAATTGTTTGCAGCTATTGTACCTGTTTGCAGCTATTGTACCTGCAGGTACAAAACACGACCTTGTCAGATGAGTTGTGCACTGTCTTGGAAAACTCCAGAAAAGAACTGTGGTAAGAGAAAATACAAAGTTGAGATACTTCCAGTAATTGCTTCATGCACACCAGATTCAAGAAGCACGTGTTTATCTGCAGTTATTTTGTGCACAAAGTAATAATGACACATAAATATACATCTAACACTAATAGTAATTCAGAATCTTATGTTAATTTAACAGCTATCTTCTGTTAGTGAAGATAGTGAGGGTAAGATTTTACCTTGGATTTTTTTGTTGTTGATTTTGTTTGTTTTTTTTTTTTTATAGCAATGGTGTTAATAACCAGTTTTTTTGCTGTAACAGGGAACTGTGGAAATGTGAGAAGAGTTACTTCTCTTCACATCAGCATCCTACATTGTGTGCAAATACAGACCCTCTCAGTTTCTTCTTAAAATAGTGTCTGGATCACATTCACTGGTGAACAGACAAGAATATAGGAGTTTTGTAAGTCACATTTTACAGTATTCATGTTTTTTTGAGCTGTGAGATAAAAACTTCTAGTTACAAAAGGGTATATTTTGGGAGAAAAAAGTAATAACTTTTTAAAGCTTATATTTTCCTCCGCTAGCACTTTACATTTTTTTTCCTGAAGTTATCCATTAGGATCTGGTTTTTCCTTTTTGTTAGTTTTTTGGTTTTGGCGCTCTCACTTTCCCCACACTGCATCATGTTTCAGCCTAATATGGACTGGATAAAACTGTTATCAAAGGAAGAAGGTATTATATATGTAACATATACAGTTTCTGTAGGAAAGACTAAACTGTTTGCTTGACCCAGTTTTATGGAGCTATTTCTTTCTACAGAGATGGGATTCAGTCAAGGAAGAGGGACAAATGGGTTTGCTGAGAGTATTTAGGAGCACTCATTGGGAATGAGATTATTACTGTAGTGCTTAATCCTGAAATAATCATACACCATCTCATCAACGTTGCATCAGCATCTGAGAGACATAAATATTCCAGCTACTTTGTGATATTAGTCCGAGATAATTTTCTATTATTATAATCTTGGAGCTCTCCAGATAAATATAGAATATTTCTACCTGTGATCAATGTTTTGATGTTTTCACAAACATCTGTTGTGTCTTTCAAAAGATGGTTTCCAACTAGTGGAAATGTATTTCTGAAGAAATGCATCTTCTATGGGTCTAAAAATTAAAGTGAAGGTTATAGAAGCAAGCACTTCCCTTAATCTTTTTGGGGGAATTCCTATAACGTTATCAGGCTTGATTTTCCATCTGTTGGGCACAGTATGAAAGAATGCACAGAAAGGCTGTTAGCACCCACATGAAATTCATTTAATAGTAGGGAAGTTACAAGCCATGCTGTATGCAAAAGGAATAAAAAATATTCTCAGATTAGAATTTGTCATTTTCATAGTAACATTTAGTTCCCTTTGAACAGGTGTAAATGTCCTGCTGTGTCTTTGTTTCCCTGAAGATGAAAACGACAAACCCAAGCCTTTTCCCCACCTTTGATTTTCTCTGTGTCCTATCTCCTCCAAAGCACTTTCCCCTTCCTCCAAAGCTTTATCCCTGAGATATTGCTCACCTGCTTCCTCTAATCCTCTTATTTACCTCACTTACGTCAGTTTCACTTCCTTTCATCACTTCTTTTGCTCCCTGCTAGTTCTAATTTTCCTCTGGTCCTGTTCCTTCATATTAGACGTGTCCTTTCGTCTTCATCATAAACAGAGAGCAAACAAGAAAAAAAAAACCCACAAACCAAATAACTTTTGATCTATTTACTGTTTTATTAAAAATATGAATCCTTATGAAGAAATTGTTCAAATTGTAAACCTGACTACCAAAGTTTGCCACAGTGTCAAACAGTTTGAAATAATCTCTTGAGATGTTTGAGCAGATCCATTTTGTCCATGGGGTTTAACTCAGAAATCCAGACTTCACCATTTAGATGGGAAATTGCCATATTGGGTTATTTTACGCTCTCCTCAGTGTCAGAAACATGAACTCTCCTTTTTCTGCAATCATTAAAGCATCTGATTTCAGCTGTTAACTTCCATGAAAGTGGTTAAGTACTTAGAGTGTGAGGAAATGCTACAGATGCATGAATTTATGATATATTGAAAACTGAAGCTGTAGAAATAGTGTGAAATAAACTGTGTATCAACACAGAAGCTCAAAGTTAATTGCATGGCTCACTGGTTCATTGCCAAATGCACTGGTTCCTAGTAAAATTGAAAAAAATCTCAGTATTATAAAATGTATAGAAAATGTGCTACAAGCATTCAAGGCCATATTAAAATATTACATGTTAAAAAAGTTAGATTCAATAAATCTTGAAGTAACCTTTTGTATAATCAGAAATTATATTGATACAATACCTTTTGAGTGTTTTCATCTGCTTCCTTTTTTGGAACCTTGTATTAGGCTTATTCATCTCCTTGGGCTTTTCTCTGCAGTCAGAAGCACTAGGAATTGACAGCATTGCAGTAGGGATGTATGTCCTTTTCCTGATTTTAAAAAGGAAAGAAAAAAAAATCTGATGAAGAGATTTATGAAGTAGAGCCATCTGAGGGTGCTATTTGACAGCCTAATGAAGGCACTCTAATGGCACGAGTGGGATAAGAGGGGATTCCTGCAGATGCTGGGCTGAATGCCCCCTCTCATTTCTGGTGCTCATATCTGCCTGATCAGGCAGTGAATTTGTCAATCTACACTTATCACTTGCTTGGAAGAGTCTGGGTTTTTTTTTTATTTGGTTGTTTAGGGAGGCACGATGCCTGAAATGTTTCAGATGTTTCTGAGAATTGCCTTGGTCGGCATCTGGTATGCAGGGTGTCCAAAGGGCCACGGAGCTGGGGAAGGGTCTGGAGCACAGCTCTGGTGAGCAGCTGCTGAGGGAGCTGGGGCTGTTCAGCCTGCAGAAAAGGAGGCTCAGGTGAGACCTTATCACTCTCCACAAGTGCCTGAAGGAGGAGTTCGTAGCCAGTTTGGGATTGGTCTCTTCTCCCAAGTAACAGGGCTAGAGGAAATGACCTCAGGCTGCACCAGGGGAGGTTTAGATTGGATATTATGAAAACTTTCTTCACCAAAAGAGTTGTCAAGCATTTGAACACACTGCCCGGGAAAGTGGTGGGGTCACCATCCCTGCAGGTATTTGAAAGATGTGTAGATTTGGTACTTGGGGATGTGATTTAATGGTTTAGGGGTAGACTTGACACTGCTGGGTTAATAGCTGGAATCAATGATTTTAATCCCTTCCAAGTCAGGAGATTCTATGATTATATGACTTTATAAATGATTTTATGACTGATGACAGCCACCATGCTCCTGCGTGTTGCTCAGTGCATTTCTAGGTGATGCTGGGCTCCTGTGTTAAATGTATCTTGTACAGTAAATCCAGCACTTCCAAGAAGAATTGGACATTCTCTGTCCATGTATCACACAGCTGATGTCTATACTCACAATGTATTTAACAAAGATAGAACAATCAGATATTTGGGTGTCTGGTAGGTAATGAATGATTCTGACATCGTCATGTTGTGTCTTAGCTGGCAAACCTGGGGCAAAAATCTGGAAAGCCCAGTGATCACTGGCATCTCAGCTTCTCCTTATGCACATACTTTAAACTGTGTATTCTTCAGCACTCTGACTCCTACAGAGCAGAGGTGAAATTCATTTCATCCACACTCAGCTGCTGATCATGCAGCACAAGACATTTCAGTGTTCAAGGTGAAAGTTGGGAGTTACACACATCAGACCCTGCATGCCTGACCCCAGCTCTTGCTTCCTCCCTGCACTCCTCTGAACAGAGTTCTGCCCACCCTTCCCCCATGAAATCTGTGATATGAATTAACTGAATTCCTCAGATTCTGAAGTTCTGACTCCAAGCTTTGAGAGACTGGGAATGCTGCCATGCCATGTATTCCGAAGGGTGTAGGCAAGCATGCTCCATGTACAGCACAGTCACTCAGCTTTGACTATCTAAGGACCAGCACTTCTACAGAGTTTGGGTTTTGCTTTGTTCACTTAGTTAGTGAGAAAAACTTTGTTTTTTCAGCTTCACTTTCCTGTTAGCATTCCAGATGAATTGTATCTAGTGGTGTTTTAAGTGGGAAAGTAAATTAGGAACTTACTGTAGACTAGTTAGAAAACAAAAATAATGGGCAAAATAGGTCACCTGATGTGTATTTGGAATTCAAGCAGTGCATGTGTATGCTAAAAATAAAGGAAGTTGGAGGGGTTTTTGTCAGGATTGATGTAATCCAAGGATTATTAGGTGTAGTTCCATTAAAATCAGCAGAAGTTAGAAATGCTTATTAGAAGTTCATTACTGTCTGGAATCATCAGAACAGTATGGTGTGATGCTAATGGCAGCAGGGAAATGCACTGGGTGTACAGTAGATGAAGCCAAACGTTTTGCCAGCATTATGCATATTTCAGAGCATGCAACACAGATTTGCTGTTTTAGGCAACAAAGAATCCAGACTGAAAAGTGATAGGTCTCAATATATACAAGAAATGCAGGCATGATTCTTTTAATCAAAATTCTTTTAATTTAACCTAAGAGCACTCACTTTTTAAATGCACCAAAAGCAATGATAAATGCTGTTATCATGTGGCCATTTATATCTATTATGGCCTTTTTGGATCAGCTCCTATGTACTGTCTCTTTGTGTTCTTTGTATGCCCACAGAAGCACTCCTCATTTTTGTGAATTTAAGTTCAGAAAGCAGTATTAACATCAGGGGCCATTTGTAAGGCAGAATCTGGACTCTCCTGTCCCAGTCTCCCCAGTGGCCCAGTGTAGTATGGGTACTTTAAATGTGACTAGCACAAACTGACAGCACTGGATTCAGCAGAAACAATGCACAGGCCAGTCTTAATGCCATATTAATTAATAAATGGGTGAGTCCCCTCAATTTTTTATACAAAACTAAGAAAAAAAAAAGATTAGAAAATCAAGAAGAAACATTAGAAAGAAAAAACATTGGAAAATCTACCCATTATGGAAGAAACCTGAATTAATCTCTTTTGTGAGTAGTTATAGTTCTAATTCACATGTTAGCTCCCTAACTAGGTCTGAGAACTCCAGTCTCTGTTTGCACTGCAGGTTAGGGGTTTCACTGGTGTTCCTGTGTGACAGCCTGGTCTGATGGCCAAGACTTACCCTTTGATAATGCCAAGGTACAAATCAGTGCTTTAACACACCTTCGTACTGACTGCAGCATAACTTTGCATCTTGAAGGACACTGGTTACTGGTCAGGATCTTGTTTGCCTGGTTTCTGCCTCCAGAATTGTACAAATATTCTATGTTTGTTAGTGCTAAGGGAGCAGGCATCTAGAAACCAGATACAGTGATGTCTGTATCATCATGGTGATGATATATCATCCTATCCAGCTCACTTGGCATTTCATAGATTCAGCTCTTAGAGATCATAACATGAACATCTCCACATCTAACACATGCCTTACTCGTGTTATTTGTCTGTTTAGTACTTCTCTTTAATAAGCCGGGTGAGCTTGTTTGAAAAATCAGAGTCAGTTGTCAGAACAATTCTTTATTTGTTTTGATGGCTTAACATCACCATGAGTTTAATTTCATTCCTTCAGGAATCATCTCCCGATCCCTGTCTTTGATCAGAGGTAAGTAAATGTGTTTTTCTCAGCCTAAGCTCCAATGACGAGATGCCAAGAAATATTTCTGTGACTCACAATCTGGGAAGTCAGATAGGAATCCCTGGAAGTTATTGCTATAAAAATCAGTTACTGCTGTGAATTCAGCGCTCCACATGTTGCCAGGGAGCACTCACTGAACAGGTCAAAGCTGCCTGGTTCATTTCTTCTCATGGGAGTTGCTTGGTCTTGTGCATTGCTGAAGGATGGGGCTGCCACAGCCAAAGGTACACAGGCTCACAAAGGTACCCATATTCCAGCTGTATGGTGTTCCACAGCACCCAAAATGTCTGCAAGTCTGACCACAGAGCCCCATACCTAGAGATGTGGTACAGGTCAGGTCTCCAAGCTTGCACATTGTTTTTCTATGCAAATCTGCCTGACAGAGAATAGAGAACCTGACCCTATCCAATGGAGCTTTCACTCCTATCATTGGCTATTACCTGCAATCAAGCCATATTGCTCCTCTTCCTCCCCCCTCCCTCAAATGTAACAAGTACAACTTAATTTTTTCCCCCCTAGTACTGTGATGGGAATGATGTTTCAGAATCCTGCATTGATGCCATGAGGCCTTATTTTAATACTAGCCTAAACATATTCTTGGGCATTTTATTTCGTACCTGTATTGTTCTTTGCTTAGAATAGCCTTCCCTCTCCTCCCCTTTTTTATCCTCTGATGTTATTATATTCCCTTTTTTAATATGTTCACACCAAGATATTTCCAGTAAGATAGCCTTCTTCATCCCCTTCATTGTTCTAGCAGCATCTCTTGGTGCCTGGTCCAGTCTGAATCTATCTTTTCTGGACACATTTGACCATGCTTTACCACTACAGATTATGAAGATATTAATGCATTGCTTTCTCTGCATCACAGGATCCTCTGCCTTCTTGCACAGAAGTCTGATTATAGCACATGAGTAGTATATTTAATTCTTTTTTCTCTCCTCTGCTTTTACAGAAATTTTTTTGGTCCGTTAAGATCACCACTTTGCATTATTCACTAAAAATTCCATCCTATTTCTGTTACTGCAGTCCTTGAGGTCAAGAAGGTCTTCCTGCATGATACTCCAATCCTCTTCTGTACCAGAAGTACTCTCCAGTTTTTTGTTTTAGCAGATTTCACTTGCTCATTTACCTCCTGTTTTTTGTGCCAAGATAATTAATGAGAAGATTAAATAAGATTGCTCCCAAAGTGAATCTAGGAAACTCCATTAATAATTCCCTTTCTCCTGATAGAAGACTACTCTTCAGTCAGTTTCTTATATGCTTCACAGTTCATATGTTTGTTAGTCTTGATGTTCATCTTAATTAATATTATACCTTCAGGAGTCCAGCAAGATTAGGTCTAGCATCTATCTCTGTAAAGAACACAAATCATTTTATCAAATAAATGCATCAAACAAGTCTAGAATAATTTATCTGTGATAAGTGGTGTACTTTTATCCTACTTCTGATCCTTCTTTATCTTTTATGATGTTTCCCTTCCAAATGTGTCATAAGATCCTGATCATTATTCAGCTCAGAGATACATACTTTGGCAGCTGCTACCTAGTTAATTTATTCTCTTTCTCAGTTAAGTTTAAAAACTAATATTAAGAGATTGAGATCTCAATTTTATTGTAAATAAATTAATCCCCAAATATTTGATAGTTCATTCAAAATTAAAATGCTATAAAAAGTAAAAATTAAGTTACTTTCTAATACTTTGTTAATAATTATCAAACAGTGTCTCAGAAAAGTTCAAAGAGGGGAAATATGAAAACAATGAAATGGCTATAAATGTTATTGTGGATGGCATTTATAAATTCTGTAAGCATCATTTAGCCAAATTTCAATTAAGGACCATGCTGTTGTCTCACTGTGGAGCCCCACAGGACTGCCTTGTTACCCAATATGAATCAATCAGACTCAGCTGTGACATTGCAAGTCCTTAACAGAAATTTCAGCATTGACGTGTTTTAGATTCAGAACCAGATGTAAACAGGAGGTGACCCAAAGAGGAGGGGGTTAGAAGAATTCGTAGAACATTGGGATGGGACTTAAGCTGAAAATGTGTAGATTTAACAAAGAGCCTTACTTGCTCTTCTAATTTGATTTAGTTCATACAAAGTTTACAGGTCACACACAATCATATCTCAAAAGCAGCCAAACCATTTTATGATTCATGTGGAAATCAGAGAGCTGTGTACCTCAGGGCATTGGTTCAGAGGCATTGCAGAGCGATGTGTCACCTCATGAATCATGAGTATGGCACATTTCAGTGTTCTTTCCCATCAGCTTGTCCCACAGGTACTGACTTGGTGTAACTCAGTTTTGGTTTGTCTGCAGGATTCTATACCATCTTGTACCACTACAGAACACTGGTGTGTTTTACGGATCAGAAATGAATGTACACACACTGAGATAAAGTAATCATGATTAAGCAAAATTCTTAGCTGTTGGTGGCTCAGAGCTGATTTTGTGAGTATATGCCTGGGACACAGGATTGCATGAAGTCCAGAGCTAAGAAAATCAGCCAGACTGGATGGGGAATCCATTGCCAGGACATATTACTGTAACTCCGCAGTCTTCAGTGCTATTATTTGAGATGTAAAATAAGAAATACAGCAAATAAAATGTTTTTGTGAGAAGCAAAAGGCAAAATTTAGCAAAGATCTTTATTAGGTGCATTTGCAATTGAACTTTACACTGTTTTGTAAAGGCCTACCTTTGTCCTAAGCACTGATTCTCTGGATGGGGAGATTTCAATGTTTGAATTCCAAAAATAGCATCGCCTTAAATGCTGGGAAATAAGCTGCATTGCAGGTTTGGTAAATCTGAAGGTTTTGTTCAGCCACTTAGTCATAGCTGCCCCCTCAAGCAAGAGATAGCAAAAGGATATTTTTTGAGAAGGTGGGACTAGAACCAACATAATGACCTGAAACTGCAAGGGTCCTTTGTATCTTATAAAAGAAGCAGAGGTAAAAGATTTCCTATTGTAGAGTATTATAAAATGACTAGAGCCAATAAACTGTACATAATGATTTTGACTTCATGTAATAAGCAAAGCTCCATTGACTTTAATGGAAAAACATTGATTTGCACTAGCAGAAGAGCTGAGTGGAAGGAGGTGCATTACTGATTGTCTTGTTAATGTGGGTAATAGTCCTGAAATAATTCTCAAAAATAGAGATTATTAACATGACATGACTTCCCCCTTAGCAGGAGCATGGCTTTTGATGTGTGTCCTGGCTTCAGCTGAGATAGGGTACATTTCCTTCCTCGTAGCTGGTACAACGCTGTGTTTCAGTTTCAGTATGAGAATAATGTTGTTACACACCAATATTTTAGGTGTTGCTAAGTGGTGCTTGCCCCAGGTCAAGGACTTTTCACTGTTTCATGCTCTGCCAGTGAGGAGGTACACAAAAAGCTGGGAGGGAGTATGGTCAGGACAACTGACCAAACTGGCCAAAGAGATGTTCCTTTACACAGAACACCCAGTATATAAAGTGGAGGAGTTACTTGGAAGGGCACCGAGTGCTGCTTGGTGATGGGTTGGGCATCAGCCAGCGGGAAGTGAGCGATTTTATTGTGCATCACTGTTTTTTTTAATGTGAGTTCTATTTATATTTTACTTTATTTCAAGTATTAAACTGCTCTTATCTCAACCCTATGGTTTTACCTTTTTCTGATTCTCCTCCTGACCCCACTGGGGTGGGAAGTAGGGAGTGAGTGAGCAGCTGTGTGGTACTCAGCTGCCAGCTGGAGTTCAGTGATGACAATGAGCTTAATCCAAAGGGCACCCTTGGTTGTTTTACATTCATCATCTCCAGATCGAGAGAACTGGCCTGTCTGGAAGCATGGGCTGCAGCTCAAGTGCTGGTGGTCACACTGTGGGAATCAGCTAGTGCAGCTATTATGATAAACCTGCACATCTTGGCTGCTTGCAGTGAGCACCATCCGTTGAATCAAGATGAATCAGGAGATGTTAACTCAAAAGCAGAGAGCTGTAAGTAAAACTGCAGTGAAGCTAAACAGTGAGTGCTTTCTGTGGCTGCACTTTAACCCATGCCTCTTATTGCAACTGGCTGTCCAACACCATTTAAAATTAACAAGCATCTGCATCTCCATAGCTCTTAAGTCAGAAAAAGAGAACTAAGAAGGTGATTGGTTGGCCAGCCAATGTCTCCCTGGCCCAATTTTTTTTTTCTGACTACCCCTCAAGTCCTAATGCCTCTGGCTCTGCAGATACTACATAGAAAGGAACACATTTGGATGCAGTGTAGAATTATTTTGCAATAAGCTGGAGAGAACAGACAGCTGCCCTCAGTCAAGACCAAAGGAAATTGGGGTATGGAATGGGGTGGTCCAACAAAGAGAAAGGAAGAGACAGATTGGAAAGAGAATAAGATATTAGGAAGGAAAAATGCTAACTATTAAAAAAGAGGGGAAAATAATCAAAAATAAACCTCAAAAATATTAGGATAAAAGGCAATAAGATAACATGGAGCAAAAGACTAGTGGTCCCCAACAATACTGATATATACTGAACTAGGCAGAAAATGTCATTCAGTCTGTTCTGACAACATAAGCAGCACTGTGCAGTCCTTCCTGATACCCACTATTGTACCAGTGACAAGACATGACAAGAGCTGCTTTGTCTTCCCTGCCTGGCGCTGCCCTGCTAGGGCAGAGCTGGCCTTTGAGGAATGATGTGTATGAGGTCAGTCTTAGCAAATCTGCTTTTTATCCTTCTTGGTCCCACTTTCATCAACAAGGCCTTATTTATACTGAGGTTTTGTTTTTAGGTGTGACAAGCACTACTGTAAATGGTCTTCTGGTATTTTTACCTCAGACTCATCTCAACATCTGACACAAAAAGAGTAATAACACTGCTTTGGAGAAGTCTCCCATAATGCTCTTACCATTGCAGTTACTGACTGACAGAGTTAAGACTGCTGTGAAGCTGATATCCCAAAGCATTCTTTTTGCCCTCCACAGCACATGGATTAAACCAGGCAGCTCTAAATTTAAAAACCTGTTAACTGACAGGGCAAAAAAAATCTCCCTGTTTTCAGGTGTCATGTCACCAAAACGTTTTTTCTTTTTCTGTTATAATAATAAATTTTGTTACAATAAAGAGTTAAAGAATTTTGTGCTGTACTTGGTACAAGTACAACCCTTAGTCTGGAGCAAAGGTGAGGCGGGAAATTTTGGCTTTCTCTTAAAAAAAGGACATTAAGAACTAGGAAGAATGATTAAAAAGAATTCACTCAGAATATTCTCTGAACATCCATGTTTCATCTGGTTTATAAAGAAGGGACTGGAGTTTAGGAAAAGAGATGAGTTCAGTTGCTTTAAATCCAGTAGACAGCTGATGCTGATCAGTCTGTGACTTGTTTATAAACATTTCTATGCATCCCTGTGAACCAGGGAGAAGAGAACTTCTTTATAGGCTCCTTCCTAGACAATCCTATAGGAGCTATGGGAGATGCAGTCTCCTTTTGCACACATTTGTAATGAAGAATTTGTGCAGATCAGTGATGGCCTACAATCTGTTATAGAAATATGACTATTAGGTTAATAACAGTATGCAATCCAAAGAAGATAAAACCTATCAGTATATTCAGAGCTCAGAATAAGTGAATTTTACCTATGTGTACTGCATAATATATTCTTCCCCTTACATCTTCTTGGTGTCAGTTCATGGCACTGGTGAAAAACGAGGCTTTAGATAGTTCAGCTTTCTGCATCAGTGTAACTGCATATGGGCACTAAGTCATTCATTGCAGACAATGTCTATAATTCCACTTAAATGAATTTTAAAAAGAAAGAATTTGATTCTTTCCTAGGGAAGAATTGCATTACAATATAGCTTCATACATGCAGTCAGCATCTTGCACAAGGAGGCCAGGATTTTTGAAACTGCAGAGCGAGCCTTTTCTGGGTCCCTGCAGTCTGAATAGAAACCCACACATGCTTACTATTTGCATATGTCCCCATTATGCTTTGGAATTCACAGAAGACTATTCCATACTGAGGAACAGATATTTCTTTTCTTTTCTTATGGAAATTACTGTTCCTCAGAGTGTCTAGAAGTTACTGAGCAGTACTAAGCTATGTTTCTCTTTCTTCTCTATAACATTATACAATTTTCCCTGTCTGTTCTTTTAATCCTACATATCACATCCTCTTTGTGTTTCTAAGGAAATATGATCTGTTTGATAGCAATTTATTGCTATAAAGTGATCTATCTCCATAACAGGTAAAAAGCCTCTATTGCTAACTGAGCTTTTTAGACAGATTTTATAATAAGGTTTTGAATCCTTTTTCTTGTTCAGCCTTAAACTTCTGAGAACATTACACTTAAAAGCCTAGTTTTCCACAGAAATAAAAGGTAAATATTGATTAATCTTTTACAAAATGTAATTATCTGCTCTGCCATAAAAAAAAAAAAAGAAAAAAGCTCCACCATAAAGCTTTAATGATATGTGTCCTTAATACAGTTTCAGTTAGTATCAGTAGAGAAAATTGAAATGAAGTATGTAAGGGAATAAAATGTTTTTATCTCAAAGACAAAACAAAAAGGAATCAATCTGTTACTGACATACAGGAAAGCTGGTCCTTACAACCACAGTTTCACTGCAAGGTGCTGTATTTGAGTGTCGCATAAACAGCAGTACATGAGGTAGTCTGAAGGAAACTTTGAGTAATTACGTTTAGAAAGGGAAGTGGAGAAACTTCTCGAAAAGAAAAAAGTGCCTGAAGAATAGTTCCTCACACTTAAAAACCCCCAAAAACCAACATATCAGCTAGTGAAACACCAGAACTACAATTCCTGCCTATATCAAATGCTTGCATCCATTGAATCACTCCATGGTGAGTCATCCAGTGCAGACAGTACTATATGACATGATGCCATGGAGTGGGAAGGCTGAAGATCTCCCCAGTGATTCTCTGATAAAAGCCAAATAGTTCTTAAATTATATGGCTTCTCATTTTCCAGGGATAACATGCTCAAACACAAAGGAAATGCTATTGGTTGGAGAAACCTAGGCTGAAAAGAATTCCGAAAAATATGGATATAGCACCATCTACTGACATTATGGGCCTTTGCAGGTGGATGCTTTTTAAAAATTGGGAGACCTACGGGTTGCATTCCTCCTTGTATTTACAGCTCTGTAAACTCAAGATAATGCTGATCCTTGCCTCAAGGGTTTAGCAGCTGAAATGAGACTGAGAAAACATGGTATCTGAAGAGAAAAAATGAGGAGAAAAGGGAGGAAAAATGAGACCAAAAATGAGACCAAAACTGAGTAGCTGAGTGAGCCAAAGTGCGTCCTGGAGCTAAAAGGAGGATGTTGCTAGTGAAGGGAGTAAGTTCTCAAGATGTCATTTGAGAGCCCCAAGACTTTCCTTCCTTTTGGTTTTGAACTGCGTTCCTATGGGCCATCCATACAGTTTATCAGAGCCAGTGGAACTCTGTTAAATAAGTTTCCCTCTCCTCTGTTCTATGTAATTTTCCTGCTGGTGAGATAGGTTGGCAGCAGTAAGGGCCTGCTTGAAGACCAGAGTTGGTGTAGACAGCCAGGTGCTGTGGAGGAGGGTAGGAATGCGGTCATACCAAAGGACTGTCAGATTGTCTCAGCTGCAACTTGTAATTTCATGCTTCCTGGGTTATATTTAGTTCATTGACTTGATTTATTATTGTTACATAGACATTGAAAAGTGTGCAAACAGCCAAGATGGAAACTCTACAGGTAGGGTGAGCTCAGCTGTCAAAGGAAACTGCTCCTGGAGCTGCAGAGCAGGTTTATTAAGGTGAGTCTTGAGAGAAGAGCAATGAGAAGAGGTAATGCTCCTCTCCCACCTCCTAGCCAGGGTGTCCCCACGGCACACACCATCTGTCTCGGCTGCTGAAGCAGAAACAGCAGGCAGCACGCACTGGGGAGAAAAGTAGGGCAAGACACGGACCTGGAACAAGTTGATTAGGACAGGATGAAAGATTGATATTTTTTGTATCATCTTTTGGTATCGACTTTTAGAGCCATAGTACTGCTGCTGTTATGGAACACCAGAGAACCACAGAATCACAGAAAAGGCTGGGTTGGAAGGGACCTTAAAGATCACCTCGTTTGAATGCCTCTGTGGGCAGGAACACTTTTTACCAGACCAGGTCCCTTATGAGCCTCTGTGCCAACCAAAACATGACCAGTCCATGCTCCCAGAGCCACACTGGAAAGCAATATAACCTTGTTTTTTTGTAGATGCAACTGAAATGGTCATCTTGCTAGATTCATACTAGGCAGCTGATCTACTTAGTTCTCCCCTGTAAGAAAAAATCATGTCATTGTTCCTTGTGAAGCACCTCCTCAACTTTTTGCCCTGGATTCTTTGGTTCTAATAAAATATATCAGCAGTAAATAATAAATATTAAGAAAGCAAACTCAATCTGTCACCAAATTTTTTTTTCCTATAAAAATAGATGTTTGCTGAGTGGAATGGTATATGATACTGAACCCAGAATGTGCACAGAATAGGATACTAATACAGGTGAACCCCCAGAAATCAGTTTCCTGTGTGACTTTGTCTTTATCCCTTCAGAATGACAAAGTTGGTGTTTAATCAGAGATCTTTCATACTTTCTCTGTACTTCATAAAATATTTTTATTTCTCTCGACCTCAGAAGTAAGTCAGTATTTTGGATGATGTTGCACATGTCTGTATCAAGACAGAAACAGGCTGCATACTTGAAAATTGTTTAAAGAACAGCTTTTAAAATTATTTACAAAATGCATACACAAATGCATCCCTGGGCAACACCGAGATCGGAGCATGCTGACCATGGAACCCCACCCTGGGGCCGTTTCTTGGCCGTTCTGTCTCCGATTCACACAAAACCGCAGTCTCGGGCATATACTCCCTCCACGCTTACATCCGCTTTAGTGCGTTGATGCTGACCTTTCCCACTGCATTAGACAAAGCGGCATCTAAAGACTCCACTCCTTAGTAAGAAACAGGCAGTTGTCAATCTTGAATCACGTAACTGCCCAAAAATCAAAGCCGTATTATAAGCCTCCGAATTTCTCGCGCTGTCATTGCCCAGTTTCACACCCAGGCTTGCACAAACGTGCGAAGCCCGTCTCCCGCACCGAGGCCGGGGAGCAGCGCAGGGCAGCGCGGAGGCCCCGGCCTGCGGCCGGAGCTGCGCACACCCCCCCAAGGCCGGGCGCGCCGCTCTGCCGCGTTCCACCGACCAGAGCCGCTCCCCCGCGCACGGGGCACGCCCAGCGCCCTCAACACCCGCGACCCGGCACCCGCCAGCCCCAGCAGCGCACGGCAACACCGCGCGGCTGCGACACAAGCAACCACCGCCCCGGCTGCGGCCAGCCCCGCTCCCCTCCCTCGCCCGCAGCCGCCGCCGAAGCGCCGCCCGGCGCCCTCCCATCCCTTCCTTCCCTCCTCGCAGAGCGCCGCGAGCAGCCATGATGGTGGGTCCGGGGCGGCCGCGGAGCCGGGCCGGGGCGGGGCAGGGCGGGCGGCGCGGCCGGGCACTCGCTAACCTGTGCGCTTTGTCTCCCCTCACCCTGCCTGCCGCCGGCCGTGCCCCTCCGTACCCCCTGCCTGCGCCGTCGCCTCGCCCCCAAGCAGGAAGGCTCGGACGACGGCCCAGATTTCCTCTCGGAGGAGGACCGAGGTGTAAGTGCCGCGGGGAGGCGTCGGGACTCGGTGCCTGAGGCTGGGCGTGGGGGAAACGGGGTCGGCCCCTCTTCGGGGGCCTCCGGGCGCTGCTGGCCCGAGACCGCCGCGTGGGTGTCGGGCGGAGGCGGGATGCTGGGCTGCGAGCGTCCGGGCTGTCTGTCTGTCCGTCCGTCCGTCCGCCCGCCGGGATCTGCTCCTGGCACAGCCCCCCGCTGATACCGGCGTCTGTGTGCGTGTGCTCATTGTTCTGTCACCCAAGTTTTGGAAGGACAGTTCTTTCGTGCTGTCGTTGGCTTAGCTGGGGAGGGGGTTGCGGCCGGAGGTGGATGTTCTCTGCCTGCGGCCCCGCTCTCCCGCTGCACACGCCCGGCGGGGCCGGTCCTGCCCAGGCTGCCCAGCCCTGGGAGCGCCGGGCTCCATCGCGATCTAGGGCCTGGGTGATGCAGTCCTGCCCTCCCTTCTCCCTTCAGGCCCAGGGGGCTCTCCCATAGATAACAATGAGACATTTACATTGCAGACGCATGCTACATAATAAACTCTTTATTGCAGAGAAGTTCTGTTGTTGGGACAGGATGCCACAATTACGTTTCTTACTGAGAAAACCTTTTTCTCTGTCTTTCTGTTTCTGGCCTTAGTTTCTCTTCTGACTGCTGTATCCGTCTTTATTTAACTTGACTGCCTCACTTAAGCACAAATCAGCTAACCTAGTATAATTTAGTAAGACTGATTATCCCTGTCACTTAGTATCTTGAGAAAGACCAACTGTGAGCAAGGTAGGAGAGCAGCTTCAGGGTTGCTTAGGTTCCCTTGGCTGTTGGTGGTTATTGAAGTGACTGCATACAGTATATTCCTAAAAAACCAAAAACCTGAGAAACGCTGTGTTGGTATGATGTTTTATCATGCACACCACAGTCAAATGTTAAGTTCAGTGCATTTTATGTTCCAGTTTATGGCCAGAAATTTAAAAAGGTATTCTAATATTGTATCAGGCCAATTCTGGCCACTGTAAAGCTTTTGTCTTTACGTATACAGCTACTTTACTAAGAATATGGGATAAAAGAGAGAGGAGGTTGTCGTTGTCGTCCTTTGAGTGTCTTCAGAACAAGGATCGAAGATCTTACTAACTGGAATTTTATTTACATAGGTATTTTATATAGGTTCTCTCTGGTACTTAGGAGCAGCTTTGATGTGCACAGTTAAGTTGCCTTTATCTGAAGGTGCAGGTAGAACATAACAATGTGGATCTGACCTCCTGTGAAACTTGTTTGTTTGGCTGGTTATTAGTTTTCCCTCTATGGCTACAGGTCGTTAAGAGTTCACAAGGTAATTTGAAAACATTAAGAAATCTCTTAGCAGTTTTGTTTGTACTGTTGTAAGACTTGCCATCTCACTTGGCCAAATGCAGTCATTTTTTTTTCTCTCCTCTGTCTTCATCCGGTACTGAGGAATTAAACTAGAACAGTGGCCTTCTCATTTGCCTCGTCTTTTTAGGGTTTCTTATTTTCAATCACCCATCACTGTGGGGGTTTAATTTTTTCTCTTCTGTCTGAAAGCCTGGGGTTAAAACACAGGTTCTTATCTGCATGATTTTGTTTGTGATACAGGAAGTTAATCAAAAGCAATATGGCAGTCTGTTCATGAATGGATTTGCTGTGCTTTAATCTTCAAAACTGTAATACTTTTTTCTAAGTAGAAGTAGTAAAAATACGCATCTTTTCATAAAGTGATTCCCTAGTTCTGATTTGTTGCCTTTCTCTGCAATTAAATAATGAGTAGGTCAAGCCTTTACTTGAAAGCATGGATGGCAACTTCTAGTTGGAGTAATTGAGCTTTTAGTTTTGAAAATCAATACTCTTGCCTCTGTTGAATTCAGATATTGCTGTGACAGCTGTACTTCTGCTGCAGGAACATGTTTGTTGGATACAGTTGTGTTAAGTTTAATCTTGGGGTGGTGGGATGAAAGAGGGCTGGAATTTATGCTGATGCCACACAGAAGAGTAATTCTCAGACAATGGTGTTACACCATATGGAGCCTTTTCTGGAGAACTGTAAAACAGAGCGCTGAGAATCATCTTTGAGGAAGTAGCAGTGGGTGGTCTGTAGAAGGAACTTATTATAAATGGTCTGCATAAAATGAACTTGTGGGAATTGCTTTTCTGAATTTCACTTAGAAAATAGGATGGGATTGAATTTGCTTGGTGTAACTTGGGTGCTGTTGGGATTTTTGTGCTCTCTAACATAAACAATACATGCTTTTTAAAGTGGTGTAGTATTGCTCCATTAGTACTGCCTTGTATATTTTATATCTATATGATCTTTAGGTAACACTCATTCAGTGGAAATGAGCTGTCCTTTAGAACAGGTCAGCTGGAAGCTTAATGCTGTGAAAACACTTCGAAAGCTTTTGTTGTAAAGGTACTCTTTGTCCCCTTGTTTTGTGTATTTGCCTGTCTGTAAAGAACCAGCTGAAGATAGGGTCCTTTTTACTCTAACATTTTTGAAAGAGCTTAGAGCAGGGAAGTTACTGTTAATGGATGACATTACCTAGGAATGTAGCACTTGGTTGTTTCCCTTGTCTGTACCAAATTCCTTACATTATCATTTGAAGTATAATTGATCCTTAAGCAAGAACTTAGATGTTAAATCCTCTCCTTGCATTGTGTTCTCAGTTACTACTGTAACATTGGCTTGGCCTGGGTTTTGGCTTCTGGTGTTTTCTAGACCCTTTGAATAGAACAGGGACTTTCTTGGTATAGCATAGGGAACTGTAAAGTAATTAAATCAGGTTTTGTTTTGCAAGTTGTTCAGCATAGATGTAGATAACGTAGGTAAGCGTAAAATTATTATGCAATGTTTATATATTAGACTTGGGGGGGGGCAATATAAAAATACTACCTTATCTCTATTTTTTCCATACTTTTAAGGTACTTTCATTTCAGTTTTCATCTGTATCAGACTGTTTTTATTTTTTAATTTTCTACTTCCTTTGTCACTAGAAGACCATCCATTGGTGACAGTTTTATTTTGGAAGTAGTGATGCAGAGTTTGTTTAAGTTTGTGGTGCAGTGATGTTGTTTGTGAATTCAATTTCCAGTAATGCAATGTGATTCGTTGTGTCACATGAATACATTTAAAGTCCTTCAAGTTTCTGATTGTCTTTGACACCTTTCATAAATGCTTCATTACCATTGCAGATGAAAATATTCCCTGTTGGCAGTCAGGCTACATGGCATAACTTAACATATGATTAAACTCTTCAAAACTGTTACAAACTTAACTCAGTATAAATCAAACAAATAGTCCTTTACAGCTGCATGTCATGGGTGAAGTTGTCATATTTAGTTCTTAATTTTCTCAGCACAGATAGGATTTTTGTATCTGAAGTTGGGAGTAGTGCATATGATCAGGTTGCACTGCACTGGGTATGCTCTAATGGCAAACTTGATCAGCTGCTATACTGAATTCTAGCGTTTTGTATAGTACCACTTTGGAAAGAAAAAAAAAAGGAGGTGCAAAAGTATTTTGGTATAAATATTTGTGACCTGTGAAAGATTACAGAAATACCATTTAGATAATTTAGATTATTTGCTGAGTGTACTCAGTCTGTTAATGTATTCTGGGGGGACCGGAGAAAAACAAACAGTACCCCAGACAGTGTAACCACAAAAACCTTTTTACACACTGAAAAATGTGGTGTCATGACATAAGAGAGACATTGGTATGTCATTATATTTTTCTTTCCTAAATTAGATGGTAAGCACTTTGGAAACTCAGTAGGAGCTAGGAGATTCTGCCTCTGAGAAGGGATCTGTGAGAAACCATTGCATGATAATATGCCTTTGTGTGAGGCAGTGACCCTCTAAACCTTGGGGAAAAAAAACAAAAGGCAATGCCTGAATCACGTGCGTGAATATGTTACTGTGCAGTCATTTTAATGATTTCCAACTTCACTGTAAGGAAAAGCTATGTGTAAGAGCTTTTGAACAGTTACATTTTGCTAGCCTTAGCAGAATGTGCTAGACTGCATGGTTCTGGTTTATTTTAACACACTAATTCTAGGTCCATGAGTCTGGTTGCTGCTACATAGGCAAGAGTTGTCCATGCAACAAGGTTAACAGCTAGACTAGAGTGGGATCTGACCACGGTGATTTAATATAAAGGTAACTTATGGAAAACAAGATGTAGCAGTTGATGCTTCTGTCCTAGAGCTTTTCCAGTGCCTCACAGTGTTACCTTCAAATTCAGCTCATGTGTGACTTCTGTAGTGTTTGTTGAGAATACTTAAGCATTTTTGTACTTAAGTATTGACTTCAAAATGCAATCCTGAAAAAATTCGTGGAGAAAGTCCAAATCTCTGTATGGCAAAGCATTTTTATACTGTAGAATGGGAAATTTGTAGAAAAAATGCAGCATCAGAGAAAACACCATGTCTGAGTATAAAGTATGCCTTGTGAGCATGATGTTGAAATATTTTTTGACAATGTGATTGGAAAAGATTTCAGGGTAAGCGTTAGTGCTTGTAAAAACATTCCAAATGTCTGTTGGCCATGATGATGAAATTGTCGTGGGACAAATTCCTCTCGAACAGCAAGGGTGCAAGGGTGAGGGGACTTGAATTTCCAGTTGGGCTCTAGATGAGCTTGCACCAAGTACTGAAGCCTTTGGTCCAGTTACTGCCAAATATTGTGATGCTCAGATAATATTTCAGTTTTGCTATATTTGATCATTGTCTCTTTTTTGTTTTTGTTTTTTTTTTTCAATGTTACTGGAATTATTTTGTGAAAGAGTTCAGGTTTCATGTCTTGTAGAAAAAAACGCATGTATTCCTTGCACTTTTGCCATTTCTTGTGCTCATTTTGAAGACATCAAAGTCTTGGGTTTAAGTGTTTTGCTTTGGGGTTTTCCAGAAAAAAAATATTTCCAAGAAGACTTAATCTCTGTGAAGTTCAGGATATTCTTTTAAGCTTTTTCATTATATGATAAGATATGTTGAACAGAATAGTGTAAGACAGTGTGGGTAAATCAGGTCTATAACTGCTCTTGCTTCTTTGAAATATAGAACCACTTTTCCCCTTAAAAGTACCTTTCCAATTGTTAATATCCTTATAATTACCTTTACAAGTATATTTAGAACAGCTTGTCAGTTCAGAGGAATGGGGACAATAAAGAGAAAAACCTACCAAACTTGTTGCTATCTGTAAATGTACTTTGTCTTGAGCATCTCAATTACTAACAAGTTAACAATCTACAGAAATGAAAATACTGCACTAACAAGGCATATTGTAAAAGAGATTATTATTTGTTCATAGGGAGTACTGCTGGAATTTCTTTTTCCTGCTGGAAATAATCTTTTAATGTTGCAGGGTTTTGTGATCTGTCTTCAGCATTGCAGGATCAGGGTTCATTTCAAAGGAAGAATAATGGAAATATACTTTACCTTTTTTTTTAAGCTAAATATATTTTTCTTCAGCTTAGAGCAATAAATGTAGATCTCCAGACTGATGCTGCTCTGCAAGTGGATATCTCAGATGCACTCAGTGAGAGAGATAAAGTGAAATTCACAGTCCATACAAAGGTAAAACATGGGTTTGTACATGGAACAGTTCTTAATTATATACAAAAGAGAGTTTGCTTAAACTGTTTGTTGAAACAAAGTGTAACACAATCCAGAGGAAATGAGAAAGTAGAATTATCTCATATTTATGAGACTGTGTAGCTGCGGTGCATAAGAAAAAGATGACTTAAGAGTTTAAAAGCAGTTTGGAAGAAAGTTGTTTTCATTTTTTTTGTATTGATGTGTTGTTATGCCATTCCCATGCCTATTAATTAGCCTGTTTGCAGGTAGAATCTTTAATATACATGAATATACTTCAGTATAGTTTTTTCATTTGATTAGATCTTACTATAGTTTCAGATTCTAAAAGCATATTTTGTAATTGTATTACATTCAGGGATCATTTTTAATTACTATTGTTTATGGCTTTTTTTTAGATTTGAATGTTTATTGATTGCAGAGTGACAGAATAATTGAAGTTGAATAAAATATCTGGACATCATCAATCCTATCTCGTCCCTCACTCTCACCATTAAATTAGAGTGCACAGGAGCACATTGCTCAGGATTTGTCCATTTGGGTTTCTCTTACAGAATCAAAGAATCACTTAAATTGGAAAATACCTCTAAGATTGAGTCCAACCATTAATCCAGCACTGCTGAGTCCACCATTAAACCATGTTCCTAAGTGCCATATCTACATGTTTTTTAAATACCTTCAGGGATGGTTGCTCAACCATTTCCCTTGGCAGCCCCTTCTAAAACTTGACAGCCCTTTTAGTGAAGAAATTCTTTTAATATCCAATCTAAACCTCCCCTGATGCAACTTGAGGCCATTTCCTCTTGTCCTCTCACCTATTACTTGAGAGAGGAGACCACCCCCCCACCTGGCTGCGGCCTCATATCAGATACTTGTACAGAGTGATAAGGTCAACCCCTGATTTTTCGTCAGCCAAAACACCTCCAGCTCCCTCAGCCACTCCTCATCAGATTTGTGCTCCAGAGCTGCCACCAGCTCTGTTGCCCTTCTCTGGGCATGCTCCATCACCTCAGTGTCTTTCCTGCCAGGAGGGGCCCAGAACTGGATGCAGGATTAGAGATGTGTAGGATTAGAGGCCTCACCCGTGTCCAGCACAGGGGGACAATCACTGCCCTGGTCCTGCTGGCTGCATTATTTCTGATACAAGTCAGGATGCCATTGGCCTTCTTGGCCACCTGGGCACACGCTGGATCATATCCAGCCACTGATGAGGTTCTTTTCCACTGGGCAGCTTTCCAGGTGCTCTGCCCCCAGCCTGTAGCACTGTCCGGGGTTGTGACCCAAGTGCAGACCTGGCTCCTCACCTTGTTGAACCTCCTACAGTTTGCCTCAGTCCATGGATCCAGCTGATCCAGATCCCTCTGCAGATCCTTCCTGTCCTCTGGCAGATCAACATCTCCGCCCAACTTGGTGTCATCTACAAACTGACTAAGGGGCACTTGGTCCCCTCATCCAGATCATCAATAAAGATACTAAACAGAACTCCAGGATTAAATTAATAAAGATATTAGCCATGTTGATGAGAGCAGGCACTCCACAACCTTTTATGGCAACCCATGCCAACTGATTGCTGCACTAATTAAGATGAGGTTAATTACTGTGGTATGAACTTTTGGGGACACTTTTGTTGTTCCCTCAAGGTTTTTTCATGTAGTAATGAAAAGTCTTGTTTTTTGTTGAGCTTTTCTTCCTGTGTATCTCCTTCCCCCCCATAATTCTACCTCCTTTTACCCTTCTAGAGTTCCTTACCAAATTTCAAACAAAACGAATTTTCTGTTGTCCGGCAACACGAAGAGTTTATTTGGCTTCATGATTCTTTTGTTGAGAACGAGGACTATGCTGGCTATATTGTAAGTACCGGTATTCTTTTGGTTTATATGTGCTGTTTTCTGTGGGCTGGATTAAAACTACTTGAGGCTGCTTTTAAATGTAGTGGAAACAGCAGGTGTTCATTCCTTATAAAATCAGATAAGCTTCTCTAATACTTCATTTTATGCAATTACACAAAATTAATGGTTGAAGCAAGCTTGGAAGAAAGCTACAGTAGCTGTAATACTTTCTTGCCCTTTACTCCTAAGAAGTGAGTAGTTTAATTTGTCTCCAAGAGTATTTTTATGCCACTGTGTTAAAAGTGTGGGAGAGGTTGAACTGTGTAACTTGGTGGTATTGTTTCTGCAAGCTAATGTTTAACTGAGTTACAAGTTTCATGTTTCTTTTGTTTTAGCTGAAATGGTAGACTTTTTGAGTTCTTATTATAAAGATCAGATAATTTTTCTATAAATAAGAGGAAGGAAAAACCACTTTAAATATCATGTAGAACTACAGGGAACCTTAATATGTAGTAACTTACAGTTTGAAGTTAATTTCAGGCATTCCAGGAACAGAGGTCTCAAAACAGGCACCGTATGATACTGCATATTGAAAATGGTGCTGCTTTTCATACGTTAATTGCAAATAGGAATATCTGTTATCTTGGTATGAAACTTTGGTATTGGTTTTGTGTTTGGGGGATGTTTGCTGATTCAGAGGGTAAACAGATATTTCTAATTGATTAGTGGGTAGATTATAATGAGTATAAGCTGTGATGGTCATACCATTCTTCAGCTAGTCTTTCTTAGTCAGAAAAGCTATTTGAAGTGATTAGACCTTCAGTGTGGTAATAACTAGTTTCACATGGTTGACCATCTAGATGCTGGATTTTTCTTTTTTTTCTGTAATATGTTAAAGTAATGGGCCAATATCAGTAAATTAAAATTTAAACATATTTGGTTCTGTGTTCCTTTCCTGGCACCAATTCAGGTTTAGTTTGACTCTGGTGTTTTCTCTTTCAGTGTTAATATACCATATTACAAAATTAACCTAGAGCCTTGTTGACTGGGGGCTTTGTTACTTCAACACATATCTCTTTAATGTCAGCAGTGCTGCAGGAAAGAGCTAGTGCCTGCAAACAACAGGGAATGGTTTTCTTGGTTTAAAGTTTTGGGGAGTTAGAAATGGATGGTGTGAAAACAGTTGTGGAATTCTTTTTTCTTTCTTTTTTTCTTCTTTCTTTAAACACGAAATAATCCTTACCAAATAAGCTAAACCAAAACTAATTAAAAATAATTTTTTCAAGTTTTAAGTCATTGTCATGGGAAATGAAGTATTATTTGGCTTCTGTTGTAATTAAACTGAAGCCATTAGTTAATGCTTTAGTAATCTTCAAGGATACTTGACTGAAATTGGTGTAGTAATGCAGCACAAATAACTCATGAATAAGAGAAATCCAGAAATTTTTGTAAGAGAGACTGCTTTTAAATGCAGTGGAATTTATCCAGAAATGCTGTAATGAATGATGAAAGAGAGAAACATGTATTAAAAAGCTGCAGGCAGTCTACAGTTCCTGTACTGTGAATGGGTGTTGTTTGACTGAGAAAATGAGAACTTAAAAAAAATTGGATTAAATTCCAGATTCCACCAGCACCACCCAGGCCTGACTTTGATGCCTCCAGGGAGAAACTGCAGAAACTTGGAGAAGGGGAAGGATCAATGACTAAAGAGGAATTCACCAAGATGAAACAAGAACTGGAAGCGTATGTAGACTTGATTACTACTTTATTAATTTATTTATATTCCAAAACTTTTAATGCTGTTTGCTATCCTATGTTTCTGATCTCACTGTAACGGTTCTCTGTGAAACACAGACTTGAGAATCCAGTTGTTATATAACCAAGGTTAATCTTAGTGATCATGATCAGTGCCATTAGGAAAATTGTGGAAATAATTTCATGGAAGATCTTCTGAAACAGGAAATAAATTAGCTTGTTCTTGAGCATTCTTTCATAAGAAAGAAAGTACTTAGATCCTGTTCTTCACAGAACATCTGCAAAGGGAGGAGATAGCCTCTATCTTTTTTAGTTCTGGTATTCCACATTTGATAAGTACAATTAGACTTTAGGGTAATACACTCAGTGATTGGGAGTAGGGAGTTGTGCATGTGGTTGGTACTGTAAACTTAGATGCCAACCTTCTGTTCCCCAAGAAATACGAAGATTACTAGAAAAATCCTTTTTTGACACTTTTTTAAAAATTTTTCCACAAGGAGAATATACTTCCTGAAATACTATTTTCCCATAGGATGAATTTAATTTATATTGAAATAACTGCTCTGAAGCTTCTTGTTCCGTATTGAGTTACACAGTGAAGTTTCTCCTTGCTTCGTCCATTTTCTTTATCATGCATTCACTTCTTTGATCTTTTTCCTGTCATTGGTTTCAGTTTTCAAGTGTATATTTACACTGCTTCTAGACTGCTTCTATCAAGAGCTCTGAATTGGCAAGAAAAGTACATAGAACTCTTACAACTGCTGCTTTCTCTCCGAACTTCAGCTGCTGTGAGCAAATGTCTTAAAAAGCTCTGTATTAGTGATATGTACAACATAATTTATAGCAGAGTAGATATACACTTCATATGCAGAAAACTGGAAAATAGCAGAACACTATAGATTTTTAAAGAATCTGGTTTTCCAGCGGCCCTGATCATGATTCTCTTGTGGTCTGGTTAGGGGTTGGATAACACAGAAAACTTTGGGTTTCTTCTACTGCCACCTCCATCCTCTGCATCCTCCTTTTTTGTCTTCACTGAATGACTACTACTCTCACTGAGATCAAACATCTCCCAACACTGGCCCTGCTGGTTTGCTGGTATGTAAATCTTAACCTCCTTGCACATAGTGGAAGGAAAAGCACTGATTATAATTTCACTGTTTGACCTCAGAATGGGAAAAAGAGCCCTTTCCTCATTTTTAGATGAGTTGCATCTTACTCATTGAATTTGCAAAGCACAATGAATTCTAGCAAACTTGTATTGATAAGAGTGCCTTCCTCTTAATTAAATTGCAAGTGAGTAATTGCTTTGAAGTTGAGTTGGCTGAACTGGGCAACCATGTGATTGTTATGGTTAAGTGTGGTTTTTTGTTGTACCTACCAAATGCAGCTCTTAATTTCACTTTTTGAACCACTATGAAGTGAGACATCGATGTAAGCTTTGGCTCAAAAAGGCTAGGTGCTTTAACTTGAAATAAAAGACTGTCTAAACAGCTAACAAAACTACATAAACATACAAATAAGTAAGGAGGGTGCAAATGGGCAAGGGGATGGAGATGGGGAGGAAGGAATTTGCACATCAATACACAGGGCTGAGGGACTGTAGTCTGTACCGTAGTTTCTTGAATTTTGGGGTGCTGGGGAAAGGACAATGAAATGAGGTTACACTTTCAGCAAACCAGTGTCTGTTAGCTAACCATAAAAATTAGAGTGTATTTGTTGACTCTTCATTAAAAGTCTCTCTGTAATGTGTTTGGGCTTCAAATTTCTCCCTAGTATTAACACTGCAGTATTTATTTATGTCTATATCAAACATTGGAGTGATAAACTCCAATATATCGGCTTATAATTTTGTACCCTTACTGAGGGTCTCTTAAAGCTGCTCACTAGCTTTATCTCAAACTTAATTGCTTCATATGAAGTTCTTATGTCTGTCTTATTTCTTGTTTTTAGTGAATATTTGGCAATATTCAAGAAGACAGTTGCAATGCATGAAGTGTTTTTGTGTCGCGTGGCAGCACATCCTATTTTGAGAAAGGACTTAAATTTCCATGTGTTCTTGGAATATAATCAGGATGTGAGTATTGAAAACTGAATTGCTGGCAAGAGAAATCAAGATGTGCTTTTATGGTAGGATGGAAAACTGATTAAGAGGGAATTACCTCCTGGAGCAAATTACATCAATTCCTTCATGCCAGACATATTTGTATCGTAAAAGTTAAAAAATTGTTTAGTCTGTAGGAGTTCATTTTCTGCCACCTGGGGAACCAAATGCACTATATGCTTTAACCTCAGCATCAAAAATATTACTGGAAATCCAGTATATTTTGGATTAAAAAGATGAGCTTTTGGTGGTGATTTCACTTGACAGTATGCTTTTCCATTCTTTGAATTATTTTTATTTGCTGCAGGGAAGAATGATGCAACAAAATGGAACACTAATTTTTTAGGATTTGGAACTTTGGTGTAAATTCTGTTGCTAACAAAACTAGAGAGAATTTCTGATGAAATATTCTGATAATGTTAATGATGTGAGTGAAAACGTGGTTAATTTTTTTCTGAGTATTGGACTAGTGGGGCTGTCCACATGTAACATACTGAATTGAGGTAACGGAGAGTACTTTTGGATTCATAACTCTTTGATGTTGGAGTCTGTTTGCTCCTATTCTGTCACGAGGTTCAGTTACTTTTTAAAATTTCAGGAATCAACATTGAGTGGAAGAAGTTATTACACAGACTGGCTCAACTGCATACATACTTAATTCAAAATATGTTCCTCTGTTGCTTGATGTAGAAATGCTTGCAGGTTCAGGCACTCAGTTTACTTACACTGGGAGAAGTTAGATGGACAGGAAGAGTGTGAGGAGGCTTAAACCAGCATGATCCTCTGGATGTCAAAGATCTGACATTCACCAGAGAGTGAAACATGGCTGTATTAACTCAACTATTGTTACATCAACTCAGCTATACTGTGCATGATAAATACTGTGTTATTGGTAACTGAAATGTACACTCTGTACATTTGGTACTATCTGCAGGTACTAGAATGGTGCTGATCTTTTTTTTTTTCCTTTTTTTTTTTTCCCTAGAATGGTATTTTAGGAGATAAACAATCTAGTAAATGAGGTAGTCTTCATTCTGTATGCAAGGTACCCTGTCCCCATTAGTGCATAGTATAAAAATAAACAGAGAACAGAAAACTGTTTTAAGTATAGCGAGTAGGGGTATGTAGTTCTATTTAATTTTTTTTAAAGCTTGTCTTGCCTCCAGAAAATGAATTAACATGATAAATTAATTTGTTTTTCAGTTGAGTGTTCGTGGGAAAAATAAGAAAGAGAAACTTGAAGACTTCTTCAAAAATATGGTTAAATCAGCAGATGGTGTCATTGTTTCAGGAGTAAAGGTGATTACTGCTTCACATAGCAAGATTTAAAATGTATTAACATTTGTCACCTTTTTTAATGAAGCAGAATTTTACATAGGTACAAAAATGGGATTTTTATAGTGATATCTAACTTAAGAATTAGTGGCAGACCATGGGTGAGAGCTTGTGGCCTGGATGCAAAATAACTGAGAGCTTTCTTGTGGCCTTTCAGTACTCTATGAAATTAAGTATCTTTTTATATACATAGATAATTGATGGTCTGGTTGGTGTTTTTTTTGTTCAGGCCTGCCATTTTATATATTGGAAAGGAGAACTAGGTCTGACAACTGCTTCTGTTCAGAAGTTCCTCATGGAATGAATTTTCCCAGTCTTGTAGAATCTGTCTGCTGTTTCAAGGAGCAGCAGTAGAGGTTATATAATTTTTCCCAGTAGATGTAAGAATGTAACTGAGGGGAAGAAAAAAGTAATGAAAATTCAATTTAATTTTTACTTTTCCAAAAGTTACAAGATCACTTTTACAGCAAGCAGAAATTCTGCAGAGGATGATTTTTAATCTCCTTTCTTTCTAGTGGTAACCTTCCATTTGGTAGCAATTTTTACAAGAGTTAAAAGTTTCTAGGTTTAAAATCTTTTTTTTTTTTTGAAACTGTTGGAAAGTGGATATAACCATGGATTAATTATGACTTGGAGAAAAATATGAAGTCCAAATAACTTCCAATTTGATAATATTGTTCAAAGCCCATGTTGTAGGCTATTCGATGGTATTGAGCGTCTGTGTTATTTTAGAGGGTTTTTAAAAATAAGTATAAACCAGTTATCTCAAATTATATTACAGACAATATTTAGATTTGCCTTTGTTTACCAAATTGAAAGAAGTCTGTCACTAAGATCAATGTTCTGAGCTAGGAGTTTAAATCATCTTGTCTGAGACCACAGCCTCTGTGCTGCTGGGTGACTTTCATCCCTCCCTCCCTTTTTCTAAATAGATTACATGTATTCTATTTTTCTGTCACCCTTGGTGATCCTTTGCTATTTCTTCATGTTTAATTATATAGACCTTTAGGGTACTTGTTGCAAATTCTTAATAAAACTCAAGGTCATGATATAGGTGGAGAAGAAATCAGTTAATATAAATGGTGTTTTGGAGAATAAAAACAGATGCATTTCCTGTCACAGCAGCAGTGAAATGTGCAACTTTACTGTGGAATTGCTCTGTAGAGAGTGGGTGAAATCCTGTTTTATTAATTGTTCCCTTTTTTGGTAGGATGTGGATGACTTCTTTGAACATGAGAGAACATTCCTTGTAGAATATCACAACCGAGTCAAAGATGCTTCTGCCAAATCTGATAAAATGACAAGATCACATAAAAGTGAGTTTTTTTCAGGGTGCAAATAGTACTGGTTAAAGTGTACAGAAGTTGTTAGTGAGGAGAAGTAATTTTTAGTTTACTTTTTGCATGTGCAAAGTGAATTCATTTCTCCAAGCCTTTGGAGTCTAAAGAAGTTCAATCTGACTTTCTAAGTTTAGACTTTGCTGCAGTAAACTAGATGGGAGTAAGAACAGCCTGGTGCAACACTGAGGATATGTTTATTCTTCATGCTGTCTGCTTGAAAAGAAATACACTTTAAGTATTAATATTTTTTTGAAGTCTGACTTAGTCATTTAGGTGTAGAGGTGGGTAATATGGCAGTACAGGTGATTTTGCTCCTAGTGCAGAGGGCAATATCTTGGCAAACTGGGCATGGCATTACCTTGCTAACAAAGTTACCTTTGTTCATAGCAAACTCCTGTTTGGGCCATTGGTTCTAGACTGGGTTTCCATTTTTTAGCCATTTGGAATGGAGACAGCAATGCATACATTGAGTAGCCTGGTTTGCAGGATCCCTTTTCTTACTGAGGCAAGATTTACCACTTGCCTATTGATTTATCTTTGTGAGCTGAGTGCTAGCCATTGTGATTTCTGAAAGCTCTAGATGGTCTTCTCAAGTGCAGTTCATTTATTTGAGAAAATGAAAAATCTTTGGGTTAGGACTATTGTGTTTGATTTAGGATTACTGTGTTTTGAGAAGCTCAGAAGAAATTGACCTGTGTTGCCCTTGATTTTAAGTTCTTCTGCCTAGATAAATCAAAATTGATCTTCCAGATTCTGACTGTTCCTTGAAGTTGGGGTCTGATTTACAGATACTGTCTACAGTAGCATAGTTCATACAAAACCAGGTTACAAACCTTTCATGAATCTCCATTGATAAGATGTCTAAAATGGATATTGGATAAGATGTTAAACCAAGAATTTACTGAGTTCTTCAGATGCTTCTCTTGCTGTTGCATGAACACTGAGTCTTTTGTAGTTTTAGTATCTATGCTAGAAGATGGAAACAGTCAGTTATGGCTCAGTGAGCTAAGGGCCCTGCTTATGCATTCAGTTCCCCCCTGAAGTGGTTTCTAGTGGTTTTGGTTGCTTTCTTAAAATGAGAACTGAACTTCATTCATGGTAATGAAGTGCCAAGATTTATTTACGGAGTAGGAAAGTCTTTAACATTGGTTGTAGAAGTGGGAAAATCCTTTGAAATTAGGTTGTAGAGGATCTGATAGGAAAGGATTGATCAAACTCATGACAAAGCTTCATTGGTTTCCAGGCTCAAATCACGTACAGTGTTTACTGACAACTTCTGCCAAACTGTGATAAATGGCACCTTTTGAAATTCTGGCTAGAGGAGTAGAGCAATGATTTGGGAAACCTGTTTTGGACATGGGCAATCTCTAGTTTATGGATAACATTATCAACAGAGAGCTGCAGGTCTTGCAGAGACACCAACTTGCTATTTCCAGCAGAAAATCAATTTTTATGTTGAAATTGGAGGAATAGAATGGGAGATTAATTGCTTCCTAAAACCATTCTTCACTGTAACCAGCTGCATTGATATGTATGGATTAATGAATTATTAGGAACTATTATAATGAACTAAGGAAGCTGACCTACTCAATCTGTTGTGTTATTAGGAAAAATTAATTCTGCTTAAAGGCATATAAACTTCAGAAATAACAAACAAATGTATTTTCCTGTTCATTGCTTGGATCTGTTAGTTTTCCTTGTCCATTGAGTTAATACTTAAAGCTTTTTAAAAAGGCTCTGTGGGCAAAGATTTATTTTTTATGTTTTTTATATTGTATAGCAATACCTCACTAGTGAAATTATGCAGCCTTCTTACAAATATTGCTTCTAATTTATTGTTTAAAGTGATTTAACATTAATGCTACTGTAACCAGTGACTGCTTGTTGAAGAGATAAGGGTTTTCTAAAAATAGGGATGTGCTAGAAAATGTGCTGTGTATATAGGTGTATATAGTGCTGTATTGTTTGTAGTTTGGAGTTTGTAGTCAATTAACTGCTCTCAAGCACACAGACTTTGTTACTGTTAAACTGTGTTTTTTTTTTCCCCAAATAGTTTTAAAATAAAATTTAAATTCAGACTTTAACCATTAAGTCTTCCACCAAAATAAAAAAAAAAAAAAATTGCACAATTAATTCACCTAGTAGGTTGTAATTGCATAAAATACTCCTAGGTAAATTACAGGCTTTGCAATTGGGTGAAAGCACTGTTTTTACTGTGTCAAGTTATCCTTCCTATTAAGTGATGGGATCGCAATTTTATTTCTACTTTTGTGTTAAAGCATGTCCTTTTAGAAAAATACCTATTTTTGAAGAAAGGAATTTCAAAATTTTCAGAAAGAAGAGGAATGAGGTAGTAAAACAAGTGCTTGTTTGTTTTTCTAGATGTGGCGGATGACTATAATAGAATTGGTTCTTCATTATATGCATTAGGAACGCAGGACTCCACAGATATATGCAAGTAAGATATTGTTAATAACCTACGGGGTCATTTGCTGTGTAGCAGTCTTAATGGTGGCTTGCTGAGATTCATAGCTCTTGTTAGGAGAAGACCAGAATTTATTACAGCTGTATCATATTAAAACATTTTCTTCTCTAGTATTTAATTTCTTTAGCAGGCTGCATTTAACAGTTTTGTTTTAGTATTCGTCTGTGAAAAAATGCTAATTTCTAAATTGTGTAGAAAATTGCACAGTTGAGATGGAAAAGTCCTTATCAAATGAGGAAAAAACCCACAATTCTTTCACCATTAAAAAAAAATGTTTCAAATGCTTTGATATATGCAGCAAGCACAGGTCTCAGTCTGAGTATATGGAATTTTCTGAGTGTACCAACATCCTGAAAAATAGTTCTGCTGTTCTGGGAAGTTTATTGCCCTTAGGAAAACAAAGGAATCTACAGAGATCCCCAGAACTTTAAAGGGTGTCTGTATGTACAGATGTTTGTCCTTTAATCTTTCAGTGATTTGCTTGAAGTCTGGTGTATCTGACAATAAAACTTAGTTAACTAGCTTAAAGATGTCAGTGCTTGTCAACATACACAGTTAGTGTGATGTTGGTGTCAGTGTGATGACAGGTAGGACATGAAAGTTAACTTTCTAATATACCTGAATTACAGTGATACACTTCCAGATGTGGTGATAGCTTATATACCAGATACTTTGATGATAGTATTGATATTTGTTGTAGTCCATTAGGGTGTGTCAGAAATCACATCTGTCTTCTGTCAAAATAGTATCATTTGACTGTAATTCAGTCTGCTGTAAGACTGAAGCCGTGTATTGTCTCCTGCAGTGGAGATGTTGCCACACTGTTGCTCAGCATCCCTGAATTCCAAGTAGGACATATGTTCACTGTGTGAAGAAAAGTACATTCAAATTTGTGTAAAGGACACTTGATAATAGTGTAAGACCAGTGACCATGGTGCTGGTGTTAGGGGTTTAATTCACAGAAGCATAAAGACTCCTTGAGGAGCTGAGCAATTTTTCTTTACTTAAAAATATCCATCTGTTATGCTTTGTTTGTCCCTTGCCTTACTTACATTGCCCAGTTCCCACATGTTTGAAGTTTGAAACTAGTATGTTCTCTGAGTCCTGTGAATTATAACTGTAAGCAATGCCTTTGCAATCTTTATTGCCAGGCACAGACTGTAGTGTGAGTAGAAAGTAATGAGACTGTTCAAAACAATGTTGTAATATGAGCTGTTTCCTTTGCACAGGTTTTTTCTGAAGGTGTCAGAGTTATTTGACAAAACAAGGGTATGTACTGCGAAAGGGACATCATGTGTCAACAAGGCATTAATGTGTGGATTAATATGGGTGCTTCTAGATGGAGCATTTAAGCAATGTGTAGTATGGAAGGAGAAAGTGTAAGGTTTCAGTTGTGTTTTGTAAAATGAGCCTGAGGACTCCTCAGTCTACCAAACATTTCTAGGCAGTCTGCTGTAGTACCCTTCTGTTCCTCTAAAATGCATTGAGGTCCTGCATACTTGTTACTGGGAATCACAGAACTTACTATGGATAAAAGAAATGAAGAAATTGAATCCTTAATCCAAAAAAAATGGTGGTAATGCTGATTTTTTTCTGGAGCCAAGATCTGTTTCTGCAATTATTTGACTCAAAAGTAATGTTGCTTATGCTTGCAACCAGCATAAGCTCTTTTGCCCTACTTACTTGGCTTGGTAGAGAGAAGATGTATGCCATGTATCAGGAAAACTTCCAAATGAAAAATGTGTGCGTCTCCTAAATTGACAATTGTATCTGCATAAACACATACTTTAAAGAAAATTGACAGAATTACTTGTTTTGACTCAAAATGTTACATTTCAGAAATTATCTTTTTTAAATTGGGGTTTAAAAATGCACTTGCAGATTCTGTTTCTAATCTGTTTCAAATGCAAGCAAATTAGTTTATTGGTTTTTAGACCATTTAGCACATGCAGTTACACAATTAGTCTGCAAAGGTGCCTTAAAAATTTGGTTTTCCTTTGATTTCAACAGCAACATAAAACTGCTTGTGCAACTCTTAATATATGTTTGTTTCTCTACATTTTTTCTAGCATATGATAAATATAATTGCTATTGGGGAAAAAAAGCAGTTTTTAATATAGAAAGCCAGTTGTCAAGTATTGCAGATTAGCTTATTCCTTATACTTTAATACAAAATCCTAATGCTTCTCATTTTGCATCTTGAAGTATCCTGTCATTAATGCCTGATCTTAGTTTTTGAAAAAGACCATCTGTTGTGTACTGCATATTTTACATTTAATTTGTATCATACAAAGGAATACTCAAAGTCTGGATGTTTTTAAGCTGATCCTTTTGCTTACTGTTTTTTTGTTTTATGACGGTGTTTTGTTTTGTTTTTCCAGAAAATAGAGGCTCGAGTATCTGCTGATGAAGATCTTAAGCTTTCTGATCTTCTGAAATATTACCTTAGGGAATCTCAAGCTGCTAAGGTGAATCTATGGTTTTTGTTCAGTGAAATTGTGTTTTTTTAACAAAAAAAAAAAAAAAAGAGAGAGAAAGTGATATGGGCTCATCAACTCACAATATATATAGATTAAAATGCTGCCTCCTCTAGCCTGCATTTTTTCCCTTAGCTGTAAAACCTGTTTCTGTTAAATATAAGGAGTAACAAAGTAGTTGCTGTTGTGGGACTGACTGTGTGGAACTGAGTAAGCCACTTGTCGAGGCCAAATCATTCAGTAACGAGAAACACTGGAAGGGCTGTTCTTGAGTTTGCAGCATGTTTGGTGTTTGTAATTTCAAGCTATTTTGCTTTTTTTTTGAATATTAAAATTGGATATTCCATATAATCGACGAGTGCTGATACAAAAACACATGGGCTGAATTTGATATTCTGTGCTTACATAAAATTTCATTCTTACTATTGTTTGATGTGACATGGTTAAATAACATCAGAGAATGAGCAAGCATTTGACAGTAAATGTCTGTAGTTAGAAGATCACAAACGGTTGCACAAAAAACGTTACTGCTGCTTCTTGGTCTCTGTGTGTATTTCAGATACATAATCTGAATGTGGTTTGTTTCTAATCTAAGAAGCTGTGAAATTTCCCATGGTTTGCCTTCTTTGGCTTTTTGGAGTTTGATCCAAGCCATCTGTTGCTAGCCTCTGTCAGACAAGATGGAGACCAGACAGTATTGTGTTGTGGATCTGATCTAGTATGGACATTCCTGTCACTTGGAGGATGAAGTAAAGTGAATGGAAATAATTTACTAAGAACTGAAATACAGCAAAAAGGACTAAAATTAATTTGATTTGTTAAATTACTTGGAATATTATAAAATCCTTGGGTAGATTCTTATAAACTCCACACAACCTTTGTTTTTTTAATAGGATCTCCTATATAGAAGATCTAGGTCACTAGTGGATTATGAAAATGCTAATAAGGCATTGGATAAAGCAAGAGCAAAAAATAAAGATGTGCTGCAAGCTGAAACTACTCAGCAAATATGCTGTCAGAAATTTGAGAAAATTTCTGAATCAGCAAAACAAGGTATTTGGGTGGTCCTTGATCTATGTTACTTCTTGAAAATTAACATTTTAGTATGTTATTAATGAGAATCAATGTAATTAATAAGAATAGATTTTTGTACTGTTTCCTAAGCAGGAATATTATATTTTAATTATTATTTATTTATTTTAGAAAGTTCAAATTCTATTTTTCTTTGGCTTCTCATAGCTCTGATAGGTAGAGCAAAGTCTAGGTGCAAATTACTTGTTTGCACAAAAAAGCTTTTTTTCCACAAACATAGGCTAGGATATGAAATGATAACTGTTAGCAGTAATAGCAAACAAATATTTTAGTGTTGTTAAAATTCCCCTTTTGGTTTTAGGCTTTCTTCTGTGAAGGCACCAGTCTGTCATAGATCCAATACTACATTAGAGAAGGGAGAAATAATGAAATGAGATTTCACTGAATTACAGAGTTAGTAGAGAAAAGGAACCTTATTTACATGTTACTTCTCTCCTGGAAGCTTACTGTCGTTTTTAGGTTAAACTTCAGTGAGTTAGTAGGTATCTGAGTCATCACTTGTGGCAGATCTGTTCAAGGTTTGAACACCATGCTCTCCTGTTTTTATCATTGAAGAGTTGTTTGAGCCTGTAAATCTGGTTAATGATTCCTGTAAATGACACAATGGAGAATGAGTGATCCTGTTAGCCACAGCAGTATATGCAGAAGGCATACTGTTGTTCACCCTGGTTTTAGCTTAGTATATTCCTTGAAGACTTCCAAGTATCAGGCTTGAAAGAACAGTGTAGATGGAATAAGAGAAATAAATGTTAAAAGCATCCACTTGGCAGTCTTTTTTCAAAACAGCTTTGTGTCTGCAAAGGGTTACCTAGAGGTGAGGAACTGCAGTGGTGGTTTGCTTTCTTCCAACTGAGCTGCAGTATTTTTGAGCCCAGAATGTGCTGAGATTAAACATGAGGTTTTTCCTTTTTCCTTCTCTCACCCTTTACCTCTTCCATCCTGAATGAATGTCTGTTAATAGCTGAAATCACTAGCAGGGATACTGTTAATTGAGTCCATTTTTATTTTCTATAGAACTGATAGACTTTAAGACAAGAAGAGTTGCAGCATTCAGAAAAAATCTGGTGGAACTAGCAGAACTGGAATTAAAGCATGCTAAGGTAACTGTGATCCTCTTTGGCCTATATTTCAAGTGATTGTGAATATTATATGCTTGATTAACCAAAATAGCTACAGTTGTTGTATGATATACACTTCACGTTCAGGAAGGTGAATTTTAAGTTAAGTATTGTCCAGAAATACTAATTTTTTTTTTTTAATAAAGAGAAAATGAAGTATAGGTGAAGTGTCTCTGAGAGATTGGTATGCTTGAGGTGCCTTTGGAAAACTCATATCCTGGAAGACAATTTTGCCTTCAGTTTTATGTTTATTTGGCTGTTTGATATTTACAACTGCAGAATTTGAGAACTTACATTTTTAAAACTTCATCTCTCCATTTCATTATGAGATAGGAAGTGGTTTCTCCTGTTAGCCAGATTTTGGGACTTGATGTGTCGGATATTAAGCATGAGATCACACTGGCCTCTCTGGTATGATGAGTATGCTTTTTGACTTTAAAACCTTTTTGGCTTTAAACCATTAACAAAAGAGGCATGTTGCAGATAGCCTTTTCAGGAAAATAAATTTTTGTGGGAAAAGAACTTCAGGAGCCCTGTACTGTCCTTAAATTTCACAATGTATTTGATTTCATGCATGACTACGAGAATCTCTTATTTGAACAGTCTTACACCTGGAGGCAGCTTTCTTTTAAAAATCAGTTCTTTAGCATTTCTCTTCAAATCTGAAACTGCATTGGTTTGGAATTATCTCAGAATATATCTGTTGAAAGGACTGTTAAGAGGTGTATTGCTGCTTTACTTTCTTTTCAGTAGTGTTGATGGTGTCATTCTTCCTTCTGCTAAACCCATTGCTTGTAAAACCCATGTGCAGTAATAGGGCTGTTTGGGAAACTTTTTTTTTAAAGATCTTTGTAGGTGTAAGTTCAGCTTAATGAGATATTTATGTATTGCTGGTAAAGCAATCAGTAATGTATGGAACACATGACTCTTTTTTCAGATGAACAGTCTTTACTTTAAATAGTCCTAACAATCTCACTTGAACAGTTTTTATTGATTTGCCATATTGTGCTTTAGTAAGGGAATGCTTCTGTCTCGCTTCAATTGTTGACTCTTCATCATCTCTTGTAACTGACTCTGCTGAAGTCTCCACATGCCTTGAAGTGGAATGCTTAGACAATGTCTCTGTCTTCTATTAAAGAATCACTTCTTTTAACTATGCAAGTCACAATGTTGGAATAATATTCTCTTTAATTTTGACAGCTAATAACTGCAGAATGCAGAGAGAATATGCTTAAATTCTGCAGCTTTCAACTTGATATGTTTCCTGTGTCCTCAGTACCTGGAAGTGCTTGAAGATTTTTAGCTTTAGTTTGTTGCCACAGCTTGTGTTTAACACTAATTTCTTTCAATAGTCTGTCTGTGACTTATCTTGTCTTAGTAAATTTAATAAGGAGTCCATGAAGCTGTAAAAAGCTTTAAATTGTAGTTCTGCTTTTGAAGATGAATTTTTTTGCTGACCCTTTTCACCTACTTCATCATGGAGCACAACATTCACCAGACAGTTTTGAATCTTTAAAGCTTTACAATAATAGAAGGTCATTTTGACTAAGAATGATAAATCTTGAAACATTAACAAATAATGTAGCCTCTTGAAAGAAAGATGTTTTTGTTTCTCACTAGGTTCGAAAAATCTCTTTTTCAATGCCACTGTTTCATATTTAAAAACAAGCTAAGCTGCTATAGATGGAGTTGGTTGCTGTGTTTTTCTTTCTGTGAATTCTGGGTTTGAGTATTACAAAATTTACAAGTACAGTAGGTTGTATTTTCAGCATTATATAATGGGGAATGTTCTTATGAATGCAGTAACCAAGGTATTTGAAGAGAGTCTTATGGATAGGTTTTTATTAATCTATACGGAGTATTGAAGGATGAAATGGTTTGGTGGACACTTTCTAGGTTAGTTCCATAAAAGGAAAAAATAAGATATTAAAAGACTTATTTGTTGGGGATTTTTTTTTAATGTAGTATTGTGCCCTGATGCGGGAAGAGCAGTGCTAGAGGAATATGACTGAAATGAAAGTCATGAACAATGCTTCCATTTCAAGGAGTAAGTAGCCCTGGTTTTGACTGAGCTAAGCTGGGCTGTTTCTAGACGCCTAATTCCTCCTGAAGACTGATGGAAGCATAAAAGAAAGCTATGTTTTCATGTAGGCAGTCAATGATGTCAGATCAAAAGCCCCCTGCTTCTAGGTTCTTGGCAAAATACTTTGCCTAATGCCGGCAGTCTCTGTGCTTTTGCACTTACTGGAGGCAGGCATGTGAAGTTTTAAGTAGCAACAAAATGGCAATTGCTTGGTCAATCGAGTGTGGAGCACTGTACTGACAAACTTTGCAACATGACCTATATTACCTAAGTGTATGTGTTTGCTTCCAGGAAAAATGCTAATAGGGAGGAGGTCTGGGGACAATGGATACCCACTGCTAGAATTTTGCTAGAAGTCTTCAATTATGGGTTTTCTTTTTCAGTAGTGAGTGCCTCCAGACTAGATGCCATGTAGATGCATCTGTTTCTGAATCAGTCTAGCCATGTGTCTTCTGGACTTGGAGCTGCCTCACGCAAAAAACAGAGGTGAAATATGATGTAGCTGTGGGTGCTGAACGCACCTGAGAGGCTCTTTTGGAGGAATTCAGACACAATGAAGGCTGCTGCTTGACTTCCAGTTTAAAGTTACTTGCTCTGTGCGGAAAGAAAAGCACAAATCCCAAAACACAGAGGTTGCTGCACAGAAGAAGTCAGAGTGACCAAAGAATTGAGAGAAGGTTCTGAGGCACAGCTTGCATTTTGCGAGCTATACTTGCCTGTATCTCTAGAAGACTGGAGGGCCATAGGGAAATAAACTCAGTAAATCAGGGACACTGTACATACAAATTCTAAGTAAACCCCCTCTGCCCAGTTATGTTCATACTACTTCCCTGTAACTTACTTCTTGGAATTATTTTTAATATCCTCTTATTTTGAATTGCAACTCAAGAATTTTGAAAAAGCTAATAATCAGACTGTGGGTTGGGTTTGCTTTAAGTTGATGAAAGGGCAGACTGCTGCCAGGAAGGATGATGATGCATGGCTCTTCCCTTATATTGGCACAATTGTGTGTGCAGCTGCATAGTAAGAAGGTGCTGAAAGTTGCTCTGGGTTTTCCTAAGCTTTACTTGGTCTTGTTTTCCCTTGTATCAAAACACACGGTTTATCTGGGAGGGTTGGCAATAAAAGAGAGTTGTCTTCTTAGCAGCAGCATGTACCCTAGTTTTATTTACAATAGCTGCCAAACTAAAGCTTTAGATTATCGTTGGTCAGTGACCTACTCAAAGCATACTGATGTTTCTTTTTCTCTGGCCATTCTGGATGATTCTCACCCTAGGTGGTGCTTAGCTTCTGTTTGGCTAGTTGTGTGTTTCTTCATGACTTAATGCAGCTGTAGCTAATGTAAGGCCTGAGTAAGTGTTTGGCCGTTTTGGTGCAAAATCTGCATTTGGTGTATTGTTCAATATGGTTGGATTTTGAGGAATTCCTGTGTTGGACTTCATGTTCAGGAAGGGAGGTTTGACAGCTGGTGAAACTCCTACAGTTACAATCATATAGCATTCATAGCCTTGGCTTTGCATTTGGAGTCTTTTGACATTGAATTGCAACTGAGTAAGACAGCCCCTTCCTTCATGTAAATAAACAGAAACATATATTTTCCACAAATACTAACATATACACTCTTGCCTCTCTGGGTTTTTTGGAAAAAGAATTTCTTCTGTACTAGCAACAGATGTCTGTTTGGAACTGATAGAAGAAGGAAGTAAGCAAAATGCAGTGCTAAGGGATTTGCTGAAATGTTTTGTCAGTAATTCTTTCTTTCCTGAAAAGGATGTTTCTGTCACTGTAGTTCTGCCAATAATTTTAATATTACAGCTTAGGAGTGTGAGTTGGCAAGAAACACTTTTCTGAATCTGAATGTATTGGACTTTCTCAAGCTGTGGTGATGTAAGTCAAGTATGTCAGATACTGCAGCCATAAGGAGTAATGGCTCACAGTTTCTATTGTCCTTGATTTATTATAATTTAAATAAGGTTCACAGATAAGGTTCTTGTGAACTTTGTAAATTTGATTAATGAAAATGAATTATGTGCCTATTTTGAAAATTTGAGTAGACTGGCTGGCTTACTCTGGAAACAACTGTGGTGTAAAGGATGTTGTAATGGTTTAACCCCAGCTGGCAGCTAAATCTCAGAAAAGTGAGAAAACTGATGGGTTGAGTTAAAGACAGTTTAACAGGGAAAGCAAAAGCCGTGCACACAAGCAAAGATAAGCAAGGGCTTTATTCACTGCTTCCCATGGGCAGGCAGATGTTCATCCATCTCTAGGAGAGCAGGGCCCCATTATGTGTGACTTGAGAAGACAACAGTCTGAATGTCCTCCTCTTCCTTCTTATTTCCCCCACCTGATATACTGAGCATGATGTCATATGGTCTGGAATATCCCTTTGGTCACTTGGGGTCAGCTGTCCTAGCTGTGTCCCCTCCCATCTCCTGTGCACCTCCAGCCACTTCTACAGCGTGCCAGTATAAGCAGGAAAGGCAGAGTAAGAGCTGCTTGGCAACGATGATGTCATCTCTATGTTATCAAAATAATTTTCAGCACAAATCCAAAATATATCCCCATATTAGCCACTGAGCAGAAAATTAATTCTACCCCAGCCAAAACCAGCACAGATGTTCTGGTAACTTTTTTTTTTTTTAGAGTGCTACATAATGGTCTGTAAATTACAAACACACTTCATGCTTCTGTAATAAGATGGCCCAAAGATTATTGTCACACTTTAGTTACACTTTAATGCAGTCCATAAAGGTACTTCAGACTGAATTCTGTTTGAAGACTGAAGACTTCAGACTGAAGTATTCCTTTCAATTCATTAGATCATTGCAGTCAAGAATCAGCTTTTCAGTAGCAGAGACCTTAAATTTATGAATCCTGTACCCCACAAAGATGGACCACCAAGTCCTCATGTGTCTTGCTTATATAGAACTTCTTTATGTCACCGAATTACAACCTTCTGAAAAATAGCTTGTGATTGTCCTCTGCCAGTATAGACATAAAGAAACAAAAAAGCTGTTGAAGCTGTAACTGATATTGCTGCCTTCTAGATAAGACTGAGAAGGATTTAGTAGGCATAACTGGGAATCTGCTTTCAAGCCTTTAAATCAGTTAATTGCTTAATCTGGATTATAAAAATGTGAAGGGGGCATAGAATTATGATTTTAGCTTTTGGGGCTGAGGGATGAATGTCCTGCTTATCTATCAAAAGTTATTGGAGCGCTTTTAACTGAAGGAATATTTTCAAATCCTTAAGGACTTCTGTGGACTGTTTATGAAAGGCATGGAAATCACAGATACTTACATGCTTCTGTGTGTCTGAATTTTTTTATATGTTTCTTTTTTGATCCAAAAATTTTTTTAGAAGTCAGCAGTTTCTTCCATGTTCATAACTGGGCATTCAGACTGCTTTGTTCCTGCATTTTATCTGAACCTGATAGGAATTACTCTTAACACTGTCAATAGCCTGGCATTTTTTTCTTACACAGAGATTTCAGATTTGGGAACAAATGTAGTACAAGTATTTCATAGTGAATAGCTAGTAGTTTAAAGTGATGTAAGCATACGTGAATGAACATACGAATACTGAGTTACTGAGTTGTTTTAGTGGGTTTTTTTTCCTGCAAAATAAATTCTCGCTTATCAATTACATTTGCTTTATTCACAACAGTATCAGTTCTCTAAATTCATTCAGATACCTGAAAACCAGTCTGTGTATTTTTATGGTAGAGCCAGAATGCTTTAAATAAGATTAAAAACTGTGTTTGGAAAGGCGGCCAGAGCTTGGCTTAGAGTTAAGATGAGTTAATGTTCTGATAATCACTTCTGTAGCTCCAGCTGGAATGTCTAAGTCACCTGGCTAAGCATGTAAATCAGTCTGCTGTCTTTCTAACGGGGCCTCCTCCTTGAACAAAGCTGTCAAATGGCTGCTATGAGGGAGGAGATCCCGAGTGCTATGAATTGTTTAATATTTGCTGATGAATACAGTATTCACAGTATTCAGTAACACACGAATACTTAGACTTAGGGGATCTCATTCTAGAGACAGAGCAATGGCCCTGCTATATAAAATATTTTAAACTTTGCAACTGTGAATTTCATTGCTGAGACTGCTCTGCAGTGAATAATTTTTGTGGCCAGATTAGACCTTTAGGAAGAAACATGAAAGGGTATTAAGTGCTTATTTTTGTATCTCAGATTGGCTCTCTATTTCCATGACACTATATTCCTACATTAAAAAAACTTTTAATACAAAAGTTATTACACATATTTTTCCATAAGTTTAAAACCTGTCTATTCTTCTTTAGTTGTATCATTGCTATTTAAAAAACATTGTTCTGTCACAGGCTTAAAAGAAGGAAGACAAATGTGGTGATATTTTTCTTTATTTTTACAGGGTAACTTACAGCTTCTGCAGAGCTGCCTGGCAGTGTTAAATGGTGACACATAAGCTACGTTCCGTCCTCCCACTAACAAGGGCTGCCCTCCTCTGGATTTTGTTTTCATGACTTTAAATAGGCATTTACAATTCCCTGGAGAAAACATTTGACAAAGTGCACATAAGCAAGCTTCTTCTTTCAAAAGAATTAAACATGTGAAAGTAGCTCCAGACTATATGAACAGCATACTTGTTATACATACATATTCATGTTTATTTAATCATTATATGCTTTCATTGTTCAGAAACCAAATGCTCGGGTTTTGTGAAAATAGCCAATATAATAATGTTCATGTTATGAATACTATGATACAGCTGCAATCTTATTTACCTTTGTAAGTAATTTCTGAAGATCACCATTTGAAGCACATTGTTCAAATGGTCTAAATATTACCATTAGATATTTGAATATTGTTACTATAATGGCATTGTATACACTGTCTTAGTTTTTTTTTCCATGTACTTATATCAAAAAACTTATCTTTTTTTCAATTGTGAACATTTCCTAGAAATTTTGGAGAACTTTGTGTAACCTTTATAACTATGATTTAAAAAGAAAAGCAGATGCATTAGTATGTTTGCCTTAACTTGTAGACTAATCCAATTATTGTAAAATAAACCATGAAATCAGTGATTTTTCTAAAATGATGCAGACACTGTATCATCTATAAGCTTAGTATTTTCTAGTAAATTAGATTAATTTGGTTTTTTTTTTTTCCTCTATTCATTGTGTAAAAACCATTGACTAAATATTGGATTGGTCTGACACTATTCGCCCAGTACTTTTCACTTGCATTCTCAGGTTTTATCTGTTTGTCTGTGACTTTCCTATCCAGTGTACTTAAATTGTTTTGAGCTTGGTGGCTGACTCTGCAATTTCTTTGGCAGAAGTACATTTGAGAGAGCTTCCTGGGTTTCTTTTGAGAAAGGGGAAATAAAGCCCTGGAAGAGAGTTCAGAAGGTGCATAAAGTATCAGTGAAAAGTAATACTGCCCCACTGTCATACAGATAAAATATTTTGCTTCAGGAAAAAAGTGAAGGTATCCCCTATAAAAGAGTGTGTTAAGAGGATCTCATTCTGCTAACTGGACTTAAGACTTAGAGCTATGAATCCAGTATTGTTAGTTGTATTGATTAGTCTCCCTTCCTTGAACTATGACCCTTTTCCAAGAGGTGCTGCTATGTTGTGTAATTTCACGCTGTCATAAAATGAGGCTTTACTTGATGAACGTCTCTTCACAGTGGGATTGCTGCTTTATAAGCAATATGTGCTGTTTGCAGGCCTTCAGTGGAGCAGCGAAGTTTGGGTGAATGCTGTGGTTGGAAATGCAGATCAGTGTAAGTCAACGTCTGATTACAGATGCCCTGTACTGCCACACAGACGTGTGTGGTTTGTTTTGTTTTCCTCAGATAGGGTGAATTGCACAGTGTCGTATACTTACCCTGCTGCCTTGCACATCAAAACATTGCACAGGCAGAGAAGTTTGCATTGTGCTTTGATTCATGTACCCATCACCTCAGGCTTCGATGCCCAGTGCCCAGTGGGTCTCAGCAACTTACCTAGTGTACAGAGAGTATTCCCAGCAATGCCTACTACACTAATACTGTGCTGTTCATCTTCTAGATATAACAGGTATAATTCCTAAGGAACTCATCTATAAATAGACTACAAGGGACAACGATGACAATGTATATATAGTTAACAATACTGTAAATATTTTAAGTAGGATGTGGGAACAGTTTTTAGATTAGTCCTTGCTGTTGAGTGTTACTAGCTCATTAAATTTTTTCCAAGCCTCTTGGTATTGGGTGTGTCTCTTAAAGCTCTAACTCTGTCTCGGTGACTCTGGAAAAAAGTACTTAAAACGTGACCCAAGGACCTGCAACTCCGTGGAGAGAAGGGAAAAGACGCGCCTGCCCGCTCGTCGCTGCGGGGCGGCCCGGGAGCCGCCGGGGCCCCGCTCTGGCCCGGCCCGGCGGCGGAGCGGGGCGGGCGGGGCGCGGCCGCCGGAAGCCGCGGGGCGCCCGGAAGGGGCCGGGCCGGGCCTGGCTGCGGCAGCGGGCGAGCACAGCGGCGGCGCCATGAGCAGCCTGCGGGAGGAGGATGATCCGTACGTGGTGGAGGAGCCCAGCGACGAGGAGCGAGCGCTCAGCAGGTGCCTGGAGCTGCCGGCCGTGGGGGAGGGCTCGGGCTGGCGGCGGCGGGCCCCGGTCCCCGCCTGGCGTGTGCCGGCCCGGGCGCGCAGCGACGCCGGCGGTGCCGAGCCGTGGGTCTCGCACGGCGCTGGGCATCGACCCCGGGCTGCCCGCGGAGTGCAGGAGGATCGGCCTCACATCAGCCGCGGCGATTTCCTTGAAACCGGCGTATTTCTGACCGCGCAGCTCCCTGCGCGGAGCGAGAGCTGCCGGGGGCATGGTGGCAGGCCGCACGCAGCCGGCTGAAGCGCCTCTGCGTTTGAACCAGTTTCAATACCGCATAGCTAGTAAAGTGTTCTAATATGTACATTGCCCATAAACTTAGGAGTAAATGCTCTCCCGTGCACTCACACAGTTCAGGTGTTCATTCTCCAAAGTGATATGTCCACGCTGTAGCCTATATGTAATAATCAGATGTGTACCACCTCAATGCTTGTAGCTCAGAGGATGAGGTGGACGTGCTCCTACATGGTACTCCTGACCAGAAGCGGAAGCTGATACGGGAGTGCCTGACTGGTGAGAGCGAGTCTTCCAGTGATGATGAGTTCCAAAAGGAGATGGAAGCAGAACTAAACACCACCATGAAGACTATGGAAGGCAAATGGAAATCACCCGAAATGGGTAAATCAAGCTTAACATCTGCTTGCATATGAAATAATGAATTATGTGTTAGTGGCCAAATCATCTTTAGGTAGTGGTTGTACTGTTAAGAATATGTAGCAGTATTTACATTACACATCCATACAGCACAGAATAGGAATTATGACGCGGAGGGGCTGTGACTGCTTGGCAGTTCATGTAGGCATTTTTGAACTTCTGTGGCCCTGAAATTTTGGGGGACTTTTTTAGTGAATTTTATTGTAATCAAAGTTTGTGAAACAGTGTTCCACACCTGTATGTCCTTCACGTGACTAAAGATATTGTGTGTGTATTCTGTAGGGCACAGACAGGCATATTTGATGTGGTATCCTCTGTGTCTAAAGGGAGTGTTAGGAGAAACTGTCCTTCAAATGGTACCTGAGGTTCATCCTTGAGGGAGGAGGGCGCAGCTTTGCTCTGAGAATGCCTGTAAATGAAGTAACACAAGTGATGTGAATGATAAGGGTATGGGAATAAACTGGGAGAGCTGTTATTTAACACACCCAGGTAGAACAGAGCACTCTGAACAGAGTAACTTGAAAGTAAAGGTTTGTTCTGGGCTTTATACTTGATGTCCTTTTAGTGGGGTGTTCTTAACACTTCTAATTTCACCTGTAGGTACTTCCTCAAGCACTGGGCTGACTGGATCTGCCAGCACTTCAAAATACTATGATGATGTTTACTTTGATTCTGATTCAGAGGATGAAGATAAAATAGGTAAATGACAGAGGCAAGAGGAGGGCATCTTTATAGTAACTCTCACTCTCTTGGATCCTGTAGAATCCTCTTGGCGGGGTCAAGAGGCTGTTTTTGAAGGCAGCATTTTTGAGGGGAATTATCAGCCTGTATCATCTCAGCATAGCTCTTGCAATTTTATGATGTATTCCAGTGTAATGCTCTGGCATCATGCACTTGGAGGAGAGATGAGCCAGGCATTTAAGTTTCAGGTTTGATTTATTGCAAGGATGGAAAATGAAAATTGGAAATTGTATATGGTATATTTTGATAATTTGTGTCTGATGGATGTAATGTGTTCATGCACAATTTTTTTCTAGATACACAGGATGTCCGGAAAAACAGAAAACATCAGCAACGTCGGATTCTCTCCAATGATGAGCTGCTGTATGACCCAGAAGAAGACAGCAGAGACCAAGAGTGGGTAGACTCACAGAGGAGAGGGTAAGCAACCATAAATACTTGAATTGTAAGATGCTTAACATCAACTGAAGATTTTAAATGAAAATGGTAAATGTAGAGAAAAAGCCAATGCTGTCAAATCCATTATATGAAACTTTTTTATATATAAACTTAAAGCATAAGAAACTTAAATGCCTGTAAAATGTTTTGGGTGTATGTAATGGAAGCTGAGTCTTCAAAACTACACAAAATTTCAGAATTTTAAAAATCAAGATTTCCAAATTCTCTAAGCCAGTTTTGTCTGTGGATCTCATCTAAACAATCATGCTATGAATTAAAATGTTGCAAGATAATTTGATTGCTGATTAATATTTATTCCTGATAAATACTGAATTTCTGTTTTTGGAAAACTTTGAACTTAGCAAGCCACAAAATGTGCAGGGAAACAAGAACAATACAAAGGTACTTTAATGAGGGTTTTTGAAGGTTGAAGTAGAAAAATGGTTGTTGCAGCAACAACAGGTTGTTGCAGTAAAATTTCCCACTTCAATCTGTTGAGTAAGATAATGAATGTTGCCTGCGGAGATCTACGAGAGATACCTGCTTTGTCAGAGGACAGGGTTGTTAGGCACAAATTCTCATGCCAGATGTATTTGTGTCACCAAATGAAAATACTCTGTAAATCAAAAGATACTGGTATGTGTTTTCCCCTCACCTTCTCATTTGTATTCTTTGAGTTAATGCAAAAGGTATCCAGAATGAGCCAAGTATTAATTGGTGTATTTTAATGCAAAGAAGGGTTTGACAGCGAATTGATACGACCAACAGCAAGGGCACGTCATTTCACTTTCTGTCTCTGCTTCCTCCTCTCTCGAATTGGCAGGTACCGTAACCAGAGAAGAGCACCACAGCAGCGGCAGGCAAAACCTGCAGCTGTTCCAAATAGTGATGCTGTTCTGAACTGCCCTGCCTGCATGACAACACTGTGTCTGGACTGCCAGAGGTAACAGCAGTGAACAATGAGGGGTCTTTTTGTAATTTCTTTTTCTTGGTCAGTGGTATTGTTAGTATATTTAGTTTGATCTATGGATTTTTATCAACTCTGTCTTGTAAGGTGGCCCTAATAACAAGAAGGCACGTAGGTGTGAGTTAGATTTAGGGTTAGATGCTGGTTTGTAAGAGCGATGATCAGTTTGATCTGCAGTGTGGAGATGGGGAAGAACAGGGTAGAATGTTAGTATAGCGGAGTAGGTAAAATTTAAAAAAAATAATAATTGTGGAGACTCAACAGGCATTTCAGGCAGACTGGAGATTTTAGAGAAACATATCTCTGTATATTTTGGCTTGATGTTTAGAGGCATAAAGCTATTATTGGTTATTTTTGTCTAAAAATGTCTTGTTAAAGGAGGATTAAGCAAAATGAAGATCATGTATTCTTGCTTGGTTTGAGTCTCAGCAGTTAGGGTTTTGAGTGCAGTTACATTTAAAAGTGCCGGGAAGGTATTTAGGTGAGAGTCCACAGTGTGTTTTGCTACTCTTCAGTATCTGACTGCATTGCAGGCCTAGTGCTGTAAACCTGTGCTAAGGAAAGGACTCTAGAACTGGGAGTAAAGTAGAAAGAAATCTTCCGAAACAAGGAATAAAATGCCTGTCATTTTTTGAGTATTTTTGGTGATAAAGGATGAAATTCCACAGCAGCCTGAAATCATCTAAGTACTGGGTGCTGTTTTTATCTGTTTTTGCTTTGCTGGCTCTGGTGCTCCGTGACCTTCTTCTGTAGTTAACTATTTCAGTTTGCTAAGATAACAGAAAACTATATTTTTATTGTCAGACTGGTCTTTCTTGGGTTTAATCTACTGCAGTAGCTCAGCACAGTGTCATACAAGCAGTAAGCCAGCAGAATTTGAGATTGGACTTCTGCAGCCACTGTTGTATTCATTCAGGCTGCTGTAAAATTGCAGCCTGAGGGACATTGTGTTAAATTGAACTACAGTACTAAATTTTGCTACACACTCCAGATATACAGTTGTTAAGACTGATGACAGCTGAAATTTTATGTTTTGTTATAGACATGCTGCTTCTAGCTTGATAATGTCAATATTACTTATAAATAAGGAATTTCAGACTTGCATGACATTGTAGGATGTCAGTGCCAGTAGATGAGTCATTTACACTCACAGTTTCCTGATCTTTTACTATTATGAGGTACATGTAGCAATGCATAATTCTGCAGGACCAATACCATTGTATTCCAGGGCATTTCTTTCAGCAACAGACAGTATTTTTAAAAAATGCCTTAAAAAACAACAGATGGCTGCAATTCTATGTTTTTATTATTTTTGTAGCTGTGACTTCTGTTTATAAAATTCCTACTTACTTGGCTTTCAGCCCTTTGGCATGTTACTTCCTATCTTTAATCCCATATTCAGTGATGGTAACAGATTTCTTGGAAGCAGAGTTGTATGAATGGTATGACTTGCATTTTCTCCCCTTCTCCACAGACATGAATCTTACAAAACACAGTACAGAGCAATGTTTGTGATGAACTGCGTTGTTAACAAAGAGGAAATACTGAAGTACAGAAAGAAGGTAAAGAGAAGAAGTAAGAAAATTAAGCACAGCAAAGAAATTGGCTCTATACAGTCAAATGAAGAAGAAGAGGAAATATATCATCCAGTATTATGTACTGAATGCTCAACTGAAGTAGCAGTAATGGATAAAGATGAAGTTTTTCACTTCTTCAACGTTCTGGCCAGCCACTCCTAATGTGGAAATGCAGAGGGAAAAATCCTGTGTGCTTTTAAGAGCGTGGGAAGTGTTAGAAATGCAGGCACACTTGCCTTTTTGAAAATGTAGTCTTATAAATGCGCATTTTCATCTGAGAACTTTATAATGGTTGGACTTTTTGCAAAGTTCATAAAAGGCATACTGTTAACTGCGTGTATATGAGAGCTATATTCGTTCCCACCATCAGGCGGTTGTCATTGGGTTATCATTGGGGATTAAATATTTTGTAAATACCATGTAAAATCTGTATATTACGATCATTCCCTGTATATATACACTATCATTCATTATCTCAGTGTGCATTAGAATGGCTTCTTGGAATAAACACTTTATAGTAACTGACTTTCCATAGCTGCATTGGTTATTTTATAGCAAGGGATAAACAACATTCAGTCCGAATGTTTGATGTTGTTAAGCTGTTCTTGGTAGATTTGCACACGTGGTCTGTGTTACGGTTTTACCCTGGCTGGCAACTAGGCCACACAGCTGCTTGCTCACTCCCTCCACCCCCTCCCCCTGTGGGGAGGAAAATTTGGACCTGCAAACCCACAGCAAGAGGAGCCCACACTAAAGTAGGTGTTCTAATAAAACTTGTGGCCCCGTGGCAAGCCCCTGTTGGAGCAGGCTGTGCCTGAAGGACTGCACTCTGGAAAAATGACCCACAAAGGAACAGTTTGGGAAGAAGTGTTGCCTGTGGGATGGACTCACATTAGAGAAGTCAGTGGAGTACTGTCTCCTGTGGGAGGTACCCCACACTAGAGCAGGGGAAGGAGTTCTCCCGGACCAGTAGCAGGAATAATGGGTGATGAACTGACCATAACTCCCATTCTGTCTCCCTGCACTTCTGGTGGGGGAGGAAGTAGAGCCCAAGAAGCAGGGCGAGTTAGGGGAAAGTAAGATTTATTGTACTTCTCGTTATCCTGCTCTGATTTTGTTAGTAATAAATTCAGTTAATATCCCCAAGTTCAGTGATTTTCCCATGATGGTATTTGGTGAGTGAGCTCTCCCAATACTTTAGTCATGGACCTTTGTGTGAGTTTCCTGTCCATTTGCAGAGGGGAGAGACAGCAGCTTTGCTGGGTATCTGGTGTCCAGCCAGGGTCAATCCACCGCAACAACACAACTGCTCACCACCTGCTGAATGAGAGCCAGCTTGTCCTTGAACAGTGATCATCTGCCTTCCAGGTAACTCCCCCAGTTTATACACTGGGCATGATATTCTAGGGTATGGAATATCCCTTTGGCCAATTTGGTACAGAAAGAAGGCTCCCTCCCAGTTTTTTGTGGTGCTCCTCACTGGCAGACATGAGACACTGGAAAGTCTGTGAGTTATCCTAAGCACCACTTAGTGTTTTGCCAGTGAGCAGGGTCAGAGACATAGACACAGACAGACACCAACTTGAGGAACAGTGTAATTTACTGTAATGTAAAACTGCAAAGAATCACAAAAGGATAGGTTAGGCAATGCACATAATCCTTAGCAAAGAATTACAAAAGGATAAGATAAGCAATGCACCTAATTGTTACTATGAGTGAATGCCTACAGTGATTAAGACAGATACATCACGTGTTACGCTATTACTTGACCATCATCCAGGTCCTCAGAACATCAACTGTGGGGTGAAGCTGTCACAGCAAAGGACTGGAGAACCACGTCTGGTAACAGAGCTCCAGTGGTATGTCCACCTTGCAGGCCTCCAGGCTCCCCTGACTTTGCTGTGAAAGTAGCCCAGACTTTATACTGTTAAACAAACAAGCTGACATAATTTCTAATTTAATTCTTCTGTTGGCTTTTCCCTAAAGCCTCACCAGGGCTCCAGGAGGAACCAAGGGAGTTGTCTTTCATCCTACACCCCCCCCAGTAAGGCATTCCCAGGTTTCTAGATATGGAAAGGTTTGCAAATAAATGAATACATATAACAATGCTTTATTAATGAGCAAATATATACATAACTTTTGGCTGGAATGTTCATCTAGAGGTTAACTTTGGCTCAGGGGCTGTTGTTTGGGCCTTAGTAGTTAATGCAGCAACAACCAAAACATCATGGAACAACTTATTCTCAGACTAAATCCAAGTTACTGACAAGAATATGAACTCTGTCCCAGCCAAGACCAGGACACTCTGATAAAGAAGGAATTGTCATGATATTTGGATTTTTCGTTAATTAAGATCTCAAAAAATTGAGATGAGCTTATATTGATTTTGCTGGCATGGACTGTTCTACCACTGATCACGTAAAACAACATCCCTAGTAATGCCTAGTAATACAGCTAAATGTTGTACATTTAAATATGTATATTTACATATACATAGTAGAAGAAAGTACTGGACTTTATTGTTTTCCTTGTGATACCTTTTAAGAAGAAATTTATAGTCAGATCTGTTGCTATAGAACTAGTTTGCTTTTTCTGTTTCTTTAGTACATTTACAGCTTCTGTATGGAAGCACAAAGAGCTTCTGTACTTGGTATTTATGTCTATGAAGCCACTGTATTGTTAATTCTGGATCCTTCTCTGTCTTCATTCAGGTGTGTGCCCAAGAGGCAAACTCTTGCTTTTTATTTGTAATATCTCTTATAGCCTGATATTTTTAAACTGTACTTTGAACAATGGTCTGTCTGAAAAAAAATAAATCTCATCTTTGTGGTTTTTTCTCGTAATAGCACTAGGAATAACTAGTTATATGTACTTTAATGAACTGTAAGAAATATTTGAACTTAGGAGGTAGAAACATGAATAACATCTTTTGTGCCTTAGATTATAATAAAATCTTTTAACTCTTTGGTTACCTTTTATAGTCCCTGGTGTAGTATTTTACTGATCTACACACACTCATTCTATGTTGTTACATGAGATTAGGAAGAAATAAACATGCTGGTTCTTCTGTCAGGATTACATAAGAAAAACACGGAATTACTATTTTCAAATCAGCAGAAACTTAACCTCTGCTTGATGAGGTAGAGAACTGCTGATGCAGCTGCTGAACACGTGGGTGGTCAGTATGATGTGCCTTCCTCTGCATATGCAACTTAGGAACAAAATGGAGCTCTCCTGGTTCTGAGGCTTGGGGTATGTGTGAGACAAGACTTCAATCTCATCTATGCTACTACCTACATTCAGACTAAATAGTGAAATATCTAACTTGCAGTATCAGATGCTGTGGGATCATGTGAAGTGGGATAAATTCTTACTGTGTGCCATGAGCCAAGAGGTGTACACAGGAAATTTTGAATACATGAAGAACTGTTTCTTGGTAGAAGTGTGGAGGAATACAAGTAATGGGGAATATGGTCTGTGCTCTGGAGCATGCTGGCCTTGATTTACTTCTCTTTACATTCCAGATGAAACAGAAAGGCTCTCTGTAGTGTCAGGTTAAGGATGTTTGCATTGACCTCCTGGAAACATGAGCACGTGAGAATGTAGTTCAAGGGCTCAAGTGTCCATGCAAGTGGTATCAGGAAAAACAATTACATGATGACAGTCTCCAAGCAGGGGTAGAATGGAGCTGGTGAAGGAGGCGAAACTGCACAGAGGAATAATGTTCATTTCCATAAGGGGCTAACTAGCAAAAAAACTCATGAGTATGCACCATACCAAAAAAGTGTAAGGGGCCACCTACCTGGTGGGTTAGGGCAGATGTACGAGATTGTGAAGCTGGCATGCCTCTAGGCATTACCTTTCCTCTCATCCCAGGTCCTTTATTGCTGCTGCATTTTGCTTGCCTTACCACTTGAATTGCAGAGCGTTTTGTTAGGGATCACAGGAACAGAGAGGACTGGACCTGTTTGCTCCATGCTGATACCATTCCTGCAGCTTTGAACAGGAATAACGCTTTAGTTGTGCTGAATACCCCACTTGTCCTTGAACTTTGGACATGTTTATACAGAAAGGCACATTTCATGATTACCACTGTTTACTCAAGCAGCAACACCAACACAGGACTCCTCCAGCAGAGACTGCAACAAGCAACAGCAGACTTGGATAGTGGCAACAGCTCCCATAGGCAGTTATGCCAGGGTATTAATTCTCCTGGTGTTGAAATAAATCTGCATAGATAAGGTGTGTCTAAGTGTCTTCAGGGTGGATCAAATCCCATTTCAAATTCCTGCCACACAAAATAGTACACTCTTAAGTTTTCTTTGCTGGCTGCTTTTCTTTTTCACAGTTATCTCCTGGTCATGTAGTTGTATTTTGCAGCTGTATAAGTAACTCAAATGTGCATTCTCCTGTGGTTGTACTTCCTTATTTTTCATTGTATAAATAGCACAGGTGAAGGTAGGGGTGGGACGGCTACAAAGACAGAATCACATTGCTCAGTGACATAATTGCAAATTGATTTACTAAGCAGAGTAAGTATAGTGGGTCAATTCCAGTTTCTAATCTATGCTGTGCACACTTGGAATGTGTGGTCTGGACTGCTGGCCTGGAGCCAGGGCCTTGAAGTTTCAACACACACTCCGCTCATGTAAGGTGCCTGATGATTGTGTACATCCCCTTTCAGCCGGTTTTCGACCTGCGCCTTCTACAGTGCCAGCATAAACTGCCAAGGGTTTTCCTAATCACATAGTCCCAAACCAAACCAAACTCTGGGAATCTCTGGTTTCTCGCTCCGACTGCCTTAGGGTAGTGCAACGTTAGAACAGTCACAGTAAACAGTTGATTCATCACCTCTTTGTTTTTCCTATTCACATGGATTAATCTCGCCAAAGCTGGCCTATCTTAAGGTCGCATTTATCTGAACCACGTTTGTGGGTGAGCTTTACCCTCCGACAACTGAACGAAGTTGAAGACTCGTGCAGATAATTTTTAACATGTCTCCCTTAGGCCCTGCCAAGCACAGCCTTTGGCTCTTCCGTGATTCCCAAAACGTCAATTCAGATTAAACAGGATGAGAGAAAGTAGGTTGCAGCACCATCTCCTCGGTGTGACTGGGGCCGGGAGGTTACCAGGTTCAGAGTCAGCCGTATAATTTAATCCGATCGGGCCCGATGTCGGCGTTCAGCGCGGAAAACCGGGGAAGCGGCGTGCGTCCCCGCCGTTCTGCCCCGCTCCGGGAGCGCGGGCAGCGCCCCACGCCAGCCCCACAGGCCGCGGCTCCTCCTTGCCGGTGGCCGCGGCTCCCGGGCGCAGGGCGGGGCCGGAGGAGGGCGGTCCCGGCTGCACCGCCCCCGTCTCCGCTCGGCCTGGGCCCAGCGCGGGGCCGGTGGCGGGCGGGGGAGCGCCATGGCGCTGGGCTCGGCGTGGAAGCAGATGTCGTGGCTGTACTACCAGTACCTGCTGGTCACCGCGCTCTACATGCTGGAGCCCTGGGAGCGCACCGTCTTCAGTATCCTTCTGCCGGCCGGGCCTGGCGGGGCGGCGGGTGCGAGTGCGGGGCCGGGGCTGTCCCCCTCCCTGTCGCGCTGTGTCCGGCGGCGGCTCCGGGGCTGCCCCGAGGCCGCCGGGCGGGTGTGGCGGCTCCGCCGGCCCTGCGCGGTGCGCGGGGAGCGCCCGGGCCGTGGTGGTGCTGAGAGCGCTGCCGCCGGCGGGGCTTGCTGGGGGCGGGGGACAGTCGGGCCGGGAAGGGAGCGGGGCCGGGCCGGGCCGGGCCGGGCCGGGTCGGGTCGGGTCGGGTCGGGTCGGGGGCAGCCGGCCTGAGGCGCTGAGCGCGGCCCAGAGCCCGCGGCTGCCGGAGGAGCGGCACTCTCCGCCTGGGACTGAGGCTTGACCTCTCCTTGCTGGCGGGGACTCAGCTCCTCACCCTTCCAAACTAACATCCTGCCCGGGCTGGGAATAAACCTCGCTGTGCTCTTTGGCATGCTGTGTCCGGGCGTCTGGCAGCCTTGTCCGTTTCTCCTCCGGCAGAAGTTTATATCTTTGGAGTTATGGTAGTTCTGTCTTTTGCACTGAAATCCCGACCTTTCTGTTAAGGATAAGTGTTTTTAATGATTTCTCTTGTATTTTGCCTAGAGGAAAGTAAATGTGCACGCTGCAAAGCCTTGCAAACCTAGCTTTCATGCTGCTTTGTCACATGGCTTTTATTACATGGATATTTAATCCTCGGGCTGGTAAGTTTGCTTGGCTGTTTTAGAGTGGAAGAACTTGATAGATGCTCATGTAAAGGCGTCTCTATAAAGGCTGTTTATAGGTTTGCTTCTTTACATGGCCCTTTCATACAGCATTTTCTTAAGTGTTGCTGTGGCATCACCAGTATTTTTCTCTGATTTTTTGATCTTGACTTAAAATGTTGTGTCAATATGAGTGACCCTGAGCCATCTGCAGTTAATGCTGAGCGGTAGAGAGAGAAATGAATTAAAACATTAACATAGAGAAGGGTATAAGCAGTAGCGAGAAGCTGCTTTTACTGAGATTCTGCTAAGTTTTGTGAAGAAACTCACGTTTGTTATGTAAAAGTGATTGCCCAAGTTACAGTGGTGTGATCAGTCTTTTTTTTTTTTCCTGTGTCAAGTCAGTAGAAATGGAGATTACTGGAAAAGAGAAATAGTAAATTTTATACACTTACTGTGCACAATTGTTCAGGTAGAGGTTCTTATGTTGTATTCCATGTTAACGTACCTTCTTCCTTTTATGCCATGACTGTATCACTGAGGAAACGTAATTTTTGTTTTCCCTGCCATTATATTAGTCATGAGTACTTTTTTTTTCCTTTTTATCTTGTGCAAAATGTTTAAGTAAATGAAAGCGTGTGCACTTCTACTTTCATAAAATGTTTATATCATAATTGCCACATAATGTACAAATGTGGCACAAGCATCACTTCTGACCTCAGATGAGCAAAAATGGTTTTTGTCCTCAAACTGGAAGCTTTGGCTGTAGGTGGGTCATGTCTGCCAGGTGCTGTATGGATGCAGTGGGGACACAGTGGCCTTGGGAACTAATGGTGCATGGCTGTGCTCCAGTATCAGAAGTGAGCACTGATACGGAAATGTGGATTTATGAGTTGACCTTCATTTTAGTATCTCTTACTGTATAATCCTCTGGGACTATAAATACACCAAGCAGCTCTAACAGGCGCACCTCATAGCTCTGCTGTGCCGCGGGGAGTCAGGCACGGAGCGCTTGTTACGCCTGTGCTGTGCAGACTTGATCTCAGGAGAGCGCAGAGCACGCACAGCTCCTCTGGTTTCACCTGTGGAAACTGAGTGCTGCTGTCTGGCCTTATCAGGCTTGTTAATCTCCAGTGTGTTTTACAGTGTTTCGGGCTAAGTTTACTGAATCTCTGCAGGTAGTTGGATGAAATCAATGGCTTTTTTTTTTTTATTCATTTTGTGTACTTTTGAATTTCTGAAACCTTAAGCTTTCTGAAACCTTAATATTTTAGTAATCTTGATGCCTTGTCAAGGCTGACCTAGAACAGAGGCTAGATGGAGTTAAAGAATAAAGTAGATATTTATTAAAAGGCCTCAATGGCTACAGCTTGGGCAGTACAAGAGCCCAGCCAGGGCTACACCCAAGACGAACCCAAAATGGCCACAAAATGGACAACCGTTCAAAAGCGAGGTCTGTCGCTTTTATAAGTTCTGGTCCATTAGCATATTTGAGTTAATTGTCCAATTATACCTTTAGTTCATGAAGTCCCATCCTTCTTGTTTTTCTTGCTTCAGTCCACATTATTATGCTCTTGGGCCTGAAATTTGGATCAGCTGTCCTTGGTTCCAAGCTAGAAAAGGAATTGTTTTGTCTAGCTACTCTGTGAAGAGAGCTTACCATCCCTTAATATGAAGCTCAGAGCTACACACTAAAGCAGTGCAGAATCTAAAAATGATAAAAGCTAAAACCTAAGGCATCATTTTCCCCCTTCTTTTTTTTTTGGTGGGGGGGGCAGGCGCTTTCCTGTCTCCCATGATGCCAGAATTTGTTTAGATAAAGGTTCAAAAGCCCTAGAGGTTGACAAAAGTCCAACTGTACATGTACTTTATAAGCTATTGTCTCAGTTCTCTATATAAGTTTTATAAAAGCTCTCTGTGAGGAGTTCAGCTAATAAAGTGGTCATTGCAGATTTTTTAGCAGATAACTTCACATGAAGTTTATTTTGCAGTGCAGTCTCCTGTAGTAAAGTACTAATGAGTGTATTTATTTAAGTACACACCTTGACTCAAAACTATGCTCATGCTCTGAGGCACTGTGAGTGAAGTACTTAAAAAACATCTGATGCTGTCTACTTAAAAAGGTGGTCGTCCACAAATAAGAATGGTGTTATATTTTTTCAGTAAAGCTGCTCATAGTTTTGTTTCCTTTTGTATTTTTGCGGTAGTTGACTTTTTTCTGCTTGGCTGAATGGGGCTGGCTTCTGCAAGACTTGCTCAACATCTGAGAAGATGAGTTTGAAAATGTGTGTTTTCTCAGTGCTCGTTTTCTGTTCTCCATCACACTTGCCATGCTCTCACCTGTGCTCCTGTGTCACTGACAAGGCAGTGGATAACTTGCAAGGCATCCTTTGCAGTTCAGCTGATTGCTTCTACTGGCATTCTGGTTTTCAGTGTTTCAGTGTTCAGTAGGTTCTTCTGTGGCTTATAATTGCTGAATACAGTTGATTGTGTCTGTTTTAGAAACATAATGTTATAAGATAGTAACCACTAAAGTTTTAATGCTATAGTTTGTGATGTCTTCTGTGGTTTCTATTTCAAATGCTTTTTTCCTCAACTGTAGTTCAGATTCCATGCTAGTTTCCATTGTTGGAATGGCCCTGTACACAGGCTATGTGTTCATGCCTCAGCACATCATGGCAATATTGCACTACTTTGAAATTGTGCAGTGATGAAGAACATGTTTTCAAGAAGTAACCGGGCTTTGAAATCTGGTCTACAAAGAAGAATGAGCCTCTTAAGTTTTACCAAGATTTCTACTGATGTCCGAAAGACACAATTATGACTCTGAAGACTAGGAAATGAGATATGTAGAACAGGGATGTGAGATGTCCCCTATGTTGTGTTCGTTCCCTTTAATTTTACAAGATATGCCCTTGTATAGTAGTTTTGTCTACTTTAACATTGTGATTGTACTTTGATATCAGTATTTTCTTAACTTTGTGACAGTTTCAATATTGCACTGTGAAAGCTTTTCTTAATTGTAATTTTGAGTAAATCTTAATTGCCTTCTATTTTTAATCAGAAAGTCATCTTATTAAATGGGGCTTAAAGCTTTTGCTATTGTATGGTATGTATTTGCCTGGATATTTCTATTAATGCGTTTTGTAAGAAAACACATCTAGATTCATATTAGAGACATGGATATATTCATCTAATGCTATTTACAAAAGTTAGTTTGTATGACTGAACTCAGGTGTACTGTTTGCTGTCCAAGCCTTGTTCAACAGTTTATTTGTGCATATCACCTACATTTGGAATTAGCAATTATTTCAAGTTTCTGTATTCTGCCTGTGGGAGGAGGGAGGGGAGATGAGGCATTGAAGCAGAGTGAAGACTGCATTCATTATGTTTGAAGTAGTGCTGTGGTTCTGGACTCTGTCTGGGTGGGGGACAAATGGACTTTTCTTTACTGGCATTGGCCCACATACGACTTTGGGATAGCACTTTAAATCTCCTGTTTTTCTAGCTACCAGTTCACTTTTACAGGATGCTTTATTATGTTCCAATGGCTATGGTTTCTGCTGATTTTCACTCAACAGTGTAACTATGTCTAGGTTTTCAAGGGGTTTTCTATTGCTGCTAGTGTTCCAAACATGTTTTCGCTACAAACAACCAAAACATAGGGATTTCAAGGGACTTGAGTTACAACTACAGCAATAAGTAGCTGAATACTTGGCTGAAGTCCTATCTTTTTTTTAATAGGGATTTTTTTCAGTTTTGTATTCTGAAATGTAAGAGGGTAACAACTTTCCTAAGTGCAGAATTTTTTTGTTGTTGTTGTTGTTTAAAAAATAAAAGTTAAAAAGCAGAGCTTTGATGCAAAACTTTCTTGGAGAAGTTAATGTGTTTCCGAGTGCTGCTTGCTTTTCTCAGAACTTCCCTAAAGTGATACTTGACCAAAGAACTGTGATTTTAACGGCCCAGTAATTGGTACTATTGCGTCTTTTATGCAGCGTCTGTTGACATCAGAAATTATAGATGTACAGTATCTAGAGATAATGTCTTTCAGATTATTTCATTTTCTCAAACGTGTACTCATGAGAAGAGAGTGCTTTTCCCTGTATTTAAAAACTTCATGTGTATTTGATTAAAAACCCTGTTGTTTTGGGAACTAAAAACAGTGAGCCTTAAACTTCTTAGATGAACCTGAGCTTTCCTGAAGTTCGTAGGAGTTTCCCTCTAATTGAGTGCTTTCACTTCTTAATAACTGGCCAGCAAAACATGGGTAGGTTTCTGGGATCGTGGTTTTTTTGTGGTGTTTTATTGTGGTTTTATTTAAATGTGTCCAGAGTTGTATGTGAGTGTTTTAAGTGTACATGGAAATAATGATAAGTTAATGTACTCTTTTTGAAGTAACATAGCATAAATCCAATCTCTCTGTGAATTAAATCAATACTTGATTGTAATGTTTCTTTGCAAACTACTACCATGACTGATAACCTCTTTTTCAGCAGTAGATAATGTTATTTGTATGAGTGTGAGAAAATCCCTTCTGTGTGGTGGCATTAGGAATGTTAAGCATGATTTTTAATTGTGAAATGCTTTATAAAAGTCCTTTGATATACTGACTTTATTAGCTCCTTTTTGTTGAGAAAAAGAAGAGTAACCATTAATTTCCAGTTACTTGCCTTATGTTGGCTTGATTGATACCATACTTGAATTCAATTTGCTAATTTGAGTGCAGTCTTTTTCAGTATTTCTTTTAGTATAAATCAAGAATCTGTTTGTCTTGGACAGTTCTTTTTAGATTTTGAATACCTTATTAAAGATAGAGTAATTTCATTAATAAAATACAATGTGTTTACTGAAGTTTAAATTTCTAGAAGAAAGTTTTTGCAGTGTGTCCTTTTGTTTAGATTGAGCTAGTGAAGAAGTGGTTTAAGTCGTGATAATTACAAAACACAGATTTCTTTTTTAAAGTAGGGATATAGTTAGGGATTTAATTAAGCATTACATTTGAATAATAATAAATGAATCAGAAGGCTACCAAGTTGTTTTCCCACTGCAGTCTACCTTATTATCGTATCATCTGGGGGGTTATATCCTCTGTCATAGAACCTTAAATTTTTTTAGTGCAAGCTGGAGGTCAAAGGCAGTTTGAATATCATTTGGACGCAGCTGGTCAATCATGCTTTTGTTCAAGCATGTTAATAACAACTGAGGCATTAGTAATTTAGATAAAATTGGAAAAAACAATTATGAGAAACAAGAAAAAAATTACCTGAGAGACATGGAAGTGGCTGTATGTTAATCTTTTAATAGAAATAGGTCTTGGGGTTTAGATTGCATCATTAGAAATAAGCATTTACAAATGCATTAGGTGTGTCACATAGCAGAACTGATAATTCCAGTTTGTGAGGCAGCAGACTAAGATGGGGCGACTCGCTGTGCTGGAGGCCCTGGGGCTCCCAGAGCCAGCTCTGCAGAGGCTCCTCGGCTGCCTCCAGGGCTGGGTACTATAAAATTATTTATTAAAAAAATTTGCAGAAGGAGCTTCTCTAAACAAAACAGGCATTGTATTGCAGAATGTCAGGCTGGAGCCAGAAATAGAACCAGAACATGTCTAGTGTATGTATGGCTTGAATCAGTTCTATGTTTTTATATACACATCTTTTGGCAAAAGGCCAAAACATGCCAAAACA